>NW_023596921.1:19313730-19395022 GCF_011947565.3 Pollicipes pollicipes
TATGATCCATTATGCATAATTTATATGCATGATACTTTACACAACAGTTGTATGCATGCCTATACATCTTGCAAGGTTTAGCTGGTCATGTAGTTATGTCCTAATCTGCATGCTGAGGCCTGGTACCTCATGAAACAATATTGCAATGGATTTGGCAGGTAACTCACATGACTTGTAGGATGTTGTAGGCCAATTTGAACATGTCAAGATAACATGTATGGGTGATACAGCATGCCTGCAGGATAGAATGCAAACTTAGGATCACATTATTGTTTTTACTGTTCAAATCATATGGGAATGCTGAAAGTCTCAGATCAGTCATTGTGATATTTATTAAACAGTTACAGTGGGCAATACTGTTTAATGCCTAGCTAGACAGGGTGGCCCTGGTGGTGGGGGCATGTCATAACATTTTACAGAACAAATGGGATGGTCCATTAGTCCTGGTTGGCTGAGAATTCTGAAAGCTCAATAACTATCCATCCAGGACATGAGTTGTTGATAACCTTGGATCAGCATGAAAAGCATGTATTAGCAGACTTTGTTGCCAAAACTTATACATGCAAGACATCTAGAACAAATGCATCCAATCTGCTCTTTTGACTGCCCTTGTGACAGTTGTTGTCATCACATTGCAGCTTTCCAATGCACTCAGCTGCTGAAATGTGTGGCCTTGCCCTTTGTCTGGACCACATCGAGGCCTCTGACAGGTTCGGTTCCTTTTGCAGACATCATCAGGGTGAGGCCCGTCTGCTGCCTCAGCCCGACGCCAGCCGCCTGCCGTGTGTGTGACCCAGCCTGCTGGGCGCCGGTGCCCCCCGCGTCGACCGGTGCCCGCAGCGCGGCCGGAGCCGCCGTCTTCAGTGCAGCGCCCGCCGCCGGCGCACACGCCATGCCCGGCGCCGGCCGCCAGTGAGAGTGACGCGAGCAGCGCGCGCGCCGGCCGCGCCCGGTCATGGCCGCCGCAGAGCAGGAGGAGGCGGACGCCGGCGGCATCCGCACCTCCGAGGACATCATGCGCTCCACCATGACGGACGACCTGCGCTTCGCCGTGCTCATCGGCCTGGTGGAGGTCGGCCAGATGGAGGACAAGGAGATTGTCAACACCATCCTGCACCTGGTGAGTCAGGGGGCCGAGCCTGAGCTCGTGACCGACGGGTCGAGGTCTGCTGGCGAAGTGGCTCGGCCGGCTGGTGTCAGCCGATGGGCCAGGCTGAGCAGCGCTGTGGCAGGCCGGAGTCACCAGCTGGTGTCAGCCGATGGACCAGGCTGAGGCAGCGCTGTGGCAGGCCGGGTCACCGGCTGGTGTCAGCCGATGGACCAGGCTGAGGCAGCGCTGGGGCAGGCCGGCCGTCACCGGCTGGTGTCAGCCGATGGACCAGGCTGAGGCAGCGCTGTGGCAGGCCGGAGTCACCAGCTGGTGTCAGCCGATGGACCAGGCTGAGGCAGCGCTGGGCAGGCCGGCCGTCACCGCTGGTGTCAGCCGATGGACCAGGCTGAGGCAGCGCTGGGGCAGGCCGGCCGTCACCAGCTGGTGTCAGCCGATGGCCAGGCTGAGGCAGCGCTGGGGCAGGCCGGCCGTCACCGCGGGTGTCAGCCGATGGGCCAGGCTGAGGCAGCGCTCGGGCAGGCCGGCCGTCACCGGCTGGTGTCAGCCGATGGGCCGGGCTGAGGTAGCTGGGGCAGGCCCCGTCACCGGCTGGTGTCAGCCGATGGGCCAGGCTGAGGCAGCGCTCGGGCAGCCGGCCGTCACCGGCTGGTGTCACCGATGGACCAGGCTGAGGCAGCGCTGGGGCAGCCGCCGTCACCGGCTGGTGTCAGCCGATGGACCAGCTGAGGCAGCGCTCGGGCAGGCCCCGTCACCGGCTGGTGTCAGCCGATGGGCCAGGCTGAGGTAGCGCTCGGGCAGGCCGAGTCACCGCTGGTGTCAGCCGATGGACCATGCTGAGCAGCGCTCAGCCGGCCGTCACCGGCTGCGTCAGCAGATGGCCAGGGCAGCTGGGGCAGGCTGGCGTCACCAGCTGGGTTAGCGGGGTACGTCGGCAGGATCCGATTGATCGTCGCTCGGATCGGTTATCGGCGGCTGGGTCGGTTATTGGCGGCCTCACATTGACATGTGATGTCCAGTTGTACTATTTGTCATGTTACCAGGTTGCCCTACCAAAATTTAGAGGAGTGGTTAATTTGGTAGGTACACCATGAGACAGAAATCAATTATTCCCCTGGTACTCTTCAAAGCTTAAGCCCAAAACTTTCCACTTTTGCGACACGTTACGTGATTAGCGGGAATCTACGGGCCCGGAGAGGGTGGGAAGGGAAACTGATAGGTCCCGATGCTGGATGTCTGTGCGATAAGTAATGGGAGATTGAGTAATGGAAGGCGTGCTTACGGGTGCTGCACCTGTTTTAGTCGCGCAACCCATGATACCATTTTTTGCGTCATTTTTCACACTTTCTGCTCTCAGAGCCCAATTTATGCAGGCGCAAAATGGGCAGGCACGTTCTACCTCGTTAGCTTTTGCTATCTAAGCACGTAGGTTAATCGGGCTTTTGACATCCCTGCAGTAAGAACACACCCCGTCGTGAGATACGCTTGATTCATGTCTCGTGAGCCACCTTAAGGTAGAATGTTTTACCCCACTGGGTTTAACATCTTGCTCGCACGTTGAAATAGGCATGAGATGCAATTTCTCGTCGTTTGGCGGTTTATGAAGCAAATCTAGGCCCAATACGCACCTCATTCAGGCAGATACGAGGCACACCCGCAATGCTATCCGCGTGGTATCTGGTGATTTCTGGATTGGAATTTCCCTCTGGCGAGCTGAGATGAAAAAGGCCAGTGGGCAACATCACCAGCCTGGCGGACGGGACGATATCCAGCAGTTGTTTTGTAACTATTTTGGGATGCTGGGACCGTGCGGGCTGGTTGTCTCTGCTTGGATGGATCGCCCGGTTTTTATTGTGACGCCATAGTTGAGGTGGCCATCCTTGATGGGAGACAAGTGGAATGACGTGAAGAACGTTACTGGAGTCAGCCTTCATAGAATAGTTGCTTGGTCAAATGAGCCAGGTCAGAACAGAAATAGAAAAAGAGAATCCTTGTCAATGGGACTGGGCGAGCCAAATGTTAAAAAGCATGCGACAAGTCGTCTTCTAGAAGATCATATGCCAAAATTGCCTTGGAACGTTATGTTTTTGGCATAGACTGTTAAAAAGGCTTGCTTAAATTGGGCAAGACATGGTCTTTGAGAACATGTTTGAAAGAGGTGATCATTATCACTTATTCTTATGGCTTCAGCCAAACGTGGGACATACCTGATGACGGGCGCAACATAGCCTTCGCCGTCGGCGCGCAGCAAAGCTGCAATCATCATCATCATCACTATATCTGATGACCATACGTTTGCGCGACGTGCGTAACGCGAGGATGGATCGGTCACATGACATTCGAAGTCGTTGGCCGGCATTCCGAGCTTGAAGACCTGCAAAGCTGTGCCGTTGCTCGGGTGGCGCGGTGGATAGCAGTCCAGTCGCACCTCGTAGCGAATGGGAGACGCAGGCATTGAGAGTCGCATCACGACGTGGGTTCGATTCCCAGCTAAGGCGGATATTTCGCAGAGGATGAGGGGAAGACATCATCGATGCAGGCTGCGCCATGGCGGGCAAGTACGGATTAGAAGTACCCGCTTACCTTTTGTTATTTCTGCATGCGAAGGCATGCAGAAATAACATGTCGTTATGCACCGTGTTATAAAGCGTCTGCGACTGTAGATATCATAATAGTGCTCATGAGTCAAGGCGCAGCCGGGTTTTGAATCCGGGGCTCCTGCGGGAGGCGAAGGCACCGACTACTCTGCCATCACTCTGCTCTTTGGATGATAGGTCTGGGGATTTTCAGTATTTCACCACTTTGTATCAGGTTCGTTGTCCCCGTGACGAGATATGACTACGGAGGGTTCTGGTCCCAGGCAGACCCTAGCAAATGGTCTATTTGACGTCATTTCGAAACAGGAAATGCCGCTGCTTCTGTTTTGAGTGGTCAGCGTGGCGAGTGCCACGATAGTTTTGTATTTAGGGCAATTGCTCTAGCATATGCAAACTGACGAAATCAATCTGCTTCTCAAATTGCTTGAACCATATTGATGTTGGAGCCCGTGGCACTATGACACAGCCCGTAAGTGGCTAATATCCAGAGGGACAATGCCTCAAAGGTGCTGTTGACAGCCGGTAATTTAGGCGATACTGTTGGCTTTGGGTGCCGTAACAGCTCGTGCGGTTATGTAAGGGTTTGTGACGGCCTGCTGCCGTCTGTGCGACCGGGCTGTGATCAATATCGATGTCTGTCTTTGTATGTGCACTGCGGCCGGCGGTGGCCATATCCTCAGGCTGTGATCGGTACGTGTTTGTGTGTCCAGAGCGTGACTGGTGCCTTCCGTGTGTCGGCTCAGTGGCTGGTTTGAGGTCGTTTTTCTGCACTCTTAAACAGTGTGCTGGAGCGTTTATCGGGTGCAGGTCGTGTCTACGCTGTAGCTGGTGTTTTCCGTGCCGTGTTGCAGGATGACGTGTCGCTGGATATCTTTTTTTCATCGAGCGAAATATCCCGACATCTTAACCAAGATTTCGCACTGCTTATTGCCTCGATATACCACACATTACTGAGTTCAGATGTACTGTGTGATTTCAGATGCTTTGAGATAGCAATTGTGACCCGTTTCAGAATTTCGAAAGACCTGAAATAAATGAAATATGATGGCTAGTATCTTTTTACTTCTGAATATTCGACTTTTACACTGCGACTTCGCGATTTCTTCTGTTTGACCTAGGACACCGAACCAAAACTCAACGATTCTCTTATCTACCGCGTGTCCACTGCTGTAACTAGTGCCTTTCGGTTTGTCTTTAGTGCGCTTAGGTGTCTTGACATGTACCGGGATTGCGACTGTGGTGGATGTCCAGTGTCGTTATCATGGCTGTTCGCTGTTTCACTATAATGGGTTTGTGTTTGTGTGTCGCCGCTTATAACTTGTGTCTGCCCGTTGCGTTGCTAAGGAGCCCAGCGATTGCGCATGCGCCCTTGCTTTAAGCGCCTTGCTATAGTGTCGTAGTGTACTGCCAAACTATCAAGCTCTTGCAATTAAAAGTGAGACATTGTCCATTAGTAAAACTGCAATCACATGGTTAATCCCTGCCGTAATTCATGTTGTTTGTCGTCTTTCAATCTGATCGTTTGTCTGTCTTGTATGGACGGTGATTGGTGTGAACCCTTGTGTCAATCAAGACACTTGTATCTGTCCACGTTTCGTTGGTTATGTGCTTATCTGTTAACTCACGCCCGGGTGGCCGGTTGAATACCCTTTGCTCGGGTGGGGGGGGCCAGTTTTTGAAGTCCCCTGAGATTTCAGGAAACTAGAAACACCAAATTCGCGGCGTGTGTTAGCCTGTATGTAAACTCACTCGTGCCGAAACTTTAAGGTTCTTAGGTCATGATTTTCGTGGTCAAATAATGCCAAACAAGGTCATGCCCCAGAAGGTCATGGTAACTAAAATCATGCAAAACTACTTTGAGTTTTGCGTTTGAATAAGCGTCCAAAGATTATGCTAGGCGGTATGTTCCTAAAAACAAAATGTTAACGTAGGCCATTTTAGGTTAGTGACCTATTCTGATCCTTAAAAGTCCACGGAAGATGTGAAATTGCGGTTTCTGTTATCAGTAAATTCAGAATGAGTATCAGAAACTAATCCATGCGGCAAAGAACTAGAGTACTAAACGACCTCGTTTTGAACTTAGTCTGACCTTTATACCTGACCCTAGGTCAGTGGAATGTGATCATTGAATTGTAGTGTTGCCCAAAAAGTATCTCGGAGATGTGTGACTTCATCTAACACTTCGTTGTCGCATCGGATTTAGCGATTCCCTGGACATTGCCCCTCGCTGAATCCCTGGCGTGAGTTTGACCTTTCGTAGGTCAGCGACGTTACAAGGCGCAGCTAAATATTTATACCAAACTATGCGCAACTCAATTATCTACAGCTGTGCAAAATTTGGCGCGGCTACGCCGCACCGTTCGGAAAATATGCTGGAAAACCTTTGGGAGGGTCAATTTACCCCCCCCCCCCCTCCCCGAGCGCGTGTTAATGGGGCTGCAGGCAGGGAAACTGTCTGTGTGCGCCTCCCAACACTGATGCCTGTCCATGACTGATGGTGAAACCGTAACTTGGCTGTGCGCTGCTGCACTCTACCTGTGTAACTCACTGACGACTACGATGTGTCCATGTTCAGCGTCGTCTACCTGTGTAGCTCACTGACGACTACGATGCGTCCATGTTCAGCCGTCGTCTATTTGTGTAGCTCACTGACGACTGCGATGTGTCCGTATTCAGCCGTCGTCTACCTGTGTATCTCACTGACGACTGCGATGTGTCCGTATTCAGCCGTCTTCTACCTGTGTAGTTAACTGACGACTGCGTGTGTCCCTGTTCAGCCGTCTTCCTGTGTACCTCACTACGACTGCGACGTGTGTCCGTATTCACCGTCGTCTACCTGTGTACTCACCGACGACTGCGATGTGCCCATATTCAGCCCGTCTTCCACCTGTGTACCTCACTAACGACTTGCGACGGTCCGTATTCAACCGTTGTCTACCTGTGTACCTCCTGACGGCTGCGATGTGCCCATATTCAGCCGTCGTCTACCTGCGTAGCTCACTGACGACTGCGATGTGTTCATGAGTCCGCTGTGACCATGGCCTTGCGCCTCCGCATGCCTGCGGGATGCCGATGTCTGCACAGGCACCGCTGTCCCCACGTGACCTGCAGCCTCCCCCGCGGTGCGCGCACACCGCCCTGCCACTGACGCGCGCCTTGCCCTTGCAGCTGGTGGTGGTGATTCGACATGGAGCTCAACTTCGTGTGCAGGACGCCGGCAACATCCTGCACATGCTGGAGGTGCTGGACCACTGTTCGGTGAAGCTGCAGGTGAGTGTCGGCGGGAAGGCTCGGGGGCGGGGGGCGAGGGCCCCGGGCAGCGAACCGGGCCGGACCGGGCCGGACCGGGCCACGGCTCCCGTGGGGCTCTGGATCCTGTAGGCCTGGTCGTGGAAGGCTGGCTGGCGCCTGCTCTCGGCGTGCGATGGCCCGATTGACGGTCAGGTACATATCTGAAAATGTGACGAAGAGTTCAGCACGTGTAGCCGGTGGCATTGGGTACTTTTTCTTAGTTCTGCGCCAAAACGGGCGTTGATGTGGGCCCCTGCTTTTGGTTTTGGGGACACTTGCAAGCAGGTTTGTATCTCAGTTATTGTTTTTTGACTGACTAGCAAGAGGCCGTGATCAATTTAGTGACTAGTACGTAAATTGTGCGTTAGAGTTGTTAGAGTAATCAGTTAGTGTGGCGCTATAACCGACAAGTCTTGTCTGGCGGCTGCTTTAGCGGGTCATTCGCTTGTCGCTGCAAATTAGCTGGATGCCGTGAACGCAGGCGACTGTTTTACGTTGTCGTTCAGTGGTTGTCCGCCGACTGACCGGGTTTATTTTCCTCCGAATAGCAGTCTTTGCTCCCGGAGACGGTTGCAGATACGTGTGTTGTGTCATCTTGTGGCCATTCCGTCACCCTCCGGTCGTGCGCTGTCCCCCGCGCCATCGGGATCGCCTCGCCGAACTGCGTCCACTTCCATCACGAGCGCCTTGAGCTGGGATTCCAACATGGCGCCGGCCGTTCCCGTGCGTGCAGGCGGAGATCTGGAGCGTGTTCACCTGCATCCTGCGAAAGTCCATGCGGACATGCAGGCCTGCGTGGAGGTCGGCCTCATCGAGCACGTGCTGCTGGCGGCTGCCCAAGGCCGACCACCGTCGTGGCGGGTACGCGACTGCCGCCGCCCCGGGCGCGCGCTCCCGCTCGCTGCAACTCTCAGCACTCGTCTTATCTTGTTTGCATGTTTGAATACGCGATCAATGACAGGACATTTTCACAGGAGTCGGCGCGTGGTGTCATCGTCGGGGCGGTGTTGTTTCACGGGTTGGCGTTTTGGGTTTTGGTGCGGGCGGGAGGGGGGGGGGGGGTAATATTCTGGCGTTCAGGTGGTGGATTTTGAAATTTGGGATGGAAACTCTCTTTGCGTTAAGTCGCGTAGGTATGTCCAGTGACATTCTAAAAGTGCTAGACGATGGAATCTGTGTGGCGGGAGTGAGGCTCCTGGATGGGAGAGCAAAAATTTCTCAGTCACGAAAGCGTAGAAATCTTAATTTTATCTATATTTCTTCATTATCTAAATAAAATGATTAGCTAAAGAACTTTTATCTATAAAATAAATCTGAAGTTTGGATGGTTAAAAGGCATACCAAATATGGGACATTTTACTGTCTGAACTCACGGAGCGGTCGTACGGTAAGTACCATGCGGCAGTTCACCAGAAGTTGTGTAAGCTACCGTCTGGCAAGGAAGCTGGGGATAAAATCCCGTGGGTTTTGACAGTCCAACAGCAGACCGCCCTTTCTACGCTGCGTTTGAGTCGTGTCCCATCATTAGGCTTCTCCATCTGATGTGATTTAAACCATATGCTCGCCATTCGGTGTGGTAGCTGGGCTATCCGACACGCCTGCTGACTATCTCATGGTTATCAGTCGTGTGCGGCCAGCGGAAGACGGGCAGTGCGCAACCTGTCGAGCTATGCGCTGGCGGTGCACCACCCGCACCGCCCAGTAGTCGGGGCCGCCGCGTGTCCCGGAGCGCCCCGCCTGACCCCGGAGCGCGCCGCCTGACCGGGAGCACGCCGCCTGACCCGGGAGCGCGCCGCTTGACCCCGGAGCATGCCGCCTGACCCCGGAGCATGCCGCTTGACCCTGAAGCGTGCCGCCGGACCCCGGAGCGGCGGCCGCCGGACCCCGGAGCGCGCCGTCCGGAGGTCGCCTTGGAAAGCGCTGCAAGCTCGCCACTGCCTTCGTGTTGTCCGTGTAATGGCACTTAGCCGCCGCGTGATAGAGCAGCCGTGCTCGGCGGCCCGTTGCGCCGACGGTCGGCGGCCGCTGCCGCCCGCTGATGGCGGGCACTCAGTGGCGTCTGGGGGCGTTTGTGCGTTCTCGCGCTGGGGGTAGTGTGCCGGACGACGACCCTTCCGGCCGGCCGCGGACGGCGCGGGGATCGTCAGGCCGCGGGCCAGGTCACGGAGTACTGCCTCCCGGATGGGCCGTGAGCACGCCATGACGTGGCACGGAAATGGGAGTGTTCGTGGTTATCCTGGCACCATGAGGGGTGTTTTAAACCTTCGTTCGGTTGTGGTTGGGCTCGGGATCGTCTAAAAAATGGATTGAATTTAGTACAGTCGAGACTCATAGCTTTGAATATACGTTAGTATGTTTAGCACAGTCCAGACTCGTGGCCTAGAACATGTGTCAATATGTTGCCTCTGAAGTCGACCCTTTTGGAGCTGACTCCGGATGTGAGCACAACATCTGCTTTAGTTGGAATCAGGCTAGACTCGAACCTTGACACCCCGGTTTTAAGCCGAAGCGGGACTCCTTGATTCAATGCCGGCTTTGTCGGAAGTCGTAGTGGTTCAAACTGGATGGGCTGTGGGCGAACGTTGGTCCCGCGCCGTTGCATGTCGCGTGTCGTCTGCGAGGGGGCCGCGGTAACGTCCGCCATCCCTCGCGCCGGCAGACCTGCTGGTGGAGCTGCTGGGCACCCTGGCCACCTACAACGTCACCGTCAGCCAGCTGAAGGTGCTGGTGGGCAGCATGAAGGCCGGCACGGGCGCCTGGGTGAGTGGCAGCCCCCGGCGCGGCGCGGCTGCCGCCCGCGCCGGGCGGCCGGGACCGGCGGAGCTCCGGCGACTCTGCACTCGGCGCCCAGAGCATGCGCCAGGCGTCGCCTGCACCGCCATGTTGGGAGTTTACTTTTTACTTACCCGTGGATTGACCCTGAACGAGTCTGAGTCGGTGGAGGGCTAAGGATGTATGTCTGTGGTAGTGAAACATTTGTATGTACATGGCATAGTCAGATGGACGAGACTCCGCCAGAAATATAGGTGGAGACAGCCTGTACTAATCGAGTGGGGGGGGGGGGGGGGGGGGGGGGCGAAGCCGCTCCTCCACGTTTAAAGGTTAGGGTAAACTTGTCGGCGAACGGAAACTCCACTGCCTTCATGCTTGTGGTGGGGTGCGCGTCTCAAGCTCTGTTTCGCGTGTAGGACACCCGTCCTGAAATACACGAGCCCTAAGGCAACGCTTGGAAGCCGTGCTGGCCTGCATTTCTTCAACAAAGTATCTGGACGGAGTACGTTGAAACCCTCCCAAAGGCTGTCAGAGGCATTCGAATTGGTTTGAAAAGGTCACGAAGTGCTACCGCTTTGGACGGACGATATGGACCGGTCCCATGAGGTGGAGAAGTTTGGCTCGTCGGCTGTCAAATTCAGTAGAGCATATCGCCGATAATTTTCCCCAGGCCGTCAGTTGAGTCTTAGCTGGGCAGTTCTGGGAGTAAAGGCTTATACTGTTGCGGTCTCTCCGAAACAAATGCGAAAGCGGATGACGTGCAGTTTGTGCATGTTGCGTCTAAGCTAGTTCGAAAAACGTCGATCTCCAGGTCTGCAAGAGGACGGTCACAAGTGCTCAGATGCTCAGTGGCAGACAACTCACTTTGATCATGTGCGGATCCTAATGTTTTAGTTCACCCCGGGTCAGGCGCGGCGGTTTAGTGAGGGGGAGGGGGGGGGGGGGGGAGGGCGGCAAGGTGCACTGCAGCAGCGGCGGGATGACTCAGACTCAGCTGAGAGCCCCCCCCCCCCCCCCCCGTCGAGTGCGGCGGCGGTCCGGGCGCAGCGGCGCTGAGGCCGGTGCAGCCGGGGCCGGCCGCGGCCGCGTGACCGGCCGGCAGCGGGGCACGGCGCTGGAGCTGGCGCCGACCAGCAAGCGGCGATGAGGCCGGTACAGCCGGGGCCGGCCGCGGCCGCGTGGCCGGCCGGCAGCGGGCCACGGCGCTGGAGCTGGCGCCGACCAGCAGCGGCGGCGCGCTAGTGGGCGTGGCCGGAGATGAGCGAATTCATCAGCGGACAGGCGCGGACTTCGTATACACCGGCGATAAGACCCGCTAGCGCTGCAATGAATTTTGATTAAGTCGGAGAGGCGTCTGGTTCTTAAATACTGGCAGCTGTTGTCGTGAAATCGTAGCTCCCAGGGTGTATATTACACCCCGTGACCTGCGATTTCACGATTAGCAGCTACGCGTTTTCAGAAATTTCGACGGGTATTTGAAACGTGATCGGTCTTTGTCCCGGCAGCATCCAGCACATCAGCTTTCAGTCCAAAGGGAGCGAGCCGAAGGCGTGGAAATCAGGGCCGCGGAGTGCGGCAGAGCCACTTATAAAAGCCACGCAGCTGTGACAGCAGCCTCAGGTCTGGCCTCCAGAGATGCCCAGACCACCGCGGAGCCAGATGGAAGGCATTCATTACAAATGGGTTCGCTGGCGGCTGTGACACGTCAGTAATGGGAAACGAAGCCACGACGGATGGGCGCGCGTCCGACGATGAGGCGTGTGGTCTGTCGAGTACCGGACCGGACCGGAACGGAACGGGACGGAACGGAACTACGCACAGTGCCGTGCCAGACCTGGACTTGGATCTGGACCTGGCCCTGGACCTGGTTCTGGATCCGGACCCGGACCCGGACCCGGACCCGGACCCGGACTCGGACCCAACCCAGATACAGACCCGGACCCGTACCCGCACCCGGACCCAACCCAGATGCAGACCGGACCCGGACTCGGACCCGGACCCGGACCCGGACCCGAACCCACCCAGATGCAGATGCGGACCCGGATCCGGACCCGGACCCGAACCCAACCCAGATGTAGATGCGGACCCGGATCCGGACCGGACCCGGACCCGGACCCGGACTCGGACTCGGACTCGGACTCGGACTGAACCTGAACCTCGGGACCTGGACCTGGACCTGAATCTGAATCTGAACCTGGACCTGGACCTGGACCTGGACCTGGCTCCGAAAAAGGCCTTAATGTGAATAGCCCGGCCGCGGCGTCCTTATCGCTCAGAGAAGCGAACACGGGGTCAGCGGGTCTCCCTTAGACGGCATATTGCTGGCTGGCTTTTAGCGGATAAAGATCTGGTCAGCATTAGCTCGAATGTTGTTATTTCGCGGCCTATGCACCGAAGTTACCTGTCCTCTGAGAAGGAGGCGCCTTTGAAATCGTGGAAATATGCTTCTGTCGCATGGCCACTGCGAATTGCATCCTCTATGCCGCCTCTGCCACATCGAAACATTCGGTCGAGACCGAACGCCCGTGATCGGTCGCGCTCCGCTGGCGGGTCGGGCTCCACCGGTGCTCAGGCGTCGGGCGGGCTGCACTCTTGGCTGGCGGCTCGGTGTCACCCGCTGACCGTAGCGTCGTCGCCGGTGTGAAGGTTGAGGCTGGCGTGAAGGCTGGTGGCGTCGGCGGCGCTGTGCGCGGGCCGTACGTGGCCCGACCTGCGGCCGCCGGGGAGGAGCCCCGGAGCTCGCGCCCGGCCTGCTCGCCGCGTAGGGTCAGGGCGCCCGGTCCGGACGGTGGCTCGCTGTGGACTTGTCAGATCCCGGACTCGAACATCGACCGTACCGCGCTCACGTCGAAATAGGAGCTGCCAGGCGACGGAGTCTTTGGCTTAGCGCCTAGACTGCCAAGAGTTTGGCGGAAACTTGTGTAGCCAATGTTATGGTACTGGACTGTTTATGGCGTTGGAATATGTCGCAGCAGTCATTAAATTCCCTGCTGATTTCTGCTTTACAGCTTGAAGTGTGGGATCTGGGTGAAAAGGGAGCGCAATGAGCATGCTTGCTGCGCCTGCATTTTGTTGGCCTGAGATTGCACGCGTTGGTCGCACACCGTTTGCCGCCACGGGGGCTGCGTACGACTGTGGATGCGTCCCAGGGGAGTCAATCAGGGACGCAGCCAGCACGAGACCAGCGGAACAGGCAGGCTGCTCGCACAGTCCTGTTGGGAGTGTTGCGTTGCTGAATGCTGGCAAGACATTACTCCTCCATTCTGGTTTTGTGTCCACTTGGTTATTGTTTAAAACAGTAGTTCGTTCTGTTAAAAAACGACAACTCGAAAAGTAACAAAACGCAGCCGCGCATGATAACCCAGCCTAGTGAGAGGTGACTGTAGCGTAATGGTTGAGCTGCACGTCCGAGAAACCGGAGGAAAGGATCCTGCTCCCCGCTGCGCCCGCTCTCCCTGCCACGGCGAGGGGCAGGTGACGTCATGTCAGCGTCAGCGCTGACCGCATCACAAAGCTCCAGTGACAACAGCAACAAGCCTGCCCGGCAACGGGCGCGAGGTGCAGCCTGTTCCTCAGCTGACGCGTCTGTTCGATACGGACGCGCCTCACGCATCTCCCCTGCGGGTCGCTGCACTGGCCTCGCACTGCCCCTGGCGCCCCAGAGCCCCGGAGCGGAGGGTTAGCTCCCGCTCCGCCCCGCCCCAGGACGTGCGGAGGCGGCGCGGAACTGCCGGCTCGCCCGCGTTAATCGCGCGAACGCAATCCGGCGGAAAGCGCGCGTCACGGTCTCGGTCGCGCCAAAAGCTGGGCGGGGGCGCGCGGCCCGCAGGCGGCCGGGCTCGACGGCGAGCAGGGCCGCGCGGCCGGCCTCTCCTCGGACGGCACTGTAATGGGGAGGGGAGGAAGGGAGGCCGGGTCGCCCAGGGTCGACCCGTCTCTAAGGCCTCGCGATAACGGGCGATTGGTGAGGTTTGTCAGGCAGGCTTGTTGGCCCGGCCTGTGGTCAGTGACGTGTCCGGCCGGCCATCCTCACCCATGGACGGGTGGTTTGTGTGTGGGTGGTGATCGATTGGTCCGCTGGTGGGTGCGCCCCTCCCCCGGATGGACGGTTTGCCGGCCACGGCCGGCCGGCGATCGGTCGTCCCGGACGACCGGGCTCCCCGGGGCGCCGTGACCCTCGCTCTGAGAGCGTAATTCGCCGCACCCATGGCGATTGGCTGATCAATATTCGATCGGGTGCAACGCAGTCGAGGCCCAGCCAATGATCACAAATCTGCCTGCCGATGCGGCTCCGACATATCAATCCAGCGGGGCTTTTCATAACGGTCACCGGGGTCTGCCGCGTGACAGGCGGAAGCTGCAGCACGTCGTGGGCATTTGGAACGGCGTTGTTAGTTATTTGTGTCGTGCCTGTCATGGAAGGGGTTGGGTCTCTGTCAACATACATGGCCTTCGTCTCTATCGAGCCGTAATGGAACGCGCCTGCGGACGCGATGTCAAACAGCGCAGCTTATCGCGAACACACAATGCGTTTATGATGGAGCCAGCCTCTCTACCAGAAGTTCGTAAATGTTGTTACATGTCAGCTCTCGCTCACGGGCCATACCTGGCCTACTCCAAACCGTAACGCCACTGAAAAATAGATAAACGGAGGGCGGCTGTGGGCGCCTGCTGGATTTCAGATCTCGCTGCAAGGCGCTCTCGTCGCTTGAATAATGCTTGGGTAAATAGCCCGGTAAGGACCATGTTGGCACCCGAGATGGCGGCCAAGATGGCCCGTGCTCCTCGACGTAACCTGAGGGGTGCACAACGATCGTCCTGTCCCGCCCTGACGTGTATGGCGCGGCTGCCATGTCAGTCCGCCTCCCTGCCCCCTGCACCAGTCCGCAGCGCTGGTGGACCACGTTCAGCACCCTCCCGGCTTGCCAAGGTGCTGGTCAGTCGTGGCGGTATAGCCTCGTTTATCCTACTGTCTTTGTTATCCTACTGGGCAGTCTGTTCCCGTGCCGTGCGCCCGTCCGGGTCATGTTCTGCCCCGTGACCGCCGTCTGTGCGCGCCGTTGCAGCCGCGCCACTCCAGCAAGCTACTGACGGTGCTGCGCCAGATGCCGCAGCGCAGCAGCCCGGACACCTTCTTCATGTTCCCCGGCAAAACTAACTCGGTGAGTTGTCTCCCCGGCGAGGACGGCCCGATGACTTTCTCTCTTTTTTCAACTTCGCCCTTCGGCGGACCCGGTCAGCGAGTTTAGTTGAGCTTATTGCGGATCTCGGGAGAGTAAAGTCGGCTTCCTCGCCATCTGGTGAGCCCGGTGAACCTTGTCCGTTGAATTCGGTGAGCTCGCTGACCACCTGAATCAACTCCGCAACAGCTTGGTCCCCAAATGGAGCGGCGCGGCGGTCGTTTGGGAGTGGGCATGCCAACGCTTCCCTTTGCGGCTCTCGGTGGGGCCGTTTCGGGGAACACTTTTCCACTCCCCCGACACGGCCGGCGCGGCGCGGCCTCCATGCGGATCGCAGTCGCCACCGGCGCTGTCTGTGGCGGACGGCACCAGGCCAGCGTCAGCAACCTCCTGATGTGCTCGTCCCCGCGCTTTTGTCGGCAACGTCCGCGAGCTGGGTCGGCCGACGGCACGGCCGCCGCTGGGAAATGTCCGACGGCAGCTGCGGAAATACGGACGGCCGTTTTTGCCGGCCTGGCGCCGGTCGCCGGCGAGCGCTCCGCCCTCGTTTCGGTGTGGCGCGGCGTGGCGGCCGTCGCCGATGGGGCGGTGGCGCGGGCTGGCGACCTGGCGGCACGCCCGGCGGTGACCCGTGACCCCGCTGCCGCAGGCGATCGTGATCCCGCCGCTGGCGCGGTGGCCGTACGAAAGCGGCTGGACGTTCGCCTGCTGGTTCCGACTGGACCCCATCAACTCGGTCAACATTGAGCGTGAGAAGCCCTACCTGTACAGCTTCAAGACCAGCAAGGGCATCGGCTACTCGGCCCACTTCGTCGGCTCCTGTCTGGTGCTCACTGCCATGAAGATCAAGGGCAAGGGGTTCCAGCACTGCGTTAAATACGAGTTCCAGCCGCGTAAGGTACGTATTGGGTCTGTGTGTCCTCAAAGGACTGTTGGTGTAGCGCTGCTGGCGCAGTGCTGCTCGTGGCGTCGATGCTTCGGTCGGTGTTGGTGCTTGCCATGGCGTCGTTTGGGTGCTGCCGGCTTCTCACCACCGCGAGGCCCACGTCGAAGTTCACGTGGCAGTGAGCCTTCCTCGAATCCCCGCTGCCGACTGAGGTTCGGACGCCCGGCGCCGTGCTGCTACGGCACGTCGCCACGCGGCGTGGCTGCCGGGTGGCGTTACCCGCGCCGCGGCTGGCGCTGGCGCCGCGGCCCGCGCGCGCGCCGACACGTGCTGTGACGACCGTGATCCGGAGACGCCCGCCGCCGGCCGGTCACGCAATGTCTCGGAGCGCGGTGATCGGTGGTGTGTGTGTGTGTGTTTGTGCGTGCGTGTGTGTGTGTTAGCCGCGGATGATGTGGTGCCGAGTCATCCCCAGGAAACCGCAGGCCCGTTGCTGGCTAAGCGCTACGGCACGCTACGGTTACGGGCTGAGGCTAGGCGGTGCGGCTGACTGGCGTCCAATCTCCGTGTGTGTACTGTGGTGAGATCGTGTGCGGCAGCGGAGTACAGGCGGCCGACGCTTGGTAAACAGAAGGAAGCGGGTCGCAAATGACGTCATTCAGTTGGCAAATGGACTGACTTCGGACTCTAACTGAAGCGGTAACAGCCTGCGGTTTGCGGTGTGGTATCCGGACGAGTTGATTGACGAAGTATTTACTATTTCGTCGCTTGGCGGCTGGGTCAAGCGTTCGCTTTTCCGTCAGAGTTGTCGGTGTCTCTGGGCCAGCGTGGCACAGCGCTGTTCTGACACATTCCGATAGTCCTTTGTGGTCCATTGAAGTTGTGCACTCAAAGAGCATTGACCATCATGACGTTCAGTTTGTAACGTGATATCGTACGTGTTAGTGCTCTGTGGACTGCCATTGCAATTCGGAGCTTGCGCGGAGTGGGCGCCATTTGCGGCCCACTAACGGGAGTGTGAGTGGCGCCCCCGCCCCCCGCCCCCGCCCCCGCCGGTCCGCCTCAGCAGGGTACCGTCGTTACCGTCTCAGCGACCAAAGCACGCCCGACTGACCGCCGCCGGCGCGTTGCAGTGGTACATGATCGCCATCGTGTACATCTACAACCGGTGGAGCAAGAGCGAGATCAAGGTGTTCGTCAACGGCCAGCTGGCGTCCAGCACCGAGATGGCCTGGTTCGTGTCGCCCGGGAGCGAGGTCAGTACCCAGAGGGGCACGCTCAGGTCCTTGACATGGGGCGGAGGGAGCGACGACTGAAACTCAGAGCAGCCAATTAGGGGGCACGGTCGTCGTGACGTCATTGCAGATTGACGCACCGGTGCACGGCGGTGGTGCAAATGCACCAACTGCAGCACCGTGCGCCGCCGTACGACCAGGTCACAAGCCGTCATCGGTGCCCACCGTGCAGTCGGTGTTCGGAAATATAGCCATGTCGTTGTTGATCCACCGTATAGAGAAACGAGCACGCAGCAGTTTAGTCCATTTGCCCGTGCCGGAGCGATGATTAGCGATATGGACCGCGGCGCAAACATCGACCGCAGTCCACACGCCCATAAAACCCGATTACTTCTGCGATGTTGAGCGCCATCTCCTCGTGTGTTGTGCGAGGATTCGCCGGCTGCCAAATCATCGGTCACGTGACGGCGGCCGCGCGGTCGTTGCGGCTAAACTACCGCGGCCTCACTCGTCTCGGCCGGGGCATCCCCTGGCACCGCCGTGCCAAAGGGCAGAGAACAGAGCACGCCAGGCCCCGCACTTCGGATGTAGAACGCCGGGCATTGGACCCGGGGGTGTACGCGGGGATGACGTCGGCGAGGGGGACACAGCGCAAAACAACGAATCGCTGAATGCTGAGGCTGGCTTGCCGCAGGCGTGCGTATTTGTATTTACCTAAAATTGTGAACTGTCAGCCTTAAGTCACCTTTGAATTTATACACGCTATAATTTAGTAGGGGGCGGGGCGCGTGCCCCCGATGACGACTCTGTCCGTATGTTCCTGCCTGGACTTAAGAGTCCCAGAATTCAGACAGTTGCTCTTGCATTTCCCTATAGATTATCCACGACAATCCTGCGTGTTGCCACGTTAACAATGCCCAGCATGGCACACTGAGCACCCGCTCGGGCCCCACTCACGCCGATAAGGATAAGATGCAACAGAACAGAACAGCACAGCACAGCACAGCACAGCACAGCACAGCACAGCACAGCACAGCACAGCACAGCACAGCGCAGCACAGAACAGAACAGAACAGAACAGAACAGAACAGGGTAGTGCAGGACAGGGCAGGCGTGGACTCAGGACACTGAGACAACGAGGTGTGCGCGATGCGGATGTAGCGAGCGAGCGGGCCGGACAGGCGCGTGAAACCAGTCGCACTATCTGTACAGACGCGGTACACTGGACCATTGTCGAAGCGGCCCACTGTACCGTTTCTGTGCCATGTGTTGCCCGTCCTGCCCCAGTGCAGACACTAGGAATTGCACAGAGCTGGATCACACAGCATGCACCGGCTGTCGCGGGTGATTGCTGGCCTCGGTCACGTCTGGAGGGTACTGCGGGCTGTGCCTAGCGGCGGATCGGCTGCGCTCGAGGCTGCGGGCGTCGGCGGCTCAGAGTCGGCTCGGCCAGCGGCGACGCGGGCGAGCCGGGCCGACCGCGGCCGGCCGGCTCACGTGCCGGCGACAGCACGTGCTGTCGCCAGCACGCCATCGGCGCTTCTAATGGATTGCGGCCGGCCCCTGCACCCACCAGCCGGCGGCACTGGTGGCGGCGGCGGCGGCGGCGGGTGACGCGACGAGAGGCGCTGCTGCCGGCGGCGGGCCCGCCCAGCGTGGCCGCTATCGATTCGAGCGTCGGGCGCGGGGCGGCCGCCCGGTCCGCTTCCGTTGTTGTGGAGGCGCCGGCTGGGCCGCTGTCGCCCGTGTCCGGGTGGAACGCGTGGAGAATGCGGATCGGGTGGAGTCGGCTGGCGGCAGAAGGGACGCGGGAGGGGCGGAGAGGGGAGAGAGGTCGCGGGAGGGCCCTCAGGGGGCGGCGAGGAGTGGCCCAACGGGAGCGGATGAGTTCCCCCGGAGTGATGGATGCCGCGCAAGGGTCCCCTGCACGCTCAGGGCGGGCGGGCCGAGTGGAATCGGCGAGGCTTCAACGCCGGCTAGTGGCGTAAAATGGAATACTTTTCGCATATTGCTGCGACATCGGGACAATGAGGGCCACGTTGTATACGACGAGATACGAGAGTGCCAGGAAGATCGTGACAGAAATGCATTGTGGATGTGACGGCCCACCGGCCACCTCATCACTTGTTTGCTGGAGTGTCACTGCGCACAATGGCGGCTCGGGTCTGGGCGGCCAAAATTCATTCGGCTCCGTTCTAATTCAGCGTGGAATGACCGGTTAATCTCGATTGTTTTCGCCGGCACATGCCATTGATCGCGCTATTCTGAGCCGTCACCCGCTCATCTTGCCAACACGATGCCAGCTCTGCAAACAGGGAGCTCGGTCTCGCGATGCTGCCCAGAAACCTGCTCCAGCCCGCTTCGTCATCGTGAAGTGAAACCAACGGGTTTTCTTGCAAGCGGTGGCCCAAACCATCAAATCGACCCGAACCATCAGCTCGTTGCCAACTGAAATTCCCAACGAAATGTCTGCAATGGACGGAGCCAAGAGGCACATAGTGGGAGCAATACTGCCGTAAATTCGATGCCACTTCTCGCCCATGTCCCCGAGCATAAGGTCTGAATATGTGCACGGTTACCTGAAATATGCCTCATTTTCTTCGTGTTTTTGTGCGAAAAATATTGCTACCAAACACCGTCAAGGATACAAGATATTATCAGATACTGCCATGTTTGAGCGCGGTGTGGCACACAGCCCAGTTGCTTTTGCTGCACGCGCTCTTCTGGGCCATACGGGCGTCTTGAGGGCCAAGAGTGGCCTCCGTTTTGTCTCAGATCGGCCGCCGTCCCGGCCACTCACAAGCGTCCACACTTGGACAGTCCTCCGCCGGTTTTTGGCCGGAGTTATAGGGCGTCGTCAAAGACGCCCGGAACGGTACGAGCCCCGGGACGTAACGACTCTGCCTGTCGTTGTCAGATAATGGGGAAACTTTAGCGACTGTTGAGAGCTGAATCTCCAATGGAGTGGCTATTTAAGGAGGCAGATTCCTTGCAGTTTTGTAGCCGGCTGCAGCAGAACGTTGTATCACGGAATCCCCGGCGAAATCAGGGAAGGCGCTGAGTTGTAAGCGATGCCGGGCCGAAGTTCTGGAAGGTGATGCTATTCACCCAGGCTGCCGGTGGCCGCAGGGAGCGTTTCATCTGATGCTGGCTTAAATTGTGTTTCACTCCGGAGCTGACGGTAATGTATCCATGCGCCCGAAATTTGCCTACCAGGGCACGGCGAGGCATCGAATTGTTCGCTCGTTAGACGTATTGCAGCTGTGACCGGGCTGGGGTGGGCGGCCGCGGCCACGGGACTGGTGCGCAGACGGGGCTCACGTTCGTGGCGCCGTGTCCGGCTGCCTCCCCCCCCCCCCCCCCCCCACACACACACTCTATCTGCAGCAGGCGCTCACCGTGAGCCGCGCAATGGGGCCTTGAGGTGTACCGTGACCGCTCAGATGCGCCGGCACGCGGGCAGGAAGGGCAGGCTCTGGTTGTCCGTGCCCAGCCGACGGTCAGAGGAAGCCGCCGGTGTCCTGTCTGGCGGCCGTGTTCCTTTGGGCCGGTGCACACCAGTTCCTCCACTTTTGGCTCATGCTCAGAGCAGATGCAAATGTCGCGGAAAGTTTTGGTTTGGGTAGTTGTCATATCTGCCGAGCTGGTGTTTACTCTTTTGCATTGATAGGAAGTCTCAGGATTGATTTTTGCTCGATTTTGGTAATGTTGGTAGGCTCTAGTTTCATCCTCTGTTGGAGAGAGAGAGAGAGAGAGAGAGAGAGGAGAGAGAGAGAGAGAGAGAGAGAGAGAGAGAGACGAGACGAGACGGAGAGGAGACGAGACGAGACGGAGACGGGAGACGGAGACGGAGAGACGGAGACGGAGACGGAGACGGAGACGGAGACGGGAGACGGAGACGGGAGACGGGAGACGGGAGACGGGAGACGGGAGACGGGAGACGGGAGACGGGAGACGGGAGACGGGAGACGGGAGACGGGAGAGGAGACGGGGAGAGAGAGAGAGAGAGAGAGAGAGAGGAGAGCGGTTCAGTTGTGCTGCTGGTTTCCCGTTCGGCCGCCGTGCTATTTCCGCAAAGGTGTGGGCATCGATGGTGTCGTATTTATGACCGTCGATAGATAAGTTGCCCATATCTGCCTGCTTTCCTGCCGACCCTCCTTTTAATGGCCCGCCGCTTGTTTGACGTGCTGATTTTCCCGTGACCTTAGAGCCGCATACGGCCCGCATAACACGTCTGCTCGGGGGCGTTGTTGCATCTAGTGCGGTCGCTTATGTCGTCCCTTGCGAGTACTGATCGTAAAGCAGGCGACGAGATCGCGTTTAAGCGGGGCGTCGCAGACGTACAGCGTGGGCGAGTCTCCTCTGTGAGGGCCGTCGTTTGAACCACGCCGCTTGGGTCGCCCTCCTCGTCGACGCTCCTCTCCCACCGCATCGTGTTTGGTCGCCCGCTACCGTGGCTCGCGTCCGGTCAGGTCGCACCGAGGTGTTCGTGACCCCCCTCCCGTCCGCCTCTCTCCAGACGTTCGACAGGTGCCACATCGGCGCCACGCACGAGCCAGACGAGGAGCGCGTCTTCTGCGGCCAGATGTCCGCCGTCTACCTCTTCTCGGAGGCGCTGAATGCTCACCAGGTGTGCGGCATGCACCGGCTCGGCCCCGGCTACAAGGTGAGAGCTCTACCGCTTCCGAGAGTCGCTGAGCGCGTAACAGGCGCGGGGCGGCGCGCACGCCGTGTGATCCAGGCTAGACTGGGGAAGATGACGTGCTCACGTGCCCTCGAAAGGCGCACCGGAGAAGGAAATGAAACAGTTTGTCTGGAACGCGCGGGCTGCATTCATGTGGTGAGGGCATGGACGCCTCGCTTTTCAGTTTTCGGTTAGTTTGTTGGGTTACCTCGGTCGTCAATGAAGTCAGATGGAAGAAGTTCGTTTCAAGTGGTGTTGCTGGCACGAAACAGCATTTACTTCGAGCACAACTGGCGTTGTCTGTCTCATTTTCGTATGAGACGATCACTATTTCACCACGAAAGGGCTCGGCTCGCGCCGGCTCGAACAGGTTACCGAGACTCACGCACGCATCGGTAGCGACCACTTGCCTACCCGTGCTCGAGCCTTATCCTATGGCTGGTTGCCGCGTGTCCACGCGGCGCCACGTGCCAGTGCGTCCGTGTCCACGATCGATGTGGTGGAAAGGCGCGAGCGGACGGCCGGTGCGGGCGCTTCTCTGTTTATTCTGCGCCGTTCCGGCCGTTTGGCGCGGCCGCCGCTCCACTCAATACCTAGTCCATCGGCCGCCAATCGATGCGATGCACTGCGGCAATTACCGGCCAGTGCCGATGGCGCTCAGATGGAGAGTATTACCAGCTGAGCGGGCCACTTACACGGCCCCCTCCCCCTCTTCCCCTCCCCCTCCTTCCGGCTGGGAAGCGCGGACACCGGTTAGCGTGGTCTCGCAAGGTTTCGCTCCAAGAAACCACTGCGCGTGTATGGTGACAGGGCCTGCGCAAATATCGCACTCTTTCCCAATTTATATTCTTCTAACCGCTGCAAGTCATTATTCTGTTATGGTTGTAGCAGCTTGATGAAGGGTGCTGTAAGGCTGACAGTTATTGTACGCGTAATTCTAACTTACTGAGGCTTGCGATATTCGCTTCACAAAGCTGAGAAAGGCGTGATTCTGATGTGCTGTCGAGTCCACACCCCATGGTCGTCTCCTGGACTGGTGGCCTCCCGAGAGTCCCACACCACGCGGGGCTGTCCTCGCCTTGACGCGTGCCGGGGTGAGGTCGGCCGCCGGCTCGGCGAGGGGCCCGCGGGTCCCCACGCCAGCCGCCTCAGGCCGGGTCGTGCGGCCACAGCCGGGTCGCCCCGTGGAGCCGACCCGGCTGTGGCCGCCCCGATCTGGCTAGCCCCGGTGTGACCGGGGCTGCTCGGTCCTCGGAAGACCCTAGCGGACCGGAGAGGGACCCACGCGGAGGCGAGACGGAGCCACGCCGGGGCGACGCCCGGCCGGCCGCGTCGCAGTCCGGACCTGTGAGGTGATTCCCGGCCAGGGGGAGGGGGCAAGCCTGATATCGCGTCTTTGGTGGGCTGCTGGTAAGGTCCGCGACTTCTACCAGCACTTGGTTGAACACGCGATTACCTGCATTATCGGTTAAAGGCGGCTTTTCAAGCCACCCTGTACGCTGGTCGATCGAATCACGTGCTGTTCGAACGGTCTTCAGAGGCCCACAGGTGTTCGCTGCCATTGAGCCTTCTGTATGCGATCAAATTGGATCTCTTGCCAAGGCGAGTGCTGTGCTTTAATCCAGTGTGTTTACGCCTCGGCGCTGTAGGGGCACCGTGGTGTGTCGAAGCGCCGTTTCAAAGTAAATGGAGGCTGGTGCTGGAATCCACTCGGGCAGAATTGATTCCGAATCCGAATCTGAGTCAAAGCGAATGTTGACAGTTGGAATTTAATTCGAATCTGACGCTAGCGCAGCAGAAATTTCCGAATTCGATACCGATTCAAGTTTTTGTCGAACAACAGGCGGTGGGATACCGGCAGTGTAGTGGTTAACAACCGCTGCGCGTCTAGGAAACCAGAAGTACGGGGTTCGATTCCCCGCGGTGCCCGCCCCTCTCGCCAGGGTGAGAAGCAGGCGATGCCATATAACTAGTAGCTGGGGTGCGTCGTAAAGCCCCAACGACAGACACAGCAGGCGGTAAATTAATGCGCATGATGCATCATGCACAAGCAAACGTACACGTAAGAAGTGTGTGTGTGTGTGTGTGTGTGTGTGTGTGTGTGTGTGTGTGTGTGTGTGTGTGTGTGTGTGTGTGTGTGTGTGTGTGTGTGTGTGTGTGTGTGTGTTGTGTGTGTGTGTGTGTGTGTGTGTGTGTGTGTGTGTGTGTGTGTGTGTGTGTGTGTGTGTGTGCGTGCGTGCGTGCGTGCGTGCGTGCGTGCGTGCGTGCGTGCGTGCGTGCGTGCGTGCGTGCGTGCGTGCGTGCGTGCGTGCGTGCGTGCGTGCGTGCGTGCGTGCGTGCGTGCGTGCGTGCGGCCATAGATATGGTTCAATAGGTATCGCAGCTTGTCAATCGGTAGCAATGGATGCAACAACGCACGGCTGCTATCATGTATTTATATGAAGGAACAGGAACACAACTGCTTGCTGATTAAGCATGATGCCTTAATGCATACATGCTCATATATCTGGGAACTGAAGGCGCCGGAAGTCCAAGGTATTAGGACAGACTTTGCTGCCTTACAGGCCATGAAACTTGTGCAGTAGTAGGTTAACTTAACGCATAGATCTCAGAGACTGGCACAAACATTTTGTGAATCGCGTAATTTCAAAGCGGAATCCATTCATTGCTGATGCGTTCACAAGCCATGTGAATTAATTCCGAATCCAACGCAGCGTACGAAGTGGAATCCTAATCCGATTCAGGCCAGAACGAGCCCAATTACCGAACCAGATTCGATTCTTCTGGAATCAAACGCAAGTCTGACAAGCAGTGCCTAGTCTGAGCATGAAGCTGCTCATCAGCGGTGCAGGCGACAGAGGAGCGCGGCTGGTTGGATCGCTCGGCCACCGCCGCTGGTGGGAAGGTTGTGGGTTCGGGCCTGGACGGGAGTCCGGTGTTCCGTCGCTCACCGCGGCCGTCGGCGTGGCAAACGTGGACGACAGGTGACCGGAGAAGGTGGACGTGTCGCTAAATCATCCGAGCATCAATCTTTGGCCCATGCAGCGCGGGCTTGTCTCCGACTCGGCACCAATTAGGCCCGGAGTCGCAATGGGCACTCGCAAAATGATTGATCAGCGCCCCGAGATGGGATATTACCCCAATAGCTCCGCTCATTTGTCTCCTATCGACAAGCGATCGCAGCGCGCAGGACGCGTTTGACCGAGCTGCTGCCGCCGGTCGCGGCGGGGACGTCGTCGTCCAGCGCTCCCCCTCCCCCGCAGGCACGTGGCGCCACGTCGCACCGCTCGGCAGTGTGGGGTGCCGTCGCCCGCCGCCCGTCGCCCGCCGCCCGTGCCAAATCAGTCGGCATCCGGCCGAGGCGGCGCCTCATTACCGGAGGCCGGCCGGCCGGCGCGGCGGCGGCGGCGGCGGTCATGCACTGAGATGTGCTGGCTCCACCGACGACCAGGGACGCGGTGGATCGGGAGGATGGTGCGGTCCGCCAGAGGTGTGGTCTGCCATCGGATCACTCGGCCCGTGGTTCGAACCCCGATTACACTGTCGCCCTTGAACGCTCACATGGCCTCTACAGTCGCGGGCGATTCATAACAGGGGCGTGGGGCAACGTGCGTCGCGTTCTCATTTTATTCAAGCATAGCTGCGAAAGGTGCTGGATGTCATCCGTTCACTCCGCCAGGGGTACTGTATGCCATCCGTCCACTACGCGAGTGGTGGAGTTTACCATTTTTTTTCGTCCACTCCGCCAGTGGTGCTGTATACCACCCGTCCACTCCGCCAGAGGTGAGGTATACCATTCATTCACACCGCCGGTGGTGCTGTATATCGTCCGTTCATTCCGCCAGTGGTGCTGTATACCACCTGTCCACTCCGTCAGCAGTGGGGTATACCATTCATTCACTCCGCCAGTGCCGCTGTATACCTCTGTTCGCTCCGCCAGTGGTGCTGTATATCATCCGTTCATTCCGCCAGTGGTGCGTGCCAGAGGCAAAGTTTCCTATCCAGTTGATGAAACTTCATCCCTCCTCCCAACTCGAACCTCAGGTCCCCCCCCCGAACTATCCCTTCGTTTGTTTTTTGGGGGGGGTGGGGGTAAAATTACATAATTTTCACCGTTCAGTTCCTAAGTCATTTTGCAAAAGTATTTCGCACCTTCGCTGTCTTCGCTGGTGCGGTCTGTCATCTGCCCAGTGCTCACGCCGCCCATTGCGGACGATAGACCGCACCGATGATAATCCGCCCAGTGCGGCTGATAGACCGCACTGTGGATAATCCGGACAGTGTGGCACCGGCCTGATCTGCCGTACCCTCACTCAATCAGTGGTATCCGCTCACTCCTCCAACTCTGTGGTGCGGTGGCGTACAGAACGGCCACGTCGAAGGGGTTCGGTCTGTGACCGTTCCACTCCGCCACCGGATTCGTTGTGTCGCCCTTCCCCCGCAGCTGTGATCACTGACCACTCACGAACTGAAGAGCTGTCTGCGGCTGACTAAAAGGCGCTCGCGACTGTTTCACGTTTCCGTCATCAATCGGCACAATAGCAAAGCGACATCCGAGTCGATGCCTGGCGGCCGGCGACGCTGCGTGTACGTTGAGAGCGGTCAAAGGCGGTGTGCATGCAGGAGCGGAGAGCTATTGGCGTCTGGGGAATGGGTCGGCTGTGTGTGCCGTGCCGGTCGGCCCCCCGCTGCAGCCGTGTTTGTTCAGTGATTTCCTAGGGCGTGGTTCGGTCATTCTACAGACGCGAGGCTTTGTTTAGCTGCATGCGATTGACTGCTGCCGTACTCCGCAACATTGCTACTGCAGGCTTTTGGGACCGCCCGGAGTCGTCGCGTTGCGCCGGACGCCCCTCAGATATTTCTGTAAATGCTTCTGCACATTGCCTTCCATACTGATACTCCCAGTGGTCTTCCTTTGCTATTTGCATTCGCGTCGAGCTTCTCCGCACGGGGCCAATTTTCCTCGATCAAACACCAAACGTTACCTTGTGGTGCACGTAGACGCCAAAGGCTGGCGGCAGCGAGCGGCGCTGAGGAGGCGGCGGCCGACTGGCCGGCCGGCCGGCGAGTGCCGCGGCCGTCGCCGCCCGTGAGCGGCTGTATCGGAGAGCAGCCTGATCCGGAGCGCCATCATCGATCGCGCCGCCTGGCCCGACGGGCGCCAGGGTCGCCCCGGTCCGGCCCGGCCCGGTCCGCGGCCCGCCGCCGATGTCGGCGCGGCGCGGCCATGGCTCAATCACCGGCTTTGCCCAGCGGCGACTCGGGAAATGCCACCGCGACCGGGAACTGGGCGGGAGAGGGCTCGCCGCTGCGCGGGCTGTTTTGCGGGCCGAGTCGAGTGTGTCATTAGTGTGGTGATTTATGCCCGCCTGTTATTCGGTGCGTGCTGCCTTTGCAGACTGCTCTTGTGTCGCCGCTGTGGATTGTTTGTGAAGCCAGTTCCGACGTGATCTTTGTTCTGTATTTGAGATTCAGCTCGGGCCTCCGGGCCGAGTAGTGCTGACAGAGTCGTCATCTCGCCGGTCGTGTGTCGGCAGAATACGGCATCCTGTTGTGTAGTGTTCACGGTCCGTTTCGACATCGTGTGTGCGAGGCTGTCCCCACATCCTTCCCGTATCGCGCTGGCAGAGGCAACCCCCAGTGTGTCTGTCTGTCTGTCACAGGCCGCCTGTCGTGTTTACAGAGCCAGTTCCGGTTCGAGGCGGAGAGCAACGACCGCCTGTCAGAGAACCACAGACGGGTGAGTGAAGGCCGTCCCGCCGCCGCCGCCGCCAGCCCGGCACCGGACCCCCGGCGCCCCGTTCCCATGGCTGACGTTACCCCCCCCCCGCCCCCCCACCTGACACCAGGCGGCACCGAGGAGCTGAGAGGGTCTGAGCTCGGCCGCGCCCGAGGGGGAGACGGGGCCGAGCCCTGCGCCGGGGCTCATGACGGCGTCCAGAGCGCTGCCCGGCCGGCGGGCGGCCCAAGTACAGCCGCCGACGTCCCGTGTCGTGCCGAGTGACGCTGCGGGGGCGGCGAGTAATGAGCCGAGCGACGATAGGCGGGGGCGGCGCGGGGCGGGGCAGGAGCAGCGGCTCCTGCTGGCGTGCAGTCGGTGATAAGGATTGTGCTGGCGTGTGTTTGGTTTGATTGAGCACATAGGGGAAACACGGCCGTGTGATGCACGGCACGTACGGTTATGGCATACGTGTTCAGTGATAGTTCATGGTGTACCCTGCTGGTGCTGGTCTCTATCTCGAGACGGCCCGGTGTTTTTTTTTACCCGTTGCAAGTTCATCTGGATTGCATGTTGCGTGTGACTCATTGTACACATCCCTCACTTACTTGAGATACGGGTGAGGATTGTGTTGTACACTCTGACGCTGTCTCCCTCCACTAAGCTGGTTATTTCTAGGTGCGGCCGCCTAACTCGCCCCCGCTCCTCCGCGCCCAGGTGCTGTACGACGGCAAGATGTCGGCGGCCATCGTGTTCATGTACAGCGCCGCCGCCACCGACGGCCAGCTCTGCCTGCAGTCGGCGCCCAAGGGCAACCCCTCCTACTTTGTCCACTCGGCACACGGCCTCATGCGCCAGGCGAGTGGAGTGTCTCGCGCTTGCGCTCGCTCTGGGCCCAGTCACACGGATGACAGGCACGCCCCCGTCAGCTTATGACGTCGCGAGGAAAACACGCCCGCGCCGGCCGAGAAGCGAGTCACAGCGCTGGCGCACGGACTGTGAGCACGTCACACGCCCTTGGAGTCCCTGAGAGGGTCTCTAACTGGACTTGGACTTCTCCGTACCGCCGGGCTCACTCTCGAAGAGACTCTGGGGAGATCGTCCGAGTTTTGCATCACAATTGGCATAATAGTGCCAGCATTTGAGCAGAATTGGTGGGACGGCGCGAAATGGCAACGGTGCTCATTTCTCATTCCGAGAAGATATGGTGGGTGCTGTCAGGAGACAGCGCGGCATCGCACACGGTCTGTTCGTGCCTCTCGGGGAAGAGAGCGGTACCAGGGACGGCGACCGGCCGCGCGGGCGTGGAGTGGGGGACAAGTGAAGCGCGGTGAGACGGTCTCGCTAGAGCCGCCTGCACGCGGGTGTGGGGTGGGGGACGAGTGAAGCGCGATGGGACAGTCTCGCTAGAGCCGCCTGCACGCGAGTGTGGGGTGGGTGACGAGTGAAGCGCGATGGGACGGTCTCGATAAAGCCGCCTGCGCGCGGGTGTGGGGTGGGTGACGAGTGAAGCGCGATGGGACGGTCTCGCTAAAGCCGCCTGCACGCGGGTGTAGGGTGGGTGTCGAGTGAAGCGCGATGGGACGGTCTCGCTAAAGCCGCCTGCGCGCAGGCCGCCGGCGCGGTGATCCCCGTGCTCCGCGAACCCGACAGGCCATGAATCGTCGGACATAATTAAGACCAGCTCGGAAGCTGGCCGGCCGCGGGCCGCCGCGGGCCACTGCGGGCCGCCGCTGCTCAGGGTTTCTCCGCGCGGCCAGGTCGCCTGCCGCGCCGCGGCTACAGCGCACCCCTCCCGCCGGTTCGCGCGGTAGTGTCGAACGCTGCGGCAGCGTCAGTCATGGAGGCGCCTTCTGCGGCAGCGGGAAATATCGTAACTCGACACACCGTGACCTCGGAAGCAGTGGGCGGCCTCTGAAGTTGGGGGCGATGGCTCCCGTGCCGTAAAATTGCGTTAGTTTGGCGATCGCTCGGACGTCGTCTTTTCACGTAAGACCTTCACTTAAGTGCCTTCTTTGATTAAGCCAGACTCTGCCGAGTCACGATCGGCCGCCGTATCGGTCCGTTGTGAATCACGAACGGTTGTAGATTGCCTTCATCTTTAGTTTTGCGTCACGTGTCTCAGTCACGACCCGGGGAGCAGAGCTACACGTGGGCGACCTGTCAAGCAATCGAGCTGCGATTGTTTTGCGTCACGTGTCTCAGTCCTGGCCCGTGGAGCAGAGCTACATGTGGGTGATCTGTCAAGCAATCGAGCTGCGATTATTTTGGGTCACGTGTCTCAGTCCCGACCTGGGGAGCATAGCTACACGTGGGTGATCTGTCAAGCAATCGAGCTGCGACTGTTTTGTGAAAATATCGCCGTCGTTCGTGGCTCTCCTATCCATTTAAACTGAGAGTATCTATGTTGAGGCCGTAGTTTTTACGTCAGGTATCCTTGTCACGCCCTGTGGATGCTTCAGAATAGCCACGGGGCGCAAAGCTGCCGCGTAGCGATATGGTTTGAACGTGAGCCATGTCTTCGCTTCTGTTCACCGGGCCTGGCCAATGGCACGTGCTTTCCGCGTGTATCGTGTTCGCGTTCGGAAGCCGTCCGTGCTCCTGTGTCGTGACGGCCCCCCCCCCCCTCCCTCCGTCTGCAGGACGTGTGCGCCGTGGTCACGCACTCCATCTACGCGACGCTGAACGCCATCGGCGGCATCCAGGTGCTGTTCCCGCTGTTCTCGCAGCTTGACTTGCCCGTGGAGGCGGGCGTGGACGGCACGGAGGGACGCCGCGACCCTAACCTCTGGTGAGAAAGGGGGAGGAGGGCAGAGCGGTGCGCGGGTGGGACCGCCACCCCCAGCGAGGGAACGTTCCTCAACAGGGACCCTGACTCTGTGAGAGAACACCCCCAAGGGGGCGCCCTAACCTGGGGCGATGCAGCTGCTCACCGGGAACGGAACCCCAACCTTTGGTGAGGTAGTAGTTATCAACGGGGGGGGGGGGGGGGGGGTGGGCTCCAACCTCGTGTGAGAGACCGCTTCCTCTCGGATGCGATCCCAGTCTCGGGTGCAGTAACGCGTCTGGAACGACACGGCCAGGCGGTCTGCGCTGTGCGAGGCCCTTGTTTTCATGCGGTCACCAGAGGACGCTTCATCGACGCGAATGCACTGCTGTGGAGTGTTACCCTGGAAACTACAGGATTACTGCCATAAGCTCCTTTCCGTCGGTTTTGCTCGGGAATAATGCATTTGTGCCACGCAGGCCGGCCGGGGTCGATGCTGAGTCAGACGCCGTCGTGTGCGCCGCTGTAATGATTGTGTACATGCGACTCGTGCATTCAAGCCGCCGGGACTGGGGGTATTTGCTCAGTCACGTGTCAGCAGAGCGGCACTTGGCTGTCGTCGCGGGCCCGTGATCGCGCCCAATCTCGGGCTCACCACGTCGTGCAGCCAGTTTGTGTCGTAACATAAGTTACGTTCTCGTCGCGTGTGGTGCTGTCCATCGGAATATGGCGCCGATGCTGCCTGGCTCGTTGCCGACGTCACTCTGGGTTTTCGGAGGCCATCGATCAGTTCCGGCCCTGTCGCGCGCTGTGCCCTGGCATCGCATGGGCCGCGTGAAACACGCAGCGATGCCATTAACGTTACTTTGAACTCGGAAAATAAGTTAGGCGCAATGCCAGGCGCCGGTCGATTTCTGGAGGACGTAGGAATACAAACATTACCACAGACGTTCTGAAGGCTTGTGATTGTCAAATCGTCTCAGTGATTGAGTTTATGTTGACGCTACGCAAATGATTAGTTAAGTTCATTATGTATATATATATATATATATAATGTTCAAATATTCAGCGAATGCGTATTCATTTGAGGCACCCGTATCGTAAACCAGTTGAATGTGCCGGACTAAGATGTGTTTTTGTCATTACGTTGTGATATCAGTATCCGTCCGGTACCGTGGAGAAGGACCTTCTTTCGCGCTGCTTATGCCGAGACAAATGTGATGGGAACTTTCAAGAGTGTTGCGTGCGTTCTGGAACGAAACGATAGCTGGCTATGATGTTGCTAAATGTCAGTTTTATATTCCGTTTGCATTGCAGGCACGCATTTCCCGCATTGTCGGCATAGGTGGCTAGATTTCAAACTGCATTTATGCACATATTCACTTTGCATCTCTAAATAATCATAACCCTTGAAAGGTGCATTTTCAGTTTTGTATATACTTATCAGATCACACACTACGATCACGTAGATCCAACGTGACTTCGCATCGCTAGCTTTTAATTGCCTTCGAGATCGTGCGCTTCTTCACCGCTTTGACGCCGACTTCGGAACATAACGGTCTCAACGGTGTGAGCGGATGTGATTCGGTTCACCAAGAGACACGCATGTGCCGTGTTGAGTCAGCTCGCTGCGGGCGGCGTGCGCCGTGCACTAGCCCGACCTCTGGCCCTCCGCCGGCAGCGCTACGTTGCTGGGCTTCATCTGCGAGCTGGTGGAGACCTCGGCCGTGGTGCAGCAGCACATGCTGCAGTGCCGCGGCTTCCTGGTCATCTCGCACCTGCTGCAGCGCACCAACCGCGAGCACATGAACGACCAGGTGCTCAGCGTGTTCCTGCAGCTCTCCAAGTACCTGGTCACCTGTCCCGGCACCAACACCGAGCTGCTGCTCAAGCAGGTGGGCGCCGGCGCCACCGACCGGCCCGGCTCGTGACGTAGGAGGCGAACGGTTGGCGCGCGCTCTGGTCAGCCGGTGGCGTGTTGCTGTGTTGTGTGGTCTTCCAGGCTTCGTGGTTTTCTCGGCTTCCCGACAGCGATGGTGGGTAGGTTTGTTTCAGTGCTACGCCCTTTGAATTGGCCTAGGTAGCGATGCACTCCCAGTGTTGTGCCGAAGTAGGGTAGCATTATCAGTTATGTACTTGTCCACCCTCATTGCCGTTTACCCTCTCCACCACTCTCATGCTCTCCCCGCCTGCGCGACACCCGCCCGCGCTCCTGTGCGGCTGGCGCGGTGTGCGTGCCGTGTGTGTTCCGCTGCGTCGCGCCTCACCCCAGTCCCGCGTGCCGCCGCCAGCTGCTGGACCACGTGCTGTTCAACCCGGCGCTGTGGGTGTACGCGCCGGTGGGCGTGCAGACCCGGCTGTACGGCTACCTGGCGTCCGACTTCCTCTGCGACACGCACATCTACAACAGCGTGCGGCGCGTGTCCACCGTACTGCAGACGCTGCACACGCTCAAGTACTACTACTGGGTGGTCAATCCGCGCGACAAGAGCGGCGTCACGCCCAAGGCCGTCGGTGAGACACGCGGCAGGGGAGGGGCGTGGTCACCATCCGCCCTGGACGGCCCTGGCTGGGGGTTGGCAGGTGCCGCCGCCGGGCGGGGACAGGTGCTCGGGTCGTCACCGGCGCGGCGAGCTCGTGTAGTTCAGCGCGTGGAGCAGAGCTCGGGGGGGGGGGGGTTGCGTCATTAATTGGCGCAGGGATCAGTATTGAAGTGATGGTGCCATCGCCGTCAGAGGTACGCTGTGTTGTGCCATGGATCGAGACGGCCGCTTGTGAAAGCGTTCAGCTGGTCTAAACGGCCGTCGATCATATTTAGGAGCGGCCCGGCCAGCCCGGATCCTGTGCTCCGCTGTGCGCGTGTGCCGGCGGACCCGGGTCACGTGAGCCGGGCTGCCGTGCTGGCCAGCGGTCTCCTGCGCCCGCACCGGCAGCAGGTCACTGTCGTGCGACGGACGCTGACGGGCCGTGCTCTCGCCGCCAGACGGGCCGCGCCCCTCCAAGAAGGACGTGCTGCTCATCCGCTCGCACATGCTGCTGTTCCTGCGGCAGCTGATCCTCATCGGCAACGGCGTCAAGGAGGACGAGCTGCAGAGCATCCTCAACTACCTCAGCACCATACACGAGGTGCGCTGTAAGCTGAGACGGCGTCACCGGACGCAGGCGCAGACGCAGGGACGGGAGGCCTCTCCGGCTCCGGCTGGTCCGACACCGCCAGCGGCTGAGGTCGCGGCCGGAGAGATCGGACTGGGCGGTGGTGAGCCGGCGCGGCCGCTGGCGGCCTGTGCCTGCTTGACTCCATCCGGGTGGAAGTTATGTCTCTGAACTGCAGGTGATGCGTGAACAGGTGTCGAGTTCCACTGTCGCAGCCGAATTTATGCATGTGAGCACGGGCCCAAGACTACCCCGTGGACGTGGCCCGCAACGGCCTTCCTTGCCCGGTGGCACCCGTCCCATAACGACTGACCGCGATCGTCCCGCCGCCGCCGCCGCCGCCAGGACGAGAACCTGGAGGACGTGCTGCACACGCTGATTGGCCTGATGGCCGACCACCCCGCCTCCATGGTGCCCGCCTTCGACCTCAAGCTGGGCATCCAGTCGGTGCTGAAGCTGCTCGGCGCCCAGTCGCAGACCATCCGGCTGCTGGCGCTCAAGCTGATGGGCTTCTTCCTCTGTCGAAGCACACACAAGTGAGTGGTGACAGGCACGGCTGGCGGCGCAGCGCGGAGGGCGGCGTCAGAGAGAGAGAGCGGTGCGACCTTGTGATCGGGTGCTGGTCAGGGGTTGGCTCGGGGATTTCGTCCCAGATTTCCGTTCCAAGGCGACCTCCGCAAAAGGCGAAAACGTGTTATGACATCGTAGTTAATGTCATGTATCCTTTCAAACAGATCTTTATTGACAAGAAGGTGAATGGATGCCCCCAAAATTGAAGTGAAGGCGCACATTCCGGCTGAAATGAATTCAATCAAATTCAAAGAATGCGTTTTGTGCAAGTTCATTTCGTTCGCAAGCACCCGCAGCTTGCGTCATTCACTTCTCAAGGCGTGCGCTGGGTGTTGACGCGTCTCACCAGCCTCTCGTTGGTCGTTGCAGGCGAAAGTATGATGTGATGAACCCCCACAACCTGTACACGCTGCTGGTGGAGAAGATCCTGCTGAACGAGGAGTCCCTCACCCTGGCCACCTACAACGTGCTGTACGAGGTACGGTCTCGCCACCGCCGCCGGAGTCGGCGCCCGTGTGACGCGGACGAGGCGGGCTGCGCTTGAATGAGTTCTGATGTGTGGTGCGCCAGGCGCCGATGCGTCGCGCGCCTGCTGCAGCGCTGCGTCGGGAGGGAGCCGGCGGAAGCTGGATACGTAGGTCGGCGCCACTGCCTGGCTCCGCAGCAGGTGTCGCCATGGCACCCACCCGCCGTATATGACGGCCCCTGCCAGCGCGACTTCACATGGGACCTGGAGCTATGAACCGGCGCATTCTGACTTATCAGGGCGTGGCCCCGGGCATGCCGTGCGCGTGATGTAACGCGCCGCGTCCGCCGGCAGATCCTGACGGAGCAGATGACGCAGGGCATCCTGTACGTGCGGCACGCGGAGCCAGAAGTCAGCCACCGCCTGGAGAACCCCAGTACGTCCGCCCGACCCGGGCCGGACGGCCGGGGCGGGTCCCGACGTCCGGGCCCAGTGAGGCGTGTGCAGCACGCGGTGTGCCAGCTCTGACGGCACCTCACACCGTCCGCGTGTCCCGCGCTCCGGATCCGCAACACTTCCAGCAGCTGGTCGGTGTGCGTCTTTGAAAGCCAGCTGTTTGGCGCACCGTCTGGTCCGGCTTCCTTTGCGACCAAACTGAAGCTGCGCTAGGGGTTCGGGCGGTGTTCTGACGTGAACAAGCCGAGGCGGTCCGGTGACCCGGGTCGGACGGGGCCCCGGACCGCGACCTCCGCCGCAGTGACCTGATGACCCGACGTCCTGGGGTCGTCCGCAGTGATCCTGAAGGTGGTGGCCAGCCTGATCCGCCAGTCCAAGACCTCGGACGGCCTGATGGAGGTGAAGAAGCTGTTCCTCACCGACACCACGCTCCTCTGCCAGGCCAACAAGGAGAACCGGCGCACCGTGCTGCAGATGAGCGTCTGGCAGGTCAGGCGATGCCGGCCGGCCGCCGCCGCCGTCGGGCCGAATGGAGGGCCGTGAAGAAGCTGCTTCCCGAAATGGCACACGCCATCTGTTAAAGCGTCGCCTGCATTGTTTGCGAGACGTGCATTGTCCGGCACCGCTCGCGGTATGGGCTGCTCCATTCATGCGCCGCGGCACCCTTTCAGATGTCGCGAAAGTCATGGTGATGTCAGAGAATGGCGCCAAATGCCAGGCCAGTTGCGATGCGAGTGAGCGGGAAATGACCCATGACCTCTGGCCTCTCAGGCCCGCCCCGTTGAGCAAAGCTCCGCTCCCCTCCCCTCCCTCCACCCCCACCACTGCCGGCCGTACGGCTCCGAGCTCGGAGATTGACGTGATTGCGTTCAACGGCGGGGTGCCGAGTGCCGTCGGCCAGCCGTCGGCCGCGACGCCGGTCTGGGGACGAGGTCGGCCCGGCTGACCGCCGTCCGCGGCTGTGCCGGCAGGAGTGGCTGATCGCCATGGCCTACATCCACCCGCGCTCGGCCGAGGAGCAGCGCGTCTCCGAGATGGTGTTCAACCTGTTCCGCATGCTGCTGCACCACGCTATCAAGGCCGAGTACGGCGGCTGGCGCGTCGTGGGTGGACACGCTCGCTATCGTCCACTCCAAGGTGAGCTCAGGGCGGCCGCTCGCGGGGTGGAGGAGTCCAGGTGGCGATGGGGTGCTGCTTTGGGAGACGGCACGGTTTGTCAGGAGACAACAATGGATGGGTCACGGCTCAAACGCGCCCCTGGGGTTTCTTCCTCAAGTAAGCGGCATTCATTTCCTGCACTCGGTAAGGTTCTTGCCGTTCACCAAACCCAACGTTGTAGACATTGGGCCGTCCAGCCGCACCAGCGATTTCTCGCGCCCCCCAGCACACAGCGCTTTCCGAGGGTGTGACCCGCCGCGATGGTTGCAGGTGTCGTACGAGGACTTCAAGCTGCAGTTCGCGCAGATGTACGAGCAGTACGAGCGGCGGCGAGCGGACAACATCACCGACCCGGCGCTGCGGCAGCAGCGGCCCATCAGCACCATCAGCGGCTGGGACAAGCCGGTGCAGGGTGCTGAGGCAGCCGTCGAGCCAGCCGGCCAGGCGCCGGCGCCGGCGGCCGGCGACGCGCCGGCGGACGGCGCGGGGGCGGACGGCGCGGGGGCGGTGGCAGAGGCGCCGCCGCCGCCACCGCCACCGCCACCGCCGCCGGAGACGGACGTGCCGGCGCAGCCGGCGGCGGAGGGCGCCGCCGGTGACGTGGAGGGTGTTGTGGACAGTGTGGACGGTGCGGTAGAGGCTGTGGACGGCGCGAGAGAGGCTGTTGACGGTGATTCGCCGGCTGTGGACGATGCTGGGACTGCGGGGAGCGTCACGGAGGCAGCGGTCGCTGAGCCAGCGGCCGGCGCGGATGAGGAGCCGGGTCCGGCGGAGACCAGCCGCAGCTGCGGGGACGGTGCTGAGCAGCCGGACGCGGCCGACCCGGAGCCGGGCGGCGCCGGGCCGACCGACGCGCCCGCTGAGCCCGCCGACCGCGAGAGGGCGCCGATGCCGGCCGCTGAGCCGCCGGCGGAGGGCGGCGGCAAGGCGTCCGTCGTCGAGCCAGAGCCGGCCGCTGAGGAGGGCGAGAAAGAGGCAGAGACCCCGGAGCCTGAGAGCGAGCGCGAGGCGGGGAAGAACGGTGATAGCTGCGAGGAGCGCGTCGAGATATACGTGGTGTCGAAAGAAGAGAAGGTGGAGGCTACGGAAAACGGTCATCATCACGAGCCGGTCGTTGACGAAGTGGATGATGAACCAAGGGAGAGTAACGGAGGAGGTACGAAGAAGCAGAGCAGTGATGCGGTCATTGAGTCGCCGAAGAGCCCGTCGAAGACAGACGCCGGCTCTCCTGTAGCGCTCAACGGAGAAATGCCGTCCAAAGAGGTCGAGGACGTCAGGGAAGACGACAAGGTGCACGAAGACGCTAAGGCCGATCCTGGAAGTCCCGCGGACCACAAGGAGACCAGCTCCCACGAAAACACAAGGGAAGACAGCGACGCTCGCGAGGACCCCAAGGAGGACGCGGACGCCCACGAGGACGCCAGCTCGCGCAAGAGCGGCGAGGGTATGGAGGACGCCGGCGGGGCGGCGGCGGCGGACGAGGCGAGCGACCCGGCCGGCGACGGCCGCGACGCGGCGGCGGACGCGCCGGCCGGCGTGCCCGACAGCGTCGAGGTGCCCGAGCTGGGCAGCCAGCCGGAGGAGGCGTGCGTCAAGAAGTGGAACGCCCAGGTGAAGCCGGGCGTGGCGCGCAGCGTCTCGCAGAGCAGCGGCAAGAGCGAGCGGCTCTCGCGGCCAGGTGAGCTCCGCCGGTGGCTCCGGCCCGGTGACGGCGGCTTGTCCCGCCCTGGGCGGCTCGCTTCGCTAGCTCCGCCGGGCTCGTGGCTGACGGTTGCGGTGTCGTGGCTAGGGGTGGAGTTTCGCATCTCTGTGAGTGTTCCTTTCCCCTCCACGGTGGTGTTGGAAGCCCGTTTGAAACTCAACAAGTCAAAAAGTACTTATTAGTTTCGACAACGCAAGAAATACTTCATTTTGTTGAGATAAAGACTAACAAGGCACTGAGTACTGGCTTGTTAATGCAGACTTGACTTCTGTTGGTTGTATGAAACTCCGCCTCCCGTTAGTGAAGTCCATGTACTGCGTGACTGGATCGTGACCTGTGTTTTGCAGTTTGTTCCGCGTGCTTTGGCGGGCGTAACGGTCAATGGCTCGCAAGCGAACTTGCGTTGGCGAGGACCCTTTCAGCGTTATTGGCTTGGTCCGCCATCGAGCGGCTATTGGATAAGCTCACGGCTCGTAACGTCGGCTTCGGGAGCGGCTCGGGCCGAGTGACGTACTATCGAGTGATGAGTATTTATAGTCGGCTGCCTGGTCTCTGTCGTGTTCGTACTGCCTACTGAAATCACCATTTCCGGAGCGCGCCGATGCTACCCCTCCAGCCGAAGGCCATAGCCATACCCTTCGCTGACGGCTGAATCGATATGAAGCGAGGCAATGTAATGCGTGATGGCGCGAACACCTAATGGGAGCAGGGTTGCCTAGGCGGCGACGAGAAAGCGTTGTCGGCGGTGACGGCCACGGACGCCGGCCGGCTGGCGCTGTCGGCAGGCTCCGGCGGCAAGGGCCCGTCACGTGCCATGTTCTCGCCGGGGCCTTCGCGGCCGCCGTTCCGCATCCCCGAGTTTCGCTGGAGCTACATCCACCAGCGGCTGCTGTCGGACGTGCTGCTCTCGCTGGAGAACGACATCCAGCAGTGGCGACAGTGAGTGGTCGCGCCCGCGCGCCGGACGGAGACGGGGAAGGGGGTGGGGGGGGGGGGGCGACCGCACCCCGCTCGCCGCACGGCACCGGGCCGCTTTATGTGACGGCTTTGTAGAGGGGTGTAGTGTCGATGGACAGCTTACCAATGTTTGGTCTTCACGTAGAGGTAGATGTCAAACGAGTATATTACTTGGCGCGGAGTGAAGCGTAACTTCGTGTGCGTTTGCTATACGCATGCGTACTGGTTGTGTATCAGTTCAGTGCACAAGTAATGACAAAATACCGTTTCCAGGAGCATGAGAGGCTCACCTGCTGTAAGCGGCGTACGTTCTCACTAACGGTCCACCTACGCAAAGCTTTTCTGTTTGTGTCCCAATGCTCGTTCTTGGCCGGCAGACATTCCAACAAGAGCATCCTGGACTTCGTCAACAACAGCGACAACGCCATTTTCGTCATCAACACGGTGCACCTGATCTCCCAGCTGGCGGACAACCTAGTGATCGCGTGTGGCGGTCTGCTGCCGCTGCTGGCCGCCGCCACCAGTCCGAACGTGAGGCGCGGCGAGGGCGCTCAGCGGCCGGGGCCAGCACCTCGTGGGGACGACCCTGGGTGTCGGGACCGCTGGACGTCCCTGACATGGGGCGTCCCCTGAGGGAGGTGTCCCTCAGCGAGTGGCTGAGACCAGTCGTTCCTACATGAGAGGGTCCTATTTCGACACCGGGCGGCGCGGTAGCCCCGGGGCGGTAACCGGGCGATGGTAGTTGCTGGGGCTTCACACGCGGATGTACCAGCGCGTGCGCTGTGTTCTCGTTTCTGCCACTGGCGTCACCACCGTCCGCACCGCAGTGAACAATCTCATGACCAGACGGCATGACCTCCGCGACCCAGGGCGGCCTGTTGAGCTCTGCTGACCTGGGACACTGCTCCGGTCGCTACAGGCCAATCTGTACACGCCTCTGGCCTGCGCTGTGCATCTGTAGAGTCACGCTACCCTCTGCAGAGCCACGCCGCCCTCTCCAGAGCCACGCCGCCCTCTCCAGAGCCACGCTACCCCCTCCAGAGCCACGCCGACCTCTCCAGATCCAAAGTAACTTCTCCAGACCTCTCTACCGCAGCTTTACTGACCTATATCTCTGTCGTGGCCACAGAGCGAGCTGGACGTGCTGGAGCCGACGCAGGGCATGTCGGTGGACGTGGCTGTCGGCTTCCTGCACCGGCTGGTGGGGCTGGCCGACGCGCTCGTGTTCGCCAGCTGCATCTCGTTCGCCGAGCTCGAGGTGGAGAAGAACATGTCGAGCGGCGGTATCCTGCGTCAGTGTCTGCGGCTGGTGAGCGCTCGCGGCCCGACTCCGGCCAGGCGGCGCCGGCCGGCGAAGGAGCGTCCGGAGGCGCAGACTGCTTGGTCGGGGGGGGGGGGGGGGGGTGAGAGCAGGCTTTGATTTGGGGCGTTTTTCAAGTTGGCTGTTGAAAACTATTGCCTCGATCTTTTGCCCGCGTTGTCTGTCATTCCGTTTCATCAAAGGCGATATCAGTATGACAGTTTTATGCTGAGATTGGATAAGTTAACTATCTCTCCGCTTCCGTTCCTCCCCCATTTTCCTATTTCTTTTATTTCTCTTAGACCACGTTTAAAGGGCATCCGTTTTGATGTCACGCGACGAAAAGACTCGTTTGATATGTGCATCTGTGCACCCTAAAGACCGTCCTCTAAAGCCTGGAAGTCCGCCCCTTGTGTTGCATGAAGCGGTTGCATGAAATGCAGCTGTGCATTGAATAGTGGTACGGGGGGTTACCTTCGGTAATTGAAGAGATGCCTTGTTGCTCTCGGATGACAATTCAGAACAAGCCACATGGATCCTGGAATAGGTGAAGCTAGTGCAGTAAAAGGGAGTGGAACATATCGACCCTTGCTGCACGTAGCTAAAACAGTTTGGACGACAAAGGTGCGTTCGGCGGGAGGCCAACCCCAAACCCCGCCGGTGAGTGGCGCGTGCGTCGGTCCGCGGCGGCCCTGACCGGCCTACTCTCCGGCGCAGGTGTGTACGGCAGCCGTGCGCAACTGTCTCGAGTGCAAGGAGCGCGAGCGGCTCATGCGCCACCCGGACGTCAAGCCCAACCGCACCATCCAGCTGCTCATCACCGGGCTCAAGAACGTGCCCATCCTCGCCACGGTGAGCGCCGCCCGCTGGTCCGCCGGTCTGCAGGTCCCGCTGCCGGTCTGCTGGTCCCGCCGCCGGTCCGCCGGTCCCGCTGCCGGTCCGCTGGTCTGCCGGTCCGCCGGTCCGCCAGTCCGCCGGTCCCCCCACCGGAGCGATCTGGTTGGAGGGTTACTGCCGAGCGTGGTTACGGTGATGAGGTGTGATGTGACCTGATGTCATGTCATGTCATGTCGTGTGTTATGATAAGGTGTGATGCTCTGAGGGACCTAGTTGTATTTATTGCGAAGGGCTGAGGACTGCGTTCGGTGTTGAGCCCTCAGCTTGGCGATAGATGACCTCGCGCTTCTGGATGTCGCAACGGCCGAACGCTAGCGAGGATGGCGAGACGCATCGGAGCCAGACAATCCCGTCATCCGTTCTCACGGCAGAAGGAGGACTGGGCCTTGATGGTGCCCCTGTTAGAGCGCACGGAAGGGTTTCACGTGTGGCCGTGCCCTGCGCCCTGCCTGAAGTCGAAGACCCATGCTCGGCAGCGATGCCCGTCCCTGACCTTGGGAGGGTGTCGGACCTGACCGTTCACTGCCCCCCCCCCCCCCCCCTCAGACCGGAGACCCGGACTCGGTGGTGACGCCCGTCCGGGACCCGGAGAAGCTGCTGCAGGAGATGGACGTCAATCGGCTGCGCGCCATCGTCTACAGAGATGTGGTGAGCAGGCTGCGGACCGGGGGGAAAGGCCCGTCGCCCAGCGCGCCTCGCAGAACCCCGGCTGGAACGCGAGCCATGCGCAGATGCTCGACTGACGCGTACTCCAAGGCAGTGTGTGACATCGTAGTTAGCCCTAAATTAGAAGCCTGGATGCATGTGTGTAGCATAGGTCTAGAGAGAACCGGTGTCAAAATTGCTCCATTGCATGATTAAATTTAGAAGCCGCATGCCTGGATCTGCGTCGGCAGTGATGGTGTGACATGTGCAGCATCAGCAGTAGGATGATGCGGCCTCTTTCGGACCGGCAGGAGGAGACGAAGCAGGCGCAGTTCCTGTCGCTGGCCGGCATCTACTTCATCTCGGTGCTGATGGTGTCCAAGTACCGCGACATCCTGGAGCCGTCCAACATGGTGGCCGTCCGAGGCGCGTCCGGTCAGTCGACTCCCATGAGCCGTCGGACATGTCTGGGGAGGCTACGGGAGTGCTGGGTCTCACCCGAGAGAGTCCAGCAGCTCGCCTCCGTCCAGGGCGACTGCCAGGGCCTGATCCCTCTGCAGACAGGGTGCCAACTGACTGACCCAGCCAGGGAGACAACCAGGTTACGGACTGCCTCATCCGGACTGGCCTTCAGACCTCTGGTTAGGTTCACGGGCGGACCGCCAGGTCACCGACCCTCTCCCCGACTGATCGCCAGGTCGCTGACCCTCTCTCCCGACAGACCAACAGGTCACTGACCCTTCCCCCGACAGATCAACAGGTCACTGACCCTCTCCCCGACTGACCGCCAGGGCACTGACCCTCTCTCCCGACCGATCAATAGGTCACTGACCCTCTGCCTGACAAATCACCAGGTCACTGGCCCTCTCCCCGACCGACCGCCAGGTCGCTGACTTCCTGTCCGTGGTCATTAACAGGTCCCCGATGCCATGTTCGTTCAGAGCTGCCGCTCGCGGATCCTCGCCTTCCAAACGTTTGAAGGCCAAACCAGACGCGCCGGTGGCCTGGGGTAATGCCGCGGATCCCTAACACGCGAACAGTACCGCAGAAAGCATTCTCATTGTCAGATGAGATCACCCCATGGCGCGTGGCTGAAGTGTTCGCCGTCCTGGTTGGTCGGCGTCGGAGTGTACTGCGTTTATGTGTGTCGGAAAGGACAGGCTGACATGTGGCGTCCGCCTTCGGTGTGATGACTGGAAGGTGATAACGTATGTTTTCCAGCGGCGGCGTCGGCACGGGTAAGACGCTGCGGCCATGGAGTGATGTGACTGTGCCCTGTCCCCCGCCGGTCGCGTGCCATGTCCCCGCCGTTCGTGTCGTCTCACGTGCCATGTCCCCGCCGTTCGTGTCGTCTCACGTGCCGTGTCCCCCGCCCCCGCCGCCCTGATGCCACCGCTGACCGTCGCCCGTCTGCGCACAGCGGCGCCGGCCGGCCCGGACCGGCCCTCGGGCGGCGACGAGCAGCCCGTCGCAGACGTGCTTGTCGTTGACGAGGGCAACCCGTCCGTTTTAGCGAACCAGGCGGGCGCGCCGCCGGCAGCCAAGGTGAGGACCCGTCCCGCCGCCGACCCCCGGACCGTGTGCTCGCGCGCCGCCAAGCCCCGAGCCGGCCGCGCCCGGCCGACCGGCAGCAGGCCGCTGGCCTCCGGCGCTGGGGACTATTTGGGCCGGCGGCTCGTCCTCACGCTCATGCTATTTGAGAATGAGTCCGTAGGGAGGGTGATATGCCAGAACGATAGCATGTATTGTCGGAAGAGGTATTGCACGCCGTCGAACGCAGTCGCTTGGCTTGATGATGCATTAGCATACTGAGATTGACACGCTCTCAGGGGATGCCGGTTGGCTAGCGTTCTGTCCGCTTGAAGACGACTTGGTTGAGGTGATTGCGTTGCATAATTTGTTTTGTGGACCAGTAGTTGCTACTGAATATGGATCATTTGCCTTGATTCCAAGGTTTTTTACGGTACGAATGCATGCAACATGGGTATTTGGCGTTGTTAAGTCTGCCCCGAAAACGTGAAATTCTTGTATGACCAACTTACCCAGGGTCGATGGATGCAATAGTCTAACACAAAGGAAGCCTTAAATCGTAACGTCCATCGACAGGGATTCAGTTTTTCAGCTACAAACATGTGAGATTATCAGTTGTTTAAGCAGTCTTCAGCGCTGCTCACGAAGTCGACTATAATATGCCCCCCCCCCCCCCCCTCCCAAATCCATTCATCGGTGTCTCAGCCCGGCGCCTCGACTGCCTGTTTTGAGTTCAGCGCACGTGTTTGCTCTGCTCCGTTCCGTTGCGGCGCGGCCTGGTCGGCTTCTCCCCGCCCCGGCGCCTCCCCGGCCCCCGGCCAGCCGTGACCGGGCCGACCGGCGCCTCCGCCCGCACCACAGGCGGACAGCGGCGGCGGCGCGGCACCGCAGGCTGGCGGCCGGTCCTCGCGCGCCGCCGGCCGGCCGGCCGACCCGGAGCCGGAGCCGGAGCCGGAGCCAGCGGCGGCGGCCGGCCGCACCAGGCGACGAGCGCCAGTGGTCGGACGTGCAGCTGAACGAGACCGACGACCGGCCGACCAACGGTCAGTGACGGCGACGGCGCAGCCGGCAGGCGGGGGCTCGCCGCCGCCGGGCTGCTGGCTGCCGGTCTGTGGGTGGGCTGCGTGTTTGGGATGGGGCGCGTCGGACGGAGACAGCGGCACGGGTCGCTCGTGGCTCCCATTTGGGGTATCTTTTGACACCATTTTTCGGAACGATCCGGGCCCGAGCTTTGTTAGTGGGTTTACGCAGAGCAGTGCTCCATATGCTTCAAGTGCCGATGCATTGCCAGAATGTCCTGCTTGTCTTCGTGTTCAGGCCCCGGATGTAGTCCCGAGCTGCGTTACTCGAATTTGACATGAGGTCGCGAGTCAGGGATGTAACCCAGCCTCTTCCCAGCCTCTTCTTCAACGTCCAACTGCTGTCGGCCTGACACATTGCTCTGCCAGTGACCACAATATTTGCACGCGGGGCATGCGAGCATCAGTATGACGGAGGGCGTGGGTGTCCGTACAGAGCCGGCCGCGGCGCCGGTGCAGGAGATATCAACCGTGAGCAGCTCGCCCCACTTTACGGCGGCCAATCAGAGCGCCGCCTCGGCGCAGACCGTCCAATCAGAATTCCGTCCGGCTCGGCCCGAGGATCTCCACATCAAGGGCTTTGTTCAGGAGGTGCGTACTGGGTGTGCGGATTGGGTTGTTTGGTATTAGCGCACCATGCTCCAAGTGCAATGTCTTGCCATCCCGCTGTGGACATTTGCTCAGGTGCATATGTAAACCGTAATCACGGGTTGTATGTGCATCATATTGTCCAAATGTTTTCGTTGTGTGCCGGTCGTATTCTTGAGCTGTGAACTATGGTGCCGGTCGGCTAAAAGGACACACCTTGCATGGGTTTGATGTGGCTGTCCGTGGAAGCTCTTTACGATAACATGCATAAAAATAGCCAGAGAAGCACGGCAGCACCGAGAACGCCTGGCAAGACGTCGTATTTCCAGTCGCAAATCACGCGCTTACGCCATCGGATCGTGGTGAGAAAAGAACGCGGCGTTTAGCCTTCGATCACCTGAATGCTAGTTTCAATTTGGTTGGAAATTTGATTCGGTAGGATTGTGCACGGTCTGAGCGCGGTCGTGGCGCGGCGCCGCCCGCCTGAGCTTGGCTCACCGTTCCGCTGGTGTCCGCCAGGTGCCTCTGCCGACGCCGTCCCGCGAGGCGAACCTGACGCTGAAGCTGGAGGTGGCGCTGAGCTCGATCTCGCCACTGCTGCGCGAGATCATGGTGGACTTCGCCTCGTTCCTCAGCAAGACGCTGATCGGCAGCCACGGCCAGGAGCTGCTCTCGGAGGGCAAGGGTGGGTGGGGCGGAGGGCGCCGCCTCTCGAGCGGCTGGACGGTGCGGCCTCGGAGAAATGACCGGTGTAAGGCGACGGATCCGTGTTTGTGTACACGCCTATGCGTTGTTTGACCCATCGATTGACAGTCGCCCCTGAGTTCAACGTTCCGATCCAGTGACGCATGCACCAAGTCAATACTCGACCCCGTCCCCGCTACCCCGCGTCCCCTCGCTCCTCCCGGGCTGACGCCGACACGTCAGGACCCGGTCACGCGCTGTACCGGACAGCTGGCGGACGCCGGCGCGAGCGGTGTGCCTGACGCCGCCGCCGTCCCCCTCCGCAGGCATGGCCACCTTCAAGACGGGCCAGTCGGTGGTGGAGCTGGTGATGCTGCTCTGCTCGCAGGAGTGGCAGAACTCGCTCCAGAAGCACGCCGGCCTCGCCTTCATCGAGCTCATCAACGAGGGCAGGTCGGTTGGCCGCCGTGGCAGCGCGTCTGCTGCCGGCGATGCTGTAGGCCACGGCCACATGCCACGTCGACTCTTCCCTGCACCATGTGATGCGTCGTCCCGAAGTCTAGCTCGTGCTGGCCCCAGCCGTGATTGCGGACACGATGAATTCCTATGAACATTTCCATTATGGAATCATTAAATTTCATGGACTCATTAAGTTTATTTAATTATTACGTTTTCGTTGGCTGCGTTTAGGTCGACCAGTCGTTGCCCCGCAATTTCGAATCATCGCTGTTTTCCCGATGAGCTGTTCGGACGCCCTGCTCCCTGGCCGCTGCGTCGGCTCGGCCGCCCGTGTGATGCGTCCTCGCGACTCCGCCGGGCGACCTGTGACCGCGCGCCGGTCGTCCGCCAGGCTGCTCTCCCACGCCATGAAGGACCACATCGTGCGCGTGGCCAACGAGGCCGAGTTCATCCTCAACCGGATGCGGGCGGATGACGTGCTCAAGCACGCCGAGTTCGAGGTACGGCTCCGGCGGGCGACGTCGCCGGCCGGAGCGGCGCCGAGCGGGCGCCACCGCTCCGGACTGGCGCATGGTAGTCGCTGACGTTAGTGCGATGGCAACACCCGAGACGTAATCGCTGACCGTTGGCGTGATGTGTTGTGGCGGTTTGATGAAGCGATTGGGACACGAGTGTACTGCGGTCAAGCCGGCGTACCCGGGCCCGGTATTCGACGCTGGTGTGGCCCCCACGTCTCGGATGTAGTCTGCCCCGAGAGTGTCTGGCGGTGCCGCCGTCAGCCGTGGGCGTTGCTCGCGCGCTGACGCCGCCCGCCTGCCGGCAGTCGGCGTGCGCGCAGACGGTGCTGACGCGGCAGGAGGAGGAGCGCATGTGCGACCACCTGATAACGGCCGCCCGGCGCCGCGACTCGGTCATCGCCGGCCGGCTGATCGAGCGCGTGCTCAACCTGGTGGCCAGTCAGCACGGCGCCTGGGGCGACGACCCCAGCCTGCCCAGGTCAGGCTGCCGTCGCCGGGGGCGGTGGGGAGGGAAGGGTGACCGTCGGAGCGGGCCCCAGCCGGGTCCAGGTCGGTCGCCTCCGGAGGTGGCGTGACGGCCGTGAGAGAGTGAGTCCTGCCCGGATCAGCGGTCACTGGGCGCTGGTGTGTCTGGTGTGTCAGGCGGCAGCCGCGTCCGGCGCTGCCCACAGTGGGCTCCGTGGACGACGTTCCTGATCAGCCAGTTTGAGAGACCACGCCCTGCCCTAGTTGGCCATTACGGAGCACCTGCTCCCAGTCTGATGACCCCTTCCCTGGCTGTAGTCCAGACGAACTCTGCCAATGCGCGTCATTCAGACACGAACCCCTCCCCGCTTGCGCACTGCCTTAAGGTGTGTCGTGGCTGCCCTGAACCTGGCGCGGGGTATTCTCCAGTAACAGTGCACGCCTCGCGGGCGGTGCCGCCCCCCTTCTGCCCGATGACCCGGTCTGACGGCCGTGTCCCGCTCGCCCGCCAGGCTCAAGTTCTGGAAGCTGGACGCCTGGGAGGACGACTCCCGCCGGCGTCGCCGCCTCGTGCCGAACCCGTACGGCTCCTCCCACCCGGAGGCCACGCTCAAGGCCGCGCTGGAGCACGGCGCGCCAGAGGATGCCATTCAGCAGGTGGGCGGCGCCTCGGGTCCCGGGGAGGTCCGCTGGCCGTGGCGCGGTGTTGGCTGGCCGGTGCAGACAGGCGCGATGGAAGCGGGCGTGCAGTCGCCACGGAGTTTTCAACTGCGAACGGTGCGGCCGCGAGGACAAGCACAAAGAGTGGCTTTATGTATGGGTTGGGGTTTTTGTGTGGTGTTTGGGACGTTGTGGGCGTTTGGAGCGAGGCCGATCTTTAATTTTGAAGTCTCGGAGCCGGTGAATGTTGGAGAGCCTGGGATTCGCCTACCTTCGGAGGATGTCATGTGAGCATGCCTCCAACACTAGCGGGTGGTCTCGGCCAGTGAGGCTGGTGGCTCTTCTGCACCGCTGATCACCGCCCCTCTGTTCCGTCCGAACAGGCGCAGGAGGAGTTCCACGCGCACGTGACGCTGAAGCGACGTCACCAGCAGAGCGCCACGTCATCGGAGGACGAGTATGACGTCTCCGCCGAGGACCGCGACATCGACAGCGACATCGCCGGTGAGACCAGCGCCTGACGCCTGAGCGGCGTCAGCGGGCGTACTCGTGAGCGCTGGCGTCACCGCTGCGGGCCCGCGGCGGGGTCAAGGTGTGCCTGAGCCAGCAGCGGCGCTGACTGTGGGCGGTGACGCCCCAGTTCACAGTCGTTTCCATTGCCTGCTGTCGAGCGTGCCCGGTCCCCTGGCGTGACTGTCCACAGAGGCTCGCCCTTACGCAGCGTTGCGCGCCGAACTTCCCCGCCCCATGGCGCCGTCCTTGATGTCAGACTGCTGGATGCGCGGCAGAGCTGGGATCAACAGCATCGCCACCATGGCGGAAATCTCCGCGTCGAAGCTGCTTGTAGCGACGACTGAAATGCGATCTGCTGCCTGTCATGAGCTTGCCCTGCCCACCCGACGTCCCTCCGCGCCGGCGTACGCTGGTCGGCCGCGGCGCTGATGGTGGCGCCGCGGTGCGGCAGGTCCCGTCAACATGAGCACGCCGGCGCAGCTAATGGCGCCCGGCCTGGTGGTGCCCGGCACCATCTCCATCACCTCCAACGAGCTGTACTTCGAGGTGGACGAGGACCACCCCGACTACCAGGCCGTCGACGCCGAGGTCAGTCCCTCGCCGGGCGCCGCCCGCGGGGGTGACTCGCTGACCACGGACGGGACGCGCGTGTCCGGCGCTGGAAGGCGCCTCGAGCACAGCTATTGGGTGCGGCCGACTGGTGAAGTGAGACACGGTCTGTTGATCGGCGCGAGGGAAGCCACATTGTGGGACTGACGCACAATGCTGGAAGCCACATTGTGCGTCCGTCTTGGCGGCGTGCGGCCGTGTACGGCGGGCGCCGACAGCCGCGGGCGGGTGGACAAAGAGAATCAGCGCGAGTCCGGAAATGAAAGGAACAGGCTGGCGAGCTTAGCGTGGTGAAATTGGATCGGAGTGGGGCCGACAATGTGTCTCGACCTCAATTCCAAATCGGGGTAAGTTTAAGTTTATCTCGGGGTAAGTTGAAGTGGTGTGGGGTCGACTGCGACTGCGAGATTTCAGCCGGCACTTCGCTCCTGCCTCCATTTCGAAGCTCACACTTCATATTTTGGATACAGTGATGTGATCATCATGATGCGGTGCTCTGTTGGCCCCATTCAAAAGATGGTGAGAGAACTCTGCCTTGGTCAAATTATGGGGCGCACCGGCAATGTCATATGGCGCTGGAACTTGTAAGAACGTTATAATAATGTGCGGTTCCTTCGCAGCACTTTTTCACCAAAATGTTACGACCAAATATTTCATGTGAAGGCAACGACGACGCCTGAACCACTGTGAATGTGAGGTACGGTATAATTTGATGAAGAAGTTACAGTTAACCGTTTGAATCACCCATGCAACTGAATTTCGTCGCGTCACAGTGACAGTTTTCAACCGTCGTGTGCCGTCCGTGCACTCCCGGGCCGCTCCAAGGACTTCCTGGTGACTTTGCAGCGAGACTGTAGTTGGCGTCCGGACGCCAGATGTCGCCGTTGTTTCCTCCTGTGCACCTCTGCCGTCCTGTTGGCCGGGTGCGGCGTGAGTCACCGTCTCGCCGCCGGTCAGCGGGCCGCCGCCGACTGCCGCTACTAATCCACTTAGTGGCGGCACCTCGTGACGCTGCGGCCGGCCTCCAGCGGCCCCGGCTCCGCACGGGGCCCGGTCGGTGCGTCGGTCTGTTGGCCCCTCTTACCGGCACACCGCCCGCGGGCGGAGGCGGGCTGGACCGAGATGGACGTCAACCGTTGCTCGGCTGGGTTTAGTTGGTCCGCTCATCACGGTTCGGACCCCTCTCCTATACCAGACGCCCCTGAGGCCAAGCGGGCTTTGTCCGGATCGCCAGCGCTGTGGCCGATGCGGGCGCGTGGCGCCGACGTGAGCCTGATCCAGGGGCGACGGCCCGCTGGCTGGTGATCGACGGGAGGGCCGATGCCACCCTGGGGATCGGTCGTCGCGTGGGTGACCCGTGTGGGCCCCTGAGTCACTGGGTGGCCCCAGGTGGGCCTGTTACCCGCGCTGACTCCGCCTCGGCCCGCTGCGATGTCGCCCGGGGCCGACTGTCGCCGCCGGCGCCTGTGCCGGAGCCGGACGTCCTCATCAGCTGCAGGCGGCGGCGGTGACCGGCCCGCCGCCGAACCCCGTCCGGTGTCCCGGCTCCGGCTGCCGGGCGGCCGACCCCGGCAGAACGGCAGCCGCCGCCCCCAGAGACCAGCGGTGCTCGTTGGGGAGCGCACTCGGTCATGGCAGACAGGCGAGTGCTGTCATGTCGCACCGGAGAGATGCTGCCGGCTGGAACCGTCCCGTGTCGTCCGGCGACGAGGCCCGACCGGGACATGTTCTGGCGGTCGTCATGACGAGGGTCGGGCCCGGTCGGCCGCAGGCCCCGACAAGCTCGCTGTCGGGTGACTGCCGGTATCCGGGCGGAGATCGCGCGACCTCCCCTGGTCACCGGCACAGGTGAGGCCGTGTAAACAGAGCCGCGTGGGGCTCGCAGCGGCGTTCCCACGCGCCGCGCGCGCCGCCGTTTTTGCAGCGCCCCCGCCGCGGCTATAGTCATCAGCCTGCCGGCGCGCGCATCCATCGCGGCAGGCGCAGCGCGGCCGCCCCGCCGCTGTGAACGTGACCGGGCGGCGCGGCCGTCGCCGGGCCGCGCCTCATGAGCGGCGGGAAGCTCCGCTGCCGGGTACGCGGCGCGCCGGCGGGGGGCGCCGAGGCGGCCGGGCCGGCGGCGCGCCGCTGCCACCCCGCTCCCACGGCCGCCCGAGCGTCGGGCAGCGCTTCCTGTGCACAGGGCTGGCTCGATCCCCGGCGAGGCGGGGTTGAAAGGTCAGCTGTAGCGATTGGTGGGAACTGATGAGGACCGTTGTTGGCGAAGCGGACGGCCCCGGTACTGTGAGGCCGGTGGTGTTGCACCACAGCCTCGGCCGGCGCGGCCGCATCTGGCGCGCACACCTGCGCCCGCTGCTCGCTGCGTTACGCTCATTCATTCGGGCGCGGCCACAGCGCGGCCGGTTTGCGCCGGCCAGAGCGGGCCGCATCTGGCGCTGGTTAGCGCCGCCCGTCAGCCGCACCGCGCCGTCCATTCAGGCGCGCTCGCGGGGCGCATCGCCGCCGCCGGTGCGTTCGGAGTTCTGCCCCGGGTCGGGCCGGTGGTGGCCGTTCCGGAGCCGGCGCTGCGTTGTCGGGCGGCCGGTGCTGACGGCTACGGGTGGGTCATGAACCTGCTTCTGTTCAAACCCTGCTGGTTGGCGTCCGTCACGAGCTCTGAAATTGGCGAAGGGCTCACGACCAGAGACATGAAAATGCGATTACAGCTGCACTTGGGCCGTTTGTCTTGTTGCGGCTGCGGTGGAGCTCGGCTCTGGCAGTTTGTGGTTACGACGATTGTGCCCGCCGGTTGTGGCCAGGCTGAGATGAATGCGAGCACCAGCGGATGGTCGCTATGGTTTGCGGCTTTGTCGGAAGCTGCGCTTGCAGCGCGGTTGCCACCCGCCGTCACCACGTCCGCCCCCGTTCCGACCGACGGCTGGACTGGAGACGGTCACCTGTCCCGCCGCTGAGCGGCGCCGAGCGGCCGCGGCCCGCCGGATGCGTGCGGTCGGCGAGGTCGCCGGGTCGCGGCCCGGTCAGCATTCCTGCGGGCGCCGGACCGGCCCAGTGTAAACAGGCGCGGCCGGCGCAGTCGGTGTGGCGCGGCCGGCGCCGATGATTGGCGGCCGGCGGGCGGCCGGCCGGCGGTCGGGGGCGGCCCGCGCCCACCCGGCTCGGCTGGCGCGGGCCGCGGCAGAGCGCCAGAGGGACGGCGTGGAGCGGCGCTGGCGGCCGGCCGGACACGCGCGCCCCCGGTCGAGATCGGTGACGTGTCTGGCGGCGGCGGCGGCTGCCAAGCGTGCCGGCCGTCCCCGGACGGCCGGCGTCGGCCGGTGCGGGGCAGGGAGGCGCCGCTGACGCCCTGCGGACGGGGTGTGTCTGTTTGTGGACACTCGGGTCTGTGCAGGCCAGAGGCGTCCGCCGCGTCTAGAGAGTGCCGCCGCGCCGACTCGCGGTGGGTCGCATGGTGGGGGTGAGGCGATCGGTGGCGTTCTCCGGCGCTCGGATCTTGCAGCATTGGTCCGAGCCGCCGCCCGCCCAGTCCTCTGCGCGTGGAGTCACGCGGTGACTTCTCCGAGTTTGTAGTGCTCATTCTATGGGCGGTGGTGACGTCTCTGGGTCTGTAGTGCTCAGGCTATGGGCGGTGGTGACCTCTCTGGGTCCGTAGTGCTCCGGCCCTGGGCGGTGGTGACGTCTCCGAGTTTGTAGTGCTGAGGCCATGGGCGGTGGTGACCTCTCTGGGTGTGGAGTGCTCCGGCCCTGGGTGGTGGTGACCTCTCTGGGTCTGTAGTGTTCCGGCCCTGGGCGGTGGTGACCTCTCTGGGTCTCTAGTGTTCCGACCCTGGGCGGTGGTGACCTCTCTGGGTCTGTAATGCTCAGGCCATTGGCGGTGGTGACCTCTCTGGGTCTGTAGTGCTCAGGCCATGGGCGCTGGTGACCTCTCTGGGTCTGTAGTGCTCCGGTCCTGGGCGGTGGCGACCGACCGGGCGGCCTCAGCAGATGAACCGATGAGGCAACTTTGCATCAGTCCGCAGTCGGACGGATCCGACGCTGCTCTGGACAGGCCGTATGTGAGGCGGGATTGGCGTTCCGAGTGTAGGGGAAGTAGGCCATAGATGATTTACAGCTTGCAGGTCTGCGAGCGCAGCAGACGTACGCTCGCGGAGGGCGGCTAGTGCTGCTCAAATGACATTCGTGCGTGTTGCGGCGCGAGAACGGTCAGTTTTGTCTGCATATGCCGCCGTCCCGGTGTACGAGGTCTACACCTAATGGACATTTTCGGCAGCCGTAAAGATCAGAAGAGCCCGAGAGTGCAAGTTGCAACAATATTTACACTATGAGCAGCAGTCCATTCAAGATTGCAACGTCACGCCGCCGCACCCTCAAGCGGTGTTTCAGATTGGCGAAGCGATTCGTATAATTGATAAGTAGTAAGATTTCCTCAAGACAAGCCTCGTCAACACCTCACGTCACACCCCGCTAGCCATCACCCGAGCGCAAACACCCTTCAGACCGCACATCCCAAATGCACAATGAAAAACGCGACCACCCTCCCCGCTCTGCCTGCATTCCGTGCAGCCGTCGCCTGCGGAGCTGCAGCGCGGCGGCGGCCGGCCACTCCTCGGGCGTCACCGCCCGGTCTGTCGTCCGCGCCGCTGCTGACGCCGCCCAATGATTTGTGGCCGCGCGTCGCCGCGCCGAAAAACAATCCGCCCCAGATAACATCGTTCGCCGGCGCGCTTTTTCCGCGCCGGAATGTCGCGTCTCCGTGCCCGCGAAAACCATTGTCTCCGGCCGTGACAAATGCGTCGCCGGTCGTGCAAGCGCGCCGCGGCGCGCCAAAACCCGCGGCCGGCGCGCAAAAACGGCGCACCGTATCGGCCGCCATCTGGAGCCGGGCGGCGGCGGTGATCCGCGCCGCCCGACGCCGGCCAGCAGCGCGTAACACGGCCCAGGTGTCCGGGCGGCCCGCGGAAAAATGTCCCGAGTATGGCTCGGCTCGAATCGGACAGTCACGGGTTTCGGGCTGGGCGAGACTGCAGCGTCTCAGTATGAAGCAGCGGTGTGTCGCGGTTCGGGACGTTGAAGCGTCGTCTTGGCCGGCGGCGTGGGCGGCGCCGGTCGGAGCGCCGGCGGCCCGGCGGCGCCCGGCCAATCAACGGCAGTCACGCGCGCGCCGTGACCGGCCGCCATCGGTCGGCGGCGCGTGGCGACGCGGCCCGTCCGGCCCGGCCCGGCCGCTAACGAGCGCCCCAATCAGCCGGTTAATGACGCGCCGGCCGCCTGATGGAGTATCGATCGCCGGCGGCGGCGCCGCGGCCCGTCACGTGTGCCGGGCTCGGAGGGGCGGACTGTGCCGCGCCAGGCGGGGCGGGGCAGGTCAGGGACAGATTCAGATCGGGGCGCACGGGCGTGATCGCTCCCATGTTGACGGCGGGTGTCGGTCAGGGGCGAACAGGCAGCGTCATGTTTACCCTGTGACCCCTCTCCGAGCGCTGATGTAAGCCAGGTGCAGTCGGATCAGCCTGAAGCGGTACTAAACCGGGACTAGGAGAGCGACATAAGGCCATCTAGGTTCGACTGTTCGTGTTTCAGCTGTCCAAGAGGCGCGAGGTCAGACGAGGTCAGGTCGGCCGCCCGGGGCCGATCGGTCTGGTTACGACCGGGCCGGCAGTGCAGCACGCTAACGACGCCGCTCAAACCGCTCCGCCATTAAACCCGGATTACAGCCGGGGCTCGGATTAATTCCAGCGAGGCTGATTAGCGCCGGGCTGATATAAGGCCGGACGACGGCGGCGGCGGCACGGGCACCAACACACGCGCGCACACACACACACACACACACACACACACACACACACACATGCACGCACGCACGCACGCACGCACGCACGCACGCACGCACGCACGCACGCACGCCTATACACCCGGTCACGGCACCCCTACCGCCAGCAGCGGCGAGGTGGGGGGGGGGGGGGCGTCTCCAGGTCTCGGCAGGCTCCGGCCAGGGGCGCTGGGCGCGGGAGGGTGGGGGCTCAGGAGCTTTGCTGTCTGCGCTGGCCAGTCGACGCTGCCGGACCCAGGGGTCGGGCCGAGATCAGGCCCTTTCGCACGGGCGGTGACAAAACATAACTTGTCCCCTCTCTCCTTCTCTCCCTGGGTGTGGTAGGCAGGTAAGCACTTACATGTTGATACGGCATTCGAAACTGCGCTCTTCTCAAGGCTGATAATGGATCCGCCGTGGTGAGCGCGTCCGTGGAGTGCACAGGTCTGAGGGGCAGTGGGCTGAACTGCTCGGGGTGTGAGAGGACTAGGCGAGTTCGAGGTGTTCGGCGGGTTTCAGGCGCCGCTGGGCTCTAATGCGTGCTGATGGCATGGGCGTTCAGTTGGTGCGAGGTGTTCAGCGCGTCTCTGGTGTTCCATCAAAGCGTCGTTTGCGGTTGTCGATTGAACCCGCACTAGCATTCGAGGGACCGCTTCGAGGCTCGTCCCTTCACCCTAGAAGCAAACCAAAGCAACTGGCACAATGTCCGATTAAACACGCCATAAAAACGCATGAACACGATCCTAAATGTGATCAGATGTCGTAGTAGGCAAACAGACCTGAACGGCTGGGAAGCAACCCCATGTGACACGAGCGTGCGTGAACTGTTCGCTGGGTCGTGCATGATCTGCCTGACTACGGGCCTGACATTGGGACACAAGCCGAAACACATCGACGTTTGCTGTGTCCGGCGTCTGCTGAGACGATCACGCGTTAGCATTACCCGCTGGTAGACTCGTGAGGGAGGCCCAGCACCATGCGATGCTATTAATAGCTGTCAACTTGACGGTAGCGCGCGTACGTTGGCTGGATGGGGTGACGATGGCGCAGAACCACCGACGAAACGAAACGGCAAACTCAACCTCTGGTGTGAGAGCAGAGTGACTCGACAACACCACTAACTGTACGGTAGATTGAACCGATCAGCCTCCTGGCCAGCCACGCCGACCATGTCTTTGGCCGGCTGCTGCTCAGGCCGTGGCTGGGTCCGGACGGGGCGGCCGGCGGAGGCGTCGGCTGCCGAGAGGCGCTGGGCGGCCGGGGCGGTCTCGCGGCCGGTGGGCCGCCGCCGCCGCCGCCACAGCCCGGCTGTCGGCCGGGGCCAGCCCGCCGCGCCGCCACGGCCTGTAAACATTCCGACCGGCCCCGCCCGCGCCGTAAATCGCAGTGCCGCGCGCGCTGTCGTCAGCCCATTGTTTTCCGATAACGAGCCCGATAACATACTGGGCTCATCCCGGGCGTCCGTCCCACCGCTCTCACGGCCTCTCTCTCTCCCTCTCCCTCCTCCCTCCCTCCCTCCCTCCCTCCCTCCCTCCCTCCCTCCCTCCTCTCCCTCCCTCTGTCTCTCTCTCTCTCTTGCTCTCGCTCGCCCTCTTTCTCTCTTTCTCTCGCTCGCTCTCTTTTTCCGTCCTTCCATCTGGCCGCAGTCTGTCCCATGCTTGCAGGCAGAGCATGGAACTACCAATACACGCGGGTGCATAAACATATTCGCGTTGCCATGGTAGCATCCCTTGCCCACTATTCCGGTAGCCTCCGCGCTCTAGTTCCTTCAGCATGTCAGCCGTGGTTATGCCAGCTGTGTCCCGCACCACGGCTGAGCTCACAAGTAAGCGGCTTCCCAGCCTCGAGCAGGCATTCGCCGACGGTCATACATACCTGTTGAAGTAGCACGTCCCGAAATGGCTGATCCGCTGCCGGATCTCCAGACACGTCCGCGCGGCGTCAGTCCCGTGCTCTTCTCACCAGACCTGCGCTGGAGCTCCACCGCTGCGCTCCCCGCTAACCCCTGCCCCCGGCACGCGCCCGGCCGACAGGTCCCCTCGACCCGGCGCCTGCGCGCCGTCCGTCCAGCTATGTGAACTATCCGGCCGGCCGGCGATGGATGCGCCCGGTAATAGCCGGCCGCGCCGGTGGGCCGCGCCCCCGGCCGTCGGCGCCCGGGCCCGCCGTGCCGCCCTGTGAATTAATAGTTTGATTCACGGGCCCGGGTCCGGATACAGCGTGTAATCAGCCGTGTAGTTGCCGCAAGTTTATGTTGCCGGCGTGTGGATTGAATGTAATGGGCACGTTGGCCGGACAGCCGTGATGAAGCGCTGAATGGGCCGGTGTGATCGATGCCCCGCTGCGGTGCCGTACCGGGGCCCGCGTCTCGGCGATGGGGCTCGCCTTCGCGGAAGGAGGCCTCGTCGTCCGCGGTTATGGGTGGCTAATGGCTGGTCATGGGGCCCCAATAGAAACGACTCGTGCCTGTGGATGTTGCTGCTTGCAGAGAGGCTGTTGTTTGAGCACCGCTCACTTTGCATCGGACCGGTTAATTGCGACGATCTTTGCAACAATAGGATGGGAGGCTCCTCGGTCCGCCTCCGTAAGACCGTCTTCAATGGGCCACTTTTAAGAAAGCAACAACAGTCCTTGAGGTATGTGAAAAGTTCTTGAAAACATTACACCATTTCCCCCTGATGCTTGCTGCATCTTTGGAAATTTCAGCTTACGTTCTCAGATGTTTGCGAAGCCTCGGTTGGAGTTTGATATTTATTAGGGTTCGGTACAGAAGTGGTGTCCCGGCATCACAGCGCAGCATTCACTCCTCAGGACTACGGCAACGGAGGCAGTGCAGTCCCCGCCGCCCAGATACGGTTTTACGACTAGCCTGTTTGGGTCGCGACGACATTCGGACCCGCCGACCCGGTGCCGTGAGCGTCGGGCGGCGGCCGGTGCCAGGTGACGGGGCTCTGCTCCCGACGGCCGTCAGTGACGGGCGCGGTGCGAGGTGGCCCGTCACGCCGCCAGCCTCCCGGATCGCGTCGGCCTCTTGTGGCGCGCGCCGTCTCCTGTCCGGCCGCTGTCGGCTGGCGTCCGGCTCCTGTCCGCCGCCGCCGCTGTCCCTCGTGCGGACGCGTGTCCACATCCCGGCGACGTGCGGCCGGCTCCCGCGGCGGCGCGGCCGGCGCTCGGCCGGCTCTGCAGCGCGCGCGCGGGCGGCGGCGGCGCCGCGAGCCCGGCCGTCCCCGGGCGGGACCGGTTCGGCTCCTCTGGCCGACACCGGCGCCGGCGTGCCGGGCGTGCCGGGCCGGACACCGGCGCCGCCGGCCCGGCTGGCCGGCGCGCGACGCCGGACCGCCGCCGCCGCTCGGCCGCCGCTCAGCCGAACGCGGACACCGGCTCGCACTCTAGGTAATTAGCGACACCGGACTGTCGCCCGTCGAGCTGAGCTAGGCTGAGGGACGCGCCGGTTGGGCTGTAATTAATGCTGTGGTCTCGGCCTGTTACGAGGAATGACGGTAATTGATGTGGCTGTGTGATGGACGAGCTATGCGCCTGCGGACGCTTGATCGATGGAAGTTAAACCAGCTCAGCGTAAGTGATATGAATGGGAATCAAGTTCCAGTTAACGCGTGCTTGACGGCATTTAATCAGATTCGTTTTTCGCATGTAAGAGCAAGCCTGGCCTTCCATTGCCTACCGTGCCTCGCCGACGTGAGCCGCCTGCTGCCATGCATGATGGACTTCTCTGTGACGCGCCCCTGATGACCTCTCGCAGCTGTACCTCTGGCTCCCTGATGACCTCTGGTGACTGTACCTCTCGCTCCCTGATGATCTCTGGCGACTGTACCTCTCGCTCCCTGATGACCTCTCGCGGCTGCACGTCTCGCTCCCTGATGACCTCTCGCGCGCTCCCTGATGACCTCTCGCGGCTGTACCCTCTCGCTCCCTGATGACCTCTCGCGCGCTCCCTGATGACCTCTCGCGGCTGTGCACTCCACCGGAGTCCCGCGGACCGACGGTGACGCCTCGCTGGGAGCGGCCGCCGCTCCCGGCGCCCGGCGGTCGCCCCGCGGGTGTCCCGTGTCCGCGGCGCCGCCCGCAGCGCCGCGGACACGGGCGGCCTCACGACGCACCGGTGCTGCGCCTGGCGACCCACCGATGCTGCGCCGGCGACCCACCGGCGCTGCGCCGGCGCCTGCGGGGCAGCCCGGCGCTGGGACGGCGCTGAGGCGGCCGGCGGCGGCGCCCGCTGAGGCTTCTCTCCTCGTCCGCTGTGCGTCCTGGGGCGGCGGGAACCCTCAGGCGCGGCGCGGCTGACCCGGAGTGAGGCCAGGTCGGACGAGTACAGCTTTGGCTGGCAGTGTGCGTGCGACATTCGGTGGGCTTCGGGCTGGCAGGGAGGCTTTGTGGGAGGCAGGCGCTGGCGCATAACGACACCGGCGGCCGGTGTGACCCGAGTCACATCGGCCGCCGTCACGATGAGCCGCATGCCTGCTCGCTGTTACGGCCGCTTCCTTCATTCGAGTAACGACGTCGGCTCTCCTCCCCACCATTCGGTCCGTGATGAAACGTTTTTTCCTGCTATAGAATTGAAAGCTGTGCAGGGCACCAGGGATGGGACGATCTCCATGTTGTTTCGCCTGCTGTCGGCCTTACGGCTTGTCATCGCGGACGCCATCTTGGCCTGGGCCGGTAACGAGCGTGACTTGTTAATTGGTCCGGGCGCACGCGGCGGGCCGCCGGTCGACCGGCCGGTCTCCGTCCACGGCAGTCGTCTCGGTCTCCGTCGCGTCGCCGCCGGGACCGGTGCGGCCTGCGGCTGTGGCGCGGCCATCTCCGCCGCGCTCGCTCAGTCCGCGGTGGGGTCGCCAGTGGCCGCCTGGCAGGCCTGCGGGTCGCCACGGCCACGTCACGGCCGTACGTTCTGCCCTGGGAGGCCGGCTGGTGAGGCTGGTGTCGGCTTTCGGGAGTCGCTTTCTGGAGTCGCTTAGCGCGGGCGTTGGCTCTCGGTTAGCGGGCATCGTCGACATCCCGTCGTCGCGCGCTCAGTCCTGACCGGGTGTCTGACCGTCGGAGGACAGCGGCCGCATCGCGCCGCGACCTCCGACCTTCCCGAGCCGTCGGCCGCCGGGCCGCTCACCACCCGGCTTTGATGTGGACTTCAGTCGGCCGACGCGCCCGGCCGCCGGGTTTGATGCCGCCCCCATTCATGCCGCCGCTCCGCCGACGTCGCCGCCGTGAATGGCCGGCGCGGCGGCGGGCGGCGCCCATTGGTGGCGCCGACGACGACGGCGGCGGCGCCGCCCGCCTCCCCGCCGCGCCGGCCGTCGTCGGTCGCCGGCGGCTGCCGGCAGTGCGACCGTCAGAGGTGACTCCGCGCCGGCGGATGGGCAGCGTGAGCGCGCGGCACGGCGGGACAGCCGCGCCGCGGATGTTGGAGCGGCGCCATCGCTGCCAGCCGGGGACAGGGCGGCGGCCGGGCGCCGGCTGTCGGGCGGGTCTTCCGGAGCGGCGCTGGGTGACCAAACACGGCCGACGTCGCGTGCTGCCGGCCAGCGCCGCGGCGTTGGCGGTCGCGGACGGGCCTGCTCCGGTCGTGGCGGTCCGAGCCGGGTGACGGCTGCACCGGTTCCCACAGGCTCATTAACGTCACCGCACGCATTGTCACGGACATCAGACGGAGTCAACGCGTTACTCAGCGGTCCACCGGAGCTGGCCGGGCACCGGTGAAGCAGTGGGCGCCCTGCTGTCGCGGTCCGTGGCGGTCCACTGGGGCTGGCCGGGCACCGGTGACGCGTCGAGCACCCCCGCTGTCGCGGCCTGCGGCGGCGGTGGTCGCCGAGGCGTCATCAACGGCCCGCGGCCGGCCACCTCCCGCCGTCTCTGTTTACACAGGCCGGGCCGCCCGCCGCCACCAGCGCGGCCCGCGCCTTGTTTATTGGTCTCCATTTCCATTTTGATAGCCGGCCGCGGCCGCGATCCGTGGGCCACACAGGTGGCGGCCGCCGAGAGCAGGCCGCCGGCCGGCCCCACGTCCGTGGCTGCCGCCTGAGCGTGGGCAGGGGGCTCGCCTGGGCCATCCCGAGCGCTGACCAGAAGTGACCGCGCATGGATAGTGAGGACAGCTGGGGAGCAGTGATAGACTGGGCCTGTCTCCGACCCGTGCTGTTCGGGTCTTTGCGATTTTGGACTCCAACGTTTGCGATGCGAATTGACTGGGGAGTTAAAATACTGCGATGTTTCAGAAATGTACAACGTAATCAAATCGCTTACATTTGTGTCCTTGAAACATTGCGATGCTAGGATCGTTGCGCTCCTGGTCACTTGGTGAAAGCCTCACGCTGGTACGGCGGTGGTGGTCATAGAAACCACAAAATACCCGGTTAGTTGACGTAAGACTCGTTGCCTGCGGTCTCACTCTCAACTGTGGGTAAATGTCTACAGCCGTGCTCCAGCAATTGAGACACACACGCTCGCCCGGTTCGGGTGCCGCTGCTGGGTGCCACCCGGTGCGGGTGCCGCTGCTGGGTGCCACCCGGTGCGGGTGCCGCGGTTGGGTACCGCCCGGTGCGGGTGGCGCACGATGCGGGTGCCGCTGCTGGGTACCGCCCGTTGCGGGTGCCGCTGCTGGGTGCCACCCGGTGTGGGTGCCGCCGGATGCGGGTGCCGCTGCTGGGTGCGCTGTTGGGTACCTCCCAGTGCCCGTCCAGCCCCTTGCTGGCGCTTAGATGGACGTCAGCCGTGTTTGCTACCCTGTTCTCTCGTCATCAGCGCTGTCTCTTTCGCAATTGCTTATTTATATTTGTACGGATCCAGATGTAGTTGGCGCGCTGCGAAGCAGTGGTTCTATTTTAATTTCACGTGTTCAGGTTTTGTAGGCGCAGTAGCCGGTGCGAGACGGAGGGCACATGGTCCGTCCTACTTCCGTAGGTGTCTAACATTAACCATTTTCTAGATTGCTTTTTAGCCGAACCAACTATTTCGTAGATTGTGATCTAGGAAATAGTTTATTGGATCACCTTACACACAGCTTTAGGCATTTTTGAATATGTTTCAGAATAGACCAACCATGCACTTCAATGATTATGTGGCCGTCCGAATGAATCATACAGCACCAGCAGCAGCAGAAACAGCAACAGCACCGCTCAGTTTAACATGACAAATTGGTTCTGTATTGCAACTCATACCACAGCCAACATTCTTGATTATTTTGTGCATTAGGTGTATAAGCGACGGAACTAGCTATCCACTGTCCACCAGTTATGTAGCTGTCGTAGTTGCGCGGAGCGTACAATGCCCTTTTATGTAGGTGAACCGTGCATTTGTCGGGGAAGGAATCCCTCGCTCTTGAGTACAGCACTTGTACTAATCACCCACAGATCGGCAGGAGAAGGCGTGCAGGCGTGGGCACAGGATTATGCCGATGGCTCTAACCCCCCCCCCCCCCCCCCCAGTCACTGAACAGATATATTGTTTGCATTTGGTATACATATGCTGTATGTTTTATGAACACACTTAAATTGTGTAACATATGTTAACACACACACACGTACGCACGCACGTACGCACGCACGCACGCACGCACGCACGCACGCACGCACGCACGCACGCACGCACGCATATATATATATATATATATATATATATATATATATATATATGCATATATACCATGCATATATGGTATATCGAATTAAACCATCGTCATGATCACGCCTCCTACAAGCAGTTAAGATGGCTCAGACGCTTGGAGGACCTGGTCCCTTGATAAAGCCACGTTCACCATTCAAATGTGGGAACGCATGTTTTTCGACTAAGCCTCACCCAACTTCCATAGTGTGTGTTTGCCCACGAACTGGGGCAGTCGGTGGCAGAGCCTCATGCCGGCCCGGGAACGACAGAGGAGCCGTCCCTCAAACCCAGACCATCGCCATGTCCCAGCGGCTATCGCGGCCCGTTTGTTTACGACTGTGGTGCATGGCCCCGCGCTGGTGGTCACTGGCATGCCGGCACTCGAGCGGTGCCTGTTTATTGCATGGGTGATTGAACAGGATTCGCTGTCCCGCCGCTTCCCGTGGAATTCAATAGTACTTTGACGACGCGTTGGGGAAGGGGTTTTGCCACAGCGCCAGCGGACGGCGCCGGACGGCGCCGGCGCATGTGCCTCGTGGGACGCGGCTACGGCCACGGTGCTCAGTGACCCGCGATGGGCGCTGGGAAGTGCGAGACGATCGGAACATGGGCGCCGTCCGTGACAGCCGTCTGTCAGGGCGTCGCCAGTCGTCAACCGTCATCCCCGTGACAGCCGTCAGTCGGCCGGGCCGTGTGTCAGGACGTCGTCAGCTATGGCCTGGTTACGTCGGACCCTGGACTGGACGGAGGCGGCGGCACGCGTCGACCGCGCGCGCCGCATGGCTGCCGGGGCCCGGCCGGCTGGCGGCGGACGGCGCCGGGGGCAACGAACGCCGCTAGACGTCATTGAGTTGCTGAAACTCCAAAACGGTCTCGGGTGCGACGTGTCTAACAGCTGTGGCATTGCACCGCGTGCGTGACGAGCATGACTTGGCGGTTAATTGCTTTGACAACTAGGTCCGAGTTTCCTACTCGCGTGAGGAAATCAGATACGGAGCAGGCGGTGGCGGCCCGCTCGCAGGCGCCGCCCAAGGAGCGGCCGAACACCAGGCTGTCCAGCCCGCTCCGCGTGTCCATCACCGCTCCATGCTGGCTCGGGCCGGGCGGCGACACGCGATGTGAAGGCTGGTGCGGCGCGGCTGTGCCGGCCGCCGCTGAGCGCCCGGTCCGGGCCGGTCAGCGGCCGCCCGTCATCCGCCTGTCGGTGTGCGTGGCACGGCGGCCACCGACGCACGGCTACGGCACGCTCCCGGTACATTGCCAGGTAGTGGAGTGGAGTCCACGCACGCTCCGCCAGTGGCCCGTGAACCTGGCGCCAGTTGGCTCGGCGCGGACCAGCCTCACGAAGAATCGGTCAGTTCGGCGCTCCGTGCAGGTCCCGCTTCGCTTCGTGTCCCGGCGCCGCCCCGTCCCGCCCGGCTTGACCAGGTGTTGCCGCCGGCCTCCGCCGCGCGCGGGCGCTTCGCCTCGCCCGACACGACGGCGGGGGAGGACGCGCAGGCGCCCGCGGGCTGCCGGACCGCCGTTGATCCGGCGTCGGCGGTGGCGCATCCAGCGGCCACTTACGCCGTCCGTTGCGGCCGCACCCATCTCGTGCACCCGCCCTTGCACCCGCCCGTGCAGCGAAGCCGCCGGCGGAAGCGTGCTGTCTGCATGCTGTGTTAATTTAGTGGCGGCGACCACGAGCGCCGCGGGCCTGCCCCAGCCGGCCCACCTCCGGAGCCGTGATTTATCAGCGCTCGGACCGCAGCCGCTGTCACGGAACACCCTATTATCGAGAGGTGGTCGCCGGCGGCGGCCAGCGCTGTACCGGCGGGCCGCCGCCCGTGGATCGGCGGACGGCGTTGTACCGGCGACCGGCCGCTCGTGGGTCGGCGGGCGGCGCTGTACTGCTCGCCAGCGCTCGTGGGTCGGCGGACGGCGCTGTACCGGCGGCCGGCCGCTCGTGGATCGACGTTCGTGGGTCGGCGGATGGTGCTGTACCGTCTCGCCAGCGATCGTGGGTCGGCGGACGGCGTTGTACCGGCGGCCGGCAGCTCGTGGGTCGGCGGACGGTGGCGTAAGCAGGGCCGAGTGGCCGCCACTCGCGGCGTCTTCCTAACAATATACTGCAATGATGGGGCTGCTCTGGTGTGTCAAAATTTTGAATTTGCGTGGGGAATAGCACCGTTTTGGACGACTACGATCTCTCGGTTTTGGAGTTCTTGTAATTTCGGACTCCCATCCATGGCAAGGCAGGTCCTTCCGCTGATTCGGCTTCGTTCGGGGCCTTTGGCGGATGCGCTCGAGTTTCCGTAGCACCTCCTGCTCAGACACCTGACTCCCGGGGCCGCGTGACGCGTCCGGCCGGCCGCGGCCACCTGTTGCCGCTGTGTACATAGTTACGGCCGAAGGACGGCGAACAATGGGCTGTTGTCCGTGATAATGGGGCTTCATAACGAGTGTTGCAACGGAGCGGGGAGCGGCATGGCATCCGCCGCTACCCCGCCGTCTGTCTGCACTCCCTCAGTGTGGGACCTAAAACACTGAAATGTTGAGACAAGGCACCAGAAATGGCCAATAACCAAATTGGCGCCATCCATTTTTTTTTTTGTTGAAGTTCCGTTTTCTCTCCAGCCTTTATTTTGTCTGTGGTCACAACGGAGGGAGGGATAATTCTATCAAATCGTGCCAAATTTGCGATAACGCTTGGGGCGTTTCATCAATAATAGATCGCCTCAGCAAAAAGCAGACCTCCGTCTCCGACGTTTGGCGGGGTGGAGAGCTGTGCCGTGCCGCCATGCTGCAGTGAAGCATTTTGGGCTCGAAGCTGGATGTAAAACAGTGATGCTGGTTGTGGCACACCTGCAGCCCTCCGTTTTTGAACTGAGCTCCCCCCCCCCCCCCCTACACTCTTCCATCCTCCCTCAAACCGCGCCGATTGTCTCAGGACCCGTGCACCGCTGGCGCCGACTCCCACCTCCGTCCCCGCCACCCTGACTTAGCCCCCCCCCCCCCTCCTTGGACGCCGCGACGGCGGCGGCACCGATGGCGTCGACACATCGGCGGCGTCCGCCAGACAAAATGGCGCCGGGCCGCCCCACCTGCCGGCCGGGCCCGGCCCGTCCATAAATCATCGCGCGTCGCGCGCGCGGCCCCAAGAGATCGGTATGCCATCAGCGGCCGCGCCGGCCGCCCTGCTCGGCCGGCCGGTCACTCGGCGGCGAGGCGAACGGGCGGACGGGGCGGCGACCAGCTGGGCCGGCCGCACTAGCCGCCCTGCTCGGCCGGCCGGTCACTCGGCTGCCGGGCGGACGGGCGGACGGGGCGGACGAGGCGGCGGCCAGCTGGGCCGACCCAGCCGAGCAGGCGGCGGCGGCTGGAGCTGCGCTGGCCGGCGGCCGACCGGCGGCGCGGGAGGTGGACACGGCCACGGCCGGGTTGGCGTGGGTGGACGCGGTCAGGGGTCAGGGGCGTGGTCGAGCTGTCGCCTCCGCCGGGGACGCGTATGTGGGCTCGGACCGCGCGCTGGACGCGTGGTTTGCCGTTTGTGCGGCTCCGCGCTCCTGCGTGACGTGACGTGACGTGACGCTGTTCCCTGTGAGGCGCACGACCCCGGCCCGGTGCAGCGTCACAGCACCACTTCCGAGCACGGCAGCGTACCCAGCGGCCCCATGAGAGCACCGCGGTGCCGTCGGACGCGGCATTGCAAGTGTGACAGCAGCGGTGACACGTGCCGAGGATGCCACCGCTGGCCCCGAACCTATCCGCCCCGCCATCTGACAGCCGGGAAAGGCTGGTCCGGCCTGCATCAGGAGCGGGGCGTGCGGAATTCAAAATGTGCCCGTCTGGCCTCGCCGTGAGCCGCCCACCCGATCCAGTCGCGTGGTTCCGCCCGAGACTCTTTACTTGTCGGCGTTCCCTTTCAGCGCGCTATGATCGGGCTGGGCCGGCTGTGATCGGGTCTGCTGTGTGCGCAGCCGGCGCCCACTTACGCGCACAAACAGAGCCGGGCGTCAAGTAGCTCAGCGGTGCGTCAAAGGAGCCGCGACCGGTTCGAATCGGATCCGGGCCGTGTAATCCGGGCCGGGCGCGAGTGCCCGTCCGCGGATACGCTATTGACACAGCCGAGCACTTTTTGCCCGGGGGATTAGTAAGGTGAGCGGCGGCGAGGGCGGCGGGCCGGCGTTCTCGGCGGGTATAGACGGCTGGTCCTCTGTGGGCCTGGCCGTCTGGGGCTCGGTTCGGTGAACGCATGTCAGCGGCCGGAAATATAACAGTCGGTCAGGCTGGTTGGCTTCGTTGAACAAAAGGAAATGACGGAGGGCAGACCTCAAGACCCTCACCCTTCCGCGACCCGGATTTCCACGGGTCCAGCTAACCGGCCGTCTCGACCTGCCACCATGGAGGAACTGCTCCCCGCCGTGTCGCAGATTGCCTGCCGTCCTCCGCCCTCGTCAGCGGCGGGCGAGTCTGCAGTCCATTCTGCGGCGAGCAGTCTGCAGCCGCTCGCACGGCGCCGGCAGTGGGGGCAATGGCGGTGGCGGGGCTCTCAGCTCCGCGCCGCTGTCGCCGCCGCCGCCGCCGCGCCGCCGGTAACCGGACCGCCGCCGGTCGCCGCCGCCGGCGCCGGCACGGATTACACGGGTCGTCCGTCCGTGGGACGGGGTCGTGTGGGACGCCGGACGGACGCACCGGCGCAAAAACGCCGCCCGCAGACGGGCAGCCGGCCGGTGCGCTCTCCGGTCCGGGGGCGTGCACCACTCGAGCTCCTGCTCAGACGGTCTGCGGCAGCACTGCTGGCGGCCGTGGGCAGGCATTCGCCGCTGGAATACCGGATGTTTGCTGGGTTGCCTCATTATTTGTTGAGTCGGTTGATCTGGGTCTTAGTTGATGGGATCTGTACTCGTGGGAGCCCTTGTGAATCCGGTTTTTTAATGTGATGGGCTCGGCTTCCATAGGTCGTGAATCTGGTGGCTGCGGCGGTTTGGATCCGGCTTCTTTACCCACCGGCATCTACTACCTGAAGCGGTTTGGCCCAGGTACCAGCGCCTTGAACTGGCTGCAGCGCCAGGCTCCGGCCGGGGCGTCACAAATGCCGCTCCCCGACAGCGCCGAGCTGCCATCGCGGTGCGGGTCCGGGTGTCGTGGTGGCGCACGCGACGCCGCCGGCGCCCGCTACTGCCGGCGTGCGCGCGACGCCGCCGCGCGGCAGCTGCAGCGGCCGGCCTCGCCGGCGTCTGCACGGCTGCCCGCCTGTCGTCGCGGTGACAAATCTGCCGCAGAGCCGTCCGATCGGGCATTGTCCGGGCCGCGCCGGTCGGATTAGATGAAGCTGTAGCGCCGTCGGCCGGATGGCGCGATAAGCGCCGCCACCATGCTGCCGCGAGGTGCGGCCGCCGGCCGCCAGGCGGCGCGCCGGTCGCGCCCAGGTGTTGACGCCGGCCGCCGCCGCTGGCGCGGGCTGGTGTCCGTCCGGCGCGGCGGCCACCAGCGGCGGCCGGCCGGGCGCCCTGTATGCCGTGCAGCGGCGCGGCCGGCCGTGATTGATGACGGCCGTCGGCCGGTGACGGGCCGTCTTCACCCCGAGCGACGCCCGACAGCCGCGGAATGCGGCGCCGCCTCGCGCCCGACGGCCGCCCCGCCGCCGCCCGATGCACGGCACGGCGCGTGGCCGTGCTGGGACCGGCGCGGCCGGGCGACGCGCGGCCATGCACGTCGGAGAGATGATATCGTTGTCATGTGTGCTCGGCCACGCGGTGTGTGGCGCATGCGACCATGGCTTTCCGAACAGTGCATATGTTGGTGTTGTAAGATCTTCGCACTAACACGTGCTTAGCCAGGCGCATGTAATTGTGTGTGCAAAGGCTTGCTTATTTCTGGAGGACTGAGGAAGACTCATTATGAGGAGTTTTATCACGGTACAAGGTTTCAGAAGAATCGGACGATCTGAACATTGACAACGGCTATCCTCACACCGGTGTGGAAGCCTTCTGCAGCGTGGATAAGATCGGATGCCTAGGCATTTCCGACTTGAAAACGCCAGCTCTGTCTCTCTCCACTAGCCATAATCCCCTGACTTTCCTTCGAAAATCTGATATGCCAAGCACATTCTGTCTATGGAACGGCGTGCCTGAGTCGTTCCGAGAAACTATACCGATCGTCTCGCTGGCTTGGCTAGTGCGGATATAGCACAGCCCGTCCGCCCGCATTCTCTACGGCTGGCGCAAAAACGCCCTACGCCCTCACGGGAGACAGCGGATGGGCTTGACCACGCCAAAGGCGTGCATGTTAAAAAGGCGGCACACAGACCACAAGGCCAGACGTGCATCTGGTTTCGTGGAATAATTTTGGGAGGGAGAATAAAATCGACGAAACCTGCCCCAAAATAGAGTGGAGCCCAAAATGGGACTGGACGCCTTCTCACCAGGTGGCCGGTGGCAGATCCTGGCCTCGGCTTCTGATTTTTACATGAATTTTATTCGGTTGAATTACGCTCCAATGATACGGCCCCGAATACCGTAAGCGCAGGTGAGGTTCGGCCGAGGCGCGCGCGTGCCGCTGCCCTGGTGCGGGCGTCCTGCTGGACGGCTGGCCTTGTGCGGGGCGGCTCCAGCTGCTCTCAGCCAGGTCACGTGCGGCGCGGCACGGCGGCGGGCGGCCATTCCTGGTGTGACACGGCGGCCGGCCGGTCCCTGTCGCCGTCCGGGGACGCCCGGCTCGGGGGCCGCGCATGGTCCGACGACCTCGGCCAGCAGCGCCGCTCCTCGGCGCGCGACCACCGAGAGCCGCGCATGGTCCAACGGCCTCGGCCAGCAGCTCCGCTCCTCGGCGCGCGACCACCGAGAGCCGCGCGTGGTCCGACGACCTCGGCGAGCAGCGTCGCTCCTCGGTGCGCGACCACCGAGAGTCGCACGTGGTCCGACGACCTCGGCCAGCAGCGTCGCTCCTCGGTGCGCGACCACCGAGAGTCGCACGTGGTCCGACGACTTCGGCCATCGCCGCAGAGGCGCACCGACCGGTGCTGCTGCAGTGGGCTGGTATACCGATTTTTGTTGATCGGGTGTCTGTGAAAGCGCCTGCACAATGCGAGGAGTAACACCTGACCCGGCAGCAGGGGCAGGGCCGAGCCGTGATAAACTGAGGATAGAAATGTGTCCCGATGACATCATGGCCCACCCAGTGCGCGAGGTCCCATTCTACCCGCCACTTCTGAGAGGATGAAAATCCGCACTGCACCGTATCCGAACTTGGAAAGCCCGCCCCGCCTCGCCAGAAATGTCGCGGAAAACAATGACGCTTGCGAGTGTAATTTTTGCAAGGGGTTCAAGCGTGTACGTACCATAGGAATTTAACTTCAGCAATAGCACAGTAGGCAGGTGAGGTTCGTAAGCAATCATGTGACTGGACTATCGGCACCATAAACACTTCCATTGAAGAGACAAGCAGTGTCTGACTGGCGCTGGACGGCACTTGAGTGGTCAGTTCACACGCTTTTCTTACGCATACCGCACGCACTCCGACAAAAGTGGGTGACGTCATGAGAAAAAATGTGATGTGTAAAATGTACCCGAGGCCGCTCAACTTGGGATCCACGGCTTGCTCAGCGCAATGAAGGCCATGTTTGAGGTCTGAATGTCCGCTTAAATCTTCTTGAATATTCAAGCATACAAGACAGCGGCAGTCGTTAAACCCACTAATCGCCTTCACATGTGACAACGGAAGCTGCACGCTGGGTATTCGAGCATGCCACCTAAGGTCATTGACCTCTTCACTAAAGCGACGACCAGGACGACCAGACGGGAGAAACGAGAAGATAGCTGAGCATGTGCGCAGAGGCGATCGATGTGAAAAGTGGGACGCATTCAGCAAAATATGGCGAAGGCAGATGAGTGGTTACAGACTAGGGCTAATGTACGCGCGGCCGACGCGCGTAAGATACGCCCGCGGGAACAGACCACGAGATCGATAGTGATGTTTCCTTGGCACGTATGCCTAGCTTCTAATCTATCAGCAAATCTGGTTAGGCGTTACTCGTGGACTGAGCTCAAGACGTGTCGGATCTCATTAATGTGTCTCCGTCGGCAGTCTCACAAGAGCGGTGTACCTCGCCCGACCCCACGGGGTCAGACAGACGTGTCAGATCTCACCAGTGTGCCTCCTTCGGCGGTCTCACAGGAGCTGTGTACCTCGCCGGACCCCACGGGGTCTGACAGGGTTCACAGCTCGCCGGGGAACGTTAACGTTACTTTTGGCGAAATGCGGCGTTTTTTACGGTTAGCGATGGTTTCGTTGATCACTCGCAACTGCTAAATGGTGGTTAAACTGTCTTCCTTTCTTGCGGAAATCGGATTCTGCTCTGTGTATGCACTTCATTAATGAAATGAGATTGTCATGGGCCCAGTATGATCACAGCAGCCGGCGCGCCTAAGTAAACAAGCAGCCACTGCCAGTATCGCACGCCCCCTACCTACCACAAGCACTGAAGTATTTGCCACGTTAGCATAACATTTTTGTTTCGAATCCGATAAGAAGGAAACGTAAAGAACTATCTGGCGACTCGGTCCAAAGGAGCAGCGGCTGAACTGGAGCGCATAGTCTCCAAAGTCGTTTCAAGGCTTATGTTGTTACAAAATTGAAAAAGTGAACCGGTTGATGACTCGAGGTATTGAGGCCCATTTCGCGGCATGATCGAATGCAGGTTAGCAGATTGATGGTCGATTTTAGGACCCGTTCGGCTATTTGTCACATTTTTTACATCTGTCATGCACCACTTAAACATTTGCTACAAGAGCAGGCACATTGTCAGCGGTCCTGGCAAGTCGACTGCGTGGTTTGTATGCAGTTTACCGTTTTATTTGTACACCAACCTGAGCCTCATTACACTCAGCCAGTATGCAACTGATGTAGCACCACCTGTTCGGATATGGATTTCCGCCTCATTCGCTATGACATTCTCTACCGTCTCTCGCCGCACCATGCAACCAGTTCCATTGTGTCGGTGCTGCCATGTATCGATTCAGTTGAAAACATGCTGGTTGAGACCTTGGTAAGCATGATGGTTATTGTTTGATTGCTGCTGAGCTGTCCATAGTTTTATGTGTTTTAGTACCTACGAAAAGTGATTGCTATCTCGTGTGGTCCAATTTATAGGCTATTAGTTTGACCAGTTCAATACGTTGTCTTGAACGATTGCGTCATGTTTCTACGAGCCCTGAAATGACAATTTGCGAGTGGTAAGTTGTGAAAGTCCAGATAGATCTGAAACTGTACTATTAAAGCACGCAACAAGCTCAGCGGACTTTGAACCGGTTCGTGGTGTATCCACTGGCTCAAAAGTGACAGCTCTAATGCCTGTGCTGGCGCGCCGCGCCTTGTTGTGTGGGGCGTGACGGAGAACCACCGCTCGGCGTCCGGCCTGTGCGTCTCTGCGCTGCCACCGCTCGGCGCCCGGTCTGTGCGTCTCTGCCCTGCCGTGCAGGTGTCGTGCCGTGCCCCAGCCGCGTGGCCGTGGCCCGTGATTTGCCGTGAGGCCGTGCCGTTCCATACAGCGCCCGGCCGGTGCCGGTGCCGGCGTCGGTTTGGCCGGCCAGGTGCGGCCGCCGGCTGACGGACGGCCGACAGCCGGCGGCCGGCCGCAGACGGAAGCTGGTCCGCTTCCGGTGTGTGTGTGTGTGTGAGCGTATGTGTCGGCCCCATCTGGAGCTGACGTCTCGTGCCGATCTCGGCCCGGCCACCGACGCTGGCCCGCAGACCCAGATCTGCCGGCGGCGGCAGGCCGGCCGCGCCGGCACCTCCGCTGGAGGTCAGGGTGGATGGAGCTGCACTCCCGGGCTAGGGTTGGAAGGTCAGGACGGATGGGGATCGGTCGGCAGGCTGGACCATTGGGGTCAGCACGAGTGGGCCCCTGTCGGCATGTGTGAACGTGGAGATCCAGCTTCTAGCAAACCTGCGTACTGCTTCCGGGCCAAGGACGAATCCAAGGGAGGTTAACCGGGTCGTACGCCCGGTTCCCCGTTCCCCCACCCCGCCCACAAGACGGCCAAACTGGAGCAAAATGACGCATTTCCGTTTTTATGAAGAGAATCTAAGCAATAACGATTAAGAAGAAATTGTTTTATAATGCTCCGGGAAGTAAGAGGCAGAGAAATCTGATTGAAGTTATTGGAAATTAAGGGACTTTAATGTTGCTACTTCCCCTTCCTCAAGCCGTTGTGGTTCCCAAGAGTGCGGCCATGGCATGGTCCTGTTCCGTGCCGTCGGGTGGCTGACATGTAAGTCTGTGCGTGCTTATGTGGCTCGCAATTTACATTGTAAAACAAGGTCTTGGTACTCAGCTCCGTATCTCAAGTTACGGCGGAAAAGATGCAAAGTTATATGCTGCAGATTGGGAAGCAATATACTACATAACATTAAATCATGGATGCGCTATGTGATGCAGCAATACATTTCAGCCAGTTATGGTCGTGACGAGCTGTTTTTTGCCATTGTTGCCCCCCCCCCTGTTATCACCTGTTACACACTCCTCATATGTTGCCTCATCTGTTGAGGTCGGGCTCTGCTAGCCCGCTCATCGGGCCAGCTCCTTGCTGGTTCCGGACATCTGGCGTCACTGGACGGCTCCTGCCGACCGGCCGGCCGCGCACCGTGGGCGCTGCGGCACGGCGCGCGCTCAGCGGCTGGGGCCGCCGGGGACTGGCTGTCGGCTGGGGCGCGACCGCCGGGCGGGAGTCGGCCGTCCGTCTCCACAGCGGCTGTCCCTGCTGCGACCGCCGGCGACGCTGCAGTCATGCCGTCACCGCCGGCAGCCGCCGTAGCAGCCACTCCCGTTTCCGCCCCGTTCCCGCTTCTTCTGCGGGCCTCGGTCGGCTCAGCAGCCGCCGCCGCTGTTCTCGCTCCCCTCGCTGGGAGCGGCTGGAAGTGGTTGCGAACTAGAAGCGGCCACCCTTGGGGTTAGCACTGCACGATTCCAAGCATTCATGTCATTAAAAAAATGACGATAAGTTTATCTTAGACTGAGTTTTGTGTCAGTTTCAAATGTATCTCATTTTGGTGCACTTGGATTTCTAAGCTGGATGCCATGCTTCCCGTTTGCAACATATGTCCCACACAGCGTCGTCCACCGGCAGATAAAAAAACAACATGAAATCTGAAACGAAAGCCTACGACTGGATTTGAGTCACTGCCGTCATTGGTTTTCAGCGAAATCCAAATACCGAGCTTCTCTACATTTTCGGTAATTCAGCGTTTACGACCCGTGGTGTGAAAAGCACCGTCTTGCCGGTATCAAAAGTCAGATGTCTTTGATCAGCTGCCGAGTTGCAGATTAATACGAGGGTTGTTGCATATTCGCTCTTTCCGCACAGTTTGCCGTATTTTGCCTCGGAGAAGGCCTCACAAAATAGTAAGCCGCCGAGACTGTGTGCCTCCTTCACCAGCGGCTAAGGCCTGTTCCACACTTGCAATCACGTGCGGATGGGGACTGTGACCTGGCGCTGCAGCACCGTAGTACCAGGTCAGTGATAACTACGGCTCGTGATGCACCATCATGCTTGAGAGATCCTGATCGGAGGCTACACAAGGCACACTTCCACAGAGAAAGGAAAGTTAGCCGCGTATCCCGTTCAGGTGTAGTTGACAGAGGCGTTGTGGCTGCGCGTCTATGGCAAGGCTGGAGACCCGGCCGGTGGTGGGTGCCGTCATTGCTCGCGTGACCCAGCCGGTGGTAGGTGCCGTCATTGCTCGCGGGACCCGGCCGGTGGTAGGTGTCGCCATTACTCTCGGGACCCAGCCGGCGGTAGGTGCCGTCATTGCTCGCGGGACCCGGCCGGTGGTAGGTGTCGCCATTACTCTCGGGACCGGGCCGGTGGTAGGTGTCGTCATTGCTCGCAGGACCCGGTCGGTGGTAGGTGCCGTCATTGCTCGCGGGACCCTGCCGGTGGGGCGTGCCGTCATTGCTCCCGGGACCCGGCCGGTGGTAGGTGCCGTCATTGCTCTCGGGACCCGGCCGGTGGGAGGTGCCGCCATTGCTCGCGGGACCCGGCCGGTGGAAGGTGCCGTAACTGCCCGCTCGGCAGCTGGTCGAAAACAAATATGTCGTATGCGGGTTAGCGTGAAGTGTGGTGGTTTTACGCCAATAGGACGCTACAGCCGAATGCATCGGTGTTAATCACTCAATAAGACACTGACGGGATGGGGTCAGCAATAAGAGGGCGAATGGGGTTGTCATTTGCAAAATCCCGCTTAGGCCGGCAGGGCTGATCTTTCATCGCAGACACAAACTAACACATAACACATTATCGCACTCAGCCTACAGTCAACATGTCTGATTGAGGGTGCCGCTGGTGTAGTGGTTAACGCGTCTGTATGAACCACTGCGCGTCTGGGAAACCAGAGGTACGGGGTTCGATTCCCCTCGGTGCCCGCCCTTCCTGCCAGGGTGAGAGGCAGGCGACGCCAGAGAGCCTCAGCAGCTGGGCGTGTCGTAAAACCCCAATAACAACAACAACATTATCGCACTCTAGAAACAAAACAATACGAGCAGTCAGAAAGGTAGTCATCGGCCAGCATATGCATTGTTTATCCGCGCCAGCACCATAATGCATGCGACACGTCATTTTCTTGTCCAGACTGAAAGTCACACCTCAAGACATGGATTATTGTGATCTCCTGAAATGTCTTCTGAACCGTGAAGCTGCTCCCCACCTGAGCAAGCAATTCACCAGTCCTGATGTTGAAAATGAGCCTAGGCTCATCCCTGAGGTCGCCTCCTGCACCTTATAAGATGCGGAGCTCGTCGTCTGCCTGTATTAATTCGCAATCGTATCAGAAGCGCCAAATTGTTTCAACTCTAAAGGGCAGCCACTTCAGTCGATATTAGCATGTTACCCTGCTCTTTGTGAAGATCGCCATGAGAGCGAATAATCCGCGATGGACTTGAGATCGTGCCCGTGTTTGCCAAGGATTATGAAACCGATGTTCACAGGCAACTGTGACCGCGTCGACGTCAGCTACCAACATGCCGATTAGGGACATTCGTTGCGGGGATCTGCGTGGATAACGAATTCCAGTGGGAAATAAAAAGTGATGAATGCCCACGATAACGACGCGTAAAAGTCAAAAGTGAAGAAGCCGAGAACGGTGTACTGCATCGGGAGCGGTTACAGCAGGTCTGATAGTAGTTCATTTTTTGGAACAATGTGTTCAGTTTGAAGCTTTCCGGTCGATTTCAGGGAAAAGTCTATCAGGCATAGAAGTGCGAGAAGGACACTGCACGTTTTGCCCGTTCCCAGTGAGTTCCGGCTTCCGGTTAAGTGGGCGGCCTGGCTACGAGGGGCGGTTGTGCGGTCGGTGGGCCGGGGCCGTCACTGGCTGCCGTCAGTGAGCCCTGGCTCCCGGCAGGCGGGCGGCCTGGCGACGAGGGGCGGTTGTGCGGTCGGTGGGCCGGGGCCGTCACTGGCTGCCGTCAGTGAGCCCTGGCTCCCGGCAGGCGGGCGGCCTGGCGACAAGGGGCGGTTGTGCGGTCGGTGGGCCGAGGCCGTCACTGGCTGCCGTCAGCGAGCCCTGGCTCCCGGCAGGCGGGCGGCTTGGCGACGAGGGGCGGTTGTACGGTCGGCGGGCCGGGGCCGTCACTGGCTGCCGTCAGTGAGCCCTGGCTCCCGGCTGGCGGGCGGCCTGGCGACGAGGGGCGGTTGTGCGGTCGGTGGGCCGGGCCGTCGCTGGCTGCCGTCAGTGAGCCGGGGTCGCCGGCCGGGATGTTTGTCTGGGCTCGGCCGATCGGGCGGCCGATTTTGCCGCTGTTTTCGGCGCCCGCCCGGCGCTGACCGGCCGGTCTCATGCCGCCGATCTGTCTCATCGACTCAGTGACAGCCGGCAAAACAGGAGCGATCATCGGTGTGTGTTACGCCAGGCGAGAGTGGCCGCCGAAACACCACCCCGCTCTGCCGGAGATGTGTACCGCTGCTGGAGCGGCTGTTACCACCAGACCGCACGCGTGTTGCCGTTGCCGTCTGTGTACCGCTGCTGGAGTCCCTCCGTGTGTTCCAGTCTGTATTTGAGTCCCTCCGTGTCTGCCAGTCTGCTTGTGAGTCCCCCTGTGTCTGCCAGTCTGTATATGGGTCCCTCTGTTTCTTCCAGTCTGTATGTAAGTCCCTCCGTGTCTGCCAGTCTGTATATGGGTCCCTCCGTGCATACCATTGCGTCCGTGTGTGCCTGCGTGTGCATGGATTGCGACATGTCCGTAGGTCCGTGGTAGTCCGTTCTGCGTCCTCGGCCCGTCCGCGGATCGCACCATATCCCTCAGCCCGCTCTTGTGCCTCTTAGTGTTTGCCAGTCCGTCTCTGTGTGTCCTCTGTTGTCGGCCAATCCGTTAAGATGTCCCGCCGCCCATTAATGGGGTCGTCTGTGGCAGCACGTGGCCAGAAGTTCCCTTCCGGGGGATGGGGGGGGGGGGGGGGGAGCTAATCTTGCATCGTGCCCGAACTCCTGCAAATCTGGGCCGAATTGCTGTGAAATCGTCCAGCATTTAGTCCATAGCTTCTAGCTCAGGGAATGGGGACTGACCTCCGTGGTCCGCATTGGCTACGTCCATGATCCGTGTCTGCTAGTCCGTTTGTGTGTTTCTCTGTCTTGTCAGTTCGTCTCTAGTCCTCCGTGTGTTCAAACCCGTCTGTGTTCCTCCGTGTCTGCTAATCGTGTGTGTTCTTCCGTGTCTGCCAGCCCGTCTGTGTTCCTCCGTGTCTGCCAGCCCGTCTGTGTTCCTCCATGTTTGCCAGTGCTGTGTGTTCCTCCGTGTCTGCCAGCCCGTCTGTGTTCCTCTGTATTTGCCAGTCCTGTGTATTCCTCGGTGTCTCTCCGTACCTTGCCGTGCCTTCCCGTGTCCCGCTGCCGCACTGAGTGGCTAAGCCCCGCCTCAGCTCCCTTGTCACCGGGCTCGTACACGGGAGGATTATAACTCATAACGAGGGAGGATTTTCTTACGATGAAAACCTAACACTCCGTGGTCCCCGATGGCGCCCTCAGGCAGGCTGCCGACAGCGATCATCACCGCCTCCATATAGGTAGCATCACTTGCGATCCTTTATAAAGCCTTTCCTGTCCTGGCATGGGGCCTCCAGATGGTTTTGAGACGCACAATTTCTGAAGCGAGGCTCCGCACAGCTGACTTGTTTCGCGGCGCCCGTCTGCCATTCCCGGCTCCTCGACGTTTCCCGTGTGCTTTCAGCGAGCAATGTGAGGTTGCAGTCACCCTTCAGCGCCCTGCGTCAAACGCCTCGTGAATGCCGGAGAGGGCCTATGACACCTGCCAGCGGGACGGCGGCCGGTGAGCCCTCCCTCCGGGATGCGTCCCGGCGTGGGACCGTGCCCTGCTGAGTGGGTCCGGGTCCGGGGCTGTGTAATTGAGACGCGGCGGTGGCGGCGGCGGCGGCGACGACGCAGCGCGCTGGGACGCGCGCGCCCGGCCGGTGCGGTGGCCGCTCCTCAGTGATGATAATCAGCCGGTGGAGGGGCGCCGCCCCCGGCCCGCCCCGTCCGTAATTGCCCGTTTTTACCTGGGGGATCCCGGCGGCCGCCCGCTGAGGCCGGACGGGGCCGTTCAGCGGCGAATACATCACAAAAGCAAACAGAGCGGCGGGGCGCTGCGCCGGCCGCCCTGCTCTCCGTCGCCGCCGCTCTCGCTCGCTCCCTCGCTCTCCTCCGCGGGGTGGGCGACGACGCGCGGCTCGTGGCCCGCGCGGCGACCGACGCGCTCGAGACACGGGTATATATATCACTGTATTGGCGTCAACTAGAAAATAAATAACAAAGAAAACAGGCGGCTGGCGGGATGGCACGATCCCGGCGCCGCGTGGATCACTGGGCGGTCACTGATGCGCGGGCGCGGACGTCGCGCTGGACGGCGGGCTGGGTGACGCGCGAGCGCGGCAGCGGACCGCAGTCCTGACGCGTCGGCACTGCTCGCGGCCGCGGCACACCGCGCCGCCGCCAAGAGCGGCTGCCTCACAATGTCTCCAGTGCTTTGGGGTTGAACATGATGTCCCTGAGGAGTCGCCACACCTGCTTGGCGGCCGTGTCCATGGCGGCGGGCGAGATGCCTTTGTAGAGGTTGAGCGCCGGCAGGAAGTAGTGCGGGCAGCGCCGGTTCTGCAGGCACGAGATCAGCTGCACCAGCAGGCCCAGGATGCGGTCGTAGATGGCCGTGTCGTCCCACTCGAGCTCGCGCGGGTGCTTCTCGCACTCGTACAGCAGCAGGATCTGCGAGCGAGGAGCGGCGGTCGGTGGCGGCCGGTAGGCGGGCCCACGGCCGGCCCGTTCAGGCGGTGTGGGGTGCGGTATGGATCTGTTGAGGGGTCGCAGGGGCAGAAAAGCATTGCACCGATTGGGATGTGGCGCTCTGATTTCAGTCATGTGGTAGCACTGTTGATGGAGATGAGACGTCCCGGTTCATACTCGCACCCACGTTAGTGTCGACACGGTGCCCCAATTAGCTGCGATACAGTGACGTAATAAGGGGCGTTAGTTGCCTGATTAGGGCCGGTGAAGGGATCCATCGGGTTGTAAGCGGATCACTGGTTGGTGATGCTGCTCTCGATCACATGATCGGACCTTCCATCATGCCCCGCATGATCCGTGCCGTATTCAGTGTTCCCCCTGTTGTGAGAGTTCGCGCGTCGGGTCGTACCGTTAGTGACGAATCGAGCCCGATTCGTGCCCTCTTTACGCGCGGGGTTCTCTCCGCGACCGTCCGCGACTCGAGTTACTGCCTCTCCGCGACGGATGTCTGGAGAGTTTGTTAGCCGGCGGTCTGTCGAATGTATCATGCGCCTGTTTCGCCTCCGAGCCAACTTCCGCACGCTGCGGACGAAGGCGGCCATCTTTCGAGACGTGGGGTGCAGAAATAACCGTGTAGGCTACCTCTGTGTGTGGTTTTGTTTGGGTTCAGGACTGTATGGGCTTCTGAAGCACAGCGCGGTCTTCTGAGCATGTCTGCCGTCGGGTAGCACGGGACAGCGGCCATTGGTTATGCTGCCGGGCCGCGGACTGCGGGCGCCCGGCGAGGTTTGAGGGCGGCAGAGCAGGCAGTGGTCACAGTCAGATCAAATGTTGGTGGTGAGATCTCGACTCCTTCTGTTTACGAGTATGTCCCTGTTGGGGTTGTTTCAGACTTTAACCCCGGTGTTAGTGCTGAAGATGCCCGGATACGGATGTGGGATGTCGTTAATCGAAAGCATGGGGGAGACAGCCTCCACAAACGACAGGAAAACTGCACTTAAGCGCCGGGGTTTGGAAATATGCATCTGAGTCCCTCTCATCACACATTGTTTCTTTGCATGCGGCGCGTGTGTGCGCCGTTTTATGCTTCGATTTGGACTGCAGGCCGCGCAAGCAGGTAGCGCGCCTTGTGGTGGTGTAGGGCGGCGGGGCTGCCGTCCAGTTCCAGTTGTCTGTCGCGGACGTAACTCGAGTTAATGCTGAGGATGGAGTCGCGTGCGTGTTGAGGTTTTGGTCATTGCCGTGCGGAGGAGAAGCGGGCTGTGACCCGGCTGCCCGTCACGCTCAGGCTCCAGTCAGCGGCACACCTTGAACTGATCCATGTTGGTATTTTGAAATGACAGAGTCCCATCATGAGGTAGCGTGTCGTTAGTTGAAAACATCGGCCAGGCAGCTTCTACAAATGTTTGGGAAAACAATTTCTGCTCTGCGTCACATGGAAATGCGTGTTTTGAACCTCTTGTAATTGCATATTCCCCTTCCTTTGGCGGAGGGCGGCGCGCATCGAGGCATAAGGTCTGTCCGCCGGACTGCTGGTGGTGCGAGCAGGCAGCGTACCTGAGGTAGCATGAGGTGACAGCGTTGCCGACCAGGTCCAGGTGCCAGTCAGTGACGTGCCTTGAGGTGGTAGGAGGTGGTGGGGTTGCCGACCAGGTCCAGGTGCCGGTCAGTGACGTACCTTGAGGTGGTACGAGGTGACGGGGTTGCCGGCCAGGTCCAGGTGCCAGTCAGTGACGTACCTTGAGGTGGTGGGAGGTGACAGCGTTGCCGACCAGGTCCAGGTGCCAGTCAGTGACGTACCTTGAGGTGGTAGGAGGTGACGGGGTTGCCGGCCAGGTCCAGGTGCCGGTCCCGCAGCGTCTTCAGCAGCGACAGCACCCGCTTGCGGCAGCCGCCGTACAGCAGCCGGTTCTCGGCCTCGTTGAAGCTCAGCACCCAAGCGTCGCCCTCCATCGAATTCTGCTTGCTCTGCACAGCCTGGCTCTCCTTGCTGAGCAGGTCGAAGCCTTCGGCCTTGACCTCGGCCACCAGGCTGGGGTTGGGCCACGGGATGCCGGGCACGGGCCAGTGGGCGCCCGAGCGCGGCCACACGCCGGCGCAGCGGAACGACGGCGTTACCTGCACCACGTAGCGGTCGCGGATGCGCAGTTTGACCTCGGTCGTGTCGCCGATCATCTTGACGCAGTCGCGGTAGTGCGACTTGTCGCACGCCTGCGCGCACAGCGTCTGCAGCTTGGCGCGCATCTTGCGCGCCGACAGGTAGCCCGAGGCGGTGATGAACTCGATCCAGAGCGACATGCTGCGCTTGCGGCCGTCGCTCAGCTTGAGCACCGAGCAGCCGGGGATGGTGCCGTCGGTCGACGAAGTTGAACTCGCCCATCGGGTTGAGGTAGAGCACCACCCTCGAACTCGGTGGGCGAGAGCACCTCGAGCCCCTCGAAGCGGCCGTTGCACTCGGTGAGCGAGGAGATGACGCGCGGCTCCTGCACCTCCACCTCCTTCAGGATGTCCTGCACTACCTTGCACACCTCGCGCACCGTCTTAGCCACGGCCAGCTTGCGCGCCTGCACCACGCTCGGCCGTAGTACTTGTTGAAGTGGTACATGGCCTGCGACTGGGCGGAGAGCACCTCGGCAGGGAGGTGGGCCAGCCCGTCGGTCGGCATTTTGGCCAGGGTCCAGCATCCGTGCCGACCCGCGCGCCCCGCCGCGCCGCCTCCGCCGACAGCCGCGAGTCGAGCAACTCGCGGCGACTTGGGGCGGCCGCCCCGGCCGGCCGGTCGGCTGCCGGTGGGCGGAGCATTGTCGCCGTCCGCCGGCCCGCCATTGGCCGCGCGCCGGCGGGGGGCGGAGCCTGCGCGCCGGCCCCGCCACGCGCAGCGGGAGCGCCCGTGAAAAAGACCCGCTCCGAAAGTGAGATGGATCTGTAATCTGCCAGTCGTGATAGCTGGGGAATAATTGAGGGGGACGC
>NW_023596921.1:19396022-19429587 GCF_011947565.3 Pollicipes pollicipes
GTGGCTGGGTATACCACCGATTTTTTTGATCGGGTGTCTGTGAAAGCGCCTGCACAATGCGAGGAGTAACACCTGACCCGGCAGCAGGGGCAGGGCCGAGCCGTGATAAACTGAGGATAGAAATGTGTCCCGATGACATCATGGCCCACCCAGTGCGCGAGGTCCCATTCTACCCGCCACTTCTGAGAGGATGAAAATCCGCCCTGCACCGTATCCGAACTTGGAAAGCCCGCCCCCGCCTCGCCAGAATGTCGCGGGAAAACAATGACGCTTGCGAGTGTAATTTTTGCAAGGGGTTCAAAGCGTGTACGTACCATAGGAATTTAACTTCAGCAATAGCACAGTAGGCAGGTGAGGTTCGTAAGCACTCATGTGACTGGACTATCGGCAACCATAAACACTTCCATTGAAGAGACAAGCAGTGTCTGACTGGCGCTGGACGGCACTTGAGTGGTCAGTTCACACACGCTTTTCTTACGCACACCGCACGCACACCGGCAAAAGTGGGTGACGTCATGATAAAAAATGTGATGTGTAAAATGTACCCGAGGCCGCTCAACTTGGGATCCACGGCTTGCTCAGCGCAATGAAGGCCATGTTTGAGGTCTGAATGTCCGCTTAAATCATCTTGAATATTCAAGCATACAAGACAGCGGCAGTCGTTAAACCCACTAATCGCCTTCACATGTGACAACGGAAGCTGCGCGCTGGGTATTCGAGCATGCCATCTAAGGTCATTGGCCTCTTCACTAAAGCGATGATCAGGGTGACCAGACGGGAGAAGCGAGGAGAAAGCTGAGCACGTGTGCAGAGGCGACCGATGTGAAAAGTGTGACGCAGTCAGCAAGGCGAAGGCAGATGAGTGGTTACAGACTAGGGCTAATGTACGCGCGGCCGACGCGCGTAAGATACGCCCGCGGGAACAGACCACGAGATCGATAGTGATGTTTCCTTGGCACGTATGCCTAGCTTCTAATCTATCAGCAAATCTGGTCAGGCGTTACTCGTGGACTGAGCTCAAGACGTGTCGGATCTCATTAATGTGTCTCCGTCGGCAGTCTCACAAGAGCGGTGTACCTCGCCGGACCCCACGGGGTCAGACAGACGTGTCAGATCTCACCAGTGTGCCTCCTTCGGCGGTCTCACAGGAGCTGTGTACCTCGCCGGACCCCACGGGGTCTGACAGGGTTCACAGCTCGCCGGGGAACGTTAACGTTACTTTTGGCGAAATGCGGCGTTTTTTACGGTTAGCGATGGTTTCGTTGATCACTCGCAACTGCTAAATGGTGGTTAAACTGTCTTCCTTTCTTGCAGAAATCGGATTCTGCTCTGTGTATGCACTTCATTAATGAAATGAGATTGTCATGGGCCCAGTATGATCACAGCAGCCGGCGCGCCTAAGTAAACAAGCAGCCACTGCCCAGTATCGCACGCCCCCTACCTACCACAAGCACTGAAGTATTTGCCACTGTTTAGCATAACATTTTTGTTTCGAATCCGATAAGAAGGAAACGTAAAGAACTATCTGGCGACTCGGTCCAAAGGAGCAGCGGCTGAACTGGAGCGCATAGTCTGCAAAGTCGTTGCAATGTTTATGTTGTTACAAAATTGAAAAAAGTGAACCGGTTGATGACTCGAGGTATTGAGGCCCATTTCACGGCATGATCGAATGCAGGTTAGCAGATTGATGGTCGATTTTAGCACCCGTTCGGCTATTTGTCACATTTTTTACATCTGTCGTGCACCACTTAAACATTTGCTACAAGAGCAGGCACATTATCAGCGGTCCTGGCAAGTCGACTGCGTGGTTTGTATGCAGTTACCGTTATATTTGTACACCAACCTAGAGCCTCATTACACTCAGCCAGTATGCAACTGATGTAGCACCACCTGTTCGGATATGGATTTCCGCCTCAATTCGCTATGACTAGTCTCTACCGTCTCTCGCCGCACCATGCAACCGTTCCATTGTGTCGGTGCTGCCATGTATCGATTCAGTTGAAAAACTGCTGGTTGAGACCTTGGTAAGCATGATGGTTATTGTTTGATTGTCTGCTGAGCTGTCAATAGTTTTTATGTGTTTTAGTACCTACGAAAAGTGATTGCTATCTCGTGTGGTCAATTTATAGGCTATTAGTTTGACCAGTTCAATACGTTGTCTTGAACGATTGCGTCATGTTTCTACGAGCCCTGAAATGACAATTTGCGAGTGGTAAGTTGTGAAAGTCCAGATAGATCTGAAACTGTACTATTAAAGCACGCAACAAGCTCAGCGGACTTTGAACCGGTTCGTGGTGTATCCACTGGCTCAAAGTGACAGCTCTAATGCCTGTTCTGGCACGCCGCGCCTTGTTGTGTGGGGCGTGACGGAGAACCACCGCTCGGCGTCCGGCCTGTGCGTCTCTGCGCTGCCACCGCTCGGCGCCCGGTCTGTGCGTCTCTGCCCTGCCGTGCGGTGTCGTGCCGTGCCCCAGCCGCGTGGCCGTGGCCCGTGATTTGCCGTGAGGGCCGTGCCGTTCCATACAGCGCCCCGGCCGGTGCCGGTGCCGGCGTCGGTTTGGCCGGCCAGGTGCGGCGGCCGCCGGCTGACGGACGGCCGACAGCCGGCGGCCGGCCGCAGACGGAAGCTGGTCCGCTTCCGGTGTGTGTGTGTGTGTGAGCGTATGTGTCGGCCCCATCTGGAGCTGACGTCTCGTGCCGATCTCGGCCCGGCCACCGACGCTGGCCCGCAGACCCAGATCTGCCGGCGGCGGCAGGCCGGCCGCGCCGGCACCTCCGCTGGAGGTCAGGGTGGATGGAGCTGCACTCCCGGGCTAGGGTTGGAAGGTCAGGACGGATGGGGATCGGTCGGCAGGCTGGACCATTGGGGTCAGCACGAGTGGGCCCCTGTCGGCATGTGTGAACGTGGAGATCCAGCTTCTAGCAAACCTGCGTACTGCTTCCGGGCCAAGGACGAATCCAAGGGAGGTTAACCGGGTCGTACGCCCGGTTCCCCGTTCCCCCACCCCGCCCACAAGACGGCCAAACTGGAGCAAAATGACGCATTTCCGTTTTTATGAAGAGAATCTAAGCAATAACGATTAAGAAGAAATTGTTTTATAATGCTCCGGGAAGTAAGAGGCAGAGAAATCTGATTGAAGTTATTGGAAATTAAGGGACTTTAATGTTGCTACTTCCCCTTCCTCAAGCCGTTGTGGTTCCCAAGAGTGCGGCCATGGCATGGTCCTGTTCCGTGCCGTCGGGTGGCTGACATGTAAGTCTGTGCGTGCTTATGTGGCTCGCAATTTACATTGTAAAACAAGGTCTTGGTACTCAGCTCCGTATCTCAAGTTACGGCGGAAAAGATGCAAAGTTATATGCTGCAGATTGGGAAGCAATATACTACATAACATTAAATCATGGATGCGCTATGTGATGCAGCAATACATTTCAGCCAGTTATGGTCGTGACGAGCTGTTTTTTGCCATTTTTGCCCCCCCCCCTGTTATCACCTGTTACACACTCCTCATATGTTGCCTCATCTGTTGAGGTCGGGCTCTGCTAGCCCGCTCATCGGGCCAGCTCCTTGCTGGTTCCGGACATCTGGCGTCACTGGACGGCTCCTGCCGACCGGCCGGCCGCGCACCGTGGGCGCTGCGGCACGGCGCGCGCTCAGCGGCTGGGGCCGCCGGGGACTGGCTGTCGGCTGGGGCGCGACCGCCGGGCGGGAGTCGGCCGTCCGTCTCCACAGCGGCTGTCCCTGCTGCGACCGCCGGCGACGCTGCAGTCATGCCGTCACCGCCGGCAGCCGCCGTAGCAGCCACTCCCGTTTCCGCCCCGTTCCCGCTTCTTCTGCGGGCCTCGGTCGGCTCAGCAGCCGCCGCCGCTGTTCTCGCTCCCCTCGCTGGGAGCGGCTGGAAGTGGTTGCGAACTAGAAGCGGCCACCCTTGGGGTTAGCACTGCACGATTCCAAGCATTCATGTCATTAAAAAAATGACGATAAGTTTATCTTAGACTGAGTTTTGTGTCAGTTTCAAATGTATCTCATTTTGGTGCACTTGGATTTCTAAGCTGGATGCCATGCTTCCCGTTTGCAACATATGTCCCACACAGCGTCGTCCACCGGCAGATAAAAAAACAACATGAAATCTGAAACGAAGCCTACGACTGGATTTGAGTCACTGCCGTCATTGGTTTTCAGCGAAATCCAAATACCGAGCTTCTCTACATTTTCGGTAATTCAGCGTTTACGACCCGTGGTGTGAAAAGCACCGTCTTGCCGGTATCAAAAGTCAGATGTCTTTGATCAGCTGCCGAGTTGCAGATTAATACGAGGGTTGTTGCATATTCGCTCTTTCCGCACAGTTTGCCGTATTTTGCCTCGGAGAAGGCCTCACAAAATAGTAAGCCGCCGAGACTGTGTGCCTCCTTCACCAGCGGCTAAGGCCTGTTCCACACTTGCAATCACGTGCGGATGAGGACTGTGACCTGGCGCTGCAGCACCGTAGTAACCAGGTCAGGTGATAACTACGGCTCGTGATGCACCATCATGCTTGAGAGATCCTGATTGGAGGCTACACAAGGCACACTTTCCGACAGAGAAAGGAAAGTTAGCCGCATATCCCGCTCAGGTGTAGTTGACAGAGGGCGTTGTGGCTGCGCAGTCTATGGCAAGGCCTGGAGACCCGGCCGGTGGTGGGTGCCGTCCATTGCTCGCGTGACCCAGCCGGTGGTAGGTGCCGTCATTGCTCGCGGGACCCGGCCGGTGGTAGGTAGTCATATGCTCGCGGGGACCCGACCGTGGTAGGTGCCGTCATTGCTCAGCGGGACCCCGGCCGGTGGTAGGTGTCCGCAATTACTCTCGGGACCGGGCCGGTGGTAAGGTGTCCGTCATTGCTCGCAGGGACCCGGCCGGTGGTAGGTGCCGTCATTGCTCGCTGGGACCCGGCCGGTGGTAACTGCCGTCATTTGCTCTCTGGACCCGGCCGGTGGGTAGGTGCCGCCATTGCTCGTCGGGACCCGGCCGGTGGAAGGTGCCGTAACTGCCCGCTCGGCAGCTGGTCGAAAACAAATATGTCGTATGCGGGTTAGCGTGAAGTGTGGTGGTTTTACGGCCAATAGGACCGTTACAGCCGAATGCATCGGTGTCAGTCACTCAATAAGACACTGACGGGGATGGGGTCAGCAATAAGAGGGCGAATGGGGTTGTCATTTGCAAAATCCCGCTTAGGCCGGCAGGGCTGATCTTCATCGCAGACAAAACTTATACATAACACATTATCGCACTCAGCCTACAGTCAACATGTTCTGATTGCGGGTGCCGCTGGTGTAGTGGTTAACGCGTCTGTAGTGAACCACTGCAGCGTCTGGGAAACCAGAGGTACGGGGTTCGATTCCCTTCGGTGCCCGCCCTTCCTGCCAGGGTGAGAGGCAGGCGACGCCAGAGAGCCTCAGCAGCTGGGCGTGTCGTAAAATCCCAATGACAACAACAACAACATTATCGCACTCTAGAAACAAAACAATACGAGCAGTCAGAAAGGTAGTCATCGGCCAGCATATGCATTGTTTATCCGCGCCAGCACCATAATGCATGCGACACGTCATTTTCTTGTCCAGACTGAAAGTCACACCTCAAGACATGGATTATTGTGATCTCCTGAAATGTCTTCTGAACCGTGAAGCTGCTCCCCACCTGAGCAAGCAATTCACCAGTCCTGATGTTGAAAATGAGCCTAGGCTCATCCCTGAGGTCGCCTCCTGCACCTTATAAGATGCGGAGCTCGTCGTCTGCCTGTATTAATTCGCAATCGTATCAGAAGCGCCAAATTGTTTCAACTCTAAAGGGCAGCCACTTCAGTCGATATTAGCATGTTACCCTGCTCTTTGTGAAGATCGCCATGAGAGCGAATAATCCGCGATGGACTTGAGATCGTGCCCGTGTTTGCCAAGGATTATGAAACCGATGTTCACAGGCAACTGTGACCGCGTCGACGTCAGCTACCAACATGCCGATTAGGGACATTCGTTGCGGGGATCTGCATGGATAACGAATTCCAGTGGGAAATAAAAGTGATGAATTGCCCACGATAACGACGCGTAAAAGTCAAAAGTGAAGAAGCCGAGAACGGTTGTACTGCATCGGGAGCGGTTACAGCAGGTCTGATAGTTAGTTCATTTTTGGAAACAATGTGTTCAGTTTGAAGCTTTCCGGTCGATTTCAGGGAAAGTCTATCAGGCATAGAAAGTGCGAGAAGGACACTGCACGTTTTTGCCCGTTCCCAGTGAGTTCCGGCTTCCGGTTAAGTGGGCGGCCTGGCTACGAGGGGCGGTTGTGCGGTCGGTGGGCCGGGGCCGTCACCATGGCTGCCGTCAGTGAGGCCCTGGCTCCCGGCAGGCGGGCCCCGGCTCCGGCAGGCGGGCGGCCTGGCGACGAGGGGCGGTTGTACGGTCGGCGGGCCGGGGCCGTCACTGGCTGCCGTCAGTGAGCCCTGGCTCCCGGCAGGCGGGCGGCCTGGCGACAAGGGGCGGTTGTGCGGTCGGTGGGCCGGGGCCGTCAGCTGGCTGTCCCGCAGCGAGCCCCTGGCTCCCGGCAGGCGGGCGGCCTGGTGACGAGGGGCGGTTGTACGGTCGGTGGGCCGGGGCCGTCACTGGCTGTCCGTCCAGTCGAGCCCTGGCTCCCGGCTGGCGGGCGGCCTGGCGACGAGGGGCGGTTGTGCGGTCGGTGGGCCGGGCCGTCGCTGGCTGCCGTCAGTGAGCCGGGGTCGCCGGCCGGGATGTTTGTCTGGGCTCGGGCCGATCGGGCGGCCGATTTTGCCGCTGTTTTCGGGCGCCCGCCCGGCGCTGACCGGCCGGTCTCATGCCGCCGATCTGTCTCATCGACTCAGTGACAGCCGGCAGAACAGGAGCGATCATCGGTGTGTGTTACGCCAGGCGAGAGTGGCCGCCGAAACACCACCCCGCTCTGCCGGAGATGTGTACCGCTGCTGGAGCGGCTGTTACCACCAGACCGCGCGCGTGTTGCCGTTGCCGTCTGTGTACCGCTGCTGGAGTCCCTCCGTGTGTTCCAGTCTGTATTTGAGTCCCTCCGTGTCTGCCAGTCTGCTTGTGAGTCCCCCTGTGTCTGCCAGTCTGTATATGGGTCCCTCTGTTTCTTCCAGTCTGTATGTAAGTCCCTCCGTGTCTGCCAGTCTGTATATGGGTCCCTCCGTGCATACCATTGTGTCCGTGTGTGCCTGCGTGTGCATGGATTGCGACATGTCCGTAGGTCCGTGGTAGTCCGTTCCGCGTCCTCGGCCCGTCCGCGGATCGCACCATATCCCTCAGCCCGCTCTTGTGCCTCTTAGTGTTTGCCAGTCCGCCTCTGTGTGTCCTCTGTTGTCGGCCAATCCGTTAAGATGTCCCGCCGCCATTAATGGGGTCGTCTGTGGCAGCACGTGGCCAGAAGTTCCCTTCCGGGGGATGGGGGGGGGGAGGGGGGAGCAATCTTGCATCGTGCCCGAAACTCCTGCAAATCTGGGCCGAAGTGCTGTGAAATCGTCCAGCATTTAGTCCATAGCTTCTAGATCAGGGAATGGGGAACTGACCTCCGTGGTCCCGCATTGGCTACGTCCCATGATCCGTGTCTGCTAGTCGTTTGTGTGTTTCTCTGTCTTGTCAGTTCGTCTCTAGCTCCTCCGTGTGTTCAAACCCGTCTGTGTTCCTCCGTGTTGCTAATCGTGTGTGTTCTTCCGTGTCTGCCAGCCCGTCTGTGTTCCTCCGTGTCTGCCAGCCCGTCTGTGTTCCTCCATGTTGCCAGTGCTGTGTGTTCCTCCGTGTCTGCCAGCTCCGTTCCGGTCTGGCCCCCGTCTGTGTTCCTTCTGTATTTGCAGTCAGCTTTATTCCTCGGTGTCTCTCCGTACCTTGCCGTGCCTTCCCGTGTCCCGCTGCCGCACTGAGTGGCTAAGGCCCCGCCTCAGCTCCCCTTGTCAACCGGGCTCGTACACGGGAGGATCTATAACTCATAACGAGGGAGGATTTTCTTACGATGAAACCTGACCCACTCCGTGGTCCCCGATGGCGCCCTCAGGCAGGCTGCCGACAGCGATCATCACCGCCTCCATATAGGTAGCATCACTTGCGATCCTTTATAAAGCCTTTCCTGTCCTGGCATGGGGCCTCCAGATGGTTTTGAGACGCACAATTTCTGAAGCGAGGCTCCGCACAGCTGACTTGTTTCGCGGCGCCCGTCTGCCATTCCCGGCCCCTCGACGTTTCCCGTGTGCTTTCAGCGAGCAATGTGAGGTTGCAGTCACCCTTCAGCGCCCTGCGTCAAACGCCTCGTGAATGCCGGAGAGGGCCTATGACACCTGCCAGCGGGACGGTGGCCGGTGAGCCCTCCCTCCGGGATGCGTCCCGGCGTGGGACCGTGCCCTGCTGAGTGGGTCCGGGTCCGAGGCTGTGTAATTGAGATGCGGTGGCGGCGGCGGCGGCGGCGACGACGCAGCGCGCTGGGACGCGCGCGCCCGGCCGGTGCGGTGGCCGCTCCTCAGTGATGATAATCAGCCGGTGGAGGGGCGCCGCCCCCGGCCCGCCCCGTCCGTAATTGCCCGTTTTTACCTGGGGGATCCCGGCGGCCGCCCGCTGAGGCCGGACGGGGCCGTTCAGCGGCGAATACATCACAAAAGCAAACAGAGCGGCGGGGCGCTGCGCCGGCCGCCCTGCTCTCCGTCGCCGCCGCTCTCGCTCGCTCCCTCGCTCTGCTCTGCGGGGCAGGCGACGACGCGCGGCTCGTGGCCCGCGCGGCGACCGACGCGCTCGAGACACGGGTATATATATATCACTGTATTGGCGTCAACTAGAAAATAAATAACAAAGAAAACAGGCGGCTGGCGGGATGGCGCGTCGGCGATCCCGACGCCGCGTGGATCACTGGGCGGTCACTGGTGCGCGGGCGCGGACGGCGCGCTGGACGGCGGGCTGGGTGACGCGCGAGCGCGGCAGCGGACCGCAGTCCTGACGCGTCGGCACTGCTCGCGGCCGCGGCACACCGCGCCGCCGCCGAAAGCGGCTGCCTCACAATGTCTCCAGCGCTTTGGGGTTGAACATGATGTCCCTGAGGAGTCGCCACACCTGCTTGGCGGCCGTGTCCATGGCGGCGGGCGAGATGCCTTTGTAGAGGTTGAGCGCCGGCAGGAAGTAGTGCGGGCAGCGCCGGTTCTGCAGGCACGAGATCAGCTGCACCAGCAGGCCCAGGATGCGGTCGTAGATGGCCGTGTCGTCCCACTCGAGCTCGCGCGGGTGCTTCTCGCACTCGTACAGCAGCAGGATCTGCGAGCGAGGAGCGGCGGTCGGTGGCGGCCGGCTGGCGGGCCCACGGCCGGCCCGTTCAGGCGGTGCGGGGTATGGGGTGCGGTATGGATCTGTTGAGTGGTCGCAGGGGCAGAAAAGCATTGCGCCGACTGGGATGTGGTGCTGTGATTTCAGTCATGTGGTAGCGCTGTTGGTGGAGGTGAGACGTCCCGGTTCATACTCGCACCCACGTTAGTGTTGACGCGGTGCCCTAATTACTGCGATACAGTGACGTAATAAGTTGCCTGATTAGGGCCCGTGAAGGGATCCATCGGCTTGTGAGCGGATCACTCTGGTTGGTCATGCTGCCCTCGATCACACGATCGAACCTTCCATCACGCCCCGCATGATCCGTGCCGTATTCAGTGTTCCCCTGATGCGAGAGTTCGCGCGTCGGGTCGTACCGTTAGTGACGAATCGAGCCCGATCGTGCCCTCTTTACGCGCGTGGTTCTCTCCGCGACCGTCCGAGACTCGAGTTACTGCCTCTCTCTGCGGCGGATATCTGGAGAGTTTGTCAGCCGGTGGTCTGTCGAATGTATCACGCGCCCGTTTCGCTTCCGAGCCAACGTCCGCACGCTGCGGACGAAGGCGGCCATCTTTCGAGACGTGGGGTGCAGAAATAACCGTGTAGGCTACCACTGTGTGTGGTTTTGTTTGGGTTCAGGACCGTATGGGCTTCTGAAGCACAGCGCGGTCTCCTGAGCATGTCTGCCGTCGGGTAGTAGGGGACAGCGGCCATTGGTTACGCTGCGGGTCGTGGCCTGCCGGCGCCCGGCGAGGTTCGAGGGCGGAGATCAAATGTTGGTGGTGAGATCTCGAATCCTTCTGTTTACGAGTGTGTCCCTGTTGGGGTTGTTTCAGATTTTGCCCCCCCCCCGTGTTGGTGCTGAAGATGCCCGGATACTGATGTGGGATGCCGTTAGTGGAAAACATGGGGGAGACAGCCTCCACAAATGACAGGAAAACTGCACTTAAGCGCCGGGGTTTGGGAATATGCATCTGAGTCCCTCTCATCACACATTGTTTCTTCGCATACGGCGCGTGTGTGCGCCGTTTTACGCTTCGATTTGGATTGCAGGCCGCGCAAGCAGGTAGCGCGTCTTGTGGTGGCATAGGGCGGCGTGGCTGCCGCCCAGTTCCAGTTGTCTGTCGCGGACGTAACTCGAGTTAATGCTGATGACGGAGTCGCGTGCGTGTTCAGGTTTCGGCCATTGCCGTGCGGAGGAGAAGCGGGCTGGGACCCGGCTGCCCGTCACGCTCAGGCTCCAGTCAGCGGCACACCTTGAACTGATCCGTGTTGGTATTTGAAATGACAGGGTCCCATCATGATGTAGCATGTCGTTAGTTGAAAACATCGGCCAGGCAGCTTCTACAAATGTTTGGGAAAACAATTTCTGCTCTGCGTCACATGGAAATGCGCGTTTTGTACCTCTTGTAATTGCATATTCCTCTTCCTTTGACGGAGGGCGGCGTGCATCGAGGCATAAGGTCTGTCTGCCGGACTGCTGGTGGTGCGAGCAGGCAGTGTACCTGAGGTAGCATGAGGTGGCAGCGTTGCCGACCAGGTCTAGGTGCCAGTCAGTGACGTACCTTGAGGTGGTAGGAGGTGACGCGGTTGCCGGCCAGGTCCAGATGCCAGTCAATGACGTACCTTGAGGTGGTACGAGGTGACGGGGTTGCCGGCCAGGTCCAGGTGCCAGCCAGTGACGTACCTTGAGGTGGTACGAGGTGACGGGGTTGCCGGCCAGGTCCAGGTGCCGGTCCCGCAGCGTCTTCAGCAGCGACAGCACCCGCTTGCGGCAGCCGCCGTACAGCAGCCGGTTCTCGGCCTCGTTGAAGCTCAGCACCCAAGCGTCGCCCTCCATCGAGTTCTGCTTGCTCTGCACGGCCTGGCTCTCCTTGCTGAGCAGGTCGAACCCTTCGGCCTTGACCTCGGCCACCAGGCTGGGGTTGGGCCACGGGATGCCGGGCACGGGCCAGTGGGCGCCCGAGCGCGGCCACACGCCGGCGCAGCGGAACGACGGCGTTACCTGCACCACGTAGCGGTCGCGGATGCGCAGTTTGACCTCGGTCGTGTCGCCGATCATCTTGACGCAGTCGCGGTAGTGCGACTTGTCGCACGCCTGCGCGCACAGCGTCTGCAGCTTGGCGCGCATCTTGCGCGCCGACAGGTAGCCCGAGGCGGTGATGAACTCGATCCAGAGCGACATGCTGCGCTTGCGGCCGTCGCTCAGCTTGAGCACCGAGCAGCCGGGGATGGTGCCGTCGTCGACGAAGTTGAACTCGCCCATCTGGTTGAGGTAGAGCACCACCTCGAACTCGGTGGGCGAGAGCACCTCGAGCCCCTCGAAGCGGCCGTTGCACTCGGTGAGCGAGGAGATGACGCGCGGCTCCTGCACCTCCACCTCCTTCAGGATGTCCTGCACTACCTTGCACACCTCGCGCACCGTCTTAGCCACGGCCAGCTTGCGCGCCTGCACACGCTCGGCGTAGTACTTGTTGAAGTGGTACATGGCCTGCGACTGGGCGGAGAGCACCTCGGCAGGGAGGTGGGCCAGCCCGTCGGTCGGCATTTTGGCCAGGTCCAGCATCCGTGCCGACCCGCGCGCCCCGCCGCCGCCGCCTCCGCCGACGCCGCGAGTCGAGCAACTCGCGCGGACTTGGGCGGCCGCCCCGGCCGGCCGGTCGGCTGCCGGTGGGCGGAGCATGTCGCCGTCCGCCGGCCGCCATTGGCCGCGCGCCGGCGGGGGGCGGAGCCTGCGCGCCGGCCCCGCCACGCGCAGCGGGAGCGCCGTGAAAAATGACCCGCTCCGAAGTGAGATGGATCTGTAATCTGCCAGTCAGTGATAGCGTGGGGAATAATTGCGGGGGACGCGTCGCGCGGTCTCACAGGTCGTCGGCCGGCCGTCGCTGCGCCTCTGATGGAGTGCGGGCGGCGTGGCGTGCCGCCCGCGGCCGGACCGGGCGGGGTCGGCGCCATCGTCGGCCGGCGTCGCGGCCGACCCGGCACGGCGGCCGGTGCCCGGCGCTGTGGCTGAAGACACCGCAGCGACGCGTCGTGGGTCGGGATGGATCCGCGCGTGGCGCCGGGGTAGTCTCGGGGATGGCCTGGTCCTCGGGGGCGACTGGCACGCCCTCCGGCGCTCAGAGAGCCCACATTACGGCCAAGTGAGGAGACACTGAAGCCTCGAAACGGTCTCCTACAAACCCCTCCAGGAAGTTTGAATGGTAGAAATACGCCCGGACACTGGTTAAACATTCGCAAGATTTCTCGGGAGGCATTTGGATAACGATCAAAGTCGTTCAGGTCGACGCGGCCGAGCATTTTTAGGTGACCTTTCCGCATTTCGGCGTGGCGTCCGCATCCGCCAAGGGTGAATCTTCCCATACAGATTGGAGCCCCCCCCCCCCCTCTTCCCCCCTTCCCTGTCCGAATCCTTATCAACTGAGGCATTAGCCTTTGGCCGTGAGTAGACAGAGTTAACCGCAAAACCCGATATGCCCTTCCATTAACGAGTAGTTTTACTTCAGTTAGCAGTGGTGCCCAAAGTGCCCTTTATCTCTATGTCCTGACCTTCTTCTGTCCGATTGCATGTCCTCAGAAGGCTTTTCATCCTCCGCTTCATATGCTTGCCGTTCCTTTGACACCGTTTGTCGAAGCATTGCGTTCACACTGTCCAACCTACGCGTCGTATTTTAGCATTTTTGTGTCATGTCATGTTTTGTCAGGAAAAGTTACATGGCGAACTTCGAACAGGAACACTCTTGCTAAGCAGTCACGGACGCAGTGAGAACTTTTCAGCGCATGTGAAATAAAGCAAAAGCTCCGATTTTTTAACATGCTTTGGTCGTTGGCAGTGATGCTTATCCACGAAACGGTCATAAATGGTCGGGCAGGTGCCCAGATGAGACTGCTGATTGTCCGTGTCTTCACCGAATGTTGCAATTAAAAAATAAACGACTTCATTAATTTAAAGCTGACCCCACTTTTTGCGATGGCCTTGTATTAACTATATGACGTGCTTGGTCGTAATCTACTTCAAGCTCCCCCCCCCCCCCCCCCCCGGCACCTGAATTTTCTACTTCTTGGCCTTAGGTTCGAACTAATTCGTTTAAGATTCCGAATAAGTTTTTTGAGCGTTCGCGATATTGCGAGGTATTGGGTTTTGGGTTTGCGACCGTACGGCTTCGGACAAGCTGACAAACAAAGTGACTAACAGTCAGCCTGCTTGCATGCGATTCCAAACGAATTGTTCGCATGTTACGAAGTCTCATGCTAATGCGCCGTATCGCGACACACTGGCAGCGTGGTGAAATGTCAATTATGTTTACATGGATGGGCGTCTGCGCCTTCGTCGTCATTGCTGTTTTTATCACGCAGCCCCCCCCCCCTCCCCCCCCCTCCCCCCCCCCTCTACGTCCTGGTGCATATTCGGAGTGGTCGGCTGATGTAAAGTTGCAAGGTAGACGCAGCGTAAACACCCGCTGGTATGTTGAACTGGTATTTCCAGGTGCTCTTCTGAAGTGTAGTCTCGGACTATGATGTTACACTGAACCGGTGAAAAGTTATGATTAGATGGGTATTGATGTGAACGGCAGCGCTTTGAGCCATCTGAACGTGTCTCGAACCCAGCAGCTGTCGGCCTGTTTCCCGACAGTTCAGAGGCCAGCTGTTACCCCCATCTTGGAGCTCATTGGTCAAGGGAAGCCGTGACGTCATTAGCGCCATTAGCGGAAAGCATGATATCTAGGGGTGCGTGGAATACACTATCCGGAGTAGTGTATTTTGCGCGGTTTTGGTGTATTCAACTGCGGATCAGGCGCCGTTGTCTGCCGCATTGGGTCGGATTTGCCGGCCCGTTCAAACGCGCTCGGTGTTTTGTGGCACGAGGTGAATGTGGCTAGTGTTGCCCCCACACAACTGCGTTCTCTCGCACAAAGGAAGCAGGGCGATTGCTGTAAGATAATTGAACGGTTTGTGTTATCAGATAGGTACACATTGTTCCTGATTATGTACAACACTGCGTCCAAAGCGCCTAACAAAAGATGCTTGGGCGCTGAAATGTCTTCTCCAGAGCCGTGATGGAGGCCTAAATCAGCGGAAAATGCAGGCTTTCCATGACTAGCAGCCCATGATAACGAGAAGGCCCAAGAACTGAGAACCCGTAATCGTCCGTATGGGCACAAAATGGCCACAGTAGTCGGCCCGCCCTAAAACTCCAATCAACAACGTAATCGTCCGTAACAGGCGGCTATTTTTCATCCCAAACCTTTTATTTCGACACTTATACTGGGTGCAGGCAGATCACTCTGTGTACTCAGGATCTGATAAGTAGGACTTCATGCATTTGAATCAGGATGTCGCTGTGCGGTTCCTCCACCTGACCGCACTTCACACTCCTTGTGCTTTGTTAGTGCACCTATGAACGCCTTCTTGCCTGGATCTGCCTGGTAAGCTGTTCGTGTCCTTGAAGCCGGGTCGTTTGCTGGCTATGCCGTTATTCCTGTACCTCTGAAATGATACTATTGTTTTCCGTTATCAGTACGGGCTATTTCTGCTAGCTTGTTTATGAGCATGCTATCAGCGTCCTTGAGATCAAAGTCATCTCCAGTCGTTCAGATGTAATTTCAATGTGACGCAAATCTGATGTGGCGAGGGTGCAGGGAAACCGAGACTGAAAAGACGATTAACGGCAAATGTACATGTGGGACGATCAGGTGGATGCAAGCCGTTCACACGAATCACTTCCGCTGAAGTGCTAGAAAATAGGATCTAATCGACGAGGATGCTAGGTATGTAAATCAATGGAGGCATCCTAAATGAATTGCACATGAGTAAGTGCGGCTTTCCCGAACAGTTTAAAAGTAGCTGATGAGTTTTATGCTGAAAATAACCGGCTTCCAATCAGGAGTTACTGACCATGGTACTGACCATGACCATGGTATCAGGAGGTACTGACCATGTAACCATGTGACTCGTTGCCTCCGATGCTGACTTGGAATGTGACCGTGACTGTGACTGCTTGATATCTTCATTTAACCAGTACCTCCCGGTATATTGAGGTGAGCTTATTTGTGAGCACCTCGGACCGTCGAAAAAGCATGAACTCAACGTTTTGGTTGTAATACCAAGCGCAAGGATTTTCGTAGATCACCCCAACGGCTTTCATAGAAACGAGTATTGTTTGGATTGGAACTGAACATATGCTACGACTTTATAAAGCAGCACAAATTCAACATGCCGCTACCCGCTCCAGACGCAAATATTGCTTTGCAGACGGATTTTAAACTGACGGCGTTGTATGTCCCCCAATTGTTGTAATGCTGTGCGTGGGACGAAGTCCAAGACTTCACTTGATTAGTCGATGAAGTGCTTCACGCAGTGGAACCTGACTCACCTTTTCATCTCTTGGTTGCCAAGATTTGGCGTGGAAGGGAGTGGTCCGTCCTAGATATGCGTTGTTTGAAGGTGCCGTGCCGGGCCGCTGTGTCAGACGCAGATGTGCTGGACTCGTACTGACTGTTGGAAGCCTGGCACGGAGCGAGTGACAAGCGCCGAGCCCAACCTGATCTCTTCTTTGAGTTGAGTGAACTTATTTCGAAACGCCCGGGGGCTTTCGGTACATTAAAAGAACGTTTTGCGTTCTGCTCATGTGATCGTCATCAGTTTCGGGCAAACATCTGGCCGGAATATCCACATCAGCCGACCGGACCTGCGGATGAGTACACAGGAAGTCGGTGCCCGCACGGCGGTGCCGGCTTCAGGACTGCCTGGTCCATGTAGCGGAGCATGAACGTCTGCATACGCCGGATTAGCCGCGCGTGTCGCTTCCGCGTCGTGGCTATGCGTATGATACGATTCCTCCACGCGCGTCCATCACACGGCGAGCCGATCGTCCCGAGCGTGCCTGGCGCAAGATCCCTGGCTTCGTGAGTTTGTGTGAGGCGGTTGAAGTTGGCCACCGGCCTGTGAGCTGAGCGTGGCCAGCTCGTGTTTTCTGTAGCTTGACAACGCCGGCGTTCTCTGTGTGATCGGTCGACGCGGTGGCACGAGCGGATCCTGATAAAATTCACCGGGTGGCCGGATATAAACTTTCCAGACGTGCTGTATATGTTTTTTTTAACGGGGAGCTATCTAGTGGATAGGTCAAACTTTCAAGTTGGTTGGGACAGCACAGGAGTGGTGGTGGGGGGGGGGGGGAGAGTCGGGCAGAGTTGCACACCTCCGCTCATCCCCGCCAGTGTTGTGGGTAGGGCGTCTGCCTCCCAGCCCCAGACAAACGGGGGTGCCGGCCAGCACAGCTGGCTGCGCGGCTCCGCGCGCTGTCCTGCAGCGGCACTCGCTGGGTCGTGACGGCGCAGCGTGGACATCACGGTGTGTCGTCACGACGTCACTATGGACACTGTCACGGTCGGCACGTGCGCCGGTTCGGAGGTCAGCAGTGGCTGCCATCGCGATCGCTGCTGCACTTGTGTTATGGCTGTGGTTCGGCAAGAATATTGCACGAGCTGTGTTATGCGGCAACCTGTCGCAAAGAATGCCACATCTGTCGTGGCTGCGGGCATCTCGCAAAGGGGCTGCACTTAGCTTGTCATGCGGCGGCGCCGCCTATAAATCTACCGTTGTGATGCCCGTGCAATGCGATGATCCCGCCAAAACATGCATTTACCCTGTCACGGAGCTGCCTTTTGGGGGCGATTCCCAGCTCGGTGTCCACAAGGCGTCCCTAATCCGACGGGTGATCGGCTGGAAGCGGCGCTCCCTCCCCAGTCCGGACAGGGCCGGTTCCCGTCCGTCGCCGCTGCGACCGCGTGCGCGCCGCAGCCTGCTAGCGCACGCGGGATTATTTACGCCTGTCGCTAATGAAGGATTGAGGGATTGTGCCGAGGCGCGAGCGATCGCGACATTCGGCGACCGCGTTGAAACCGCGTGGGTAGGCAGGTGGGAGTCGGCGGCCGTGCGTGCCGTGCCGTGCCGTGCCGTGCCGTGCCGTGCCGTGCCGTGTTGTACCGTGCCGTGCCGTGCCGTGCCGTGCCGCGTCGTGCAGGCCGCGTCACTGTCACACGTCGGCCAGCTCGCCAGTGCACGCCAGACGGTGAGTGGATGGCCGGATTAGCGTGACGTTTGCGAGCGCCCGCCGCTGAGTTACGACCGGGCCACTGCTCTGTCAATGCATAAATTACCAGCGCCCGTGGACTTTATTCGGCAAAAATGCGGCCGTAACTGCAGCACGCGTTTGACATCTGTTTTGTGTCGGTGGCCGGCGCCGCGTTTACGAGCGGCGGCCGGGGACGGTCGCGAGCGGGGTGTAGCTGCCAGAGGAGGGGGGGGGGGGGGAGAAGCAGACGGACCAGGGGCCGGCGCCGGCGCTGTCCGGCTTCTTCTCTCGTCGCCGGACGAGCGAGTGTCTGGGAGAGTCCGGGCGGTCGGCAGCCGCTGGCCGCGTGTTTATGGAGCGGGTCACGGGTCGGCGCCGGCCGTCATCACTCGGTCCAATCACCGACCAGAGAGCGAGCAAAAACGCCGCCGGACGAGACGCCGTGTTTGGCCGGCGACGGACGAGCGGGCTCCGGTGACGACGGGGACGGTGAGGTGTCGAGGCACGCGCCGCCGACCGCCGGCCGGCCCGCTGCGCCGCCAGGCGCCCGACCGAAGTCGGCTGCCGCGGACTGGTCCTTTGCGGCTGGGGGACTTCGGTGGGAACGGCGGGCGCGGGCGACTCCGACTCCGGGCTGTGTGGCCTGCTGGCTGACGGAGGGATCAGTGACCTCAGGTTGACCTCGGATGACCTCAGCCAGCGCCGGGACACTGCAGGGTGAGCGAACACCGCGGACGACGCTAAGGCAGTGCTCTTCCGTGGATAGGCCAGACCGGGTTAGGACATGGCTAAGCCCTGGCCGGACCCGGTGGACGAAGCCCTGTCCTGACCCGGAGCACGAAGCCCTGTTCTGACTCTCTGGGCAGAGCCCTGTCTTGACCCGCTAGGCGAAGCCCTGTACTGACCCGGCGGACGAAGCCCCGTTCTGACCCGGAAGTCCACGTCTGCCCGGTGTTCTACCCTGTAGGCGAGGCCCGTGGGGTGAGACCACGGTGGCGTCTGATGGACTGTGGGGAGCGGGTCAGACGCAACTGCCGCCCAAGTCTGAGGATGTTTGTACCAGTACGACATATGCGGACACATCGACACCGCGCGTGTCGCTTCCGTACCAGTCTAGCTAGCGGTCAGTGGTTTGTACCAGTACGATATATGCGGACACATCGACATCATGCGTGTCGCTTCCGTACCAGTCTAGCGGTCAGTGGTTCATGCCAGTACGACTTATGCGCACACACCGACACCACGCATTTCGCTTCCGTACCAGTCTAGCGGTCATGGTTGTTGAGGGCTCTGATTGGTAGCTGACTCACGGATTTCTGAAGGCATCGCGCCTGCCCTCCCATTGCCCCACGTGTACCAAGTAAGCCATTACGATACTGGTTATGCTAATAACGGCCCTGCTCTGGGGTTATCTTTGTCGAATCGCGGGTAAAACTCACCCTGGCGCAGCAGCCGTATATTCGCTCCCATCGCGTCTCCGAATTGTAACACTGGTACTGTGCGCATTACGAGGCAGGCACAGATAAATCCAACTTCATCCCGAGTCCATCCTACCATCACAACCAACGGCTTTCAGAATACGACACTTATCTTCAAACCCTCAGTTAGTTCCAGATCAGCATCTTCAAATCATACTATATCTTGATCATTCAGCCACACAAGATGGCACTCGACGCCCTCCCCCCCCCCCCCCCCACAAACAGACACTCGACCGCAACCCGTGGCGGCGGCCGACCGACCGCTGGGGGGCCGCTGATTCTCGGCACGCCCCAGTTGTCGGCCAGAATGCGAAGAAAGCGTAACGGCGAGGCGCGGTTGTGCCGGGCGGCGGGCGCCGCCATTGTGGCGCGTCGGGCCGCATTATGTCCACGTGACGGGCGCACAGGTGGGCGCTTTGTGCGGGCGGCGGCGCGCGGCGGGGCGCTGCGCTCGGCGCCCGGCCGCCCGGAAAATGGGCGCCCTTTGTGCGGCCCGGCCGGCATTGTCCTGCTGATGTTATCGCGGCTTAAATGGACGGCTAAACGGGCCGATATGATCTGACTGAGGCTCGGACGTGTCTCGACGGCGCCGGCCTGTGGGTGAGACGCACGGAGTCTCCCCTCGCCCCCCTCGCTCCCCCTCTCTCTCCCTCTCAGTGCCATCTTTCTATTGTATGCTGCGTCTCCGCTGTGTCATGACTTTCCATCCAGCCATCGCGTCTGGGTGTAATTCTAGCTGTGTATTTGTCCCTAGCGTACTCAGCCTGTTCTGGTGCCGACCATATCTGGAGCTGACCCGAGGTACGACTCGTGGCTCCTCATCTGTCCACGATATCCCATAACGGCAGGCGGCCGGCGCCGCTGACGGCTCGCGGCCGTCGCCGCGCGTCGCGTCGGACCCGGACCCGGCTGCCGGGCCCCGGTCGGGGGTGGCGCCGCCCCCTCCCTCGGCGTCTGTCACCGGCGCCGGCACCGGAACTGGAGCGGCCGGCGCCTATCGCCGCCCGGATCGCCGGCTACCTGGCGGCGATCGGGCGGCAGATAGAGGCGCTGGGCAGGACCGGACCCGGCCGGCCCCGACCCAGAGTCGGCCCGCCCGGTCACCGCCCTGCGGAGCCGGTCCAGATAGGTCACACCAGCGGCGCTGGCGGCGCTGTGGCTGCACACGTGCAGACGCGTATGCAGCAATGTTTCTCTCGAGTACGCATAAAAGTTATACGTCCGGAAAATGTCTTATTCAGGGCTGAACGTTGGTGACAGTTATGCTTCTTAATGATGGGTTATCGGCCGGCACATTTCTGAGGTCCGGTGGTCACTGCTGTCAAAGTCAAGGTCGGCTAGTCGACGCCATGCGGGCACCTTTGGTACAGGGACCGGGTGCTGGGATAATTGTGGAGGAAATAACAGGAGCAGATGATGTAGTTGCCCGTCGTCACCGGCCACGCAGAGTCGTCTCGTCCTCTAGAAACACATGACAGGGTTCCCTCGGCTGGCTGTGCGCCTGTCTCCTGCCGCCACCCACCGACGCCATATCACGAGAGGCCGTGGACCCGCCGCGCCGCTGCGTGTGCGCCGGCTCGGCGGATGACCTCGCGACCCGTGGCGGGTGGTCCGGCGTCGGCAGCTGATCCGCCACGGCGAGGTCGTGCCAGGGCTCGGATAGCCGGCTGGGCCCCAGCGCCCTCAGCTGGGCCCCAGCGCCGCGGCCGCCAGCGGCCAGACGTCCCGCCGCCGGCGACAACCTGCCGTTGCCGCCAGGCTGCCGCCGCTGCCGCCGCCGCCGCCGCCGCCCCCTGAGCGTCGGCCGATGCTGCGCCGCGCAGCATGCTGGCGCCGCGTCCGTAATGAATGGGCCGCCGCGCAGGCCGGCCGGCCAGACGGCGGCTTTTTTGTGCGCGGCCCGCCGGTACCGGTGAACCGTGGGATGGACGATTGCTAAACGGGCGGGCGCGCCGGCGCCGAGCGGTTTGTCAGCGGCGGATGGCGCGCGCCGGGTCTGTGCCGCGCCTCGCACGTCGGCCGCGTCAGTCTCGCGCTTGATGGCACGGCTGATGGGTGCCTGTCAGTACCAGGCTGCCGTGTTGGCACGAGAGCAGGAGACGCGGCCGTCGGCTCCTGGAGACTGCGCTTGACGGAGACCTGGTGATCACCAATCGTCCCCCCAGTGTGTCCGTCGTTTGGGTCCGCTTACTGGCGCACAATGGCTGAAGAGCACTGGCGTCATTCAGCGGATTATGCTGTTGTCAGTCAACCTTTGTCGGGTCGTTCGGCGAGACGACTGCTAATTGACAAGTTCAGTGCATCACCGCGTCCGGCCAGAAGTCTGAGCAGCTCTGCCACTGAGCCGGAGCAGGGCCTCGCCTCCCCGCACTCCGGCTCCGGTCGGCGTGCGGCGCGCGACTGCCGGGCGGGAGCAATCTCGCCGCCCGCCGGTCTGCGGCCGGCCGGCCGACTGAGTGATGCAGATGCGATGCGGCGCCGGCCGCGGCCGCCCGCTGACGGATGGGCCCGATCGCCGCCGACTCGGCCGGCGTTCGGTTCTCACGGCCGGTGTCGACGCGGCCCGGCTGGACGCCGTGTCCGCGGAGGAGCGCAGCGGCTGGACGCCGTGTCCGCGGAGGAGCGCGGCGGCTGGACGCCGTGTCCGCGGAGGAGCGCGGCGGCTGGACGCCGTGTCCGCGGAGGAGCGCGGCGGCTGGACGCCGTATCCTCGGAGGAGCGCGGCGGCTGGACGCCGTGTCCGCGGAGGAGCGCGGCGGCTGGACGCCGTGTCCGCAGAGGAGCGCAGCGGCTGGACGCCGTGTCCGCGGTGGAGCGCGGCGGCTGGACGTCGTGTCCGCGGAGGAGCGCAGCGGCTGGACGCCGTGTCCGCGGAGGAGCGCGGCGGCTGGACGCCGTGTCCGCGGAGGAGCGCAGCGGCTGGACGCCGTGTCCGCGGAGGAGCGCAGCAGTGGACGCCGTGTCCGCGGAGGAGCGCAGTGGCTGGACGCCGTGTACGGTGGCTGGGCGCCGTGTCCGCGGAGGAGCGCAGCGACTGGACGCCGTGTCCGCGGAGGAGCGCAGCAGTGGACGCCGTGTCCGCGGAGGAGCGCGGCGGCTGGACCCCGTGTCCGCGGAGGAGCACAGCAGCTTTGGCGTGTAGCGAAGTCGTCGGCAGCGGTACTGCAACACTATGTGTCATGGCAGTGCTGCTTGGGCACTGAACTGGTAAATGAGCCGGCTTGGGTTTTACGAAACGTCCTCTTTGCCGTCGTCCAAAGTGTTTGTGAAGCATTCCTCGCCCTTGGCGTGCTTTACAACGCATCTGTCGTACGTCGGCAGCCACGGTTTGGCTCAAACCATCATTGGCCCATGGAGCCTGGTAGCCGGTATTCATACTGCAGCCAGGTGCTCGAATCACCCGACGGGGGACGCATGCAACTTTTCAGGCCGCGTTCGGCGAGCCAGGCCTTTGTCGGCTCGCCGTCACAGGCAAAGCCATGGCAGCTTACGCGGTGGGCTCTGTACCGTTTGCTGGTACCCGATATGTTCAGCACGGCGTGCTGCCGGCTGGGTCGGGCCGGGCCGGGCTGGGCCGGGCCGGGCCGCCCCCGCCGGCGCCGGTAATGAGCCGGCCGAGTGATCCGGTGCGGCGCGGCGCCCGCGGCGGCAGCTCACCGCGACACGTGCCGCCGGCCGGCCGGCGGGCGGTCCCAATCCCATCAAGTGGCGGCCGTACATCAGCCTGTCGTCGGACTTCGATCGGCGCCGGCCCGGCTGAATTAACGCCGCGCCCTAATGGCCCGCCGACGGACGGACGGACGGACGGGGCCCGCTCGCCCAGCCACGCGCCGCCGGCCGGCCGCACCGGGCCGCCCACCACCTGCCGGGCGGCGCTCGACGGACCCGCCGCGTCGGTCTCCGGACCCGTCGGGTCGGGCTGCAGCGGGCGGGGCGGGACTGGGCCGGGTCGGGCCATACCCTGGCAGAGTGGGCCCCGGTAACCGGGATGTCGCTCCTCACTGGACCACACCCCAGCAGAGTGGGCCCCGGGAACCGGGGTGTCGCTCCTCACTGGACCACACCCCAGCAGAGTGGGCCCTGTGAGCCGGGGGTGTCGATCCTCACCGGGCCTTTCCGGGCTGGTTGTAGAGCTCCAGAAAATGCTGACCAGCAGAAGGGGGCGCGATGGACTGGCGGGTGACCGTGGCGCAAGGGCCAGGGTGTATGTGCGTGGCTTGGGACCGGCCTGATCGGCATGTGGCAGGACTGACCCCTCTGCGGGTTTGGCTCGTTTAGAAGTAGGGCAGAAACGGGCGCTGCCCTGAGTTGTCGATCAAGTAACGACTGATCCCCGGCCGACCTTGTCCATGGCACGACGCGGACGTGACGTGTGTGACAACGTCTTGGCAGCAGCGTCATACAGCTGCTCCAGCTCCTTGACATCACGCCCGGTGGCGCCCCTGCGCGTCAGCTGGCGGCTGACGGCCGGCGGCGTCACCTCTCCAGCAGCGGAGCTCCGTTGGGCGTCGCCGCTGCCGTCTGGTGACGGCCGACGGCGTCACCCCTCCAGCAGCGGAGCTCCGCTGGGCGGCACCGCTGCCGTCTGGTGACGGCCGGCGGCGTCACCTCTCCAGCAGTGGAGTTCCGTTGGGCGGCACCGCTGCCGTCTGGTGACGGCCGGCGGCGTCACTCCTCCAGCAGTGGAGCTCCGCTGGGCGGCACCGCTGCCATCTGGTGACGCCGACCGCCCGTCTTCAGTGCCATCAGAGTGGCGACGTCGGCTCGGCTCCCGCGTGACGATACATGGCGTCGTCGCTTTACTGTGTTGTACAGCGGCGGCTCGCCAAGAATGCCAGATCTGTCATGGCTACGGCCATCTCGCAGCGATGCCGCACTTACCGTGTAATGCATCAGCCCCGCCGCGCCGCCGCTCGGCGTCGTCGCTCTCGGAGCCGGTAATGACGGCTCGGTTTACGAGCGAGTCGATGGCGCCATTTCCGCACGTCGCTGCCACCTCGTCGGCGCAGGATTTACGGCCGCTCGTTACTCCCCCTCCCGCATGTGCCCCCTCCCCTCTCGCACGACTCGGCTGTCGGGCGTGATCTGGTTAGTGTTGCAGGTGGTGCAATGGGTCGACTGTTGTCGGCTATCGTCGCACTATCATGTCGTTGCTGGTTGGCCTGCTTCTGCTTCGGGCAGTGGGCTCACCGGCCGCCGTCACGTGTGGTGCAGGGGTGGTGTAGTCGGGAAGCGCTCCCCAGGCTGCTTTATGGTCATTTCCGGAACAGTTCAGAAGTTACGTTCGCGACAGTGGACCCGTGCATGCGTGGTTGGGTTGGAGAGAGCTCTTCCATAAGTCAGCTTTGATTAACGAATGTCAGCCGCACAGCTTCTGTGGAATTCGACGACCGCATCTGCGGTATTTTGCTAGCAGCTACGCCATCTTAACCAAATGGGCTCCGGCGAGCTCATATGTGGCTTGTTGGGACTCGTACTGATACGTCACGCGTGAGTTATGGCTGATGTTGAGTTGGTGAGAAACATTCACGTGACGTATTAAGTAATTTTGGGTAGGTGATAGTTTGCTTGCTTGTGTTCAGTCGTGAGTAAATTCGATGACACGCCCTGATTTGGTACCGCTCACCCATCAAACGATGTCATGGAATCTAACGAATGTCGAATTTGTGGAAAGAGAGCGCATGCCATCTACATATCAGGTTTGTTTACATGAATCTTAAGCATTTTGCTGAATGCAAGCATCTTTTCATGAAGAGGTTAGGACGGAAATATACTGCCTTGATCCCTCGGATGTCTTAAAGGCAGCAGCACGGTGCACCCACTTGGGCTGCCCCCTTCAACATTCGATCGTGTGGTCATTACGGATTTCTCACAAGACATGATTGCGCTGTTTTCTTATCGCTTAAACCTGTAGTTAATGGGTTTGGTCAACGAGGCACCGGTCTAGCGAAGCGCCACGCCATCGCCCACGGCTGACCCCGCGCTGCTGACGTCTGATGTCACTGTCTCTGTGGTTGCTGCAGGTGCTACGCTACTGTGACCACGTGCACGGCAAATGGCACTTCACGGAGATCCGGGCCATCTTCTCGCGCCGCTACCTGCTGCAGAACACGGCCATCGAGATATTCCTCGCCTCCAGAAGTGAGTGCCCCGCCCGGCGGGTCGTGCTACCGCACCCGCAACCGTGTCCGTGCACCCGCACCCGCAACCGTGTCCGTGCACCCGCACCCCAACACCCGCAGTCGGAGGCAACCGGTCGCCGCAGCTGGCAGGCTCGGCCGCTCACCAGCTTATGCAGCGGCCATCGTGGAGCTGGCTGGCACCAGGACGCCCGGAGAGTGTGGTGACGGTGGCTGGTACCGGGGTGTCCGGAGAGTGTGGTGACGGTGGCTGGTACCAGGGCGTCCGGAGAGTGTGGTGACGGTGGCTGGTACCGGGGTGTCCGGAGAGTGTGGCGACGGTGGCTGGCACCAGGGGGTCCGGAGAGTGTGGTGACGGTGGCTGGTACCAGGGCGTCCGGAGGGTGTGGCTGGCACCAGGGCGTCCGGAGAGTGTGGTGACGGTGGCTGGCACCAGTGTGTCCGGAGAGTGTGGTGACGGTGGCTAGTACCAGGGTGTCCGGAGAATGTGGTGACGGTGGCTGTTGCCAGGGTGTCCGGAGAGTGGCTGGGCCAGGGCGTCCGGAGAATGTGGTGACGGTGGTCTCACGCCGCATGTGAGCGCTGTCCGGACGCGTGCTCCGCGCAGTTTGCCGCGTCGACACGGACAAATAGTCCGGAGCACGTTCGGTGATCTCCGGCTCCGGATCTGACCTCCGGATCCGGGTCCAGATCCAACGGTGCGAAGCTCCAGCCCGATCCCAGGCGGATCCCGAGCTGACGACCGGCCTGTCTCGGACCATGTCCATGTCAGATCCCAGCGGCGCCCACTCCTCCCACCTTTCAGAGTGACGTCCGGCTCCTGAGACGACTCCCGTGGCTTCCGCCCCTGCTGAGTCGTCTCTGATACCCCGCTGCCCACCGCCCGCGCGGTCTTCCGTCCGTCCCGGGCATGCGGTGGCGATGGTGACGGCGGCGCTCGGCGACGGCCGCGCCCGGCGAGCCCACCCAGGCCCGCCGCGCCGGACGCCGGACAGGCCGGCGCGGCAAAAACAAACAGCGCGCGGTTTTTATGCGCCGGGGCGGCCTCCGGCGGCGCGCGGTTTTTACGCGCGCCGCCGGCCGGACCGCGCAGTTCTGTCGGATGGCGGTGATGGGTTCGGCGGAGCACCGCGCGGGAGACACGGGTGATGTCTTGTGGGCGGCGGGCTTGACGAAGGCCGCTGATGGGGCTGTGCAGCGAACGCTGGGCGCAGAAACCTGCTGGAGGGCGCTCGCGCCGGGCAGGGGAGGGAATTGGAGCATCTCTTGTTCTTACGGGAACGCCACGCACGGCTCTTCGAGCTGCCTCAGTGAGTGCCAGCGATGACATGGGTGACAAAGGCGCCTCGAGACTATGCTGCAACCGAAATTCGGACTCGTACTCCCACGGGAGAGCTGTGGACGCTGGCTACCAGACGATCACGCACCGCGGCTGATGCAGCCCCATGGGATTTTGCAGTGGTCTTGGAATGGTGCCGTCTTCTAGTTGTCGCTTTGGTCGGGTATTCGCGGGCTAGCAGTCGACCTGCGACCCAGCCTTGGGCTGTCCTATCCAGCATACTACTACTACCCCGATCCTGCACTTGTCCTGCCCAGCATCTGACTACCACCGCGATCCTGAACCCGTTCTGCCAAGCATCTGATTACCACCCCGATCCTGGACCTGTCCTAGCCATCATCTGACCTTTGACCCAGTCCTGGACCTGTCCTGGTCAGCATCTGAGCTCCGGCCCGGTCCTGAACCTGTCCAGCTCAGCACGTGACGTCTGGCCCGGCCGGGGTCGTGTTCCCCATCCACCAGTGACTACCCGGCGGGCCACAGCAAACACGGTGACTGGCTGACGCGGCACCCGGCCGGCCCTGTCCAGCTGGCTCGGAGATGGCCTCCGAGCCGCCGCCGCTCCGTGTTACCACCGCCGTCGCTCCATGTTACCGCCGTCGCTCCGTGTTACCACCGCCGCTCCGCGCTACCACCGCCGCTCCGTGTTACCACCGCCGTCGCTCCGTATTAACGGCGCCGGTCCGTGTTACCGCCGCCGCTCTGTGTTACCGGCACCGCTCCGTGTTACCACCGCTGCTACGTGTTACCGCCGTCGTCGCTCCGTGTTACCACCGCCGTCGCTCCGTGTTACCGTCCCTTCGTGTTACCGCCGCCGCTCCGTGTTACACTGCCGTCGCTCCGTGTTACAGCCGCCGCTCCGCGTTTCCGCCGCCCCGTGTTTCCGCCGCCCCGTGTTACCGCCGCTCCGTGTTACTGCAGCCGCTCCGTGTTATCGCCGCTCTGTGTTACCGCCTTGCCATTCGACGGGTTCGACAGTAAATGTCGGGCGCCGATAACGGTACCTATTCGAAGTAATTCGCATTAACTGTCAATGACTTTGTCCCACTGATGTAGACAGTCGCAATGCGTCACGCCGGTTACAAAGTAAAGCAACACCTTGGTGTTCGCGTCTCTCGAGCTCACGTCTCAAAATAATAACCGGGACTTGGGCTGCTACGTCCCATGAGCCTTCGGTGGTGCAGGGCTTCGTTTAGTGTCGAATTTCTGGACAGGACCTTTGCGCACTATCGTCCAAGGTGTGATTGTTCAAAGCTCCAAATAATGGTGGGGATGATGAATAGATGGAGATGGGGAAAAGAAAAAAGCTTGGGTTCCAAATGGTTTATTTACTATCAGCAAAGTCTCTTTGAAATGCATGTGACTGTCTCTTAGCATGACGGACTGTCTTGCGACGCGGCTGCCATGTGGTGAAAGCAGTCCTTCCGTCGTCATATGGGACTGGACCCCTGCCGGTGGAGTTCCGGCAAAACCAAACTACGCTGCAGTTCTCTCCGTACTAGTCCAGCCCGCATCAACCTTTTGGTCGACGTGGCCGGTTTGTCGCCGTGCCGTGCCGTGCCGCGCCGTGCCGCGCCGTGCCGTGCCGTGCCGTGCCGTGCCGTGCCGTGCCGTGCCGTGCCGTGCCGTGCCGTGCCGTGCCGTGCTGCGCCATGCCGCGCCATGACGTGCCACGCCTTGCCGTGCCGTGCCGTGCCGTGCCGTGCCGTGCCGTGCCGTGTCGGGCCGACAGTGCCGGCCGTTCTCAGCGGTCCCCTCCCCGTCACGGCCTTGACACGCCGACTGTGGCCCGCAGCCTCCGTCATGTTCAACTTCCCCGACTCGGCCACGGTAAAGAAGGTGATCAAGGTGTTGCCGCGGGTCGGCGTCGGCGTCAAGTACGGCATTCCGCAGACCAGGTGAGACCTCATCAGCTGCTGCCGGAGCGGGGAGCAGACCGACCACTGCTGAGGTTCGGAAAGCGGAGACGAATCCACTCGGTTCTAATGCGCGCATTGCGTTCCCCATAAGCGACAGAGAACGAGCCGTCAGCGACACGTTCTGTTCGCCGCTCCCTTGAAAGCAGAAGTAATGCAACATCAGCCAATGTTGATCTGTGGTTTCTCAGCGCGATTTCGAAAGCGCGTAAGCTCGTAGTTTGACGAACCGAGGCGTGGGTATGGCGCGGTGACGGGAGCCGGCGGCGGAGGCGGGCAGCAGATGGCGGCCGCGCGCCCGCCGCCCCGGGCCACGAATCAGCCGCGACGAGATGACGATTTGTTTTGGTCGGCCGGAGATAAATGTGACGTCGTCGCTGATGATGAACGATGGTGGCGGCTGGACGCCGGCGCGCCTGCCCACCCCGCCCGCCCCCCGACCCGGCTGCGCACGCCCCCCCCCCCCCCGGCCGTTCGGGCGGGGCGCGAGCTCTTGTGCTGCTCCCACCGCAGCTGGCGGCACCGGCGGCCGAGGAATAAATGTCCTCGGTGAAGGGGCGTAAAGCAGGAGAAGTGGCCTGCGCTGTGGATGTTTGCAACTGCGCTGTGCTGGCACCCGTGTGCGTGGAGCCCAGCTTGGAGCTTATAAGGCGTCGTTTGGAAATAATTTTATTGAAATTGCAATGTCTCCGTCATGATCTTTGGAAGGTTTCTGTCTGCATGGCAAAAGGTAGTTTCCCATGCCCGTGTCTTAAACAAGGAGTACCCGGTTAAGCAATCGAATGGGGTCCATTTCCCAGAAGGCTATTCATCGTGCTGAGTTCCTATGGAATTTTTCCAGAAGTTGGAAATTGTTTCGGAGGAAAATTCTGAACTTGTTCGGGAGTTCAGGTCTCCAATATCCCGGGCATGACGTCACACTGCGAACCGGCAGCCCCGTTCAAAACGCCGTTTTTGGAAGCAGCACTGGTGCGAGCGAGGCGACAGGCTGAGCGAGTCTGACGTCAGCGGCCGGGAAGTGTGGCGGCTTCCGCGGGCCGACCCGGCCGTCACGCCCGTAACGCCCGTAACGCCCGTAACGCCCGTAACGCTCTCGACAGCCTCCAGGGTTTGCTCCTACTGATCGCACAGACATGAAGTTTTCAGCAGCGAGTCGCACAATTTTTTAACGCCGTGTAATATTTCAGAGCGTCATATTCTAAAAAGGCCTCAATTTAGGTTGTTTGATCAGGCGACGTATCTCTGTAAGTTTGTGCTGGCGCCGCTGTTTCCCTTCACCCCCGATTGACCGGGAAAGCGCACAGTTATCCGTTGGGGAGAAACCTGAAGGGCGCGGGCTTGAGACAGGTCCTGACCTCTGGCCAGGCGTCGTAGCGAGATGGTTTGACTGATGCGGACAGAGGAAAAATCCAACTGTCACGCTTGCAAAACTGTGGAGCCGTGTCCAGACACAATCACGCGTAATCGTGGGCAAATCATGGACCCACACATTTCCTGTGGTGGAAGCATTTATTTCCGTTCTCGGCAATCTAGACAGGCCGATACATAGAGCCAGCTGTACAAAGTGCCGGCTTGCGAGTCATATAGCGATGTGATCGCTGCGCACAGGTGCGCGCGTGATAATCCTTTGCCACCTCTTCCGAAAGTGGCCTCAAATGCGACTCGCTGTAGCTACAGCAAGGCAGGTTGGTCAATGAACACTATGTAGGCACATGGTCCAGTGCACTGTGACCGGCGTCCAGCCAACATATTGCGACTGTTTCCAACAGTTTCCACACGGTCTCCAAAAGGTAAACTATTTCGAGTTATTTCACCTGGTCCATCAGATTGTGAGGCCGGGCCCGAGCTAACCACTACTCCATGCATAGTCAATGTTTCCCTTGAGGAGCTTGACCAGCAAGACGGAGGAGATGGCTGGGCTTCCACGGCTTCGGTCGTCACTGACAGGCGACCGGGCGGGGGGGGGGGGGAGGGGACGACCGGCGGACTAGGCTTCCGAGGAGGGGGAGGGGGGGAGAGTCGAGCCGACCGCCGCTGCTGATGACGGGACCGACAGGGCTGGGCCGGCGGCCGGAGGAACATTCCGCTGTGTCTGGTGCAGCCCGGTGCAAGCAGATACGCACAGAGACGTGGGCTGCATCCATCACCACCGCCGATCCCCACGCTGGCTATGCTGGCAGAACTCTTCCGTGTGGTGGACCGTGAACGGTTGCACGAAAGGACCGTGCAAGAACCTCGTTTGTGTTGGTTGCTGTTCTTTTAATCAGTGATTACCCGGTTGATGTTTTATGCACTGGGTTGGAGTTAACGTCATGTTGGCAAGTGTGCTGTTTGCTTAATGGTGTGAGCTTGTTCGTGATGTCGTTAATTATTTAGTGGTGCGCTCGCTTCCAATTCATGTGGGAGTAACCTCAGCCAGCAACCACCGTTCTTACACCCGGGATGTTTACATATGTCGTAAACGGACCACTAACTGACGGAGCGCGGCTGTGGCGCTGACCGCGGCGCCGCTGCTCGGCAGGCGGGCGTCCATGATGGCGCCGCGTCAGCTGTTCCGCGCCTCCAACATGGTGCAGAAGTGGCAGCGACGCGAGATCTCCAACTTCGAGTACCTCATGTTCCTCAACACCATCGCCGGTGAGTGCGGCGTCCGTCCGCCCGCCGACGCGCGGCCGGCCGGTCGTCATGGCGACGGCGAGCGACTCCAATGGCGCGTCGCCTCGCCCTGCAAGGCTCCGCCCGCCCGCTGCGCCGGCCGACCGACGAGCCGGGAGCGCAACACGCGGAACCGGCCGACGCCGAGGGCTATTACACGCGAGGCGCTGTCTGGTGGCCAGGTGTGTTATACCAAATTGGGGGGGGGGGGGGACGGGGGTAATGAAGACGCCTCAGCAGAATTTCCGCGCACCGCGCCGAAACGAGACCGTAACGGCGCTCCCAGCTCGCGGTAAACGTTATGTCTCGGTTATGAGCCCGAACGCCCCATAACCGCAGGTAACGCGCTGGGCAGCCATGTAGCGGCCCCTTTTAATCACTTAGCTGCGGCCGGCGGTGCCGTAACCGCGCTCATCGCCGCGATAACTCAGGCGGACGGCGCTCGGACGCGCCGGCCGCTCGCCGCTTCCCGGCGGAACAATGAGCTGCGGCTGCGCGCCGTGCCGTACCGGGCGGGCGGCGCGGCGGCGCGGCGGCGCCGGCGGCGTCATGGCCGCGGCCGTGGCCTCCTGTCGCGCGCAATGGAGCCGTCAGCAGCGCTGCGTTAGTTACGGCGCTGCCTGCACTCGGCTGCCGGCTAATTGGCGGGTGCAGGCCGGCCGGCGCCGGTGGTCGGCCGGCCGGCGCCGGGCAGCACCGGCGCCGGGCGGGCGGGCGCGCCGGGACGCGTGTCACGTCCGCGGCAGAGGGCGGCGCCGGTGGGCAGTGTGTGACGGGGTCAGCGCGGGCGGCGCTCGCACTGCCGTGACGGCGGCCCGACGGCCAGGCGGCTGCTGCTCCTGTTAACGCGGCAGTCGACCCTGGACCGCCGTGGAAGAGCTCATCCCGACCCATACTGGCGCCGTATTCTGGTGTTGACAGTAAACAGGCCTCTTGTAAGACCTTAGGCAGCTCATGTCATAGCAGCTGGACAGCAGTTGGGGGCATTTGGGTCATTTCGTACCAAAGCGTAGTCGAAAAATACATTCGCTGTAGTTGTAGATATTTGCCAGGCGTGACTGCGTGACCCTGCACCGTCATGTTTGACTCCCAGTTACTATTCCAGACCGGTTTCTGGTCCTATGAGCTGTTCAAAACCTGCTGGGAATAAAAGACCGTAATGGTGATTCGTGAACCCGAACTCGGTCCCCCATCAGCCTTTTACCCGTGATGATCAAATCAAGCAGATGTCCCTAAGGCATGCTAAACTGCTCGGTATGTCCTGCAGATGATGCGCAGTAATAGGCTCACGGCCGGCTCTTGTTAAGCTTATGACCTCAGTGGCTGATGGGTACGGGCTGTGTTCAGGTCGGACGTACAACGACCTGAACCAGTACCCGGTGTTCCCGTGGGTCATCACCAACTACGAGTCGCCCGAGCTCGACCTCAGCCTGCCCAGCAACTACCGCGACCTTTCCAAGGTCAGTCTCACGTGGCGCACGCTCGTGCCGCTCGGGCTGTCCGAGGCCACGTGTTACGTGCTGTCAGCTGTTGCGGAGCGGTGTGGTCCCAGCTTTCCAGAGTGATGTCAACGATGCTTGTTTTCAGCTGTTTGAAGTTTTCAACTGATCATTGGTCACCAGATTTGCTTAGGATGGTCTGGGTCCGTATGTGACAATCTTTGACGGGTTTGTTCACATTCCACCTCGGCGATCATGGTTTTCTTCTGCGTTTCCTCGCATTGGTTTACAAACATGCAGCTGCTTCCTTGATGTCCGCTTCTCCTGGAATCCGGGGCAGCGTGTGCACTGATGTATTGCAACCGGTTTCGGGGACGTATTTTTCCGTGACAGTTGAGTCCGTCGCGTTTGCTTTATGTCGCACATTCTTTCGGGTGGCGAGCGTGCGTTCGAATGACGCTGGCACACATCGATGTCGGTACTTCAAAACCCGGTTTGCGGTGAAAAGATTTGTTTGGCACCGTTACGGCGTCTGGAAAAGATGTTATCTTTACAGAAAATATTTTCAGGTTTAGTGCGTTGTCACGCCCATTAGTGTATATTTCTACTCTATCCAGCCGTCGTTACGCTTTAACAATGAGACCATCATTCAAAGCTGCGTGTAGCGTGGCTTCCGCCTGTCTATGATTCGGAATGCCAGTCGGTCTGTCTTTGCGATTGCCGGCCGGTCTGTCATAGAGCGTGTCAGTGCGTGACCTCATCAGGAATGTCAGCCATGTCAGGCGGGCATGACATTGCGCGCGCCCGTCAGTGAGTGGCGGGCAGTGTCAGCCAGTCACCACAGACGTCCCGATGCATCGTTGGGGCGTTTCAGTCGTCAGTGGGAATGTCCGTGAGCAGTTCATTGTGGACGTCCGTCACCGGGCCGATGGCAGTCTCTTCGGGGTGTCGGCGTCGCCGCCGGCCTGTCGTCGGGGCCAGGCCATTAGGCCGCCGGCCGGATGGCCACAATGTATTGTTATTAGGCTCGCAATATGCCAAACAGCCGGCTGTAATGAACGTGGCACTCACTCGCTCCCCGCGAACGCAAATAAACGGTCACCGCAGTATGTCCACCGCGCCTGGTGTTCGAGCTGCCCCCCCCCCCCTTACACACCCATCTCCGCAGCTGACCCCCCCCCCCCCCTGTCC
>NW_023596921.1:19430587-19495397 GCF_011947565.3 Pollicipes pollicipes
GCAGCTCACCGCGACACGTGCCGGCCGGCCGGCCGGCGGGCGGTCCCAATCCCATCAAGTGGCGGCCGTTACATCAGCCTGTCGTCGGGCTTCGATCGGCGCCGGCCCGGCTGAATTAACGCCGCGCCCTAATGGCCCGCGACGGACGGACGGACGGACGGGGCCCGCTCGCCCAGCCACGCGCCGCCGGCCGGCCGCACCGGGCCGCCCACCACCTGCCGGGCGGCGCTCGACGGACCCGCCGCGTCCGGTCTCCGGACCCGTCGGGTCGGGCCTGCAGCGGGCGGGCGGGACTGGGCCGGGTCGGGCCATACCCTGGCAGAGTGGGCCCCGGAAAACCGGGATGTCGCTCCTCACTGGACCACACCCCAGCAGAGTGGGCCCGGGAACCGGTGGTGTCGCTCCTCACTGGACCACACCCCAGCAGAGTGGGCCCTGTGAGCCGGGGGTGCGATCCTCACCCGGGCCTTTCCGGGCTGGTTGTAGAGCTCCAGAAAATGCTGACCAGCAGAAGGGGGCGCGATGGCCTGGCGGGTGGCCCGTTGGCGCAAGGGCCAGGGGTATATGTGCGTGGATTGGGACCGGCTGATCGGCATGTGGCAGGACTGACCCCTCCGCGGGTTTGGCTCGCGTTTAGATAGTAGGGCAGAAACGGGCGCTGCCCTGAGTTGTCGATCAAGCAACGGATGATCCCCCGGCTCGACCTTGTCCATGGCACGACGCGGACGTGACGTGTGTGACAACAGTCTTGGCAGCAGCGTCATACAGCTGCTCCAGCTCCTTGACATCACGCCCGGTGGCGCCCCTGCGCGTCAGCTGGCGGCTGACGGCCGGCGGGCGTCACCTGACTCAGCAGTCGGAGCTCCGTTGGGCGTCGCCGCTGCCGGTCTGGTGACGGCCGACGGCGTCACCCCTCCAGCAGTGGAGCACCACTCGGCGGCACCGCTGCCGTCTGGCGACGGCCGGCGGCGTCCCCCCTCAGCAGTGGAGCTCTCCGCTCGCGGCCGGCTACGGCTTGCCTGTCTGGTGCCGGCCGGCGGCGTCACCCCTCCGGCAGTGGAGCTCCGCTGGGCGGCACCGCTGCCATCTGGTGACGGCCGGCGGCGTCACCCCTCCAGCAGTGGAGCTACGCTGGGCGGCATGGCTGCCGTCTGGTGACGGCCGGCGGCGTCACCCCTCCAACAGTGGAGCTCCGCTGGGCGGCACCGCTGCCATCTGGTGACGCCGACCGCCCGTCTTCAGTGCCATCAGAGTGGCGACGTCGGCTCGGCTCCCGCGTGACGATACGTGGCGTCGTCGCTGTGCTGTGTCGTACAGCGACGGCTCGCCAAGAATGCCAGATCTGTCATGGCTACGGCCATCTCGCAGCGATGCCGCACTTGCCGTGTAATGCATCAGCCCCGCCGCGCCGCCGCTCGGCGTCGTCGCTCTCGGAGCCGGTAATGACGGCTCGGTTTACGAGCGAGTCGATGGCGCCATTTCCGCACGTCGCTGCCACCTCGTCGGCGCAGGATTTACGGCCGCTCGTTACTCCCCCTCCCGCATGTGCCCCCTCCCCTCTCGCACGACTCGGCTGTCGGGCGTGATCTGGTTAGTGTTGCAGGTGGTGCAATGGGTCGACTGTTGTCGGCTATCGTCGCACTATCATGTCGTTGCCGGTTGGCCTGCTTCTGCTTCGGGCAGTGGGCTCACCGGCCGCCGTCACGTGTGGTGCAGGGGTGGTGTAGTCAGGAAGCGCTCCCCAGGCTGCTTTATGGTCATTTCCGGAACAGTTCAGAAGTTACGTTCGCGACAGTGGACCCGTGCATGCGTGGTTGGGTTGGAGAGAGCTCGTCCATAAGTCAGTTTTGGTTAACGAATGTGTCAGCCGCACAGCTTCTGTGGAATTCGACGACCGCATCTGCGGTATTTTGCTAGCACCTACGCCATCTTAACCAAATGGGCTCCGGCGAACTCATATGTGGCTTGTTGGGACTCGTACTGATACGTCACGCGTGAGTTATGGCTGATGTTGAGTTGGTGAGGAAACATTCACATGACGTATTAGGTAATTTTGGGTAGGTGGTAGTTTGCTTGCTTGTGTTCAGTCGTGAGTGAATTCGATGTCACGCCCTGATGTGGTACCGCTAACCCATCAAACGATGTCATGGAATCTAGCGAACGTCGAATTTGTGGAGAGTGCATGCCATCTGCATATCAGGTTTGTTTACATGAATCTTAAGCATTTTGCCGAATGTAAGCATCTTTTCATGAAGAGGTTAGGACGGAAATATACTGCCTTGATATATTGCGGATTTCTCACAAGACATGATTGCGCTGTTTTCGTATCGCTTAAACCTGTAGTTAATGGGTTTGGTCAACGAGGCACCGGTCTAGCGAAGCGCCACGCCATCGCCCACGGCTGACCCCGCGCTGCTGACGTCTGATGTCACTGTCTCTGCGGTTGCTGCAGGTGCTACGCTACTGTGACCACGTGCACGGCAAATGGCACTTCACGGAGATCCGGGCCATCTTCTCGCGCCGCTACCTGCTGCAGAACACGGCCATCGAGATATTCCTCGCCTCCAGAAGTGAGTGCCCCGCCCGGCGGGCCGTGCTACCGCACCCGCAACCGTGTCCGTGCACCCGCACCCCAACACCCGCAGTCGGAGGCACCCGGCCGCCACAGCTGACAGGCTCGGCCGCTCACCAGCTTATGCAGCGGCCATCGCAGAGCTGGCTGGCACCAGGGCGTCCGTAGAGTTGGTTAACAGCAGGAGGTCCGGAGAGCTGACTGGCACCAGGACGTCCAGAGAACTGGCGGGCACCAGGATATCCGGAGAGCTAGCTGGCTGGCACCAGGACGCCCGGAGAGTGTGGTGACGGTGGCTGGTACCAGGGTGTCCGGAGAGTGTGGTGACGGTGGCTGGCACCAGGGCGTCCGGAGAGTGTGGTGACGGTGGCTGGTACCAGGGCGTCCGGAGGGTGTGGCTGGCACCAGGGCGTCCGGAGAGTGGTGACGGTGGCTGGCACCAGGGCGTCCGGAGGGTGTGGCTGGGCCAGGGCGTCCGGAGAGTGTGGTGACGGTGGTCTCACGCCGCATGTGAGCGCTGTCCGGACGCGTGCTCCGCACAGCTTGCCGCGTCGACACGGACAAATAGTCCGGAGCACGTTCGGTTCGGCTCCGGATCTGACCTCCGGATCCAGGTCCAGATCCAGCGGTGCGAAGCTCCAGCCCGATCTCAGGCGGATCCCGAGCTAACGACCGGCCTGTCTCGGACCATGCCCATGTCAGATCCCATCGGCGCCCACTCCTCCCACCTTTCAGAGTGACGTCCGGCTCCTGAGACGACTCCCGTCGCTCCCGCCCCTGCTGAGTCGTCCCTGATACCCCGCTGCCCACTGCCCGCGCGGTCTCCCGTCCGTCCCGGGCGTGCGGTGGCGATGGTGACGGCGGCGCTCGGCGACGGCCGCTCCCGGCGAGCCCACCCAGGCCCGCCGCGCCGGACGCCGGACAGGCCGGCGCGGCAAAAACAAACAGCGCGCGGTTTTTATGCGCCGGGGCGGCCTCCGGCGGCGCGCGGTTTTTACGCGCGCCGCCGGCTGGACCGCGCAGTCCCGTCGGATGGCGGTGATGGGTTCGGCGGAGCACCGCGCAGGCAGACACGGGTGATGTCTTGTGGGCGGCGGGCTTGACGAGGGCCGCTGATTGGGCTGTGTAGCGGACGGTGGGCGCAGAAACCTGCTGGAGAGCGCTCGCGCCGGGCAGGGGATGGAATTGGAGCATCTCTTGCTCTTACGGGAACGCCACGCACGGCTCTTCGAGCTGCCTCAGTGAGTGCCAGCGATGACATGGGTGGCAAAGGCGCCTCGAGACTATGCTGCAACCGAAATTCGGACTCGTACTCCCACGGGAGAGCTGTGGACGCTGGCTACCAGACGATCACGCACCGCGGCTGATGCAGCCCCATGGGATTTTGCAGTGGTCTTGGAATGGTGCCGTCTTCTAGTTGTCGCTTTGGTCGGGTATTCGCGGGCTAGCAGTCGACCTGCGACCCAGCCGTGGGCTGTCCCATCCAGCATACTACTACTACCCCGATCCCGGACTTGTCCTGCCCAGCATCTGACTACCACCGCGATCCTGAACCCATTCTGCCAAGCATCTGATTACCACCCCGATCCTGGACCTGTCCTAGCCATCATCTGACCTTTGACCCAGTCCTGGACCTGTCCTGGTCAGCATCTGAGCTCCGGCCCGGTCCTGAACCTGTCCAGCTCAGCACGTGACGTCTGGCCCGGCCGGGGTCGTGTTCCCCATCCACCAGTGACTACCCGGCGGGCCACAGCAAACACGGTGACTGGCTGACGCGGCACCCGGCCGGCCCTGTCCAGCTGGCTCGGAGATGGCCTCCGAGCCGCCGCCGCTCCGTGTTACCACCGCCGTCGCTCCATGTTACCGCCGTCGCTCCGTGTTACCACCGCCGCTCCTCGCTACCACCGCCGCTCTGTGTTACCACCGCCGTCGCTCCGTATTAACGGCGCCGGTCCGTGTTACCGCCGCCGCTCTGTGTTACCGGCACCGCTCCGTGTTACCACCGCTGCTACGTGTTACCGCCGCCGCTCCGTGTTACACTGCCGTCGCTCCGTGTTACAGCCGCCGCTCCGCGTTTCCGCCGCCCCGTGTTTCCGCCGCCCCGTGTTACCGCCGCTCCGTGTTACTGCAGCCGCTCCGTGTTATCGCCGCTCTGTGTTACCGCCTTGCCATTCGACGGGTTCGACAGTAAATGTCGGGCGCCGATAACGGTACCTATTCGAAGTAATCCGCATTAACTGTCAATGACTTTGTCCCACTGATGTAGACAGTCGCAATGCGTCACGCCGGTTACAAAGTAAAGCAACACCCTGGTGTTCGCGTCTCTCGAACTCACGTCTCAAAATAATAGCCGGGACTTGGGCTGCTACGTCCCGTGAGTCTTCGGTGGTGTGGGGCTTCGTTTAGGGTCGAATTTATGGACAGAACCTTTGCGCACTATCGTCCAAGGTGTGATCGTTTAAAGCTCCAAATAATGGTGGGGATGATGAATAGATGGAGATGGGGAAAAGAAAAAAGCTTGGGTTCCGAATGGTTTATTTACTATCAGCAAAGTCTCTTTGAAATGCATGTGACTGTCTCTCAGCATGACGGACTGTCTTGCGACGCGGCTGCCATGTGGTGAAAGCAGTCCTTCCGTCGTCATATGGGACTGGACCCCTGCCGGTGGAGTTCCGGCAAAACCAAACTACGCTGCAGTTCTCTCCGTACTAGTCCAGCCCGCATCAACCTTTTGGTCGACGTGGCCGGTTTGTCGCCGTGCCGTGCCGTGCCGCGCCGTGCCGCGCCGCGCCGCGCCGTGCCGTGCCGTGCCGTGCCGTGCCGTGCCGTGCCGTGCCGTGCCGTGCCGTGCCGTGCTGCGCCATGCCGCGCCATGACGTGCCACGCCTTGCCGTGCCGTGCCGTGCCGTGCCGTGCCGTGCCGTGTCGGGCCGACAGTGCCGGTCGTTCTCAGCGGTCCCCTCCCCGTCACGGCCTTGACACGCCGACTGTGGCCCGCAGCCTCCGTCATGTTCAACTTCCCCGACTCGGCCACGGTAAAGAAGGTGATCAAGGTGTTGCCGCGGGTCGGCGTCGGCGTCAAGTACGGCATTCCGCAGACCAGGTGAGACCTCATCAGCTGCTGCCGGAGCGGGGAGCAGACCGACCACTGCTGAGGCTCGGAAAGCGGAGACGAATCCACTCGGTTCTAATGCGCGCATTGCGTTCCCCATAAGCGACAGAGAACGAGCCGTCAGCGACACGTTCTGTTCGCCGCTCCCTTGAAAGCAGAAGTAATGCAACATCAGCCAATGTTGATCTGTGGTTTCTCAGCGCGATTTCGAAAGCGCGTAAGCTCGTAGTTTGACGAACCGAGGCGTGGGTATGGCGCGGTGACGGGAGCCGGCGGCGGAGGCGGGCAGCAGATGGCGGCCGCGCGCCCGCCGCCCCGGGCCACGAATCAGCCGCGACGAGATGACGATTTGTTTTGGTCGGCCGGAGATAAATGTGACGTCGTCGCTGATGATGAACGATGGTGGCGGCTGGACGCCGGCGCGCCTGCCCACCCCGCCCCCCCCCCCACCCGGGGGCGCACGCCCCCCCCCCCCCCCGGCCGTTCGGGCAGGGCGTGAGCTCTTGTGCTGCTCCCACCGCAGCTGGCGGCACCGGCGGCCGAGAATAAATGTCCTCGGTGAAGGGGCGTAAAGCAGGAGAAGTGGCCTGCGCTGTGGATGTTTGCAACTGCGCTGTGCTGGCACCCGTGTGCGTGGAGCCCAGCTTGGAGCTTATAAGGCGTCGTTTGGAAATAATTTTATTGAAATTGCAATGTCTCCGTCATGATCTTTGGAAGGTTTCTGTCTGCATGGCAAAAGGTAGTTTCCCATGCCCGTGTCTTAAACAAGGAGCACCCGGTTAAGCAATCGAATGGGGTCCATTTCCCAGAAGGCTATTCATCGTGCTGAGTTCCTATGGAATTTTTCCAGAAGTTGGAAATTGTTTCGGAGGAAAATTCTGAACTTGTTCGGGAGTTCAGGTCTCCAATATCCCGGGCATGGCGTCACACTGCGAACCGGCAGCCCCGTTCAAAACGCCGTTTTTGGAAGTAGCACTGGTGCGAGCGAGGCGACAGGCTGAGCGAGTCTGACGTCAGCGGCCGGGAAGTGTGGCGGCTTCCGCGGGCCGACCCGGCCGTCACGCCCGTAACGCCCGTAACGCCCGTAACGCTCTCGACAGCCTCCAGGGTTTGCTCCTACTGATCGCACAGACATGAAGCTTTCAGCAGCGAGTCGCACAATTTTTTTAACGCCGTGTAATATTTCAGAGCGTCATATTCTAAAAAGGCCTCAATTTAGGCTGTTTGATCAGGCGACGTATCTCTGTAAGTTTGTGCTGGCGCCGCTGTTTCCCTTCACCCCCGATTGACCGGGAAAGCGCACAGTTATCCGTTGGGGAGAAACCTGAAGGGCGCGGGCTTGAGACAGGTCCTGACCTCTGGCCAGGCGTCGTAGCGAGATGGTTTGACTGATGCGGACAGAGGAAAAATCCAACTGTCACGCTTGCAAAACTGTGGACGCCGTGTCCAGACACAATCACGCGTAATCGTGGGCAAATCATGGACCCACACATTTCCTGTGGTGGAAGCATTTATTTCCGTTCTCGGCAATCTAGACAGGCCGATACATAGAGCCAGCTGTACAAAGTGCCGGCTTGCGAGTCATATAGCGATGTGATCGCTGCGCACAGGTGCGCGCGTGATAATCCTTTGCCACCTCTTCCGAAAGTGGCCTCAAATGCGACTCGCTGTAGCTACAGCAAGGCAGGTTGGTCAATGAACACTATGTAGGCACATGGTCCAGTGCACTGTGACCGGCGTCCAGCCAACATATTGCGACTGTTTCCAACAGTTTCCACACGGTCTCCAAAAGGTAAACTATTTCGAGTTATTTCACCTGGTCCATCAGATTGTGAGGCCGGGCCCGAGCTAACCACTACTCCATGCATAGTCAATGTTTCCCTTGAGGAGCTTGACCAGCAAGACGGAGGAGATGGCTGGGCTTCCACGGCTTCGGTCGTCACTGACAGGCGACCAGGCGGGGGGGGGGGAGGGGACGCCGGCGGACTAGGCTTCCGAGGAGGGGGAGGGGGGGAGAGTCGAGCCGACCGCCGCTGCTGATGACGGGACCGACAGGGCTGGGCCGGCGGCCGGAGGAACATTCCGCTGTGTCTGGTGCAGCCCGGTGCAAGCAGATACGCACAGAGACGTGGGCTGCATCCATCACCACCGCCGATCCCCACGCTGGCTATGCTGGCAGAACTCTTCCGTGTGGTGGACCGTGAACGGTTGCACGAAAGGACCGTGCAAGAACCTCGTTTGTGTTGGTTGCTGTTCTTTTAATCAGTGATTACCCGGTTGATGTTTTATGCACTGGGTTGGAGTTAACGTCATGTTGGCAAGTGTGCTGTTTGCTTAATGGTGTGAGCTTGTTCGTGATGTCGTTAATTATTTAGTGGTGCGCTCGCTTCCAATTCATGTGGGAGTAACCTCAGCCAGCAACCACCGTTCTTACACCCGGGATGTTTACATATGTCGTAAACGGACCACTAACTGACGGAGCGCGGCTGTGGCGCTGACCGCGGCGCCGCTGCTCGGCAGGCGGGCGTCCATGATGGCGCCGCGTCAGCTGTTCCGCGCCTCCAACATGGTGCAGAAGTGGCAGCGACGCGAGATCTCCAACTTCGAGTACCTCATGTTCCTCAACACCATCGCCGGTGAGTGCGGCGTCCGTCCGCCCGCCGACGCGCGGCCGGCCGGTCGTCATGGCGACGGCGAGCGACTCCAATGGCGCGTCGCCTCGCCCTGCAAGGCTCCGCCCGCCCGCTGCGCCGGCCGACCGACGAGCCGGGAGCGCAACACGCGGAACCGGCCGACGCCGAGGGCTATTACACGCGAGGCGCTGTCTGGTGGCCAGGTGTGTTATACCAAATTGGGGGGGGGGGACGGGGTAATGAAGACGCCTCAGCAGAATTTCCGCGCACCGCGCCGAAACGAGACCGTAACGGCGCTCCCAGCTCGCGGTAAACGTTATGTCTCGGTTATGAGCCCGAACGCCCCATAACCGCAGGTAACGCGCTGGGCAGCCATGTAGCGGCCCCTTTTAATCACTTAGCTGCGGCCGGCGGTGCCGTAACCGCGCTCATCGCCGCGATAACTCAGGCGGACGGCGCTCGGACGCGCCGGCCGCTCGCCGCTTCCCGGCGGAACAATGAGCTGCGGCTGCGCGCCGTGCCGTACCGGGCGGGCGGCGCGGCGGCGCGGCGGCGCCGGCGGCGTCATGGCCGCGGCCGTGGCCTCCTGTCGCGCGCAATGGAGCCGTCAGCAGCGCTGCGTTAGTTACGGCGCTGCCTGCACTCGGCTGCCGGCTAATTGGCGGGTGCAGGCCGGCCGGCGCCGGTGGTCGGCCGGCCGGCGCCGGGCAGCACCGGCGCCGGGCGGGCGGGCGCGCCGGGACGCGTGTCACGTCCGCGGCAGAGGGCGGCGCCGGCGGGCAGTGTGTGACGGGGTCAGCGCGGGCGGCGCTCGCACTGCCGTGACGGCGGCCCGACGGCCAGGCGGCTGCTGCTCCTGTTAACGCGACAGTCGGCCCTGGACCGCCGTAGAAGAGCTCGTCCTGACCCATACTGGCGCCGTATTCTGGTGTTGACAGTAAACAGGCCTCTTGTAAGACCTTAGGCAGCTCATGTCATAGCAGCTGGACAGCAGTTGGGGGCATTTGGGTCATTTCGTACCAAAGCGTAGTCGAAAAATACATTTGCTGTAGTTGTAGATATTTGCTAGGCGTGACTGCGTGACCCTGCACCGTCATGTTTGACTCCCAGTTACTATTCCAGACCGGTTTCTGGTCCTATGAGCTGTTCAAAACCTGCTGGGAATAAAAGACCGTAATGGTGATTCGTGAACCCGAACTCGGTCCCCCATCAGCCTTTTACCCGTGATGATCAAATCAAGCAGATGTCCCTAAGGCATGCTAAACTGCTCGGTATGTCCTGCAGATGATGCGCAGTAATAGGCTCACGGCCGGCTCTTGTTAAGCTTATGACCTCAGTGGCTGATGGGTACGGGCTGTGTTCAGGTCGGACGTACAACGACCTGAACCAGTACCCGGTGTTCCCGTGGGTCATCACCAACTACGAGTCGCCCGAGCTCGACCTCAGCCTGCCCAGCAACTACCGCGACCTTTCCAAGGTCAGTCTCACGTGGCGCACGCTCGTGCCGCTCGGGCTGTCCGAGGCCACGTGTTACGTGCTGTCAGCTGTTGCGGAGCGGTGTGGTCCCAGCTTTCCAGAGTGATGTCAACGATGCTTGTTTTCAGCTGTTTGAAGTTTTCAACTGATCATTGGTCACCAGATTTGCTTAGGATGGTCTGGGTCCGTATGTGACAATCTTTGACGGGTTTGTTCACATTCCACCTCGGCGATCATGGTTTTCTTCTGCGTTTCCTCGCATTGGTTTACAAACATGCAGCTGCTTCCTTGATGTCCGCTTCTCCTGGAATCCGGGGCAGCGTGTGCACTGATGTATTGCAACCGGTTTCGGGGACGTATTTTTCCGTGACAGTTGAGTCCGTCGCGTTTGCTTTATGTCGCACATTCTTTCGGGTGGCGAGCGTGCGTTCGAATGACGCTGGCACACATCGATGTCGGTACTTCAAAACCCGGTTTGCGGTGAAAAGATTTGTTTGGCACCGTTACGGCGTCTGGAAAAGATGTTATCTTTACAGAAAATATTTTCAGGTTTAGTGCGTTGTCACGCCCATTAGTGTATATTTCTACTCTATCCAGCCGTCGTTACGCTTTAACAATGAGACCATCATTCAAAGCTGCGTGTAGCGTGGCTTCCGCCTGTCTATGATTCGGAATGCCAGTCGGTCTGTCTTTGCGATTGCCGGCCGGTCTGTCATAGAGCGTGTCAGTGCGTGACCTCATCAGGAATGTCAGCCATGTCAGGCGGGCATGACATTGCGCGCGCCCGTCAGTGAGTGGCGGGCAGTGTCAGCCAGTCACCACAGACGTCCCGATGCATCGTTGGGGCGTTTCAGTCGTCAGTGGGAATGTCCGTGAGCAGTTCATTGTGGACGTCCGTCACCGGGCCGATGGCAGTCTCTTCGGGGTGTCGGCGTCGCCGCCGGCCTGTCGTCGGGGCCAGGCCATTAGGCCGCCGGCCGGATGGCCACAATGTATTGTTATTAGGCTCGCAATATGCCAAACAGCCGGCTGTAATGAACGTGTCACTCACTCGCTCCCCGCGCACGCAAATAAACGGTCACCGCAGTATGTCCACCGCGCCTGGTGTTCGAGCTGCCCCCCCCCCCCCTTACACACCCATCTCCGCAGCTGACCCCCCCCCCCCCCTGTCCACTGGTGCTGGGTAGGGTCACCGGTGCAGTGTGGCTAAACACTGCCGTGCGCAGGACGTGGCACGCGCTGTGTTTTTACTCAGTCGGTCTTGACGCGACCTTGTGACGTCACTGTATGGAGGTGCCCGCGCCGTGCGCGAGCAGCTGGCCAGAGACGTGGGCCCTAGGGGTCAGCTGGCGCCTGCTCGGTGTTGTAACACGCCAGACTCGGACCGCGCTCTGGTGCCGCCCGCAGCCGGTGGGAGCCCTGAACCCGACGCGCAAGTCATTCTTCGAGGAGCGCTACAGCAGCTGGGAGCACGACCAGATCCCGCCGTTCCACTACGGCACGCACTACAGGTCTGTCGGCCGGCGCGCGCTCCCCGGCACACTCGGGGCCGGTCTCGGCTGCGCCGCCTGCTGCGTAGACCCGTGATCAGAGCGCGGGATCACGAGCATCAGGCGTTTCACGTCGTCACGCTGGGCGCGACGTTAGTCTGCCCCAATCATCTGAATGTTCGAAGTCGTCCTTTTTAGTCGGAGGTGGGCGACGCTGGTGTGTTGTAGCCTTCTCAGTAGTGACGCGGGATAACGCCGGACGATCCAGCAGCAAGCGGCCGCCGGCGCCGGTCACCACTAACGCCACAAGGCGAGCACCGCGCCGCACGAACACCGCAAGACTGCCTCACGCTGACCTGGCCTGTGCTGCACCGCCCTGTCCTACCGTGACCTGACCTAAGGTCGCGTTGTGTTTCAGCACGTCGGCGTTCACGCTGAACTGGCTGGTGCGGCTGGAGCCGTTCACCACCATGTTCCTGGCGCTGCAGGAGGGCAAGTTCGACCACCCCAACCGGCTGTTCTCCTCGGTGCTGCTCTCCTGGAAGAACTGCCAGCGCGACACCAGTGACGTCAAGGTGCGGTCGCGCTGCTCCCGGACGGCACCGTGGCTGTGCGCCGCCGGACCGGACGGGCTGGCAGGCGCGCGGCCGGTGCCGGGCGCTGGCTGCTGTTGCCGGTGTTCGATGGTGTTCGTCAGCTGTCGGCCGCCTGGCTCGTGTGGCGGGGCTGCCGCGGTCCGTCTGGCCATGCGAGCATGTGATGTCAACGCTTTGACATGTATCGGACTCGCTCAGGGCCTTCTTTATTACGCTGGCAACTGGACGTGTTTGATGATGCATGTGGTGTACAAAGTTGATGGCCCGGGCCAAGCAGAGGTGTCTCGTGCGTCTACGCAGCTGGCTGGCCCAACCCGAAAGCCCGCCTCACGGCACGGGCTCAGTGTTTCACTTTGGTAGCCGTATGGGGGCATGCGCCGCCGCGCGTCCCGTCACCGCCAACCCTGTGTTCGGAGGTCAGGCAAGGCGTGCTCCGCCCGCCAACCAGCGGCAGATGGCGCCACGAGCTCGGGGTGGCGGCGCGCGCGCCGTCGCGTCTCCTGCCGCACCCTGACCCCTCCCCGACTCCGCCCTGACCCCGCGCCGTCCGCTCCCACAGGAGCTGGTGCCCGAGTTCTACTACCTGCCCGAGATGTTCATCAACAGCTCGCAGTACAAGATGGGCCAGACGGAGGAGGGCGTCACCGTGGACTCGGTGGCGCTGCCGCCCTGGGCGCACTCACCCGAACACTTCGTTCGCACCAACCGGCTGGTACGTGGCACCGACGGAACGTACGGCAGTGCGCGGCGCCGACAGATCGCGCGGCAGTACGCGGCGCCGACAGAGCGTGCGGCAGTACGCGGCGCCGACAGAGCGTGCGGCAGTGCGTGGCAGAGCGCGCGGCAGTACGTGGCGCCGACAGAGCTCGCGGGCACCGACAGAGCGCGCGGCAGTACGTGGCGCCGACAGAGCGCGCGGCAGTACGCGGCGATTACAGAGCGCGCGGCAGTACGGCAGTACGTGGCGCCGACAGAGCGCGCGGCAGTACGTGGCACCGACAGAGCGCGCGGCAGTACGTGGCGCCGACAGAGCGCGCGGCAGTACGCGGCGCTTACAGAGCGCGCGGCAGTACGTCAGTACGCGGCGCCGACAGAGCGCGCGGCAGTGCATGGCAGAAGCCCGCGGCAGTACGTTGCACCGACAGAGCGCGCGGCAGTACGTGACACCGACAGAGCGCGCGGCAGTACGCGGCGCTGACAGAGCGCGCGGCAGTACGTCAGTACGTGGCACCGATAGAGTGCGCGGCGACTCTGCCGGCGCTCCGCGGACATGGGCCTGGTGTGTTGTCAGGCGCCGCTGCTGGAGAGATCCTTCATTGCTCGATCACAGGGACATTGGTGCAATCTGACCATGCTGTCAGTTCTGGTTGGGGTGATAGCGTAATCTGTAGCTGGGATGAGTAAATCAGGCACCATCTCTTCGTGTTCCGTCTCTCCTTGGATGACGTTGCGTGTATGAAAACCGCGTTGTCTGCTTAGCGGACTGCACGCCTTGTCATGTCTTGCCCAGACGGTGGCGCGTTCTTCGGGCCGTTCGTGACGGCGAGGTCACAGTGGCACGTGTGTTACGCTGTGGCAGGCCCTCGAGTCGGAGATCGTCTCGTGCCAGCTGCACCAGTGGATCGACCTCATCTTCGGCTACAAGCAGCGCGGTGAGTCGGCAGTCGCTGAGGCTGAGGCTGAGGCTGAGGCTGAGGCTGAGGCTGAGGTTGAGACAGGCTGACACTGAGGCTGACACTGAAGCTGAGGCTGAGGCTGAGGCTAAGGCTGAGGCCGAGGCCGAGGCCGAGGTCGAGGTCGAGGTCGAGGCCGAGGCTGAGACTGAGACTGAGACTGAGGATGGGGCTGAGACTGAGGCTGAGGATGTGGCTGAAACTGATACTGAGATTGAGACTAAGACTGAGATTGAGACTGAGTCTGAGGCTTAAGCTGAGACTGAGACTGAGACTGAGTCTGAGGCTTAAGCTAAGGCTGAAGCTGAGACTGATACTGAGACTGAGATTAAGACAGATTGAGACTGGGTCTGTGGCTTAAGCTGAGGCTGAGACTGAGACCGAGACTGAGACTGAGACTGAGTTTGAGGTTTAAGCTCAGGCTGAGACCAGGACTGAGGCTGAGGCTGAGACTGGGGCTGAGACTGACATTAAGACTGAGATTGAGACTGGGTCTGAGGCTTAAGCTGAGGCTGAGACTGGGACCGAGACTGAGACTGAGTCTCAGGCTTAAGCTTAGGCTGAGACGGAGACTGGAATGAGGCTGAGGCTGAGGCTGAGACTGGGGCTGAGACCGAGACTGAGACTGAGGCTGAGGCTGAGGCTGAGGATGTGGCTGAGACTGATACTGAGACTGAGATTAAGACCGAGATTGAGACTGAGTCTGAGGCTTAAGCTGAGGCTGAGACTGAGTTTGAGGCTTAAGCTGAGGCTGAGACTGAGTTTGAGGCTTAAGCTGAGGCTGAGGCTGAGGCTGAGGCTGAGGCTGAGGCTGAGGCTGAGACTGAGACTGAGGCTGAGGCGGAGGCTGAGACTGAGGCCGAGGCTGGGCTGAGACTGAGCTGAGGATGAGACTGAGGCTTGGGCTGAGTCGGGTGTGCGGCTAGGGGCGTGGTCGGGACCAACAGTTGGCGCTACAGGTGGATGGGTCATGATCCGGCCTGCTGAGTTCGATGGGGAGTGTGATGGGGCGCACGGAGGTCATGGTGGCTGGCGATGTGTTTCTCATGATGCAGATAACTGCCGATAGTTCGATCGAACAATAACCTGTCTCAGAAGCATATATGTTGTGATCGTTGGCCTTACCTGGTCCCCATGCACTTGAGACGTTGCAAGCTATCTTAAAAGTTTTCCGTGGCCAGGTTCCTTACCTGGATATCTGCTTTACCGGCGCCAATGTAACTTACAAAAATTGTGCCGATCATGGACGGGCGGTTCTAGACCGTGTGGACTCTCGCTGTTGACGGTTATTTATACCTTTGATAATTCGGCACGGCCGCCGCGACCAGGAGTGGGCGGGCGGGCAGGCGAGTGCGTGCGCGTGTGCCGCGGGCCAGGGCAGCGGAGCCCAGACTCTCCGCCCCCGGCGCCGTCATGGCCGATCCTGCCGGCAGGCCCCGAGGCCGTCAGGGCCACCAACGTGTTCTACTACCTGACGTACGAGGGCAACGTGGACCTGGACTCGCTGACCGAGCCGGTCATGAAGGAGGTGGGTGCGACGACCGGGGCCGCGCTCCGGCTATTTCCGCGTTGTTTGTGTGACAGGCATTGTCTGTTGCGTTCGTATTGCTTTCATTCCGTATCGCTCGCGTCTTCCGCTGACACCGTCGGTTGGAGCTGTCGCGACATTACTCGCTTGGAGGTCTGACCACGTTCAAACCAGGCGTTCAGACAAAGTCGCTGGTTCCATCCAGCGCGCACACCGCGTCTCGTTTTGGCTCGCTTGTGAGGTGAGCTCCTGCGTCGACGGCGCGCCTTCCCGGGGCCCCGGCGCTGATTCGTCCGTGGACGTGTCGCTGATTCGTCCGTGGACGGTGTCGCCGTCCGTCCACAGGCCATCAAGAACCAGATCCGCAGTTTCGGCCAGACGCCGTCCCAGCTGCTGATGGAGCCGCACCCTCCGCGCAGCTCGGCCATGCACCTGGTGAGCGGGCCACGCCAGACACCCGGGCCGCCGAGGTACCGGACAGACACCCGGGCCGCCGAGGTACCGGACAGACACCCGGGCCGCCGAGGTACCGGACAGACACCCGGGCCGCCGAGATACCGGACAGACACCCGGGCCGCCGAGGTACCGGACAGACACCCGGGCCGCCGAGGTACCGGACAGACACCCGGGCCGCGAGGTACCGGACAGACACCCGGGCCGCCGAGGTACCGGACAGACACCCGGGCCGCCGAGGTAACCGGACAGACACCCGGGCCGCCGAGGTACCGGACAGACACTGGGCCGCCGATGTACCGGACAGACACCCGGGCCGCCGAGGTACCGGACAGACACCCGGGCCGCCGAGGTACCGGACAGACACCCGGGCCGCCAAGGTACCGGACAGACACCCGGGCCGCCGAGGTACCGGACAGACACCCGGGCCGCCGAGGTACCGGACAGACACCCGGGCCGCCGAGATACCGGGCAGACACCCGGGCCACCGAGATACCGGACAGACACCCGGGCCGCCGAGGTACCGGACAGACACCCGGGCCGCCGAGGTACCGGACAAGACACCCGGGCCGCCGAGGTACCGGACAGACACCCGGGCCGCCGAGATACCGGACAGCTCTGGCGATCCGGGTGGGGTGCCGAGCGGCTCCTCAGTTACCCGGGCGGGGTGTTGATCGACTTCTCAGTTATCCGGGCGGGGTGTTGATCGACTCCTCAGCTATCTGGGCGGGATGCAGAGCGACTCCTGAACTATCTGGGCGGGGTTCAGAGCAACTTTAACCACCATGGCGGGGTGCTGAGCGACATCAGTTGTCGTTTTAGACAAGTCGAGCAAGTTCAGTTATTGTGGGGGTTAAAGAAAAGGACTCTCAATCATCCCAGATTCTTAACGGGGCGACATTGGCGATCCTGGTGGCGGAATGAGGCGACACCAGCGTCTGAGGTGATTGTGCCTGGCTGCCGATCGTGGTGGTAGGGTTCTCAGCCCGGGCATGTGACCCGAGACCGACTGGCGATGCTGCACTCTCTGCTCGTATCAGTCCCGCCAAGGAGGGAGCTCCGACAGACGATAAGGAAGAGGGGAGGGAATGTTACCGGTCGGTACATCTGCCTGATTAGCGTGATGTGGAGTGGCGCAATCTTCGATGGGTTTTAAAAATTCGATTTTTGCGGTGAATCACTGCAGGCTTATCGGAAGAACATCGCTTAACTGCCGCGGAGTTTCGTGCATAAAATGTGCCGGACTTGTCAGCAGCAGCATATCTCCATGAGGACAACACCCCACTTATCCATTTAGACGTACGCGTCACACTCAACGGGCTCAGCTACGCTTCACGCAGAGACTGATGGAGGCCACACCGTAGCGAACTGGGGCTGTACGTGGGGCCGTAAGTGTACGGGGCTGTAAGTGGGGCCGGGCTTGTGCTGATTCATTGCCCACCCTCAGCACATTACAAGCGGGTATTGTATTGTGCATTGCTGTGTTCTATTGTAACAAAAAATGCCGCCTATGTGTGCCCTCTGCTTTCTCCTTTTGACATCGGGTCGTCCCTGAAATGGCCCGCCGTGAGCAAGGAGTGGATGTGTCGTGATGAGGTGTTGATGGCCGTCGGTGTGATGTGTGGCCGAGCTGGTGTTGTGACGCGCAAGACTAGTGCCGTGTCCGTGACGCCGCCGCTGCCCCGCCGCCAGTCGCCGATGATGTTCAGCGCGCCGCCGGACGACGTCTGCATGATCATGAAGTTCCTGAGCAACTCTCCGATCGTGCACATGTCGGCCAACACGTACCCGCAGCTGACCGTGCCGTCGGTGCTCACCGTCACGCAGAGCCAGCAGTTCGCCGTCAACCGCTGGAACCCGCTCTTCAACAGTGAGTGGCGGCCGACGGCGCGGGACGACGGCCGCGCCGCGCCGCGGAGCTGCTCCGGGGGGGGGGGGGGGGGCTGCGGAGGAAGGGAGCTCTTGTCGGGATAGTGTCGGAAGTTAGGGCTCTCAGCGGTGGGCTTCAGCCCCGCCAGCGTCGCCGGCCTCCCCGCCTTCCCTCGGCAGAGCAGGAGCTCTGGTGGGAACCATCACGGAATCCACACCTGGTGTGCCGAAGCAGAATTTTTTTTAAAAAACCGGCGGTAGCCTCGCAAACGATCTCCCAACTTCCTCGTGGATCACTTGATGTTGTCTCCAGTGGTTGACCCGCCAGATAAGGTCTTACTAGATCAAGCATGTGTCTCTCGTCTCCTCGTAGCATTGCAATGGCCTGGATCATGTCATCTTGTCTCCAATGGTTGGCCTGTCGGATTAGGGCTTAGTAGGTCAAAACATGTATTTTTTGTCTCTACGTATCATTGGATCGCGGAACACAACGGAGTCATGCCAAGGCAAGCAAAACTTACAAGATTCGTGGGAGGTGATCCGAGGGCATTCACTGACCTTTCATGACCTTGGTCGTGGATGGCCTCGCGCCCTTACCATCTGCATGCTCATTGACCAAATCAGTGCACCGTTAAAGATCCGCTGACGCTACTTGGCTCTTTTTAACGATGTTGTCATGTCTATCTCATCTTTGTCCGCCGGCTATGTCTGTTTCTGTCGCTGTCTCTGGCTTTGTCTCCGTCGCTGTCGCTGTTGCCGTCTCTGCCTGTCACAGTTTTCACCTTGGATAACCATCAAATCGCCACTGCCAGCCAAGCGATGCTCCTCATTCACTCGGTGTGTAGTTTGACGGGGTCCAGGGCCAATTTGAAGCGGTTCTCAAGCTTTGACCTGAGGTGACCTGTGGCATTAGGGAAGGCTGCGGGTATTGGTAAGGGTCACGATAAAGGGTCACTCGATGCATTGAAAAGCGCGGATAAGGACATGCGCTCACGTAGCTAAGACAGAGACGAGGGTTGCTGATTTTGCACTTTTCGCCGTGAAGTCATGTCAGAACATTGTCGTACGTCGGGAACCAGACATGGGCGGAGCTTACAACTTACAGGTCGGATATTAAATGGCATAGAATTTAGTTAAGGACAATGCTGTCATGATGCGGCGCCATTCGAGAAGCTCCATAAAAAGGCCTTTTGCCGACGTGTTTCGGAAAGAAGCTCAAAACTGGACTGTGGTGGCATCCGCAGGGCTTTATCGTGGTATATGGACCACAGCCGCCGTGCATTTACAGCAGCCGGGGTCGGCGCTGCGGGTCCGGGCGGAGTGGTTCCCGGATGTCCCCCGATAATAGTGCCGTGATGATAGTGTGTCGTCCCGATAATAGTGCCGTGATGCCAGTACGTCGCCCGGATAATAGTGTCGTGGTGGTAGCATGTCGCCCCGATAATAGTGGTGCGATGCCAGTATGTCGCCCCTATAATAATGCCGTGATGCCAGTATGTCGCCCCGATAATAGTGCCGTGATGATAGTATGGCGCCCCGATAATAGTGCTTGATGACAGTATTTCGCCCCGATAATAATGCCGTGATGCCAGTATATCGCCGGGATAATAGTGCCGTGATGTCAGTATGTCGCCCCGATAATAGTGCCGTGATGCCACTATGTCGCCCCCGATAATAATGCCGTGATGCCACTATGTCGCCCCGATAATAATGCCGTGATGTCGGTATGTCGCCCCGATAATAATGCCGTAATGTCGGTATGTCGCCCCGATGATAATGCCGTGATGACGGTGTGTCCCCCCCCCCCACGATAATAGTGACGTGGTGACAATATGTCTCCCGGTGATAGTGCCGTGATGTCGGTATGTCGCCCCGATAATAGTGGCGTGATGCCAGTATGTCACCCCGATCATAGTGCCGTGGCGACAGTACGTCGCCCCGGACAATCAGCAGCCGTGACCGCTTTGCAAATACGCGGTGTCTGCCCAATAGTGATATGTGTGGCAGAAGCTCAGCAATGCATTTATGAATTAGAAGAGTTCAAACGTTTGCACGTTTGCTTCGTTGCGGTTACTTTTAAAGGTGGAAACATTAATCATCTGTGTTTTGCAGCTGGCTTTACGCCTCTAGCTGCTCTATGTGCCGATATATGGTGCAAGATGTGAAGAGAAAAAAAAACGGTGGACAACGACCAAATTCATTTTGCTGACTCATGAATGCGTGACGCGCAGCACGTGCGACATTACAATATGTAGCGACATAACAATGCACCACGTGATTGTGCGATCGATTGTTTATCAATACCTGCCGCTCCTAGTGACTCCGCGCCCTGAGTGCCGAGATGTGGCACAAAACTGGCAGACCTAAAAAAGCGAATTCAATCTTCCCGGAGCGTATAGATGTGACACGTGACCCACGTGTGTGCACACTCGAAAATACACGGCTGCCGGCCTAATTCCTTATCACGGCATGTCAGTCCCGTGCCACCACGTGCTCTGGACGAGACATTGTGGCCTAAAACGCGACAACCGACGAAATAGGCAAAGTGCATCTTAACAGCTGGTGTGCGCGTGACACACGTGACGTCAAATTTTGCGCCACGTGATTGGCCGTCAGATTGCCTGTCGAAGCATGTCACTCCCGAGTGGCCCCGTGCCCTGGGGGCCGAAATTAGGCAAAACCGAGCAAACCTTTGAAAAAACGACTGCTTGCCTAGCACGTGCGCATCATGCCACGTGGCACCTGTGACCAAATGTTTTTTGTGAGGTGATGGCTCGTGACATTACTTATCAAAGTGTGCTACTCACGTGTCGCCTTGAGCCCTGGGTGCCGAGATGTGGCACAAAATGTGAACACCGTTGAAAGCAGCCAAATCCATCCTGCCAGCTCGTGTGAACGCGACACGTGGCCCGCGTGACGAAAACTGAGCACCACCCAGTCGCCCACTTCATTCGCTTTTGAAGAATGGGACTTCCGTGACAGTTCGTTTGTGAACTCCCGTAAATACGGTGTCGGTAAAAAAAAAAACGGGCATGTCACGTGCTTCATGTTTGTCCGCCTTGAGCACTGGCTGCGGACGCTCTGTCAGCTCACCTAAAGGAATCATTACACAGCTTCGAGAAAGAATCGTTGGCATAAAATTGTCTAGGTTAGCCCTGCGTAGCTGTGGACGGCTGATGCTAGGCTCCGGGTCGTGCCTGCAGCACGCGATCATTTTGACGGATCTTACGCTGCCGCACGTTCCGCGAGGGGGATCCACGCTGTCTGGAGAAGGTCGCTATCAGCGCCGCCCTCCGAGGAGTGCTGGCGGTGGCCGGACTCGGACGGTAAGAACCCCCACCGTCTGGAGAAGGTCGCTATCATCGCCGCCCTCCGAGGAGGGCTGGCGATGGCCGGACTCGGACGGTAGTCGGGATTAAGTGTACTATCTCCTCGGGGTCGCCAGGCCGGCGCGGCGCGTCTCCTTGACGGCTGGACTGTTGCGCCTCGCCACCGGCGGTGGCTTTGTCACTGGGTGGCACTGCGTCGCTCCTCCGGTGCTGACCGAGCCGCGGCACTGCGTCGCTCCTCCGGTGCTGACCGAGCCGCGGCACTGCGGCGCTCTTCCGGTGCTGACCGAGCCGCGGCACTGCGGCGCTCCTCCGGTGCTGACCGAGCCGTGGCTTTGCGCCGCTCCTCCGGTGCTGACCGAGCCGTGGCTTTGCGCCGCTCCTCCGGTGCTGACCGAGCCGCGGCACTGCGTCGCTCCTCCGGTAGTGACCGAGCCGTGGCTTTGTGCCGCGTCTCCGGTGCTGACCGAGCCGCGGCACTCCGTCACTCCTCCGGTGCTGACCGAGCCGCGGCACTGCGCCGCTCCTCCGGTGCTGACCGAGCCGTGGCACTGCGTCGCTCCTCTGGTGCCTCCACCGCGTCACACAACCGGCGCCAGAAACGACACGCCGGTCACCGCCGTCGGCAGTGTCGGTCCCAGACACGGCAACGGCGCTGCTCATCTAGCTTGGCTGCTGAGCCAGCGTGGCTGCTCAGCCAGCACGGCTGCTCAGTCAGCGTGGCTGCCGAGCCAGCGTGGCTGCTCCACCGGAAGGTCGTCATTCTTGACTTCGGAGGATGAAATCCACATCTTCCAAACCAATTGCTATTGCCAGGTCAACGTGGATGGCATTAGGTTATGTGCATTGGGATAGTGTTGCAGTTTGCAATTCTTGTTTCTCTGTGGACGGAAAGGAAGGAAAATGTCGACCTAAAGTTACGTAAACGTAGCTAGCTTTTGACGGAGAACTTTTCGGTGGCGGTTTTAATCCTGCACGATCAGTATGTGTGGGGGGGGGGGGGGTTGTAGAGTGCACAGTCGTCGGACGTTTTAGGACTTACTGGGCTTTTTATATTATCTGTAACTTCATGACTGTCGTTATACAAGTTGACTTCCTGTTTTCCCGAGAAGGATCAGCGCTATCGAATGTCGTTTGGGTTTCCCCCACCGATCCTCAGATAGCGCAAAGTGGTCAGAGATCAACACTACGTGTTCCCGGTGACGCAACACCACAGGTGATGTCGTATTGACACGCTCGCTATGCTGGGCTCGCCGGGAGATCTAGGACTTCCCGCTGCCATGTCCGAGTAGTCACTTTTGGGCTACAACTTTGTGTGCCACGCTCGCTGACCGACTGTCTGGGTGTCGCCATGCTGGGTTTGCCGGCAGGGCCAGGACTTCTCGCTGCCATCTCCGAGTAGCCACCTTGTGTACCACGCCCGCTGACCCGCTGTCTGGGTGTCGCCGCCGCCCCTTTGGGCTGTGTCTGGCGCATCAGTGACCACCCCGCCTACCATCCGTGCGCCCACCCGCGCTCGCCGCTAACCGGTCGTGCCGCTCGCGCGCCAGGCGGCCAGCCGGCCAGCCCGCCGTACGCGGACGCTGTCACGCCGCCGCTGAACCTGCCGCTGGCCATGGACCCGGCCGTGGCGCAGCAGACGTCCGGCGGCACTCCGCCGGCGCGCCGCCACCTCGGCGACAACTTCTCGCAGCGGCTCGAGCCGCGCTACAACTCCTTCATCACCACCGTCGACTCCAAGTTCATCATCGCCTGCGGCTTCTGGGACAACAGCTTCCGCGTGTTCTCCACGGACACGGGTGAGTGGCCGGCGGCCGGTGCTGTCGCGGTCGGGGCGCTGCCGGCGCCGGGACGCGCGCCGCTATCGGCTGCAGCTGGCGGCGCTCGTCGCCAGATATGGGCCCATATTGCTAGGCAGCGAACGGCGTCAGCTCACGCGACCCGTTCGGATGACGGCTGTGCCCGTCGTGCTGAGCGATTCTTTTGGGCCTGATGTCGTGCTGGGCCTTATCTAGTTGGTGTAGTGTCACATACTTGAGAGATCGCGTGGTGCATAAGCCAGGGGTCTGTATATTGCGGTGTAGCTGGTGTTGGTTTATCAGTTTTGTGTTATCAAGTTTGTTCGCGCCGCATGGCAGGCCGTTTAATGAGACGCTTGTGTAGACCGACCGGCATTGCAGAAGACCAAGCCTGGGCGGGTGGCGTTTCTCCAGATGCGGAGGGGACGGAACCGACAAAGTGCGGTTGACGTGCGGGTGTACGCGACTAGATTGCCCGTCAGGCCGCCATCCGGGTAATGGGGCCCTCCAGTCCAGTGATGGACGACGACACTGACGTGGGGTGGAATTTCGAGCCGCACAATGCTACGGCACGGCCGCCCAGTGATGGCCGCAGTGTCGCTGAACTGTTTAAGTTCCGCTACTTTTGAAGTTCTGCTACTTTTCCAAGTTCCGCCACTTTTCAAGTCCCCCGCTTTTCTCTTGGGCCAAGGTTTCCGAGGTCAGGAGAACTGAGCTGAAGTTCAGCGTCCTATTTTTGTTTTATCATAGTTCAGCTGAGGATAGCAAAACAGTAATAGCTGTGTGCCTACCGTGACAGCCTGTCACGAACCGAGCGATGCCTAGCACAAACATGCATGACTATGAGTAAGCTGTATTCGAGCATAGCTGGCATTATGCACATTCGGTTGGACCGCAGTGTTCGCTGTAACGCCGAGCTGGCCCCGAGCCACGTCGATTCGGCTGAGCTGATCTCGCGTTTATCGTGTGACGTCACGTGATTATTGTGGCGTGCTTGCCGCGTCTCGTGGTGCGGGCAATGCGGCCACCTCTCCGGTTGGACAGCCCCGGGCGGCGGCCTCGCTCTCGACGCTTCACACCCAGCGGCATCTGGCCTCCCGCCTACCGTGGTGCGAGAACCCCCCCCCCCCCCCACCCCCACCCCCACCCCCCTCCTGGCGCGGCCGTACGGCGCGCGTAGCAGCTCAGTCCTCCTTGGCACGCTTGTTCTTCTTCCTGAGGATCTTCATGAGGCTCTTGGACATGTAGTATGGCTTCTCGGCCGAGCCGTCGTTGCTTTCGAGATCCTGCAGGAAGCAGAGGAAGATGGTGTCCACGGCCATCGTGTACACGCTGAAGAAGACGCTGGCGACGAAGAAGGAAGCGATGGCGATGGTCGCCACAGGCACCCAGCTGTGCTGCGTGTTCGGCACGTGATCTTCTAGGCCCTCGATCTTGTTGCGACCGTCGATGACGTAGAATGAGCCAATGGTGACCAGCGCCGTCACGACCAGCTTGCCGAGCAGCAGCATGATGTCACACGTGCTGTCCACTACCACCACCCGCAGGATGTTCCGCATCAGCAGCTTGAAGGCATTCTTGGCCGACATGCAGAAGTTGGTGCCATATTGAGCGCACATGATGTAGGCGTTGCGATTGATGAAGCGCATGAACTTCTCCAGGCACCAGAGGCAGCACTTGCAGCAGCAGATGACGGCGCGCGTCAGCACGTTGTCGAGGTGCGCACGGCTCTTGCGCGCGATGTAGTCCAGCGCGACGCGCGCCATGCGTATGAGCGCGATCAAGAGCGAGCCGAACGCCAGCGTGCCCAGATGGTAGCGCACGGTGCGGCCGGTGCTGTCGAGCAGCGGCGTGGCTGGCAGGTCGTGCCGCTTGTCGAACGTCCAGTACCAGGCGGCGAAGGCGCCGGCCAGCACCATCTCGCCCAGCGCCGAGCAGAAGAACAGGCCCCAGAACAGGCCGAACGTGTTGTAGATGTGCAGATAGGTGACAGCGCGGTGCTGGGTGAGGCCGTCGGCGCTACACTCGCCGCCGCAGCTGCCGCACTTGTCGTCTTGGAACTTGTGCGGCTTGCACGGCCCGAACAGCTGGTAGTTGTGGCAGCAGCCGTTGGGCAGCTTCATCACTGTGAAGCTCTGCTCGCCCAGCGAGGCGATGAAGAGCGCCGTGGACACGAACAGCGCTATCACGGCCAGCTGCAGCAGCCAGGGCAGCAGCGGGAAGAATAGCGTGCTCAGCGAGCTGGTGACGGCTCTGCTGGCCTGGTTGAGCATGGCCGTGGCGATCCGAATCCGCTTGTAGAGAACGAGCAGCACTAGCAGCAGCAGCACGCCCACCGCGCACAACGCCACGAAGAAGATCAGCCACGTCCCCTGCTGGTCCAGCAGCGAGCCGAAGCCGCTGGTGAAGACGTTGAACGGGTTGATTTCGGCGCCGGGCACGCCCTTGAGGTCGTCGTAGCGCAGGTAGGTGTACACGCACCCGTAGACGACGGCGCCCAGCGCGCCCAGGAACGCTCCCCAGATGAGCACGGCCGCCACGAAGCGGAGCAGGAAGACCCAGAGGAGAGAGAGCAACATGGCGACCACGCAGGCCACCACGATCACCCACCAAGAGTGCTGTAGGTCGCTGAACGCATCCATGCCGAGGCCCTTGAGGCTGGCCAGTTTGCCCGCGAGGTCGGCGCCGCGCTTCAGCATATTGATGTCGAGGAAGCCTTTGCCGGTCTGGTCCTTCACTAGATGCCCAGGGTTCAGGTCCCCGGGGCCGATGTTGGGAATGCACCGCCCGAGCACGGCGACACTCTTCAGAACGTACGGGGCGCACCGGCCGCTGCCGGACTTGATTTCTGAGCATTTCACCGTCGTCGGGTCCACTCCCTCCTCGCAGACGAAGTGGCTCTTCACATTACTGTTACACTCGTCTTCCTGAATATTTCTGAAGTTGTACGTCTCGTTGGGGCAATGCGCCACGCACACCTGCTTAGTGGGGCATCGGATGACTTCCCTGATGTTCGTGCACTGCGTAATGTCGAAGTAGTCCAGGTAGGGCTTATCGGCGACGTCGGTGCCTGGCGCGCCGCAGGGGTGGCCACGCGAGTCGACGGCGTGTAGCAGCAGCGCCGGGTCGCCGCGCGCGTACGCGAACGCGGCGACGGCCACCCAGCCGGCCAGGAACGCCACCCACACCAGCAGGCAGAGCACATCCGTGCAGGAGCGGCGGCGCGCTGGCCCGGCCGGCTCCCGTTGCTGCGAACTGGCCATGGCGCCGCGGGACCGGGCGGAGGACAGCGGGACGCGCGACACCGGCGGCGCACCGCTGCGACGCCGTCTGAGTGGCGAACTGGCACCCCGCACGCCCGCCGCCGACCGCACCGATTAGCTATCAGTGCCGGGTATCGACGGCGGCGTCTGCCGGACGGCGGCGCCGCCCCGCCCTGCCTCCCCACAGCCGAGCCGGCTGCTCCTGACGCTCGGCGGCCGGCCTGCTATCGGCTGGCGGCGCGGCGGCACGTCTCGGTGCCGGCGCGCCGTCGTCTCACGCTCGCGGGACGGTGACGGTGGCGGGCCGGCGTGCACGGCCCGGAGGCATGCCCAGCTCTGTCACGTCAGGCCACCGGCACGGCAGCGAGCTGGCCGCCGCCCTCTCGGCGGCCGCGCTCCTCCTGTGAGGCGGCTGTCCTCTGGGGGTACGGATGACGTGGATCTGTGCGCTTTGAAAATAATGGCCTCTGCGCGCGACGGCTGTCGGCTTGGGGTGTATGCTCAGCGCGCTGGGTTTACCGAAAGCGCATGTCAGAGATTGGGAGATATCGCACTTTTGCACTTGACAGTCACCACGTCGATGATAAGGACGAGTGTTATCACCTGTGACGTAGGACTTTCATGAAACGGCTGATGTAAAAACAAGAAACAGAAAACTATACCGGTGAGACGCTTCGGTAATCAACATCTCCCACTTAAGACCTCCGTGATTTTCACAGCTGTATTGTCTCTTGAATCAAGGTTCAGGAGACAGTTGTGGTCTTTGAAGCTCACTTCTTCACCACAATCGATCCCACCTGACGATAAAATAGCCTAGCGTGCGAGCTGGCGTATTAGGGCACGAGCGCGTGCAACAGCCAGCAAATGCGTGCTTCGGTGCAGTTTGGTGCAAATGCGCCCAGCACCAGTCCCTTTGAGCGCTGCGTTTCCTTGTGATTCTGTTCAGAAATCGACGTCGGATGAAGTCATCTGACGTGCCTGGTGACGTCATATCTCAACATGACCGTTTCTGCAGTACGCCCGGAATAAGTCGTCCTCAAGCCGTGCGGAATCTATCATGTTCTGGCGTGACATAGATGTACGTGCAGGCATCAAGACTACCTTGGAGGCGTCACAAGTCTGCACATCCTGAAGTAAAGCAAAGCAGCACCCGTGCGGTGTACACCGTATGTTTTAAGCCCCAAAACGCGCAAATCCCTCATTCTCTGGTGAGGGATTGTTGGCCCGTGCAGCAAAGTCGCCGCGCGCTGTATTCCGATTGCTGCCTCAGTTCCTAGGCCAGGTAAAGGTAAAACGTGGGTGAAGTATTTCCTGTGCCGCTGTGAACGAGCTGGCGCCACAGATAGATATTTTCCGATAAAGTACGAGCATGCAGGATCCGTGTTGGAGGCGACAGAGATAGTTGGGATGACGTCTGACGTCACGGGTGCGTCATCGGTATACCCGCCTGATGGGCGTTCTCTGGGTGGGGGTGCGCCCGGCCGTGGGTGGGTGTTCCGGCTTGCGCCACGGACGGTCCCGGCGTCCCGGGCGCCTGCCAGGCCCGCTTCCGCCGGCCGTCGCCTGTGATCGTCGCCCCTGCCGCTCTGGCGTGTGTGCGGACGTGATCTGCTCTGCGGTGACGTGGCCGGGCCTGAAGGACTTGGCGTGCCTTCTCTGATGCTCTCTGAGCAGACCCGCGCGACCGACCAACTGACCAACCGACGCGGCTGACCAAAAGACCCGCGCGGCTGACCAAAATACCCGCGCGGCTGACCAACTGACTAACTGACGTGTCTGACCAACAGACCCGCGCGGCTGACCAACTGACTAACTGACGCGGCTGACCAACAGACCCGCGCGGCCGACCAGCTGACTGCCTGACGTGTCTAACCAACAGACCCGCGCGGCTGACCAACTAACCACCTGACGCGTCAGCCTGAATCGATGCGTGCGACTCGATCACAGCCGTTGCCAGCGAAAGTCTCATCCGCCTGATGGTGGCTGCGGGGACGGGGACGAGACCTGCGCCAGCGACCTGCCCGCACCTCCCCCGCTCTGACACGCGCCGCCCCGCCATGCTGCCCCAGGTCGGATCGTGCAGATCGTGTTCGGCCACTTCGGCGTGGTGACGTGCCTGGCGCGCTCCGAGTGCAACATCCTCTCGGACTGCTACGTGGCCTCCGGCGCCGAGGACTGCGCCGTGCTGCTCTGGCACTGGAACGCGCGCTGCCAGATGCTGCTGGGCGAGTCGGAGTGCGCCAGCCCGCGCGCCACGCTCACCGGCCACGAGCGGCCGCTGGTGGCGCTGGTCGTGTCGGCCGAGCTGGGGCTGGTCGTGTCGGCGGCCGCCGGCGGGCCCGTGCTCGTGCACACCACGGCCGGCGAGCTGCTGCACGCGCTGGCGGCGCCGGCCGCCGCCGGGCCGCCGCAGCACGTCGGCCTCAGCCGCGAGGGCCTGATCGTGGCCGCCTACCAGCAGGGCGCCGTCGTCACATACTCGGTGAACGGCCAGCGGCTGCGTCACGACGTCCACGCCGCCAGCATTCAGGTGAGGGCGCGCCGGCCGAGCCGCGCCGCAGGCCGTTTGCCGCTTGTTCGCGCTCTGTTGGCCCGGTGACAATGCTGGTTGTGGGTGGCCGTTTGTCGCTTGTTCGCGCTTCTGTTGGCCCGGTGACAATGCTGGGTGTGGGTGGCCGTTTGCCACTGTCCGCGCCTTGTTGGCCCGCTGAAAATCTGGGTGTGGATGGCCGTTTGCCGCTATCCGCGCTCTGTTGGCCCGCTGACAACCTGGGCGTGTGTGGCCGTTTGCCGCTATCCGCGCTCTGTTGGCCCGGTGACAATGCTGGGTGTGGGTGCGTGCTGGCACGGAAACGCTCGCCTAATGCTTAGGTGGATGTGGTGTGATTTCGAACTGGAAACGATTCAAGTGTTGTGTGCATCAGGAAAGCATAGCGCGATGTTTATGTAGTCTGCTATTTGCCTTCTCGTCGAAAAATCTGTGCTCGCCACTGACCACGGCGCGCCACCTGCCGGGTCCGTGGCCGCCTGCCTTCCGTGCGCTCGTGGCGCCGCCTGACTGTGCTCCCGTGCGACCCTCTTGCAGTGCATGATTCTGTCTCGGGACGGCGAGTACATGATGACGGGCGGCGACCGGGGCATCGTGGAGGTGTGGCGCACTTTCAGCCTCTCGCCGCTGTACGCCTACCCGGCCTGCGACAGCAGCGTGCGGTCGCTCGTCCTCTCGCACGACCAAAAGTCAGTGACTGGCCGCTGGGCCCGACGCGTCGAGCCGCCGCTGTCGTTTGTGATGCAGTCACTCGCGCTGATTGTTTTTTTTTTTTTGGACTAGGACCCTTTTTCCTCTGGCTAGTGGGAGGTCAAATCAGAGCCGTTTGTGAGGCACGAGGCCGCGACCTCTGGGAATTGTGGTCGGTACTGTTGGATTGGGGCCCCTTTTCCTCCGGTTGGTGGGAAGTCAAATCAGAGCCGTTTGTGAGGCACGAAGCCGCGACCTCTTGGAATTGTGGTCGGTACTGAGCTGCTCTGCCCACAACTCTCGTGATCAAGTGTCATTGGATGACAGGTTAACCAGCCCCGTCGCCCAGCATACTGGCGAATGGTTACGGCCACTGCCTGTTCGCCCATTTTCACACCGTTGTGTTTTTTTCAGGTTTCTCATGGCGGGGCTGGCGACCGGCTCGATAGTTTTATTTCACATCGACTTCAATAGGTGGCACCACGAGTTCCAGCAGCGCTACTAGCGCTCGCGCGCCGCGGCACGCGCGCGCCAGCGGACCGCGAGCATTCCAGAGCCGGCTGCGGCGCCTGTACATAGCGCGGCGTCGTCCGAGCGTCGCCGACGCCCCACCTCGGCCATATTCTTAACGAACTAGTCATAGGCGCCGCCGGCGACGGGCAGCGGGCAGCGTCGCCCCGCGGCAGGGGGCGGGCGCCGCGCGTCGTGTCACGTGATGTCCCGCAGCTCAGAACGGCGCCGGCCGCTGTCTCCGGCGGTCCAGCCGTCTTGCCGTCCACCAGTTGCGCCCGCGCGCGCAGCTCACATTCCATCCAGAGATGCTTGCCATGTGCGGCCGCGGAGCCTCGCCCCTCCCACGAGACGCCCGTCGTCACGCGCGCACACACACGCTCGGTGTGGGGCCGCAGCGCGGGCGTCCGGCAGCTGTTCATGCTCAATACATGGTATGCAAGCGCGGGAGACGCGCGAGCGCGGCGCGCTCCACATTCCGGGGCGTCCGCTGACCGGACGGCACTGTGCCGTACGCGGCCGTTATTGTTGTTTTATGTTGATTAGTGATTATGATCGATTACGTGTCGGGTGGCCGAATCACTGGTGCTGGTGTCGGGTTTTATTTACGTCGCTGAGTCGCGTGTGCGTCGATTGGCGCGTGACTTGTCCGACGACCAATCAGAGGCGCGGCAGGTGGCAGCACCGTCGGATTTCTGACGGCGCCGCGTCGTCGGGCTGAGCAGCTTGCCTTTTGCACGGTTGGTCGGTGTGTTCTCGGTGTGCGTCACTTCTGCCGAATATACGGACGGTCAGCGGCGGTGTGTCTGTGTGCTTGGAGGCACGCGCCGGTTGGCGTCCGACTCGGCTTGGTCGGCGGCATACCGAATCGGACTTGGCCTTAGAGTGAGGTGGCGACACCGTTGCCCCCGTCCGCCACCCTCCCCCCGTCCGCCGCCCTTCCCGTCCGCTATCCTCTCCGTCCGCCACCCTCCCCCCGTCCGCCGCCCTTCCCGTCCGCTATCCTCTCCGTCCGCCACCCTCCGCCCGTCCGCCACCCTTCCCGTCCGCTATCCTCTCCGTCCGCCACCCTCCCCCCGTCCGCCACCCTTCCCGTCCGCTATCCTCTCCGTCCGCCACCCTCCCCCCGTCCGCCACCCTTCCCGTCCGCTATCCTCTCCGTCCGCCACCCTCCCCCCGTCCGCCGTCATCCCCGTCCGCTACCCTTCCCGTCTGCCGCCCTTCCCCCGTCCGCCCTCTCCGTCCGCCGCCCCACTCCCCGTCCGCCACCTTCCCAGTCCGCCGCCCTCATTCCAAAGTCCAGCGCGGCTAAAACAACACGGCAGTTTAGGGCGTCGTATTTCACGGTCGATGCACTAAACACGACACAGCACTGTCTGACCAGTCGGGCGCATCGCTCGCGGCAGTCGGCGACTGGGGCGCCGCGAATCCATCCGGGCCCGTCACCCACGCCGAAAGCACGCCACCACGCACAAAACCAGCCGGCACTGGCGGTCAGCACAGCAAGCGCACTTCTAATCTTGGGCTGGCGGTGGTTTCTAGACGCCACGCCGCCGATAGTCTCCGATCACCGCCCCGCTGGAGGGGGGGGGGGGGGGGTACACAGTTGTCGCGTCGCCTCGGAACCGGCTCCGGCTGCGGCTGCGGCTCCGGCCTGGTGCCGGCCTCGGTGGGAGGGTGCGGCGTGGCCGGAGCGGCAGGGTCAGCTCGTCGCCACCGGCGCGGCGCGGGGCGCAGCGCTGCCAGTCGTCCCCGATCCTGCCGCGGAGACAAGGCACGACTACACGTCGGTGTCTATGTTATGCTGAGGAGTCTGCCAAACCTGGGGCCGCGCACGGCTGTGGGGGGCGGCAGGGAGCCCCAGATCGTTAACTGGGCGGGGCTCGAGGGCACGGATTGACGATATAGATATAGATATGGATGATGTATATGGTCTACGTTAGCGCACTGTCTGGTGTTCCTGCATGAAACGAAAGGCCGCAAATTGCGACAGCTGACACTCCTGCTCTGTTTCTGGTGTGCAAACTCCAGCCCGACGAGTCATAAACAAAATTACTGACAGAACCTGGTAAACGGCCACTCACCAGACGACGGCAACAGCTGGCGCCGGGTGCTCAAATTTCTGTCCCCTGTGTCCGACTTTCCCATTGGTTAATCAGAGCTTTTCGGATCTTCCCATCGGAGTGCTTTCCAGATATCTGAAAAACAAATGCACTGCTCGGGAACTGGTATGCGTAGCATATTTTATTGGGGTTTGCACCCGACTTGTTCTTTATCAGCTAGACTGGTATCTAATGGATTGAGATCAAGAGTTAAGGGTTGCTTTTCATTCCAATGTGCCGTGTTTATTACGTCATCAACCAAAATGCGCCGGACTAAGGGAATGAAGAGCTCGATATTCACAGATGCAAGAATACTGAGTAAAGGAATGCGAGCAAGAGCAGTGCTGTAAACAAATCCGCTGTCTGTCAGCCTTGTACACATATTGTCAACTTCGGCTGCAGTCGATATAGTCATATTTTTATGTCCGTGCCTGCGCTGCATCCGTCCTTCCCTCCTGTGCTGCGGCTGGCTATAGTGCGTGGTGGATGGCACCCGGGGCTAACAGAATGGCGGCGCGCGGCCGGGTCTGCCTGTGCTGCGGCTGACTAGTGTGTGGTCGGTGGCACCCGGAGCTAACAGAATGCCGGCGCGCGGCCGGGTCTGCCTGTGCTGCGGCTGACTACAGGGTGTAGTCGGTGGCACCCGTGGCTGGCAGAACGCCGGCGCGCGGCCGGGTCTGCCTGTGCTGCGGCTGGTTACAGAGTGTGGTCGGTGGCACACGGGGCTGGCAGAGCGCCGGCGCCGGCACGCGGCCGGGTCTGCGGCACCTGCTCGTCCTCGTCCAGCAGGCTGGGGTTGGAGCGGGTGCGGCTGAGGGGGCCGGCCGGCGGCGGTGGCGGCTCGGCCGGCTCCTCCGGCCGCGCCGGCTCCTCCAGAGCGGCCAGCAGGTCCGGCTGGGAGCGGGCCAGCGCCCAGCTCCGCTCGCGTCTGGAACACGCGCCCGACGTCAAACGCCGCTGTCTCGCACCGGTCCACACACCAACATGCCAATCAACTACCGGTGAATAGGCGGGGGCGGGTGGGCAGCTCGGGCGAACAGGCAGGCGCGGGTGAACAGCTCGGGTCAACAGGCGGATGCGGGGTACCGCCCGGTCGGCTGACATTCGAAGCCGACACGGCCCGAAGGCACACACGAAGGCGGTTGTGGACTGTGCAATCCAGCCATATGCTATGGGCACAATCTAGCATATGGCCATAGGCTCCAAGCCGTCAGACAAAGCGATCAGTGCGTCTATTTTATTAGTATGGACGCCTGTCTATACACAGATCCGTTCTTAAATTACACCATGACTTGTAATGGCAGGCACGCATTCAGATTTTGTCTGCGTAATGGCACAACGCATAGAATTTGCGCTTGCCCAATATGTAACACACACCTCACTTACGGCCGATAATACCAGTCCACAATAGTTCGCTCCAAACGTACACTTTTTCTAAAAACAGCGGCCTATGGGTGTGTTTACCGCAGTTCGTCCTCCCGCTCCTTCATGCTCTTCAGCTCGAGCTGAATCTTCTCCTCAGCGGAGAGGATGCGCCTGTTGACGGCCGGCCCCGAGCTGCGTCTCTCCACCTGCGTACCGACCGTCCGCGGTTCACACGCCGCTGCGAGTACCGACCGCGCGCGGCTCACACCATGCCAGGAGTACCGACCGCGCGCGGCTCACATCCCGCCAGGAGAGCTGACCGCGCGCCGCTCACCTTGCCACGGGTGCCGATAGCTGCGTTCGGTGGCATCTTTTTTTAAACTCCGACCGCAGCAGGAGCTCATCGGAAACCGGGGCAGACTGTTGATCAACACTGGCTGCTTGATTTGCGACATCGAATGCGGTAAATATACATATGAGATCACTCGCTGCAATAGAGAAGAAGCCGCGTTTATTTAGAACGGAGTGAGGAGTTGCATCTGTCAACAAGTTGCAACTGTCAACTGCTGGGGCGGGGAGCGATCTCGCGCTCCCTGAGAGAGTGAGCTCCCTGTCACGCCGCCTCGCCGCCTCGCTCCGGCCGTCAGAGCCCGCTGACCTGCTGGTGCTGCGGCGCCGGCGGCGGCCCGTCCACCGACCAGCGCGTCTCGAGGCGCCGCTGCGGCGGCGACAGGCGGCGGCCTGAGCTCAGCTGGCAGAGCTGGCCGCGCGACGTCAGGAACTTGTGCAGCAGGCCGCGGCCGACGCCGGCGGAGCTGGCCGCCGACTCCGGCGCCGGCCGCCGGACCCACAACACCTCGGCCGCCCCCCTGGCCATGCTCGCCGGCGCCTGCGACGCCGCAGCGTGTGGTCAGTAGCGCGCGCCGCACGGTGGACCACATCCCGGCGAACGCCCTCGTATGTTACACATCAGCAGCGGCGCTCTCCACGCTCTGCGATCACTTCTTAAGCGAGATCGGGACATGGTACAGACACTGAACCCTGCGACTTCTGTAGGGATGACGCTAGTTGGGACTGTAGCGTTGTTGCGGGGTGCAACACATTAACTGAGTGTAGTTTTCAAGACGATCAGGCTACATGAACATATCACTACTCTGCTAGCATTGAACGAAAAGGGGCATAACCCGCGTCCAACCCGCGTCCTCGTGGAACTCGTAACTTATCAAAGTCAAGAAAGATCTACCCAAATTATTGCCAAAAAGGATGCAAACCTTGCAAGAGTTTTGTCGACCGAACAAAGCAACATAGCGCTCTAACACCATATTCAGCGGGGCTGCGAATCACCTTAGCTCTCACAAGAGAACTTTGGGAAAGTTTGCAAAAGTTGCAGTGTGTTGCAAAAACAGTTTTCTGTTTGGGACATCAAGATAGCGTTCTTAAACCACCTTCGATGTTCTCGCTAGGCATTGAAGATTCTGATGGCAAATTTGCAAATTGTTGCAAAATGTTGCAGAAGGCTGCAACAGTGAATTACGGCAAAACGAGACGCCATAGAGTTCTAGGACCACTTCCATTCTCTTGGCAAGGTCCGACAGACTCAAACTAGCAATTTTCGAAATATTGCAAAGTTGTCCAAAAATTGCACATAAAGCTGCGGTCACCCCCCGCAACGGTGCAGGATTTCTCGCGGCTCCTCACCGTCCCGGCGGCCGTCTGGTGGCCGCCGCCGTCGCTCCGGCCGCGCGGCGGCTGCTGCTGGACGTTGCTGGAGCTCGCGCTGGCCGCGGCCGGCGGCCGGTCGCGGCTCCGCCTGCCGCGCCGGGTCCCGCGCTGCAGCTGCCTCCCGAGCGGCCCCCGGCTGCCGGGGCACGCGCCGGGTCAGCGGCGCGCGGCGCCTGCGACGCGGAGCGCTCGGCGCGGCACAGGGCGGCCGGCGGCTACACAGGGTCGCCGCTCATGTCAGTGTTTGACGAGAGGTTTGTAAGTGAAGAGGCCTGCTGGGGTGGCCAGCGTTTGATGCTGAGATTTGGTTCACAGATTGTTTGCGGTGCAGCCTCATCGGCACGTTGGATAATTGTGGACTGTTCATCCCGACTAGTTATCCAACGGAATGATAATTACCGGGGACGATGCAACATTACTTTCCCTGCCGGCGCGCCTGAAGACCTCAAATGTCATATCATCAGCTACCAACTGCGGCATGACCACCAACTGGTTTGACGCTGACTCAGCAGTTTTCCCAGGAGCTGCCGGTTTATTCCGACTACACCGTCAGTTTGGTTATGTTGTCATTGTTTGAGGAGAGGTGTGTAAGTGAATATGCTTGCTGGGGTGGTTAGGTATTTTGGCCGAGTTATTTGTACGACCATGGACGCGGTAATCTCTAAAGCCAAGTTTTGTCAAATATGGAACGTTATTCCCCTTTCACACTGAATACCAAAAACACAAAGCATCCGTGCAAAAGCATCAAGAATAGCGCCCAAAGCGCAGCCGTGAGTGACGAGTGGCGAATCACCGACCACTGGTGTCGCCGCGCAGGCTTGGCCGACGCCAGGCGGGCAGCGCCTGCCGCGAGCGTGCTCACGTGGGCTCGGCTGCTGGGGCTGGGCGGCGGCTGGCCGGCGCGCAGCGCCAGCTCGCGGCGCCGCTCCTCCTCGCGCTCCTTGGTCAGACGAATCTCGCGCTCGATCGGAGTTTCCGCCGACCTGGTGACGCCGGCGCGAGCTCGTTAAAGCTGTCGCATGCGCCGCTCGAGCGGCAGGCTGGGCGAACTGTCGCTGGCGGCATCTCCGGGCTCGGCCCAGGCCTCGGCTCGATTCATTTGGTTAGGCGGGGTACAATGACATCATGCACACTCCTGCGTTCTTTTTCTGGGGATTTGATGCCAACCATCACGAGGGCACGGTGGGCAAGAGTGAAATAAGATAAAGGTGTGAATTGAGTATACTTAATCAGAACTTGTGAGGCAAATGACACACAAGACCAAAACACAACCAGGGCACGACATCAAAGTCATATTGCCAAAACAGAAAATGACTGCGCTTAGTTGGAGCAGGAGTTGAGGTAGGCTTTGAATGCTGTATAATGACCGATACACATCGCAGACAAGTTGAGAAAGCGGACTCTAAGCATTTTAATCTCTTGACCACGACCTTTTCCTACAACTTCGCGAAAACTACCCAATGCGATATGCACAAACTTGTCCAGTAAGACGGAGCTCTAAAATTTGCAACGTTTCTTGTCCTGCTGACCTGCTCTATTAGAGAAACAAGCATAGTTCCGCGCTTCAAGACAAATGATATTCTGAGCTTGTAGTGCGCTTCTTTCTAGACCAGTTCACCTATGCTAATGCCAGAGACGGACCGAACCTGCTTAATGTTTTAAGCCTTTTCACGAACAGAAAAGTAACCAGTACATTTACAGGTCATTGACTGCGGCTGATCAGCTCACAGTCGCGCCACGTTTGTCGATTTCACAACCTGAAATGACGCTGCAAATAAGGTCGCAGTTTTTCAGCGTAAGGATCCGATCCCGATCTTAATGGGCCGTTACGTCACCCCTGAACCGGGGTCAAGGTTCATGCAGACACCAATGCTCGCACAGCGTCTGGGCCGTGCTCTTATACCCTGCATGAATCTCATAATAAACGAAGCGGACCCCTCAGAGTCCCAGGTTCAGGCCGGCAGCTCGAGTATGCGATTAATGGCTGCATGGCTAAACGGTGTCAGCTGAAAACAACTGCCACTGGGACCAATCACCACGGGTTTCGCTGGGTTTGTTGAGCGGCGCAGCAAGCATTGGCAGCAGCCAGCCGGAGCGCCACCCGATCCGAAGGTCCTGGGCATGACGCGGGTTCCCCTGCTCCGGGTCCAGCGCACACTGCATGCCCGGCGCGGGGGGCCGGTCCGCAGTCTGTCGACCCCGACAACTGTAACGCCACCTCGCACACGGGGCGTCCACAGAGACGAGAGCGCGCCGCCGGCGCCGGGCGCGCCGGCGCCGGCGGCCTCTGGGCGGGCCGTCACCTGGAGAAGGAGGTCCACTCGTGCTCGTTGTCGTCCTGGTCCTCGTACGGGCGGACGGAGACGGCGCGGCGGCCGGCCGGCTCAGCGGCCCGCTCCGAGCCCAGGCCGGAGCTGTGGCACGAGTTGACGATCTCCTGCGAGCGGCGCAGCAGAGGGCCGGCCCGCGTGGAGCTGCGGGCGGCGGCAGCCGTGTTAGCACGCGGTGGGCACCGTCGCTCGCGCCGTTCTCATGCCGTGAAAATACAATGTGCGCCGAGACGATTGAGCGTATAGGCTAAAAGAAGACCAATGCTGCAAGACAGCTATTGTGGTATCGAAATAAATCATGAGAATGATCAGGCGATAAACTTAGGCCGTGTCTGGTAGGCTTTAGTGTTACAATAAAAAACCATAACAAGTAGTTCTGTCTTATACGCCTGTCTGCTGGTCATGCGACAAGCTGTACGGAACGATGACTGGTGAGCCAGGGTGTCGCCACGACTGACCACGTGGGACGTCACAGTGGAGTGTTGCTAGGAAGCGGTTTACATGGAGCCAGACCACGTGACCTGACTCACAGAGTACGGTGATGTACTTGATGAGTGGAATGAGAAGCTACAAGCTGATATGTTCTTGTTTGATTTCCCCACATGATTGGAAATGACTTCATTATTGACACGCATCTTGTTTTGATCAGGCTACAGTACTATTAACAAAGACCTTAAGGGCCAATAGCTATAGCGACCCACGTGCTAATATGAGTTGAATGAGATCAACGGTAACTCGCAAGTACTTGGAAATTATAACCTCCTGATGTGCAGACCAGCACGCACTCAGCGACTGGCGTGCGGTAAAAGAGGACCAGCCCCTCTACGACTGGGCAAAACACTCTGTGCACGCCAAGCTGACAGGCATGCTTATAATAAACACGAGTTAGCCAGTGACGACGAGACATTCAGGCCAGATAGCGTCATGACAGACCAAACGGCCGTGAGTCCACCGAGACAGCCATCCGGCCAGCGGGGACGCTGAGGTCAGCCAGGGAAGTCGCCTTGTGACGCCAGCTGGGCCGTGTGCTCCTGACTCGCTGACGGAGATCTTATAGTTCCTCGTTAACTCCGCGTGTGCGGTCGCGGGGCAGTGATGGTAATGACCCATCCGGCCGCGAGGAAGAAGGGCACGCCCTCATCAGACGTCATCGAAGGCAGTCATTGCCTGGGCTCTGCTGAGACGCCATCCTTCCCCGGCGGTGACGTTGACGCCCACGCCAGTCCTCCGCCCTGGAGCCCCTCCCCTCCCCCAGCTCTCGGCGTCGACGCCTCTGAGTCGGCGCGTCGCGTGGTCTTGCAATGGTCGACTGCAAATGCAGCACAGAACAGCACGGGGCGCATGAGTTAACTAGATACACAACGCCAAGGGCGCATCCAGTGCACGGACCTGCCGACCGACTGTGGCTGGTTAGGCTACCTCGCGGTTAGATTAAGTTTGGTTTGGCAACATTCGTAACGTACGTTCGGTGTTTCCCAGACCTATGAATGAAATCAAATTGAATGACTTAATTTCGACGCCTCAGCAATGGAGTAAATCTTCCCGACAGTCTGGCTGGATGCGCCTCTGACGTCACAACACAGCCTGCTTTGTGATTATGTCACCGGCGGCCGGGTAATGGAGCAGGGCCGAGTGGGCATCCGTCGCCGCGCCGAGCGCCCGCCGCCCCGGCGTCCGCTGGCCTGTGTTTGTGTCTGCTGACGCGTCGGCGGCATGTGGGGCCCATTCAGGCACGATCAGCGCAAACCGAGTGAATGCAGTGTCCATATTAATCAGCAGATGTCGGCTAATCTCCGGGATGAGAGGCACAGCCACGCGCTTGACTCCGCTCGAGTTCAAAGGAGAAGAGCCGCGTGTGCCGAACGCCGGTCGCCGGCGTGACTAATGCGCAAGGTTATGTCCCGGCTGGCTGTGAGTGAATGGCGGTCAGAAGGGCAACTGCCAGCGATGGTAGCGATTTTCTTCACTCTTGGGACGCGCAGGATCTGACAGCCGGGTTACAGTCTTACTGGAGAGACACCGAGCTTTGCATCATACGCTATGTCCTCAGTGATTTTATTCTGGTTGGCCGGAAATGACCATGATGGTGTGCCGGCCGCGATCTACGACGGCTGCTTGTGATGCTCGAACTGCAATGTCGTAGTTTGTATTTCGATTTAATGTGATTTGGTATGTTTAAGTGGAGACTCACTCAACTATCTACCATTACCAAAGATGCTGAGGTTCCCGCCTCCGTTTTGTCAGCACAATGGCTGACATCTATACCACTGTGCTCCCTGGCATGGAATCTAGCGCGATACAAACTAAACTCTTCGGAACAGGTGGCGCATCCAGGTAGGAGCAGGTGACACAAGGGGAAGATGTTCGACAACATGCTACATCTGCCTCCCTACCGCCCTCTCTCCCTCTCTTCCTCCCTCCCACGCCGTGCCTCACCTGTTGGACTCCTCGGCCAGGCTCTCCTTGTCCTTGCTGTCGTAGCCGGATGGCGGCGCCTCCTGGCCGGAGGAGGCCGCCCGCAGCCGCTGCAGCTCCGCCTCCCGTCGGCGCAGCTCACGGATCTCGCGTGCGATCCTCGTCTCAGGCGCCGTGACGGCCTCACCCGCTCGCCGCGGCCGCCAGCCCTCCTCCGGCCGGGCATCGTCGCCAGGCGCCGCGCCTCCGAACGCCTGAGACGGCAGCAGGCCACCGGGTGCCGACATCCTGGAGGAGCTGGAGGAGCGCGAGTCGCCGCCGCCGGAGGCCGCCGCGTCCGCCTGGATCCGCCGCTCCAGGAAGCGCTTGGTGCGCTCCTTGTTGGCGAGGATGGAGAGCGAGTCCATGCCTGGGGCGGAGGATCGAAGCCGCCGTCAGTGGAGCCGGAGCGGCTGCGGTGCGGCCGCAGCAGGCACTGCGGCGAGGGCCGATAGCGAGCCGGGAGCACCGTGTCAGGATGACACCCACCCGATAGCGGGACCGCGACAGCTCTTTACAAGTTGGCGATAGGCATGGGCGTAAGCACCGCCCGGGTCGGTGGGGTCAGAACGCCAGCAAGTTTTGATTCAGGATTGGACACTTTTTGTTTTGGACCATATCGAAAGGCACCCAAGCAACTGGGACCCCGGTGGCCGCTAATGCGGGGTTACGCCCCTGGCGATGCGGCATCACACACTTCTCCGTCCCTTCTCGGAGGTCACCGCCGCCTTTGCCGGGCTCGACTCAGGGCGACGCTTCAACGCCGTGATGATGTCTCGTGACCCTGGTGAGGTGCCCCGGCCGCCGCCCGACTGCTACCGATCTGTACTGCCACCGCGGGCGGCGCGCACACAGCAGAGCGTCTCAGACATGGCCAAAAGGGCGGCAGAGAAATGCAGCACGCTGACGAGGCGTCAACTTGCGCACATACTTTATGAGAAGCTTCGTTCCCACAGTGTCACGACACATGACCTGTGACTTTCCCCATGACCTGTGACCTACGTGGTCTGTCAGGTGCCACTTGCATCCGAGCTCCAAATAGGTTGGGAGTTCTATCACATAGTCAATCGGCGGCCACGTGAACCTCCATGCGAAATTGTTACATTTGTGGCGTTTGCCAGCGAACGACGCTCGCCCTCTTCGCCTTTACTTTCACAAACTTCTAGCTTTCTCCACTTGTGCGTATTGCACCACTTTAAACGTGCCTTCTGCGTTTTGTTTTAAGGCTTTGTATGCTTATTACATCCATCGATTTCATCAGTCACGCGGGAAAGAGAGTCAAAGCTGCAGATAACACCCTTGAGAGTAGTAAAAGTAGCCTTTAAGGTACAGAGGGCACAGGCCTTCGATCTCGTGCACGAAATATGTTTCCCGGTAGATAAAGCGCAGGTCAGCACCCAATATAATGATATCAATCAAACGCAGATGGTAAAATGCGGGAAAATATCTTCACAACAGCGATATGTATGTCTAGACCTCTCCTATCAAATCCGCATGGCTATCAGCTGATGCGTTCTCCCACAAGGACTCCCGCAATGCTCACGTGGGTCCTTCTCAGAGCTCATGAGATCACACTATCATATCTTTTGACAATTTGTGTGGAAGACAGATTATCATGGACTATGACTGCCACCGCGATTCGACCGACTGGAGTTTGATCACGGAGTAAATCATTGCCGCTGCGGACCCTCGCGGTCAGGATTGTTCTCTGTCCAATCAAACCAATACCTGTGGGTGTACTGGCCTGTTCGTTCGACACCCGTTTGAGAGCCCGTTGGAGATGCGCTAAACTGCAAAAAAACGCGTTCACAAAAACGTCCCACCAAGCGCACAGGTGCAAAAGAAGCTTCGATGCATGTGTCTATGCCTGCGAATGCATGTCCATTTTTGCAGGGATAGCCAGCACTCCTGCGGATCCGCCCGGGGCTGAGTGTCGTTCACCCAAGAACTGGTGGCGTTACGTCACGCCCCCGCTGCGCCTGACCCCTCACCTCGGCTTGATGCAACGGACGTCTGGCCTCCGGCGCCGCATCTAACGTCCGGGGCGTGGGAAAACAGCCGCGAGGTGGCAGGGCTGCTCGGCCCCGGATACGGTAGTGGGATCCGGGCCATGCAGCCAGCCCTCGCTCTGGAGAACCGCTACTCGGACCCAGGCTGGGACCATCCATGGTCGGACCTGGACCTGAACGAGCACTAGGTGGAGGTGTCAGTGTCAGTCGGACCGGTCATGGACACCTGCCGGTAGGACGGGGTCCGGATCACCATCAGTCAGATCGGGACCTGAGCCTAATTATCACCGTCTAAACCTAAACCAGCCAGACCTGGACCGGACTGTGCAGCCCGACCCGGGCCAAAGCCCAGGCCTGGATCGACCTGGAAGGACCTGGATCGACGTGCGATCTATCTGGATCGAAAAAGGAGCAGCCGAGAAAACCTGGTCGAGGCCTCAGCCAATCCGACCGATGCGGGAGCGATGTTGCCGCAACAGTGGCAAGCGAGCTCTGACCACTGTGCATCGATGAAACTCTGTGGACCAGTCATACCAGGAGCTCTGCCAGTCAGCCAAAGGCTGCCGCCTGCCGAATCCAAAGCCAGGTCCAGCCACAGCCAGACCAGGAGTGGAGGGACCTGACCAGACCATCCGGTGCCCAGCTACAGACCAGCGGGACAATACCAGCCGGTACCCAGCTACAGATCAGCAAGACAAGACCAGCCGGTACCCAGCTACAGTCCAGCGAGACCAGACCAGTCGGTACCCAGCCAGTACCCCAGGCCACAGTCCAGTGAGACAAGGCCATTCGGTACCCAGCCACAGTCCAGCGAGACCAGACCAGCCGGTACCCAGCCACAGTCCAGCGAGACAAGGTCAGTCGGTACCCAGCCACAGTCCAGCGAGACAAGACCAGCCGGTACCCAGCTACATTCCAGCGAGACAAGGTCAGTCGGTGACCCAGCCACAGTCCAGCGAGATCAAACCAGTCGGTACCCAGCTACAGTCCAGCGAGACAAGGTCAGTCGGTACCCAGCCACAGTCCAGCGATATCAAACCAGTCGGTACCCAGCTACAGTTCAGCGAGATCAAGCCAGTCGGTACCCAGCTACAGTCCAGCTAGACAAGACCAGCCGGTACCCAGTTACGAGCCGCGCCAGTGCGCACCGACTGGGAGGCCCAACGATTGACGGTCAGTAGCGTCACTCTGCCCCGCGCATGGCGTGACGCGGCTGTAACACTCCGCACCAGAAGTGTCACGATCGCGCCTCACCAAGGAGCGCTCTAGGTCAGAGCCCAGCGCGACACGGTGGCCAAGAGCGGCCGCTCAGCGTCCGGCAGATGCTCCGGCGGGGGCACGACAACTGAGTGGATGGAAGCTGTCTTCGAGTGCTCTCGGAAATGTTAGGAATCAAAGCTGAACGTAGCCAGCTGCCTGATGCAGCACGAGAGCTGGCTGAGACAGAAAGGCAAAAGTCGCCCTGGCTGATGCTGGAGATAGCCGCGACACAAGACCGATGCTGAACGACTCGATAACCCGAGCGCTCTGGGGCCTTTTTCTCCTAGAGGGTCTATAGCGCCCAGGCACTTGACCGGAGAGCGGTCGAGCGCCTCCACAACAGCGACCAGATCAACACGCCCCACCCGAGCTCTGTTCCGTGCACTGATAAACAGCAGCACTGGGTGGGACTGTGCCCCCGCACCTGCCGAGTACGACGCTCCACACTGCACTTCGACCACCGGCATTACTGAGCTGGCGGTCCCGGGTCCGGCAGACCAGTCACAGCAGCAAGCACATCGCGCAGCGACGCCCGCACAGCGCACAGCGGCGCTAGGCTCGGCCCGCTCCAGCGCGCCCCACCCTCTCGACGGCGGACGGCGCGCGACTGCCGCGCAGGGGCGCCGCCGGGCCTGGCACGACTGGACGGCGGCGGCTGGCGGCCGCAGAGGCGCACCGCACAGCAGGGACAGCGGCCGCTGGCGGCAGCAGCGGCGCACCGCACAGCAGGGACAGCGGCCGCTGGCGGCAGCAGCGGCGCACTGCACAGCAGAGACGGTGGCGGCTGGCGGCCGCAGCGGCGCACTGTACAGCAGGGACACCGGCGACTGGCGGCCGCAGCGGCCACTGTACAGCAGGGACGGCGGCGACTAGCGGCCGCAGCGGTGCATCCCACAGCAGGGACAGCGGCCGCTGGCGGAAGCAACGGCAGCACTGTACAGCAGGGACTGCGGCGGCTGGCAGCCGCAACGGTGGTCTGCACAGCAGGGACGGAGGCCACAGCAGGGATAAACATTTCAGTGGCCGGAGCGGGACAAAGGCCACGGCAAGGACAGTGACTGGAGCTGTGGCCTGAACAGCAGGGGCAGCTGCCCCAGCACGGACAGCGACTGTAGCGTCTGGAGCGGCGGGCTGATCAGCAGGGCGCAGCGAAGCCAGTCACGAGCGGCGGCGGAGACACAGAGCAGTTTCGCATGAAGCGAGCGATCTCAGAATCTGATTGGCTGCTCCAAATACCGATCGCCGGTGGACTTCCTAACCGGGCTTCCTTGCTGTACTGGTCTGATGAGCAGTATCTTTGTCTTTGAACGAAGAGAGAACATTAATGGCGAGGCATTTAAAGAAACATGTTCAAGGGTCGAACAGAAGGCTACAGAGGAAGCCTCAAGCACCCTTTTTAGAGACATGAAGGGCTAAGGCCCGTGCCTGCGAATGGGGCTGGGGCGACTTTTCGATCGTGCTGCACAGCTGCAGTGCAAGCTCCGTTCCCAGCCAGCCACCCCTCCGGCTGGCTGCGTCCGGCTGCAGCGCCAGCTCCGGTTCCAGCCAGCCACCCCTCCGGCTGCAGCGCCAGCTCCCGTTCCAGTCAGCCACCCCTCCGGCTGCAGCACCAGCTCCGTTCCCAGTCAGTCACCCCTCCGGCCGCAGCGCCAGCTCCAGTTCCAGACAGCCACCCCTCCGGCTACAGCGCCAGCTCCAGTCCGGGAGTAAACACGTCGCGGTCCACTTCGGCGGCTCATCAGTTATCTTGAATGGTGCGGTGCGCGGTGTTTACGAAGCCGCGGTCGGTTAACGACGCCGCCGGCGGCCTGCCGGCGCCGGTGAAGACGCCGACCGTCATCAGGGAGCTGATAGGGCCGCTGCCGGCTCAGATCTGCCGTCGGTTCATGTGACCGAGCGGCGACATGTCAATGACGTTGGTCATGCCGAGGCACGGTAGCGATTTATGACATGGGCCACTCAAGGGTTCCGTCTGTTTGATCACCTGCCAGCGTATGACCATGTCAGAACAAAGTCACCGCCAGGTACGCGGCCGTTTTGGAATGTACAAAACACACATTTCAGGGATTCAGCGTCGCTCACTGGATGTTCAGCTTCAAAAACGGTCGCCCATGCGGCTCAAAGATCTCCGTCGGTTCACCGTTTGGCGCAGCTCAACCCTCGCCCCATGTGGAAGGGGGGGAGGGTCGATGCGACCCCTCGTAGTTTTTTTTGAAGATACCTCTCCGGTGTATTGCGCAATCGCGCCTACATTTTCAGCAGCTTATGGGACATTCATTGCGTTTGTTTTGAAACCAAAAGCGTGCTCTAAGCCTTTCTGGTTTAGGAGCAGTGGCGGCCTTCGAGGAACACTGCACGGCGCTCCGCGGCCTGCGCAGGCCGTGTGGCCAAGCTGCCACGGGAGATCTCTACCATATATACCCTGTTTACATGGGCAGCTGTGATTCGAATTGAGCCGGGACCCGTCCTCGATCCGAACTATCCGGCCCATGTATACACTCACGCGCCGTTCCGCTGATTCGAATCGTGCGCCGGAGGAAATCCCTTCCCGTGAGAGGATCATCCGTTCAGGAAGGGATTTCGTCCGAATTATCGGCCGTCAGCTGTCTAAACAAAAAAAAAAGAAAAATGCCTGGCGCACGCAGTTCTGTTCATGGCCATTTCAGCTCCGTTTGGTGTTGCCGCTTTTCCACGGGTTTTTAGCTATTGCTCGAGACGGTCCAAGTCCAAGATGGTAAAGGAAAAGAGAAAGAAGGTGAAGTTGACACCATGCTGCTAAAACTACCCTTATTGTTGAGGGCCTTGAGTGGCTAGCAGCACAGAAATCCTCACGTAATTTAGCCTTGCTAGGCGCGTGATCTATGCAGACAGCAGGCGTCGGCGGTGCTTGGTGTTATCTTTCCGCCTAAAGGTTAGATTAATTTACATCTGGTGCAGGCTCCATGCTTCCAAAAGCCAAATGGAGGTAATATGGTCATTTTATATAGCTTTGACTTCTCACTTTAATTTTTGGATTGCTCAAAATTCTTGCAGAGAATGCCTCCAAGTTTCTTTCATTAAGTTAATACCTAAAGGCCCCAGGAGTGTTTTTGCAGATGTTCCTTAAATTAGGATGCTGGTTGCTTGTCAGTTAAATTTGTGTGAGAAAGGTAGCTTAAAAATTGCTGCATGATATGACAGATGAACAAATATAGATCATTGCAGTCAGCTCGGAATGTGAACTTTTTTAATGGTAGGACCGAAATTGCCCAATGACGGGGTCAGAACAGCAAGAAAGCAAATGTGAACACTGGATGAAAATAGTTGTCATCATTACTCTGCTAAATCCAAGTTTGTATGTTCCATGTGCAGGAAAACAGTGCATAAACTAACACCTAACGTGATGGCACATGCTGCATGGAGAACGCGTCTGTGTTGCATATCATCACCTGTTTTTGTACTGATGATTAAATATGTCACCTTGGTGCTTTTTTGTGATGGATGTCTGCAGGCCATGAGGTAGGTACTTGAACTGTTCAACAATTCTTGCAGGGAGTACCAATAGTTTCTTGCATTAAGTGAATACATAAATGCCCCAGGATTGATTTTGCAGACATTCCTCCTGTGACTTGAACATTTGGTTGACCACCTATTGGCAGGAGGGATGTGCTGGATATTGGTGACTGGCTTGTCAAGGAAATATGAAGCTACATCACACTGGTAGACCAAATGGCAAGGAAGCGGGGGCTGGAATATTTGTTTTTGATGCGATTAGGCTGTTTGTTGCTTGTCGGTTTAGTGTGTGTGAGATAGGTAACTCAATAATTCCTGCATGATGCAAAGGATCAACAAATATAGGCAATAGATCATTGCAGTCAGTGCAGAATGTGAACTATTTTTAATGATGGGGCCAAAATTGCCCAGTGATGGTTCCAAAATGTCAAGAAAGCAAATGTGAGCACTGGATGAAAACAGCTGTCATCAGTACTCTGTCAAATCCAGGTTTGCGCATTTCACGTGGAAGAAAACAGTGCATGAACTAAGTAAACCTAACATAATGCCACATGAGGTGCAGAGAACATCTGTGGTGCACATCATTACCTGTTTTTGTACTGGTGAGTAAATATGTTACCTTGGTGCTTTTTTGTGACATGTATCTTTGCAAACCATGAGGTGGATAATTGAGCTGTTGTTATAATTAATCATTTGTTATGAATTTTGAGCCCAGATTGCATTTGTCATGACAGCTCTGGGGCTGGTTCACATGTTATGATCTTTGGACTGTGCGAACACAGCTGTTTGTGCCACCTAGCCATCAGTCCATATCAGCCAATGCTGTTGACTGCAAGGATATCAAAACAGTATTTCAACCCTAGTATGTCAAGAAAGCAAATAGCTGCATTCTGACTTGCCAGTCCATGCCAAGTCTAAATGGCAATGCTGCCCTCAGGTACTGATGATGCATTGGATGGGGAAAGACAACACAGTTACACAATTTTTGCCACTAACTATGTAGCATCCATGAGTCATTTCTGTAGCTTAGCTCACTGTTGCAGGCTGCTCATAAATGCATTAGTGTGGGAGTAGGTAATGTGTTTCTTGGGCTGCGCAAAGTAGATGACATGATGCTGGGTGGCATACTGACATGAGTGTGGTAAGTTTGTGAGTGTCGTTGGCCAATACAAGAAAATACTGATTTCCTGCTAGCCAAAGTTTCCCGCTAGTAAAAATTTGCATATAACACTGTTTATGTGACAGATTTGGCAGTGCTGACTGCGCAACTCTTGTGTTTCAAGTGCTATGGCTTGTGCTGTAGCTATAAAGCCTATGAGTCCCGCACAGATCATTTTTCCAACGGAGTCCATCTTCCTTCTCGCCCTCAAAGCTGTCTCGCAATATATTCTCGTCCACGCAACGATTGTGGGACCCACGGTTTAGAGGTTATGTATGATGGTGCTACAGGAAGTCTCGCTATGGGGTTCTGACCGCGAGTACTGTCTGGAGCCCCAGTCGTTAGAGACGCATGGCCGTGGAGTTCACCAGCATGCCTTCCATGGAGCCATGTCCGTTGGACCGCAGGGGAGAAGTCCCACCATGGGGCTATGTCCGTGGGACCGCAGAGGAGCCCCGCCATGAAGCCCTGCCCGCGAGACAGCAGGGGCTCTGCACCAATATCTGCCGAACGTCGGCCTATCGGGAGTGACAGAGGAGCCCCGCCACGGAGCCCTGCCCGCGGGACAGCAGGGGCTCTGCACCAATATCTGCCGAACGTCGGCCTATCGGGAGTGGCAGAGGAGCCCCGCCACGGAGCCCTGCCCGCGGGACAGCAGGGGCTCTGCACCAATATCTGCCGGACGTCGGCCCATCGGGAGTGGCAGAGCGCGGTGGTCGTGACAGGAGCCAGACGCCCGTGACGGGCTCTCGCCGCGGCGCTGCGTCGACACGGGAGCCGGCGACCCTCCGCGGCCGTTTGTGTATTTGGCCCGGAGGCCGCGAATGTTGCGGCCAGCCGTGTCGGTTTCCTTCATGGCGTAAACAGACAAGGAAGTGCACGCGGATGTTATCAAAGCGTCCTTTTAATTTCTGCAGGGGCTTTGTCCGCACACCGAGCGGGGTGCATACAACTACATTTCCTCAGCTTATGACATGCATGCCAGTCTGAATGTTATTTTTGCAATTTTGAACTGTTGGATTTTCCGAATATTCGCACGAACCCTTTCAATGACCTGTGCATGAAAGGCTGCAATGAATCGCTAATGGTTTAGATTTCTCATATTAATGATACAAATTTGTTATAGAGAGACTGGCATGCGTGGTCATTTTGCACCCCCCCCCCCCCGCCAATTGTTATGAGATATTATCACAGATTGCGGATTAGACCAAGCCCCCTGATAGCGGTTGGTGTTGCACAGTGTGCACTGATATCCATAGCTATTTGGCGACTACATTTGCTATTTAAAACGTGACATGTTGTTTTTGCTATATCGCTACCCAAGAACAAGTAACCATGAGTGGTTCTCCCTCCATCCCGGCCACGCATTAAACTTAAGTCAATTCATTAACACCAGAAAACAAAAAATCAAGCCACAGCACTGCTCGTTAACATCTGGAAGCCAGCGTAAAGAAGCAGGCGAAAAGTTGTTTAACTCGACAAGATCAGTGCTGTACGATTGGCATGACAAATCGCAAAGAAGGCTTAAATAGCCAAAGTCAGCTAATGGCAGTATCACAAAAAGACAGTCAAAAACCACCAGCACTCATTCAGCGTAACTTACGGTTATCAAGCACAAAAGTCGGTGGGAAATCACTCGATGAATTTCGTGCTGACTCTGGAGCTGGATCTCCAGCTCAGCTAGATGGAGCTTGTTGCCGAATGTACTCCCGAATGGAGACCGATTAATTAGGGTGTCCGTATATAACCGCTCGTGTGCCAGTAGTAAATATGGAACATGAAGTAGTTTTATATGAAGCGATTTACAAACGCACCGAGTAAGAAAATGACAACGATCACAATACTTTACGATATGTAGGTTAGGTTAATATGTATTGATAAAATGTTTGCGGATGAAATTCTTTCCAGTAGTTTATAAGTGTTAGAACGACTGGCATTGTTCATTTGGCAATGACACGTACAGCCATGTGTCTTATAAGTGTTAGAACGACTGGCATTGTTCATTTGGCAATGACACGTACAGCCATGTGTCATGGACAACTCACTATCTTAACCGCAATGGCCGAGCCCTGGCACTGCCGAGCGTACGATCGCGCAGTATCTCCGTGGTTCGCATGACTCGCGCGCAGAATAAACACACTCAGCATGGGAGCAAAGCAGCTGCCTCTTTCGTGTGAGAGATACGAAACCACTGGGAAGTGAAAGCTCCCTGGTATGCTCCTAAAACATGCACTGAACTCGTCAATGACGAGTCACAGAACCTTCACCATGAAAGATGACAAAAGTATTTGTGACAGCGTCAAGTCCAGTAACAGGCTTCGTCGAATTTGGCGATGTCCTCGTCTTGATCACAATTTCATGCTCTCGCTAATGGTACGGTAACTGAGCAGTTCCATGCTGTGGTGAGAAGCAGCCAATTGTCCGTGCCATAATTTATTTTTTGCCTCACAAAACACATGAAACTCCTAATTCATCTAAACGCCTAGTTGATCGCCTCCAAATTGCCGGCAGGGTGGTGGCGGTAGTCACCATGGCAACAGTCAGTGTCCGGTGCATGTCCGCGCAAACCACCAAAATTCCACTGAATGTCTTCAGTGAAAGCACATTGTAGAGCAGTGCACACTGGTTTGCACACCTACGCCTAGTTTCACGCATTCTTTGCGTACGCTTTGTCTTCATTCGAACATCATGCGTGCTGCTGCCGTATAAGACGCATCTCCAACCCTGTCGAAGCTTTTCCCTTTGGTCACCAAGGATTATACGAGCCCCTAGACTGCGTCTCGATTATATAACAAAAGCAGAATCGTTAGAAGCGTCCTTAAGCTCAAGCGACCACTACCCTGATCACAGCGTTGCACGCAGAACAAAACCACAGACACTTGATCAAGCATGTAACGGCGCACCGTTACCAACGACACCAATACCACAGCAACAGCACAGCAGTACGGCCGAGAGAGAAAAACCAGTGAACACGCCATGAGCAAGCAAACAGCCTGTTATCTTTACAAATGGACTTTGAACGCGGCATTAGTGAGGGTTCTCAAAATATTTTTGAAGTTGTGAATGAAGTTGTGTCCGTTCCGTTCATTCCAAGACACGCTTGGTCTGTATGCACTGGATGCTGCGCCTCTGAGGGTCGGGCCTGGGAGAAAGTGGTTCGCTCTCACCCGTGTCGCTGCTGTTATTCAACTGTTCAGCGTGACATGGTCAAGGTTTTGTTTTGTTGCCCGAGACGCAAACAATGAAACTACTGCGGTGGCACCGGCCACTTGGGTAGCGGCGGCCAAGTGACCAAAAGGCAAAGAGATGACATGAAATTTCTCCATCCACGACCTTTTTGTTCAAAACAATTGCACCTCTTTTTTTCTGAAGCTTCTGCGTGGTCCAGTGCTTCTATCACTCAAAGGGAACATTTCAAAGGGCCAGTCAGGCCCTATGAAAGCGTGGAGACCATTAATTACAAAACCTGCGACGAAACCCACGCGTCCAAGAAAAGGAGACTCGTTGGAAGCGCCCTTAAGTGCAAGCAGTCACTGTCCTTTTTGTAGCACTGCACGCGGAACGAAACCGCAGACATTTGACCACACGCGTAACGGTTTATCGCTACCAACGACACCTGGTGGCAGCCATGTGAAATAGAGTTAAATAGGTGGCGTCGGGTGTACAGCGTTCAAGGAACACGTCTAATGGTACCAGGCAGGTAGGTAGGTGGCTTTGTGTCCTCAGTGCTAAGAGCGTTCTTTTTAGGCCTCGGCCATGGGCGTCAGTCAGAGCATTCTTGTAAATTTTATGTCACTATACAAATCCTAAAGCAGTTTTGGAAGGCCGCAGCTTAGTAAGCACCCTACTATACTGGCCTGGATGGCCCGAATGAGTACCCTACTCCGCGTAAGAGTGGCAGGTTGTTGAACTGAACGACTAGGGTGTTTGCAGCGGAAACATATTGCGTGTCGTGGACCTCCAGCGCCGTCATCACAATGAGAGCTGATTCGCCTGATTTGATACACAATGCTACGTTGCGCTGTTGCTCTCAATCACAGGGGTGTTGAATACAAAACCACCTGCTCCGGCAATTTATGCATCTCTACACAGGAGACGACCGCTGCAACATTGTAAGTTCAGCTAGAAACCGCTGCAGTATTGTCAAGCTAGGTCATCCCCTCTCCATAACGTATTTGTCATTCCGGCATCGCTGCAGACGGTCCAAATGCGTAACGGTGTCTCCTTCCCGTGTACCATGCAAAACATAAAGCATGCAGTCAATTTCAAAACAGTTGCTTTGCATCGCTGTCCATTTGGTGAGCGTCTTGCTACTAGAGTGGCCGTCTTACGTGCCGGGGCCTTGAACTGCAAGAGAGAATGATACTTCAAGAGGGGGCGCTGCACCAGGTTATCTCGGATCGGATTCTGGCAGCCCTCGGTGACAGATAACACGCCACTCCATTGGCGCGGACCCCCGCTGCTCAGCAGTGACAAGAGCGGCGACGATTGAAGGTCAGACCTCAGGTCAGTACAGTGGAGGGTTGCAATACAACGTCTGCATTATGAGGAGACTCGCAAGCCACGATGAGAGAGTTCGTTTTCGGAAAGACAACGAGAGAAGATTCTTTTAACATTCGAAGCACCTATGCATAAGGGTGAAATATATCGCCAGCACTCAGCTTGATTGACCTGGCCCTGTTATGCTAGCAGGCAGCGAAGGGTGCCGTCAACAGACCGGGTCACAGCCACGTCATTTTATGAGTTTTCGCAAATAAGTTTAATGGCGTTAAATTGAGGCCACACTACGCAATGTAGCCGACGGACGCATGACCGAGGTAAATGATGGTGGGAACACAACACCATCTGCCGGCAAATATTCTCAACCGCTCAGCGGCTGGGAAGCAATCGGTTATAACTTTTGCTATGGCAACCGGCGCTTATGGGAGTGCCAGCTGTTTTGTTGAGCAACGATTGAAAACTGGGTCATGCCGCGCACATCAGGCGATTGAAGACACCATGCGGACACGATTGGGTCATGTAGACTCATGATCAGAACCTTAATGATGCTACCCAGGCTCGGTACAACAGCAAGGGGGGGGGGGAGGACTGGACCGGCTGATGTCGGGGTTGTGACCCAACCCCAGATAACCAACCGTCAGACACCACAGACTCCCCCTCCCTTTCCGGCGGACCATCACCCATGTAACCTGATCTTCATACACCCCATAAAGTGGCAGCTTGGGCTACATACGCCATACTCTGACGCCCATCAACCTTGATGCCTGTTCCCGGGGGGGGGGGGGGGGAGGCATCACATGTCCACCCATCCCCTGCGCCACGGGGGTGCCTGAGCGCTGGCGCGGTGTACAGCTACAGACGTCACTAGCTCGCGCTGCCGGCCGGGACCCGCGTCGTCCCACCGTGTGGCGTGACAGCGGTCCACTGGCGTGCACGCGCGCGTACGCAGCCGACCCGAACACTGCCTCTAAAACCCGGGCGCCGCTCCTGAGGCCCCGGGGTGTGCCGCCTGGAGGTCGGGCCGCCGCCTGACCGGACTGCTGTCTTTTGGCGGCCGCTGGGATTTGATTAGCTTAAAACGTCGACGCTCTGCGCGTGGACGGAAACTTGAGCGGGCTCGTACGAATTTGGGCGGACGTTTCATTACTGGGAGAAAATTGTGTTAGCCAATCAGACGCGTAGTCACAATTTCCTTTAAAGAATGCCAACTTCTGACCAACCTATTGTGATTTGGATCGAATTGCTGCAGACTCGCTCAATGGCCAGTGTAAACGCCTTGGCTCAGCAGCGGCCGTGACTTACCGTCACCAGCAAAGCAAGGACAGAAGGCGCGGGAAAAACGCAGATCTTTTAAAGCCAGGACGGCTTTTGTTTGTGATGCATGAGACGCAGGCGGCTGTGGTGATAAAATCAGCACGTCACGACCCTCTGCAGGCGACGTGACAGCCACTGCGACCAACGAGAATACAAATGGCGGCTGGGATATCGCATATTTCACAACACGCATGCAGCTGATCAGCCACAGTCGGCTGCAGCTCATCTCAAGCTGTGACCATTTCCTACTCCAGGTTGATGACTGGACCGCTTTGAATTAGGTTGTTAGCCAGCTACACCCCGAGGTGGGAGCGTCTTGCGCTAGTTTCGCAGGCCCCTTGCCGCTGCGGCTGTCACCAAGGCCACACCCACCCAGCGTGGCAGCGCCAGACCCGTGCCCTGTCATGAGGTGAACAGGCCGCACCCGTCGACAGCTGATTCCTCGAGCGAATCGGACGGAAGCTGGTAGTCAGCTTCAGCTGGCTTCAGCTTCAGACGTCATGAGATGAACAGGCCACACTCGTCGACAGCTGACTACTCGAGCGAATCGGACGGAAGCTAGCAGTCAGCTTCAGCTGGCTTCAGCGTTAGCCCTAGGACAGTTGGTCCTCCTGCACTGTATGAACATGCGACGGCAGCTGGCAGCGGGGCAGGACTCTTGAAGACCAAAGGACTGTTGAGTGCGCGGCGTGGTGGATCGATCCTCCCTAACCTCTCTCCCGTGACACGGATTCTGATGCACAAGAAGCAACAATTCCCATACACGTGAACGAGCGAAACTGAGTGGGAAACTGAGCACCGAAACTGAGAATGTTAGTCATTGTTACGCGGCCCCTGCTGCTAACAGTGAGAACAGTCTCAAGCACAGCGTGCTGTCATGACATGAGCTGCAACCGGCGTTTCATCCCGCCCGTATTGCGCCACAGTTTGCCGTGAACCCCGCGCCACTGCGACCTCTGGATGGCACCGGCGACCTAGGTCGTGACCTTTCCGGCGCAGTGGCGGCCCGGCGCGAAACACTCGACGGAGAGAAACTGGAAACGGCGTCGTCTCGGTCTGGGGGCGGCGACCCGGCGCGCCGCGTTCGGGTGTGGTGGGTGCGGCAGGGTCGTTTCGACACTGGGTGAGGGTCACCAAGGTTCGCCTCCCCGACTGGTAAGATGTGGCGTGCCGGCAGCACAGCGCGCGGCGGTGGTGATAGACCAGACTCGAGCAGGCCACACCCGACCAGGCCACACCCGACCAGACCACACCCGACCAGACGCCGCAGCAGGGGCCACCCACACGCTGTCATAAAAATGTGTCAAAGATCATGTATCATGAGAATTCTCACATCCTAATAGCCGACGTCGGGTATTTTTAATATAACCGATGTTTGCTTTATGACTTCACTTTTCTGTCTTCCCTCACCAGCGCACTTGAACGGGGTGCGGTGGTTACAGCAGCGCCATTTCGACACCGGTACACCTCGACATCTCAGCTGAATAGGAAACTGTACCCCCGCCGTGGAGCACCGTAGCGAAGCGCACGAGCGCCCGCCTCGCAAGGCCACAGCCCTCGTCAGCGGCCCGACGGACCGTGCGGGGCCAGCACGCACCGGCGATGCTAGCCGACAGTGCACGGCTCAGCTAACTCACGTGCACGTCTCGCTGGTCGACAAAAAACACATAGCTGACACATGCCGCAACACTGTCATTCCGAGACTGTGGTTTCTGCCCTTGTGGACGTCATGCGAGCAGAGACCCTGACACGCGCGCGGAGCCCGTGGCGCCGGGACGGGTACTCACTCGTCAGAGACGCCGGCGGGGTGGTGTGGCGCCAGCGCGGCCCCCTGGCGGGCCGCCGCAGCACCACCTCCTCCAGCGAGCCGCGGCGGTGCGACCCCACCTCGCCGTCAGCGTCGTCGCCCCACTGGTCGCGCTCCAGCAGCTCAAACTGGCGCTCCACCTCCGACACCGAGATGACGACGGCCTCCGCTCCGCCGCCGCGCCGCCCGCTCGCCGACCACGCCTGCGTCGCCGACGGCGTCGCGTCGGCGGCATCGGCGGGCGTCGGCGTCGTCGGCCCGCCGACGCCGGGCGCGACGCCGGGCGCGTCTACGGCCACCACCGAGGGCGTAGTAGAGGCCGCCGGAGCGGGCGTGCGGCACCTGCAGCGCCACGCGGTCGGCGCTGTGCGGGGGCACAGTGCTGCGGCCGCCGGGCTCGGCCGTCACGATCAGCGACAGCGGCTGGCCCGGCGACGTCGGCCGGCCCCGGGCCGCCCGCTCGGCGGCGGGGGACGCGTCCTCCGGACAGATGTGGATCACCTGCGGACCGCCGACCGTCACCCGGCAGTCGGCAGCGGAGGTGCTGCCGTCGGCGGCGGGCAGTCCTGAGTCGACACGGGGAGAAGTGCGGCCGGCGGCGGACAGGCGGCAGTCGGTGATGGTGACGTCACACACGTCACTGGCGGCAGGGGACGTGCTGAAGTCGGCGGGGTTTGTTCTGTGGCCGATAGCGGCGGCGGCTTCTGGGGCCTTGGCAATAGTACGTATCGGCTCAATGTGCTCCACAACGGTGATCTCGGAAGAGTCCCTGACGCTCTCGTAACATGCCTTTGCGTCCGCTGTGTAGTCGTGTTCCGGGCGTTTCTGCGGATATGATCCACTCATCGGCTTGCTTTTTGCTTTTGACGAAAATCTTCCCAGTTTGACAGGCTTAGTATTGAGCTTTGTTCGCCCCGATGGTGTGAATGCTTCAGACAACGCTGATTGTTTTAAGGTTAGCGACGCAGGTGTTTTCGTGCGACCAGCGCCTTCGCTAGCACAGTCGACCTCTTCTACCGCAGTGATGTCGGAACAGGCGCCATTCTCTGTATGTTGCGTCACTGCAGTCCCTGAAGAATTTGTTGACTTTGATGTCACCACTCCCTTATTTACTTTTGGCGCCTTAGATGCAATGTTATGCGGTAAACTTAGATCAAGATCATCTAAACATTTATCTTTAGATTTCTTTGCGAGATATTTGTCTTCTTTTTTCTTCTCCTTCCGCTTGAACTCTTCGAAGGCCTTCACGATATCAAATTTAGAGGTGCCAAATCCTGGCAGTGACAGTGATCTGTCAGGCGGCTTCGGAGCCATGCGTTTCTTCCTCGCCGCAGCCTTCTCCACGGGAGCGCTGCTCTTCTTAGACTCCAGCTTCTTCTTGAAGCCGGTTTGCTGGCTCCTGGGAGGCCGGTGACCTGCCCTCGGCTGGGGCCATTGCCCCGCGGTTCCGGACAGTTCTGACCGGGCATCGGCGGTGGCGGCGGGATCACGCCAGGTGTCATCGGCACCCGCTCCACCGGCGCGGTCAGGTCCGGCAGGGGCGGCGGCGGCGGGATCAGGCCGGGGGTCACCGGCACCCGCTCCACTGGCGCGGTCAGGTCCGGCAGGGGCGGCGGCGGCGGGATCAGGCCGGGGGTCACCGACACCCGCTCCACTGGCGCGGTCAGGTCCGGCAGGGGGCTGGTGGCGGCGGGGATCAGGCCGGGGGTCACCGGCACCCGCTCCATCGGCGCGGTCAGGTCCGGGAGGGCGCTGCCGGTCAGGCTCGGAGGGCCGCCGAGAGTCGGGGCGTGGCACCCGCCGCCGGCTTCTGAGGCCTTGCCGATGTGGAGCGACTGGGCGATGGCCTTCCTTGCCATCTGAAAAGCGGGGCGTTGTCTTCCGGCTTGCCGAGCCTCCGGCCGGTGTTGCAGGAAGCTGGGGTTTTGTGTTGGGCGGCTGACGGACTCTAATGTCGGCGTGCTGTCTAGCCTGGCCTGCAGCGGGGCCAGGGACGAGCCTGCTGCGTCTGGAGCGCCATTCCACGCTTGCGTGGCGTCTGCCCGGACGTCAGGCCTGTTTGGTCTGACCTCGGTCTAGCAACGCTCGAGCTGCATCGACCATTCTCCGACTTCATCTAACTTCGTCCAACGCCCTGTGGTCGTCCTCCGGCTTCCGCCGGCTCAGGCCGACCGTCACCTTCTCCCCCTTCGTCTTCCGCACGCCGAGGGTCTCGCAGCCGGCGCTCCGCGGCCCGCTTCAGCCCCAGCTTGGCGCTGACAAGCGACTCAGCTGAGATGAGTCCGGCACGGGGCACGGCCGGCTCTGCCTCTCGCCTCGCCGCCGGCGCCTCCATCTCCGACCCGTCGCTGCCGTCACCGCCGTCCTCCTCGAGCTGGCGCTGCCTTTCGATGCCGAGCCGGATGAGCCGGACGAGGTCGACTGTGTCCGAGTCGTAGCCGAGGTCGGAGCGCACGTCCACCCGCAGGCTATCGTAGACAACCACCTCTCCTTCGCCTCCACCGCCCGCTCCCAGTGCCCTCCTCGGCCGCCAGGTTCTCGTAGATGGGCGCCTCCTCCGGCGCGTCGCCGTTGGCGTAGATGGCTGCAGCGGCCCGTATCCGTAGAGCGGCGCCTCCAGCTCGTCGTCCGTCTCGTCGTTCTCGTACACGTGTGCTGGTCGTCGGCGGCGCGCCGGCGCGCCGTACTCACTCAGCGGTCTCGTAGATGGGTGCTCGCCGCGGGGGCGACGGCCGCGCGCGGGCCGCCCGGCCACGTCGTACCCGGGCCGGCTGGCGTGGCGCACGGCGAGCCGGCCGGAGCGCCGCTTGGCCGGGAGAGGCTGGGTGAGGCCGGGCCGGCCGCCAGGCGGCGTCGTCCGGCCACCAGCGGCTCCCACCGTGCGGCTTGCAGCGCCAGGTCCGGCTCCCAGACAGCTGTCCGACTCGGAGTCGTCGGCCGTCGGACCGCTGTCGCTCTCGTCGCCGCTCTGAAATGGGCGGCGAGGTTCACCGGTCGGCAACGGCTCAGCGACGCTGGCCACAGGAACCATCGGCTGAAGGGGCGTAATGATGAACAGGAAAGATCGCCAACTACGGCCTGAGGTAGTGAGCGCAGGGCAACGGGATCCTCAAACTTCCCGCATGTGAAGTTCGAGGTAAAAGCCAACCACTTCAACAGCACACGCTGAACCTTGTTCTTATTTGGGCGTTTTTGACGGATGTAGCCTTTGCAAGTCCTTCGACACCGGCTGTTTGACGCTGACGTAAGTCGCCACGCGTCCTCACTGAGCGTCAGCATGGCTGAGCTCGAGCAGACCTGACCACTCACCAACCACGCCAGTCCCGAACTGCAGGCTGGCCGCCGTGACGCCGGCCCGCCCGCGGTGCCGGGAGACCCCGCCCGTGAGAGGGACCAGGCGAGAAAGCGGCCCGTCCCGGTGCCGCCCGAGCTCACTCCCACGGCTTCACCCGCGGAACCCGACACGGCCGCCGCTCGCCGCAGCTCCGGCGCTCAGCGCCGAGCTGCCGCCTTTTTGCTGCGGGTGCGGCCGTTTGTTTCCGGCTGGCGGGTCGCCTGGCGAGATGCCGGGAAGCGGCGGGGGGAGGGGGGAAGGGGGGGAGGGCTGCGGCCGCGCGGGGCAGTCGGAGCCGGGGTGGACCGCGCGCGACACGTACGCAAACATGTGGGCTGGCGTCAAGGTTGCCGGCGAGCACCATGTTGAAACGCCGCTCCCATGGTCAAACATGGGAGGGGCGCCGTGGCGGGGTTCCGGTGTCCTGCGGCGACGTATCCCTGAGACGATGGATAGAAGTTCGGGAAGTGGATGCGATTTGGACTGTTTTTTTTTGGGGGGGGGGGGGCAACGGCATAAGTCCACTGCCATTTCCGTTCTGGACTGGAGAAAGCTGCCCCGCTTGAATTTCCCAACGGGCCGCCACTGCTGAGACGTCCCGTGCCTCGGCCGGTAATCCCCCAACCTCGAATGTGCACACCAAATTCACGGTGCACGTGACATGTAATGTGGTTATCAGTTGTATGCTGCTGATAAGCTCGAGCGAGCCTACGGTATGATCAAACCTCGCACGCCATTGGCAGAAAGCGAAGCTTCCGGCGATGGGTGACGCATGCGCGTAACATAACCCGGATTTTTCCTGGGCTGGTATGTGGGCTTTAAACAAACCTGATGTTTCCTCCTCCGATTGCCAGTGAAATTTGTGGGACGTCGTCGTGACAGTTGCTTTTACTTGCATACAAGGGAGCTCATTTAAAACTGGCACGTTTGTTGCCACCGATGGAGGGAATATGAACCATTTGTAACGAGGGTTGACAAGAGAACGTCACATTCTCACAGTGAAAGCAGCTAATGGGCGGTTGCCAAGGCCACTAGGATGACGCGGTGGTAAACAAAATTCATTACGACCCCTAGTGACGAGAAATTCCGGGTAGCATTGTAAGGATGCGTGCGTAATTAACCAACCTCCCCAAGACAACTCATGACCAGGTGTGTTTGGCGAGAACGGCACCGACCCTCGCGCGCAGTTCCCTGGCCCATCATCCTACCTTTTTCTTGTGAAGCTTCCACAGCCCATACTTCCACACGAAGGACTTCTTGATGTTGAAATTGGAGATTCCGGAGGCCATTTCGAGTGCTCACGCGGCAGTTTAACGGACGCAGCTGCCTTCAGACGTCACTCGCCTCTTGCGTCACCGCCCTCAGGAGTCACTGTAGGGCCGCTGACCGGGCCACTGCAGGGCCGCTGACCGGGCCTCCCCGGGCACCGCTGGGAAGAGGACGAGCAGTCAACTACGGCGGGGCTCGCATCGAGCGGGATCAGGCCGAGTGGTCAGGGAGGCGACAAGACGGTCAGGGAACTACATGACCTGCTGTCTGACAGAGCCTTCCAGTTCCAGCCGACCTTTCTGATATCAGATCCCCGGGGCCGGTTTATCTGCACGCCGGTTGTACCGCGGGCTCGACACGGTTGACTTGCGCTTGTGTTTGACCAGACCGGGGCGTATCACGCCATCATTGTCCGAGGACATGAGAAGCGCAAATGGCGTTATTCCGCGCCACTTAACTCGTCATTATGAGCCCGAGTCGAACTCTGCACACTTCTTGTTTCACTGACCTCGTTGCGACAACCAGCGTGACCAGCTGCCACGATTATTTTAACAGCTACACGATCAGATCGCCAGCAAGGGATTACACCTGGCGATTACTGAAGGATTGGCTGCGTCGTCTGCAGGCTATTCGAAACCGCCAGGTCTTAAACAGGACAGCGGACAAGGCACAGGCTCAGCGGTGAAACTATCGCTCGCGCGGGCAGGTGATCTGGCCCCGCATTGGCTCGATTCCGCGAACATTGACTGTGTCAACGGCTTGTGAACATATCGTGTGCTACACCACGGTGTGAAAGTTGTGATGTCCAAGTTCCTGTCAAGATTAATTGCTTTCATGTAAAAAAAGGGTTCATTTTATTGATACAAAGAGTGTACTCGGCTGGGCGGGTAGTGAGATTTTGCGGCAACTTCCCAACTTGGAGAGGAAGTTGGGTCAACGCCGGAATAAAGCCATTTTTACCTATTTTAGGAGCATGTGTGACCATTTTCTCCGCTCAGCGCCCAATAACTTTGCGATACTCCACCCCTGTTCCAGATATTTAGACATATGTTTGATGCCTGATGCCTGTAGCTCACCGATCGGTATCACTGAGGCTTCTCATCCTATCCGGTCTGAACTGACTGAAATGCAGCAGCATATCGTATAACAATGCGTTGTAGCCTGCTACATTTCATTCGATTTCGAGGCTGACGTGAAGATCACGTCGTAGCGTGAAACTCTCCCTGGGATAAAGGCGTTGGTTAGGATTTACCACTGGTTGCACATTGCGGCCGACATCTTGATGTAAATCAACCGTCATCGAGTGGGCGCAAAATGGCCCCGATACCGACGCGCCCTTAAACACTAAATCGCCACCAGAACTTGATGTAAATCGGCGCGATGTTTGGTTCTCACCTTCAGTAAAAACCAACATAAGCAAGTTAAAACAGCTACTGTGTACTAAAAATAGCATTAAACATTAAAACAGTCATTACAGGCGGCACCATCTGAGATCCCGCGGCGAAACTGGCCACGCCTCCTGGTGGCGATGGCCGCCGCGCCGCCGCCGTCTCCGGTGCTGCACACACATGCGGCGCTGCAGTTTCCTTATCCCTGAGAGCCTGTCGGCGATTAGGCACCCACCGCTGGACAATCCCACCCCTCCCACCGCTTTCTTGCCGGCGGAGGCGGCCGCTCAGCCGCCGGAACCGACGGCCACCGAGCCGGCCCGCGGTCGCCAGATATCGCGGCGATCTCGCGGCGTGCGGCGCACACTTTCGCCGTCCGCCGGCCGCAGCGTCCGTTGCATAATGGCGGGCAGCGGAGCGCAGCGGTGCGGCCGCAGGGCAGACTGCTGCAGGTGACCTCAGGTCGGCTCCCGCTGGAAGGCCCGCGGGAGCCGACCCCTCCCCGCGCCACCGTCTGGAGCCGGTTCCCCTCCAGGTGGCTGTTACGTCATGCTCCTCCTATGCCCCGCTGGCTATTGGCCAAGGGCGGCGATCGGGAGTCGGCTCCGATCTCACTGGCCACGGGAACCGGCTCCGATCTCGTCGGCCGCGGGAGCCGGCTCCGAACTCGCTGGCCACGGGAGCCGGCTCCGATCTCGCTGGCCACGGGAGCCGACTCCGGTCTCGCTGGCTACGGGAGCCGGCTTCGATCTCGCCGGCCACGGGAGCCGGCCCCAAACTTGCCGGCCACGGGAGCCGGCTCCAATCTTGCCAGCCACGGGAGCTCCCTCCGATCTCGCTGACCACGGGAGCCGGCTCCGATATCGCTGGCCACGTCAGCTGGCTCAGACAACGCTGCTGTCGGAGCTGACGCACAGACCGTTAACGTGCAGCTGGGGCGTAACCCCATTCATCCTGGCGAGCGCGATATGGCCGAAACTGCGGGCTTCCATACGCCCGCCTCTTAGGACAGCCCACCTCTCCGACCTGGAGCTCCCGACTCTCGTTCTGATAATGACCGAAGCCGCGCACTGGAGCCGACCAAATGGCCCCTATTTCCTCCCGCGGCACGCCCATCGGAAGAACGTGAATGGCCGGTGGGAAAAATCGACAGCGGCTCGGAAGAAAGCAAACGTGATGGATGCGAGTGACTTTCTCTGCGATTTACATTCCTGAGAGCGCGAGGGTGAGAAGACGTCAGGCATCACATTACGACGATGACGTGACTGTACGAGCAGCGTGAGATAACCGAGTCACGCCGACAGCAGTGGCCTTCCCCGACCGGCAAATCAGGCTCAAAAGTGTTACATTCCGCGACATTTTCCCGCGTCCGCGCATGCGCACATGCATCGTTGTATCCACAACGTGTCTACATTTCCAGAATTGCTAACAGCTGGGAGCCATTCCTTCAGAAAAATGGTTCGTTTTTTTTGGGTACTGCGTGAAGAATATCAACTTGTGACCAGCGTTGTATAAGTGCAAATAAAGCTTAGGTCAAGACCCTCACAAGAAACATCTCAAAGAAAAGTCGGTCATGACGTAAAAGTACCATGCATCAATAAGATGTTTTGTAAATGCAGAAAAAGAGGAGTACGACCCAAAAACGAATCCATGATCTGAGCCATCAGTCCTAAAACCCATATATCTCTGGCCTCAATGTCGATCACCAAGAACTGGGAGAACACCTTCGGACCACTCACCTTCGGAAACACCTTCAGGAATTCAGCACTCTTTCTGAACTGCTGTCGAAGAATCTCCGAAGATCATCCCTATCGTAGTTTTACCGAATGATGACAATTGACGGAGATACAGAGTTTTTTTGTCAAACAAAAAAGCTCGGTTCAAGCAAGCGAAAGGTTCGGCCAGCATCTTTTTGGTGGACAGCTTTCTACATTGCCTTCTGCCCAAAGTAACTGCCTGCTTTGTAAAATATAAGCCAGAAATGTACAACAGGCCTATCAAAGCGCAGGTAGCTTTGCACAACTTCAACGTCAGGAAGTTTTCACAACCCTACCTGACGTCTGCATTTGCACTCCGTTTTTCATTTCATTCTCCTGGTTCACTGGAGAGAAACAGGCTTTCGAGCTGGTCCGGAAGGGTCATAGTTTGCTGTCTGGCTCGGGGCCGGTTCGACATGTCACAAATGGGTCAAATGCTTTTTTCCGTTCGTGAAATGATGCTGTGGAAGCAGTTAAGATTATTTAGTTCAAGACACTGTAACTATTAACAGTGTGTTGCATGAGCTATCAAGGCTGAAGATCCTATATTGCTTTGCGTCGAAGGATTTTCTGCAATTCGAAATCTTCTACGATTCTTTCAAAAGGCTATGCTACAACCGGACACTGATCTCGATTTTGTAAGACGAAAATTTCTTAACACAACACACACTTTGCATAGTGGCAGCAGAGGCAGAGAAACCCGAGGCCCATCTTTGGATACATATCTAGTGCAGAGACGCCGAAGCACTCATATGGTGCAAGCAAGTGCGTGCAGCTCCAACAGCTCCAGTGTGTGCAGCTCCAACAGCCGCCGCTCATACACTCCACGCCTGCTGCTCCGTTCGCCCGACATCGCGCAACGCTGTCGACACTCGCGGCGCGTGGACGTAACGGCCCGCACGTGACGTCACACGCCGGCGATACAGACGGTGACGTCACGGCCGCGTGCCGCGTGCAGACGGTCAGGCCGCCGGGCCGGACATTCGGACAACTTTCGCCGGCCGGCCGGGCACCGGCGGACATCGGTGACCTCCACCGCAGCCCGGCGGCCAGACCAACCGGCCGGGGGACCTGGTGGGGCCGACAACCGCGCCGGGTACCAGCTGGGTCACAGCCAAGGCGTAGTGCAGCCAGCGCCGTATGACTTATGGTTTTCTTTTTTAGATATAGTCGAAGTTCGAAGCCTTTTGACTTGATGGATTTGTAGTGTCAGCGTCCATGCTAAGCAGTGCTTGTTGCATAAGCCAGACGCAGCCATCCGATCATAAAATTCCGGGTCAACGGCAGACTTTAGCGGCGAAAGCTTGCCGCACTGCAATGCTAGGCACGGTCTGTCCTGACCTCTGACGTCACCTGACCTTTAACGCGGCCGTTGCCACCGGCTGCAGGCCATTCCAGTCAGGGGTGAATGGCGAGCGCGAAGCCATCCCCTGACGACTGAAGCCATCCCCACCACGTGCGGGCGTGAGGGTGGTCAATAGTTCTTAAAGCTGCGACTGACTGGTGCGGTAACCACTCGGTCACGGGCTTGTTGCAGGGCACAGCATGCAAACACACCCTTAGTAAGAAGTGGCGTGGAGACCGAAGCTTCTCCATAAAAACGAAAGTCAAAGCTCCGAAGGAGATCAGAATCAACGGAAAATGCAATTAATCTGTGGGTGGGAGACTGAAATTACAAAAAGAGACGCAGCTCACTTAAAATACCGCGCGGTTAACTAGGCAAGTGGATGCGCACAGCAACAGCTCATGTCGCTGTCGTGACCCAGATTCCACAGTCGGGCCGGCCACTCATACTCAAATTACCTCCCCCCTCCCCCTCTCTCACGCTCACGGAAACTGCTCGGCGACCACCTGGTGCCCTTCTGGTGGCCATTCTGTGCATCGGACCGTATCACATTCATTGAGGGTCGTCGGTGTACGGCACGGTTTTTCATGTGCTCTCATCCTAAGCCACAAAAACTGGAGGGAGCGAGAGCGTACAGCTGAGAAAGAACAATGAACTGATCA
>NW_023596921.1:19496317-19516780 GCF_011947565.3 Pollicipes pollicipes
ACACCCACACACCCACACCCACACCCACCCCACCCCCACACCCACCCCACCCACACCCACACACCACCCACACCCCACACCCACACCCCACCCCCACCCACACCCACACCCCACCCACACCCACACCACACCCACACACCCCACACCCACACACACACACACACCCACACACACACCCACACACACCACACACACACACACACACCCACACACACCCACACACACACACCCACACACACCCACACACACCCACACACACCCACACACACCCACACACACACACCCACACACACCCACACACCCCCACACACACACACACACACACACACACACACACACCCACACACCACACACACACACACACACCCACACACACACACACACCCACACACACACAACACCCACACACACACACACACACACACCACACACCACACACACAACACACCACCACACAACACACACACACACCCCCACACACACACACACCACACCACACACACACCACACACACTCATTTCCCACAACTTCTCCCTTTTCCTTTTCCCCCCTCTTCTCACTCCTTTCCTTTTCCTTTCCCTTCTCGCTTCCTTTTTTCCTATTCTTCACTTATTACCTTCCCGTTACCTCGCCCTCCTGCCTCGTACTTCACGCTGCCGCCTTGCCTGCCTTCCGACTCCGTGTATTCAGCCAACTTCCTTCGTGTCGCCTGGCCGACCTGTTTGGCCGGCCTGGCCGCCGCTCCGGCCCGACCGTTTTGCACGCGTGGTCGGGCGTCCTCAGTCGATCCGGCGGCTCTCGATCGTTTCGGCGGTTCCCAGCCGATCTCCGGCTAGTTTGACGACGGCCGCCAGCAGCCGCCGTCCGTATGGCGGCTGGGGAGGCTGCTACGCCCGACTACGCCGCCAAACGCCATGGGTGCCATCTACCGGCAGGGAGTCGTGTTTAGATCAGCCGAGACGCTGCTCATTTAGAACAGGCGGCTGCGCACGGTAACAGCTCATGTCGCTGTCGTGACCCAAATTTCACAGTCAGGCTGGCCACTCATGATCATATTAGCCCCCCCCCCTCACGTTCACGGAAACCATCCGGTGACCAGGTGGTGCCCTTCGGGTGGTCATCCTGCTCATCGTGCCGTGTCACTTTCATTTCAGGCTCGCCTGGTGCGGCACGGCTTTTCATGTGCTCTCATCCTAAGCCACGAAAACTAGAGCGAGGTAGGGCGTACAGCTGAGAAAGAGCAGTTAATTGACCATGCTCGAACGTTCGAAGTGCATACTACAAAACGTCAAGAACCGGGAGCCCCTATTGTCCGCAAGCGGTGTCATTTTGCACCGGAATCTCGAATATTGACATGACGTCCGCCTGTGCAGTCACTGGGTCACCGGAAACCTATAAGGTCACCAGAGGTCATTTGGCGGCCACCGGGTGGGCACCGGTCGGCCACCGGTCGTCCATGGAGAGTTGCGGGCATTATGCGCGTTAAAGGGCATGTCACATGGGCAGCCGGGCGACCTGACTCATCACTTCACAGCGATGAGTGGCCGAGAGTGAAGGACTACCGACGGGACATGCAACTCTGCTGCCAGGCATTAAGGGTGGGAGCGACAGAGGTGGCACGTTGCATACCGAGTGGATGAAGCTTTAATGCCCTACCCACCAACGCCAGGGATAGTCACACATATTTTATAAAACAGCTTAAACGGAAACTGTTCAGAGGACGTATTTTGGTAGGTAGTGTGACTCGTATACATGGAGCTATCTGTGTTTGGTGCATACGAACGTGATCAGTTCATTGTTCTTTCTCAGCTGTACGCTCTCGCTCCCTCCAGTTTTTGTGGCTTAGGATGAGAGCACATGAAAAACCGTGCCGTACACCGACGACCCTCAATGAATGTGATACGGTCCGATGCACAGAATGGCCACCAGAAGGGCACCAGGTGGTCGCCGAGCAGTTTCCGTGAGCGTGAGAGGGGGAGGGGGGAGGTAATTTGAGTATGAGTGGCCGGCCTGACTGTGGAATCTGGGTCACGACAGCGACATGAGCTGTTACTGTGCGCATCCACTTGCCTAGTTATCCGCGCGGTATTTTAAGTGAGCTGCGTCTCTTTTTGTAATTTCAGTCTCCCACCCACAGATGAATTGCATTTTCCGTTGATTCTGATCTCCTTCAGAGCTTTGACTTTCGCTTCTATGGAGAAGCTTCGGTCTCCATGCCGCTTCTTGCTAAGGGTGTGTTTTCATGCTGTGCCCGGCAACAAGCCCGTGACCGAGTGGTGACCGCACCAGTCAATCGCAGCTTTAAGAACTATTGACCACCCTCACGCCCGCACGTGGAGGGGATGGCTTTAGTCGTTTTAGGTGCTCGCCATTCACCCCTGACTGCGATGGCCTGCAGCCGGTGGCAACGGCCGCGTTAAAGGTCAGATGACGTCAGAGGTCAGGACAGACCGTGCCTAGCATTGCAGCGCGGCAAGCTTTCGCCGCTAGTCTGCCGTTGACCCGGAATTTTATGATCGGATGGCTGCGTCTGGCTTATGCAACAAGCATTGCTTAGCATGGACGCCGACACTACAAATCCATCAAGTCAAAAGGCTTCGAACTTCGACTATATCTAAAAAAAAACCATAAGTCATACGGCGCTGGCTGCACTCCGCCTTGGCTGTGACCCAGCCGGTACCCGGCGCGGTTGTCGGCCCCACCAGGTCCCCCGGCCGGTTGGTCTGGCCGCCGGGCTGCTGTGGAGGTCACCGATGTCCGCCGGTGCCCGGCCGGCCGGCGAAAGTTGTCCGAATGTCCGGCCCGGCGGCCTGACCGTCTGCACGCGGCACGCGGCCGTGACGTCACCGTCTGTATCGCCGGCGTGTGACGTCACGTGCGGGCCGTTACGTCCACGCGCCGCGAGTGTCGACAGCGTTGCGCGATGTCGGGCGAACGGAGCAGCAGGCGTGGAGTGTATGAGCGGCGGCTGTTGGAGCTGCACACACTGGAGCTGTTGGAGCTGCACGCACTTGCTTGCACCATATGAGTGCTTCGGCGTCTCTGCACTAGATATGTATCCAAAGATGGGCCTCGGGTTTCCCTGCCTCTGCTGCCACTATGCAAAGTGTGTGTTGTGTTAAGAAATTTTCGTCTTACAAAATGGAGATCAGTGTCCGGTTGTAGCATAGCCTTTTGAAAGAATCGTAGAAGATTTCGAATTGCAGAAAATCCTTCGACGCAAAGCAATATAGGATCTTCAGCCTTGATAGTTCATGCAACACACTGTTAATAGTTACAGTGTCTTGAACTAAATAATCTTAACTGCTTCCACGGCATCATTTCACGAACGGAAAAAAAACATTTGACCCATTTGTGACATGTCAAACCGGCCCCGAGCCAGACAGCAAACTATGACCCTTCCGGACCAGCTCGAAAGCCTGTTTCTCTCCAGTGAACCAGGAGAATGAAATGAAAAACGGAGTGCAAATGCAGACGTCAGGTAGGGTTGTGAAAACTTCCTGACGTTGAAGTTGTGCAAAGCTACCTGCACTTTGATAGGCCTGTTGTACATGTCTGGCTTATATTTTATAAAGCAGGCAGTTACTTTGGGCAGAAGGCAATGCAGAAAGCTGTCCACCAAAAAGATGCTGGCCGAACCTTTCGCTTGCTTGAACCGAGCTTTTTTTTGACAAAAAAACTCTGTATCTCCGTCAATTGTCATCATTCGGTAAAACTGCGATAGGGATGATCTTCGGAGATTCTTCGACAGCAGTTCAGAAAGAGTGCTGAATTCCTGAAGGTGTTTCCGAAGGTGAGTGGTCCGAAGGTGTTCTCCCAGTTCTTGGTGATCGACATTGAGGCCAGAAATATATGGGTTTTAGGACTGATGGCTCAGATCATGGATTCGTTTTTGGGTCGTACTCCTCTTTTTCTGCATTTACAAAACATCTTATTGATGCATGGTACTTTTACGTCATGACCGACTTTTCTTTGAGATGTTTCTTGTGAGGGTCTTGACCTAAGCTTTATTTGCACTTATACAACGCTGGTCACAAGTTGATATTCTTCACGCAGTACCCCAAAAAACTGAACCATTTTTCTGAAGGAATGGCTCCCAGCTGTTAGCAATTCTGGAAATATAGACCCGTTGTGGATACAACGATGCATATGCGCATGCGCGGACGCGGGAAAATGTCGCGGAATGTAACACTTTTGAGCCTGATTTGCCGGTCGGGGAAGGCCACTGCTGTCGGCGTGACTCGGTTATCTCACGCTGCTCGTACAGTCACGTCATCGTCGTAATGTGATGCCTGACGTCTTCTCACCCTCGCGCTCTCAGGAATGTAAATCGCAGAGAAAGTCACTCGCATCCATCACTTTTGCTTTCTTCCGAGCCGCTGTCGATTTTTCCCACCGGCCATTCACGTTCTTCCGATGGGCGTGCCGCGGGAGGAAATAGGGGCCATTTGGTCGGCTCCAGTGCGCGGCTTCGGCCATTATCAGAACGAGAGTTGGGAGCTCCAGGTCGGAGAGGTGGGCTGTCCTAAGAGGCGGGCGTATGGAAGCCCGCAGTTTCGGCCATATCGCGCTCGCCAGGATGAATGGGGTTACGCCCCAGCTGCACGTTAACGGTCTGTGCGTCAGCTCCGACAACAGCGTTGTCTGAGCCAGCTGACGTGGCCAGCGATATCGGAGCCGGCTCCCGTGGTCAGCGAGATCGGAGGCAGCTCCCGTGGCTGGCAAGATTGGAGCCGGCTCCCGTGGCCGGCAAGTTTGGGGCCGGCTCCCGTGGCCGGCGAGATCGAAGCCGGCTCCCGTAGCCAGCGAGACCGGAGTCGGCTCCCGTGGCCAGCGAGATCGGAGCCGGCTCCCGTGGCCAGCGAGTTCGGAGCCGGCTCCCGCGGCCGACGAGATCGGAGCCGGTTCCCGTGGCCAGTGAGATCGGAGCCGACTCCCGATCGCCGCCCTTGGCCAATAGCCAGCGGGGCATAGGAGGAGCATGACGTAACAGCCACCTGGAGGGGAACCGGCTCCAGACGGTGGCGCGGGGAGGGGTCGGCTCCGCGGGCCTTCCAGCGGGAGCCGACCTGAGGTCACCTGCAGCAGTCTGCCCTGCGGCCGCACCGCTGCGCTCCGCTGCCCGCCATTATGCAACGGACGCTGCGGCCGGCGGACGGCGAAAGTGTGCGCCGCACGCCGCGAGATCGCCGCGATATCTGGCGACCGCGGGCCGGCTCGGTGGCCGTCGGTTCCGGCGGCTGAGCGGCCGTCTCCGCCGGCAAGAAAGCGGTGGGAGGGGTGGGATTGTCCAGCGCTGGGTGCCTAATCGCCGACAGGCTCTCAGGGATAAGGAAACTGCAGCGCCGCATGTGTGTGCAGCACCGGAGACGGCGGCGGCGCGGCGGCGGCCATCGCCACCAGGAGGCGTGGCCAGTTTCGCCGCGGGATCTCAGATGGTGCCGCCTGTAATGACTGTTTTAATGTTTAATGCCATGTTTAGTACACAGTAGCTGTTTTAACTTGCTTATGTTGGTTTTTACTGAAGGTGAGAACCAAACATCGCGCCGATTTACATCAAGTTCTGGTGGCGATTTAGTGTTTAAGGGCGCGTCGGTATCGGGGCCATTTTGCGCCCACTCGATGACGGTTGATTTACATCAAGATGTCGGCCGCAATGTGCAACCAGTGGTAAATCCTAACCAGCGCTTTTATCCCAGGGAGAGTTTCACGCTACGACGTGATCTTCACGTCAGCCTCAAAATCGAATGAAATGTAGCAGGCTACAACGCATTGTTATACGATATGCTGCTGCATTTCAGTCAGTTCAGACCGGATAGGATGAGAAGCCTCAGTGATACCGATCGGTGAGCTACAGGCATCAGGCATCAAACATATGTCTAAATATCTGGAACAGGGGTGGAGTATCGCAAAGTTATTGGGCGCTGAGCGGAGAAAATGGTCACACATGCTCCTAAAATAGGTAAAAATGGCTTTATTCCGGCGTTGACCCAATTTCCTCTCCAAGTTGGGAAGTTGCCGCAGAATCTCACTACCCGCCCAGCCGAGTACACTCTTTGTATCAATAAAATGAACGTTTTTTTTTTACATGAAAGCAATTAATCTTGACAGGAACTTGGACATCACAACTTTCACACCGTGGTGTAGCACACGATATGTTCACAAGCCGTTGACACAGTCAATGTTCGCGGAATCGAGCCAATGCGGGGCCAGATCACCTGCCCGCGCGAGCGATAGTTTCACCGCTGAGCCTGTGCCTCGTCCGCTGTCCTGTTTAAGACCTGGCCGTTTCGAATAGCCTGCAGACGACGCAGCCAATCCTTCAGTAATCGCCAGGTGTAATCCCTTGCTGGCGATCTGATCGTGTAGCTGTTAGAATAAGCGTGCCAGCTCGTCACGCTGGTTGTCGCAACGAGGTCAGTGAAACAAGAAGTGTGCAGAGTTCGACTCGGGCTCATAATGACGAGTTAAGTGGGGAGGTATAGCGTCATTTGCGCTCCTCATGTCCTCGGACAATGATGGCGGGATGCGCCCCGGTCTGGTCAAACACAAGCGCAAGTCAACCGTGTCGAGCCCGCGGTACAACCGGCGTGCAGATAAACCGGCCCGAGGATCTGATATCAGAAAGGTCGGCTGGAACTGGCAGGCTCTGTCAGACAGCAGGTCATGTAGTTCCCTGACCGTCTTGTCGCCTCCCTGACCGCTGAGCCTGGTCCCGCTCGATGCGAGCCCCGCCGTAGTTGACTGCTCGTCCTCTTCCCAGCGGTGCCCGGGGAGGCCCAGTCCGCTGGCCCTACAGTGGCCCGGTCAGCGGCCCTACAGTGACTCCTGAGGGCGGTGACGCAAGAGGCGAGTGACGTCTGAAGGCGGCTGCGTCCGTTAAACTGCTGCGCGAGCGCTCGAAATGGCCTCCGGAATCTCCAATTTCAACATCAAGAAGTCCTTCGTGTGGAAGTATGGGCTGTGGAAGCTTCACAAGAAAAAGGTAGGATGATGGGCCAGGGAACTGCGCGCGAGGGTCGGTGCCGTTCTCGCCAAACACACCTGGTCATGAGTTGTCTTGGGGAGGTTGGTTAATTACGCACGCATCCTTACAATGCCACCCGGAATTTCTCGTCACTAGGGGTCGTAATGAATCTTGTTTACCACCGCGTCATCCTAGTGGCCTTGGCAACCGCCCATTAGCTGCTTTCACTGTGAGAATGTGACGTTCTCTTGTCAACCCTCGTTACAAATGGTTCATATTCCCTCCATCGGTGGCAACAAACGTGCCAGTTTTAAATGAGCTCCCTTGTATGCAAGTAAAAGCAACTGTCACGACGACGTCCCACAAATTTCACTGGCAATCGGAGGAGGAAACATCAGGTTTGTTTAAAGCCCACATACCAGCCCAGGAAAAATCCGGGTTATGTTACGCGCATGCGTCACCCATCGCCGGAAGCTTCGCTTTCTGCCAATGGCGTGCGAGGTTTGATCATACCGTAGGCTCGCTCGAGCTTATCAGCAGCATACAACTGATAACCACATTACATATCACGTGCACCGTGAATTTGGTGTGCACATTCGAGGCTGGGGGATTACCGGCCGAGGCACGGGACGTCTCAGCAGTGGCGGCCCGTTGGGAAATTCAAGCGGGGCAGCTTTCTCCAGTCCAGAATAGAAATAGCAGTGGACTTATGCCGTTGCCCCCCCCCCCCCAAAAAAAAACAGTCCAAATCGCATCCACTTCCCGAACTTCTACCCATCGTCTCAGGGATACGTCGCCGCAGGACACCGGAACCCCGCCACGGCGCCCCTCCCATGTTTGACCATGGGAGCGGCGTTTCAACATGGTGCTCGCCTGGCAACCTTGACGCCAGCCCCACATGTTTGCGTACGTGTCGCGCGCGGTCCACCCCGGTTCCGACTGCCCCGCGCTGGCCGCAGCCCCCCCCCCCCTTCCCCCCTCCCCCCGCCGCTTCCCGGCATCTCGCCAGGCGACCCGCCAGCCGGAAACAAACGGCCGCACCCGCAGCAAAAAGGCGGCAGCTCGGCGCTGAGCGCCGGAGCTGCGGCGAGCGGCGGCCGTGTCGGGTTCCGCGGGTGAAGCCAGTGGGAGTGAGCTCGGGCGGCACCGGGACGGGCCGCTTTCTCGCCTGGTCCCTCTCACGGGCGGGGTCTCCCGGCACCGCGGGCGGGCCGGCGTCACGGCGGCCAGCCTGCAGTTCGGGACTGGCGTGGTCGGTGAGTGGTCAGGTCTGCTCGAGCTCAGCCGTGCTGACGCTCAGTGAGGACGCGTGGCGACTTACGTCAGCGTCAAACAGCCGGTGTCGAAGGACTTGCAAAGGCTACATCCGTCAAAAACGCTCAAATAAGAACAAAGTTCAGCGTGTGCTGTTCAAGTGGTTGTCTTTTACCTCGAACTTCACATGCGGGAAGTTTGATGATCCCGTTGCCCTGCGCTCACTACCTCAGGCCGTAGTTGGCGATCTTTCCTGTTCATCATTACGCCCCTTCAGCCGATGGTTCCTGTGGCCAGCGTCGCTGCGCCGTTGCCGACCGGTGAACCTCGCCGCCCAGTTTCAGAGCGGCGACGAGAGCGACAGCGGTCCGACGGCCGACGACTCCGAGTCGGACAGCTGTCTGGAGCCGGACCTGGCGCTGCAGCCGCACTGGGAGCCGCTGGTGCCGGACGACGCCGCCTGGCGGCCGGCCCGGCCTCACCCAGCCATCCCGGCCAAGCGGCGCTCGGCCGGCTCGCCGTGCGCCACGCCACCGCCCGGGTACGACGTGGCCGGGCGGCCGCGCGCGGCGTCCGCCCGCGGCGAGCACCCCATCTACGAGACGCTGAGTGAGTACGGCGCGCCGGCGCGCGCCGACGACCAGCACACGCTGTACGAGAACGACGAGACGGACGACGAGCTGGAGGCGCCGCTCTACGAGAACGGGCCGCTGCAGCCCATCTACGCCAACGGCGACGCGCCGGAGGAGGCGCCCATCTACGAGAACCTGGCGGCCGAGGAGGGCACTGGGAGCGGGCCGGTGGAGGCGAAGGAGGAGGTGGTTGTCTACGATAGCCTGCGGGTGGACGTGCGCTCCGACCTCGGCTACGACTCGTACCAGTCGCCCTCGTCCGGCTCATCCGGCTCGGCATCGAAAGGCAGCGCCAGCTCGGAGGACGGCGGTGCCGGCAGCGACGGGTCGGAGATGGAGGCGCCGGCGGCGAGGCGAGAGGCAGAGCCGGCCGTGCCCCGTGCCGGACTCATCTCAGCTGAGTCGCTTGTCAGCGCCAAGCTGGGGCTGAAGCGGTGCCGCGGAGCGCCGGCTGCGAGACCCTTCGGCGTGCGGAAGACGAAGGGGGAGAAGGTGACGGTCGGCCTGAGCCGGCGGAAGCCGGAGGACGACCACAGGGCGTTGGACGAAGTTAGATGGAAGTCGGAGAATGGTCGATGCAGCTCGAGCGTTGCTAGACCGAGGTCAGACCAAACAGGCCTGACGTCCGGGGCAGACGCCACGCAAGCGTGGAATGGCGCTCCAGACGCAGCAGGCTCGTCCCTGGCCCCGCTGCAGGCCAGGCTAGACAGCACGCCGACATTAGAGTCCGTCAGCCGCCCAACACAAAACCCCAGCTTCCTGCACACCGGCCGGAGGCTCGGCAAGCCGGAAGACAACGCCGCTTTTCAGATGGCAAGGAAGGCCATCGCCCAGTCGCTCCACATCGGCAGGCCTCAGAAGCCGGCGGCGGGTGCCACGCCCCGACTCTCGGCGCCTCCGAGCCTGACCGGCAGCGCCCTCCCGGACCTGACCGCGCCGATGGAGCGGGTGCCGGTGACCCCCGGCCTGATCCCGCCGCCACCGCCCCTGCCGGACCTGACCGCGCCAGTGGAGCGGGTGTCGGTGACCCCCGGCCTGATCCCGCCGCCGCCGCCCCTGCCGGACCTGACCGCGCCAGTGGAGCGGGTGCCGGTGACCCCCGGCCTGATCCCGCCGCCGCCGCCCCTGCCGGACCTGACCGCGCCGGTGGAGCGGGTGCCGATGACCCCTGGCGTGATCCCGCCGCCACCGCCGATGCCCGGTCAGAAACTGTCCGGACCGCGGGGCATGGCCCCAGCCGAGGGCAGGTCACCGGCCTCCCAGGCGCAGCAAACCGGCTTCAAGAAGAAGCTGGAGTCTAAGAAGAGCAGCGCTCCCGTGGAGAAGGCTGCGGCGAGGAAGAAACGCATGGCTCCGAAGCCGCCTGACAGATCACTGTCACTGCCAGGATTTGGCACCTCTAAATTTGATATCGTGAAGGCCTTCGAAGAGTTCAAGCGGAAGGAGAAGAAAAAAGAAGACAAATATCTCGCAAAGAAATCTAAAGATAAATGTTTAGATGATCTTGATCTAAGTTTACCGCATAACATTGCATCTAAGGCGCCAAAAGTAAATAAGGGAGTGGTGACATCAAAGTCAACAAATTCTTCAGGGACTGCAGTGACGCACACTACAGAGAATGGCGCCTGTTCCGACATCACTGCGGTAGAAGAGGTCGACTGTGCTAGCGAAGGCGCTGGTCGCACGAAAACACCTGCGTCGCTAACCTTAAAACAATCAGCGTTGTCTGAAGCATTCACACCATCGGGGAGAACAAAGCTCAATACTAAGCCTGTCCAAACTGGGAAGATTTTCGTCAAAAGCAAAAGCAAGCCGATGAGTGGATCATATCCGCAGAAACGCCCGGAACACGACTACACAGCGGACGCAAAGGCATGTTACGAGAGCGTCAGGGACTCTTCCGAGATCACCGTTGTGGAGCACATTGAGCCGATACGTACTATTGCCAAGGCCCCAGAAGCCGCCGCCGCTATCGGCCACAGAAGCAAACCCCGCCGACTTCAGCACGTCCCCTGCCGCCAGTGACGTGTGTGACGTCACCCATCACCGACTGCCGCCTGTCCGCCGCCGGCCGCACTTTCTCCCCGTGTCGACTCAGGGACTGCCCGCCGCCGACGGCAGCAACCTCCCGCTGCCGACTGCCGGGTGACGGTCGGCGGTCCGCAGGGTGATCCACATCTGTCCGGAGGACGCGTCCCCCGCCGCCGAGCGGGCGGCCCGGGGCCGGCCGACGTCGCCGGGCCAGCCCGCTGTCGCTGATCGTGACGGCCGAGCCCGGCGGCCGCCAGCACTGTGCCCCCGCACAGCGCCGACCGCGTGGCGCTGCAGGTGCCGCAACGCCCGCTCCGGCGGCCTCTACTACAGCCTCGGTGGTGGCCGTAGACGCGCCCGGCGTCGAGCCCGGCGTCGCGGCCGACGCCGCCGACGCCGCCGATGCCGCCGACGCGACGCCGTCGGCGACGCAGGCGTGGTCGGCGAGCGGGCGGCGCGGGCGGCGGAGCGGAGGCCGTCGTCATCTCGGTGTCGGAGGTGGAGCGCCAGTTTGAAGCTGCTGGAGCGCGACCAGTGGGGCGACGACGCTGACGGCGAGGTGGGGTCGCACCGCCGCGGCTCGCTGGAGGAGGTGGTGCTGCGGCGGCCCGCCAGGGGGCCGCGCTGGCGCCACACCACCCCGCCGGCGTCTCTGACGAGTGAGTACCCGTCCCGGCGCCACGGGCTCCGCGCGCGTGTCAGGGTCTCTGCTCGCATGACGTCCACAAGGGCAGAAACCACAGTCTCGGAATGACAGTGTTGCGGCATGTGTCAGCTGTGTGTTTTTGTCGACCAGCGAGACGTGCACGTGAGTTAGCTGAGCCGTGCACTGTCGGCTAGCATCGCCGGTGCGTGCTGGCCCCGCACGGTCCGTCGGGCCGCTGACGAGGGCTGTGGCCTTGCGAGGCGGGCGCTCGTGCGCTTCGCTACGGTGCTCCACGGCGGGGGTACAGTTTCCTATTCAGCTGAGATGTCGAGGTGTACCGGTGTCGAAATGGCGCTGCTGTAACCACCGCACCCCGTTCAAGTGCGCTGGTGAGGGAAGACAGAAAAGTGAAGTCATAAAGCAAACATCGGTTATATTAAAAATACCCGACGTCGGCTATTAGGATGTGAGAATTCTCATGATACATGATCTTTGACACATTTTTATGACAGCGTGTGGGTGGCCCCTGCTGCGGCGTCTGGTCGGGTGTGGTCTGGTCGGGTGTGGCCTGGTCGGGTGTGGCCTGCTCGAGTCTGGTCTATCACCACCGCCGCGCGCTGTGCTGCCGGCGCGCCACATCTTACCAGTCGGGGAGGCGAACCTTGGTGACCCTCACCCAGTGTCGAAACGACCCTGCCGCACCCACCACACCCGAACGCGGCGCGCCGGGTCGCCGCCCCCAGACCGAGACGACGCCGTTTCCAGTTTCTCTCCGTCGAGTGTTTCGCGCCGAGCCGCCACTGCGCCGGAAAGGTCACGACCTAGGTCGCCGGTGCCATCCAGGGGTCGCAGTGGCGCGGGGTTCACGGCAAACTGTGGCGCAATACGGGCGGGATGAAACGCCGGTTGCAGCTCATGTCATGACAGCACGCTGTGCTTGAGACTGTTCTCACTGTTAGCAGCAGGGGCCGCGTAACAATTGACTAACATTCTCAGTTTCGGTGCTCAGTTTCCCACTCAGTTTCGCTCGTTCACGTGTATGGGAATTGGTTTGCTTCTTGTGCATCAGAATCCGTGTCACGGGAGAGAGGTTAGGGAGGATCGATCCACCACGCCGCGCACTCAAACAGTCCCTTTGGTCTTCAAGAGTCCTGCCCCGCTGCCAGCTGCCGTCGCATGTTCATACAGTGCAGGAGGACCAAACTGTCCTAGGGCTAACGCTGAAGCCAGCTGAAGCTGACTGCTAGCTTCCGTCCGATTCGCTCGAGTAGTCAGCTGTCGACGAGTGTGGCCTGTTCATCTCATGACGTTCTGAAGCTGAAGCCAGCTGAAGCTGACTACCAGCTTCCGTCCGATTCGCTCGAGGAATCAGCTGTCGACGGGTGCGGCCTGTTCACCTCATGACAGGGCACGGGTCTGGACGCTGCCACGCTGGGTGGGTGTGGCCTTGGTGACAGCCGCAGCGGCAAGGGGGCCTGCGAAACTAGCGCAAGACGCTCCCCACCTCGGGTGTGTAGCTGGCTAACAACCTAATTCAAAGCGGTCCAGTCATCAACCTGGAGTAGGAAATGGTCACAGCTTGAGATGAGCTGCAGCCGACTTGTGGCTGATCAGTTGCATGCGTGTTGTGAAATATGCGATATCCCAGCCGCCATTTGTATTCTCGTTGGTCGCAGTGGCTGTCACGTCGCCTGCAGAGGGTCGTGACGTGCTGATTTTATCACCACAGCCGCCTGCGTCTCATGCATCACAACAAAAGCCGTCCTGGCTTTAAAAGATCTGCTTTTTTTCCCGCGCCTTCTGTCCTTGCTTTGCTGGTGACGGTAAGTCACGGCGGCTGCTGAGCCAAGGCGTTTACACTGGCCATTGAGCGAGTCTGCAGCAATTCGATTCCAAATCACAATAGGTTGGTCAGAAGTTGGCATTCTTTAAAGGAAATTGTGACTACGCGTCTGATTGGCTAACACAATTTTCTCCCAGTAATGAAACGTCCGCCCAAATTCGTACGAGCCCGCTCAAGTTCCGTCCACGCGCAGAGCGTCGACGTTTTAAGCTAATCAAATCCCAGCGGCCGCCAAAAGACAGCAGTCCGGTCAGGCGGCGGCCCGACCTCCAGGCGGCACACCCCGGGGCCTCAGGAGCGGCGCCCCGGGTTTTAGAGGCAGTGTTCGGGTCGGCTGCGTACGCGCGCGTGCACGCCAGTGGGACCGCTGTCACGCCACACGGTGGGACGACGCGGGTCCCGGCCGGCAGCGCGAGCTAGTGACGTTGTAGCTGTACACCGCGCCAGCGCTCAGGCACCCCCCGTGGCGCAGGGGTGGGTGGACATGTGATGCCTCCCCCCCCCCCCCCCCGGGAACAGGCATCAAGGTTGATGGGCGTCAGAGTATGGCGTATGTAGCCCAAGCTGCCACTTTATGGGGTGTATGAAGATCAGGTTACATGGGTGATGGTCCGCCGGAAGGGAGGGGGAGTCTGTGGTGTCTGACGGTTGGTTATCTGGGGTTGGGTCACAACCCCGACATCAGCCGGTCCAGTCCTCCCCCCCCCCTTGCTGTTGTACCGAGCCTGGGTAGCATCATTAAGGTTCTGATCATGAGTCTACATGACCCAATCGTGTCCGCATGGTGTCTTCAATCGCCTGATGTGCGCGGCATGACCCAGTTTTCAATCGTTGCTCAACAAAACAGCTGGCACTCCCATAAGCGCCGGTTGCCATAGCAAAAGTTATAACCGATTGCTTCCCAGCCGCTGAGCGGTTGAGAATATTTGCCGGCAGATGATGTTGTGTTCCCACCATCATTTACCTCGGTCATGCGTCCGTCGGCTACATTGCGTAGTGTGGCCTCAATTTAACGCCATTAAACTTATTTGCGAAAACTCATAAAATGACGTGGCTGTGACCGGTCTGTTGACGGCACCCTCCGCTGCCTGCTAGCATAACAGGGCCAGGTCAATCAAGCTGAGTGCTGGCGATATATTTCACCCTTATGCATAGGTGCTTCGAATGTTAAAAGAATCTTCTCTCGTTGTCTTTCCGAAAACGAACTCTCTCATCGTGGCTTGCGAGTCTCCTCATAATGCAGACGTTGTATTGCAACCCTCCACTGTACTGATCTGAGGTCTGACCTTCAATCGTCGCCGCTCTTGTCACTGCTGAGCAGCGGGGGTCCGCGCCAATGGAGTGGCGTGTTATCTGTCACCGAGGGCTGCCAGAATCCGATCCGAGATAACCTGGTGCAGCGCCCCCTCTTGAAGTATCATTCTCTCTTGCAGTTCAAGGCCCCGGCATGTAAGACGGCCACTCTAGTAGCAAGACGCTCACCAAATGGACAGCGATGCAAAGCAACTGTTTTGAAATTGACTGCATGCTTTATGTTTTGCATGGCACACGGGAAGGAGACACCGTTACGCATTTAGACCGTCTGCAGCGATGCCGGAATGACAGATACGTTATGGAGAGGAGATGACCTAGCTTAACAATACTGCAGCGGTTTCTAGCTGAACTTACAATGTTGCAGCGGTCGTTTCCTGTGTAGAGATGCATAAATTGCCGGAGCAGGTGGTTTTGTATTCAACACCTCTGTGATTGAGAGCAACAGCGCAACGTAGCATTGTGTATCAAATCAGGCGAATCAGCTCTCATTGTGATGACGGCGCTGGAGGTCCACGACACGCAATATGTTTCCGCTGCAAACACCCTAGTCGTTCAGTTCAACAACCTGCCACTGTTACGCGGAGTAGGGTACTTATTCGGGCCATTCGGGCCAGTATAGTAGGGTACTTACTAAGCTGCGGCCTTCCAAAACTGTTTCAGGATTTGTATAGTGACATAACATTTGCAAGAATGCTCTGACTGACGCCCATGGCCGAGGCCTAAAAAGAACGCTCTCAGCACTGAGGACACAAAGCCACCTATCTACCTGCCTGGTACCATAAGACGTGTTCCTTGAACGCTGTACACCCGACGCCACCTATTTAACTCTATTTCACATGGCTGCCACCAGGTGTCGTTGGTAGCGATAAGCCCTTACACGCGTGGTCAAATGTCTGCGGTTTCGTTCTGCGTGCAATGCTACGAACAGGACAGTGACTGCTTGCACTTAAGGGCGCTTCCAACGAGTCTCCTTTTCTTGGACGCGTGGGTTTCGTCGCAGGTTTTGTAATTAATGGTCTCCACGCTTTCATAGGGCCTGACTGGCCCTTTGAAATGTCCCCTTTGAGTGACAGAAGCACTGGACCACGCAGAAGCTTCAGAAAAAAGAGGTGCAATTGTTTTGAACAAAAAGGTCGTGGATGGAGAAATTTCATGTTATCTCTTTGCCTTTTGGCCACTTGGCCGCCGCTACCCAAGTGGCCGGTGCCACCGCGGTAGTTTCATTGTTTACGCCTCGGGGAACAAAACAAAACCTTGACCATGTCACGCTGAACAGTTGAATAACAGCAACGACACGGGTGAGAGCGAACCACTTTCCCCAGGCCCGACCCTCAGAGGCGCAGCATCCAGTGCATACAGACCAAGCGTGTCTTGGAATGAACGGAACGGACACAACTTCATTCACAACTTCAAAATATTTGAGAACCCCTCACTAATGCCGCGTTCAAAGTCCATTTGTAAGATAACAGGCTGTTTGCTCGCTCATGGCGTGTTCACCTGGTTTGTCTCTCTCGCGGCCGTACTGCTGTGCTGTTGCTGTGGTATTGGTGTCGTTGGTAACGGTGCGCCGTTTACATGCTTGATCAAGTGTCTGTGGTTTTGTTTGCGTGCAACGCTGTGATCAGGGTAGTGGTCGCTTGAGCTTAAGGACGCTTCTAACGATTCTGTTTTTTGTTATATAATCGAGACGCAAGTCTAGGGGCTCGTATAATCCTTGGTGGACCAAAGGGAAAAGCTTCGACAGGGTTTGGAGATGCGTCTTATACGGCAGCAGCACGCATGATGTTCGAATGAAGACAAGGCGTATGCAAAGAATGCGTTAAACTAGGCGTAGTTGTGCAAACCAGTTGTGCACTGCTTTACAATGTGCTTTCACTGAAGACATTCAGTGGAATTTTTGGTGGTTTGCGCGGACATGCACCGGACACTGACTGTTGCCATGGTGACTACCGCCACCACCCTGCCGGCCAATTTGGAGGCGAATCAACTAGGCGTTTAGATGAATTAGAGTTCATGTGTTTTGTGAGGCAAAAAAATAAATTATGGCACGGACAATTGGCTGCTTCTCACCACAGCATGGACTGCTCAGTTACCGTACCATTAGCGAGAGCATGAATTGTGATCAAGACGAGGACATCGCCAATTTCGGACTAAAGCCTGTTACTGGACTTGACGCTGTTCACAAATACTTTTGTCATCTTTCATGGTGAAGGTTCTGTGACTCGTCATTGACCGAGTTCAGTGCATGTTTAGGAGCATACCAGAGAGCCTTTCACTTCCCAGTGGTTTCGTATATCTCACAACGAAAGAGGCAGCTGCTTTGATCCCATGCTGAGTGTGTTTATTTCTGCGCGCGAGTCATGCGAACCACGGGAGATACTGCGCGATCGTCGCTCGGCAGTGCCAGGGCTCGGCCATTGCGGTTAAGATAGTGAGTTGTCCATGACACATGGCTGTACGTGTCATTGCCAAATGAACAATGCCAGTCGTTCTAACACTTATAAGACACATGGCTGTACGTGTCATTGCCAAATGAACAATGCCAGTCGTTCTAACACTTATAAACTACTGGAAAGAATTTCATCTGCAAGCATTTTATCAATACATATTAACCTAACCTACATATCGTAAAGTATTGTGATCGTTGTCATTTTCTTACTCGGTACGTTTGTAAATCGCTTCATATAAAACTACTTCATGTTCCATATTTACTACTGGCACACGAGCGGTTATATACGGACACCCTAATTAATCGGTCTCCATTCGGGAGTACATTCGGCAACAAGCTCCATCTAGCTGAGCTGGAGATCCAGCTCCAGAGTCAGCACGAAATTCATCGAGTGATTTCCCACCGACTTTTGTGCTTGATAACCGTAAGTTACGCTGAATGAGTGCTGGTGGTTTTTGACTGTCTTTTTGTGATACTGCCATTAGCTGACTTTGGCTATAACTACTTAAAGCCTTCTTTGCGATTTGTCATGCCAATCGTACAGCACTGATCTTGTCGAGTTAAACAACTTTTCGCCTGCTTCTTTACGCTGGCTTCCAAATGTTAACGAGCAGTGCTGTGGCTTGATTTTTTGTTTTCTGGTGTTAATGAATTGACTTAAGTTTAATGCGTGGCCGGGATGGAGGGAGAACCACTCATGGTTACTTGTTCTTGGGTAGCGATATAGCAAAAACAACATGTCACGTTTTAAATAGCAAATGTAGTCGCCAAATAGCCATGGATATCAGTGCACACTGTGCAACACCAACCGCTATACAGGGGGCTTGGTCTAATCCGCAATGTGATATATCTCATAACAATTGGCGGGGGGGGGGGGGTGCAAAATGACCACGCATGCCAGTTCTCTATAACAAATTTGTATCATTAATATGAGAAATCTAAACCATAGCGATTCATTGCAGCCTTTATGCACAGGTCATTGAAAGGGTTCGTGCGAATATTCGGAAAATCCAACAGTTCAAAATTGCAAAAATAACATTCAGACTGCATGCATGTCATAAGCTGAGGAAATGTAGTTGTATGCACCCCGCTCGGTGTGCGGACAAAGCCCCTGCAGAAATTAAAAGGACGTTTGATAACATCAGCGTGCACTTCCCCCCTTGTCTGTTTACGCCATGAAGGAAACCGACACGGCTGGCCGTAACGTTCGCGGCCTCCGGGCCCAAATACACAAACGGCCGCGGAGGGTCGCCGGCTCCCGTGTCGACGCAGCGCCGCGGCGAAGAGCCCGTCACGGGCGTCTGGCTCCTGTCACGACCACCGCGGCTCTGCCAACTCCCGATGGGCCGACGTCCGGCAGATCTTGGTTGCAGAGCCCCTGCTGTCTCCGCGGGCAGGGCTCCGTGGCGGGGCTCCTCTGCACTCCCGAATAGGCCGACGTTCGGCAGATATTGGTGCAGAGCCCCTGCCTGTCCCGCGGGCAGGGCTCCGTGGCGGGGTTCCTCTGTCCACTCCCGAATAGCGCCGGACGTTCGGCAGATATTGGTGCAGAGCCCCTGCTGTCTCGCGGGCAGGGCTTCATGGCGGGGCTCCTCTGCGGTCCCACGGACATAGCCCCATGGTGGGACTTCTCCCCTGCGGTCCAACGGACATGGCTCCATGGAAGGCATGCTGGTGACTCCACGGCCACGTCTCTACGACTGGGCTCCATACCGTCTCGCGGTCAGAACCCCATAGCGAGACTTCCCTGTAGCACCTCAGACATAACTCTACCGTGGGTCCACAATCGATTGCGTGGACGAGACACTTACCCGGTTTACATGGGCAGCCGAGGATAATTCGAATTAAGATCGGAGCGGATCATGCGACGTTAACCCTCTCGGCGAGGGGCGTTTAACATGGGCGAACCGGCTTTACGTCGGATTAAACGTCGATAGTTCGATCCCGCTTAGTTCGAATCAAGGAACGGATTATGGGCGAAAACTGCGCTTTTGAGGCGAACTGAACAAAACAAGAAGAAAAAGCCGGTACTTGCATAGGATGGCGAATGTCACGAGCCATGGTGGGCGCGAGACAGCTTTGAGGGCGAGAAGGAAGATGGACTCCGTTTGGAAAAATGATCGTGGCGGGATCATAGGCTTTAGCTACAGCACAAGCCATAGCACTTGAAACAACCAGAGTTGCGCAGTCAGCACTGCCAAATCTGTCACATAAACAGTGTTATATGCAAATTTTACTAGCGGGAAACTGGCTAGCAGGAAATCAGTATTTTCTTGTATGGCCAACGACACTCACAAACTTACCCACATCATGTCAGTATGCCACCAGCATCATGTCATCTACTTGCGCAGCCCAAGAAACACATTACCTACCAACACTAATGATTATGAGCAGCCTGCAACAGTGAGCTAAGCTACAAGAAAATGACTCATGGATGCTACATAGTTAGTGGGCAAAAATGTGTAACTGTGTTGTTTCCCCATCCAATGCATCATCAGTAATACCTGAGGCAGCCATTGCCATTCTAGACTTGGCATGGATGGCAAGTCAGAATGCAGCTATTTGCTTTCTTGACATACTAGGGTTGAAATACTGTTTGATATCCTTGCACGCAACAGCTTTGGCTGATATGGACTGATGGCTAGGTGGCACCAAACAGCTGGTTCGCACAGTCAAAGATCATAACATGTGAACCAGCCCCAGAGGCTGTCATGGACAATGCACATCTGGGCTCAAAATCATAACAATTATGATTAATTATAACAACAGCTCAATTATCCACCTCATGGTTTGCAAAGATTTACATGTCAAAAAAAGCACAAGGTAACATATTTCACCAGTACAAAACAGGTAATGATGTGCACCACAGATGTTCTCTGCACCTCATGTGGCATCTATGTTAGGTTTACTTAGTTCATGCACTGCCTTTTCTTCCACGTGAAATGCGCAAACTGGATTTGACAGAGTACTGATGACAGCTGTTTTCATCCAGTGCTCACTTTGCTTTCTTGACATTTTGAACCATCACTGGGCAATTTTGGCCCCATCATTAAAAATAGTTCACATTCTGCATGACTGCAATGATCTATTGCCTATATGTGTTGATTCCTTTGCATCATGCAGGAATTATTGAGTTACCTATCTCACAACACACTACAACCGACAAGCAACAAACAGCCTAATCGCATCAAAAACAATAAATTCCAGCCCCCGCTTCCGGCCATTTGGTCTACCTGTGTGATGTAGCTTCATATTTCCTTGACAAGCCATGTCACCAATATCCAGCACATCCCTCCTGCCAATAGGTGGTCAACCAAATGTTCAAGT
>NW_023596921.1:19517780-19547807 GCF_011947565.3 Pollicipes pollicipes
TTTCATGTGCTCTCATCCTAAGCCACAAAAACTGGAGGGAGCGAGAGCGTACAGCTGAGAAAGAACAATGAACTGATCATGTTCGTATGCACCAAACACAGATAGCTCCATGTATACGGGTCACACTACCTACCAAAATACGTCCTCTGAACAGTTTCCGTTCAAGTTGTTTTATAAAATATGTGCGACTATCCCTGGCGTTGGTGGGTAGGGCATTAAAGCTTCATCCACTCGGTATGCAACGTGCCACCTCTGTCGCTCCCACCCTTAATGCCTGGCAGCAGAGTTGCATGTCCCGTCGGTAGTCCTTCACTCTCGGCCACTCATCGCTGTGAAGTGATGAGTCAGGTCGCCCGGCTGCCCATGTGACATGCCCTTTAACGCGCATAATGCTCGCAACTCTCCATGGACGACCGGTGGCCGACCGGTGCCCACCCGGTGGCCGCCAAATGACCTCTGGTGACCTTATAGGTTTCCGGTGACCCAGTGACTGCACAGGCCGGACGTCATGTCAATATTCGAGATTCCGGGTGCAAAATGACACCGTTTGCGGACAATAGGGGCTCCCGGTTCTTGACGTTTTGTAGTATGCACTTCGAACGTTCGAGCATGGTCAATTAACTGCTCTTTCTCAGCTGTACGCCCTACCTCGCTCTAGTTTTCGTGGCTTAGGATGAGAGCACATGAAAAGCCGTGCCGCACACAGGCGAGCCTGAAATGAAAGTGACACGGCACGATGAGCAGGATGACCACCCGAAGGGCACCACCTGGTCACCGGATGGTTTCCGTGAACGTGAGGGGGGGGGGCTAATATGATCATGAGTGGCCAGCCTGACTGTGAAATTTGGGTCACGACAGCGACATGAGCTGTTACCGTGCGCAGCCGCCTGTTCTAAATGAGCAGCGTCTCGGCTGATCTAAACACGACTCCCTGCCGGTAGATGGCACCCATGGCGTTTGGCGGGCGTAGTCGGGCGTAGCAGCCTCCCCAGCCGCCATCGGTACGGCGGCTGCTGGCGGCCGTCGTCAAACTAGCCGGAGATCGGCTGGGAACCGCCGAACCGATCGAGAGCCGCCGGATCGACTGAGGACCGCCCGACCACCGCGTGCAACACGGTCGGGCCGGCGCGTGCGGCAGGCCGGCCAACAGGTCGGCCAGGCGACCGCAGGAAGTCTGGCCTGAATACACGCGGCGTCCGGCCGGCGGCCCGGCGCCGCGTGAAGTACGCCGGCCCGGCGGGCGGTCCCCGGGCCGGTCATCAGTGCCGCCTCGGCACACAGGCCGGCGCCGGGCACAGGAACAGGAACGGAGTGCGCCGCGGGCGGGCCACGGCCAAGCGGCGACGTTGTGGGACATGCGTGTGTGTGTGTGTGTGTGTGTGTGTGTGGGTGTGTGGTGTGGTGTGTGTGTGTGTGTGTGGGTGTGTGTGTGTGTGGTGTGTGTGTGTGTGTGTGTGTGTGTGTGTGTGTGTGTGTGTGTGTGTGTGTGTGTGTGTGTGTGTGTGTGTGTGTGGTGTGTGTGTGTGTGTGTGTGTGTGTGTGTGTGTGTGTGTGTGTGTGTGTGTGTGTGTGTGTGTTGTGTGTGTGTGTGTGTGTGTGTGTGTGTGTGTGTGTGTGTGTGTGTGTGTGTGTGTGTGTGTGTGTGTGTGTGTGTGTGTGTGTGTGTGTGTGTGTGTGTGTGTGTGTGTGTGTGTGGGTGTGTGTGTGGGTGTGTGTGTGTGTGTGTGTGTGTGGGTGTGGGTGTGGGTGTGGGTGTGGGTGTGGGTGTGGGTGTGGGTGTGGGTGTGGGTGTGGGTGTGGGTGTGGGTGTGGGTGTGGGTGTGGGTGTGGGTGGGTGGGTGTGGGTGGGTGTGGGTGGGTGTGGGTGTGGGTGTGGGTGGGTGTGGGTGTGGGTGTGGGTGTGGGTGGGTGTGGGTGTGGGTGTGGGTGTGTGGGTGTGTGGGTGTGTGGTGTGGGTGTGTGGGTGTGTGGGTGGGTGTGGGTGTGTGTGGGTGTGGGTGTGGGTGTGTGGGTGTATGTGTGTGTGCGCATGTGTGGGTGGGTGTGTACTGTGCGCTGGGGCGTGACGTGACGCGGAGTCTTATTTGATGTCTTGTCGGAGGGAGTGCGGCGATCAGCAGATGTGGTGTGGAGCCTGGCCCTTTCGAGTTCCTGGAAGGGTTAACATGCTTATATCGTCCTGCAAGCGTGACGTGAAGTGTCCAACGCTGCACTTCCCACATCCTTGCTTTATCTACTGGCTGCCCCCAAAAAAACTGTCGGAAACGTGTAGCATTGATTCATTGTGTAAGCATGAATCCAACACAAGCCACAACTCAACAAAAATTGTGCAAACTAACCACCAGAACTTCTAAAAGGCCGTCCCTAGACCCAGTTACGTAATGACATCAACGGGACGCTCGCGTTGGATGCAAGTACGGGGAAAAAGTTCTCGAAACTGAAGTGTCAGCATCAAGCTAAGACCTGTGCTGTCGTGATCGGCATAGTTAAAATACAGAAGATGTGCTTATCTACATTGCATAATCATTTCTGTAACTCTTCTTCTGTCTGTAAGATATCAGTCCGTGATAAACCATGTGATAAACCATGATAAAGGCGGAAACGCCATTGATTAACAGACGTCAGTTGGATATGACAAAACCAAAACGAGCACTAATGATGTCGACTTGATTGAGTCTGCTCGCTTCATAAGTTAGTTTTAAAGCGAAAAGAAATATAGCGAATGTTTCGTCTTCAGACGATTTGCATATTATGTTCGTTTCTCACCTTTCTGAGACTTCAAATAAGCCATGGCACGCAAATACCGCCATAAGCTCGGGTAAATTTACAAGCGACACATCACACGTTGAACATTTTTTTACCGCTAATGGTGTGTCTCATTGTTATTCAAATAAACTGCTGAATTTGGAATAAACAGTTCTATTTTTGTAACCATTTGACGCGCAAATTTTGGAATATTTAGCTGCTTAGATTCCAAGGGCCGAGAAACGCGTGAGTAGTATTTACATTTGTCATACATTTTTAGATACACTGATGCATGCGCATGCTGATGCATGCGTGCATGCGTACGGCTGATGCATGCGCATCAGCCGTACTCTGAGACGTTTCCAACAAACGAAAACATATGTAACGATCATGAAGAGAAACACATAAGCTGTCTTCTCCATAAAAAGTTCATTTTTGGGTGAGTCAGGTTTTTCAACTCTTGCAACTCGTCTGCTTTCCTGCATCAGCAGCGCGGTTGCTGTGGTCAGCGATCTGTTCGTAATAACCGCATGAATGGAACCAACAACATTTGATTAACGTGGCGCATGTTCCAAATGACGCCATGCATGCATTGTTGGAGATGTTGTAGGAGCTATGGCTGGTATGGGTAACAGTTTGCAACCATGGTGCGTGATATAGAAAGCAGAGCAAAAATCTGCGATTCGTTTGCCATGGGTCCTGAATGGGTGAATGGTATCAAACGCTACACACAGTTCATAGGTCAAATTGAAGCAAAACACATGTCAAAACATCGGCACCGACGGAAAGGTCACAGATGTCAGCTGAAACCCGAGCCCAGCCGGACTCAGCAGTTCGAATCCGGTCTCAGTTCGACCTCAGTACACAGCGCGCCCCCGCGCCTCGCTGCGTCGTTACCTCGCGTCGCCCGCGGCTCAGCTGCGGCCCCCGGCGCTCCTCCCGGCTGGTGCCGGCGGGCTGGAGACGCACCAGCGACACGACCCGGCGGCAGAGCCTCTCGCACCACCCACAGCCGACCGAGGCCGGCGCGCAACTGCGGCGGTTTCTCTTTCACCGGACGAAGACGGAGCGGAGCGCCACGATCGCCGTGGACGCGCGGGGAGAGCGGACGGCACACCTGGCATGGGCGGGAGAGAGGGGGTGGGGTGGGAGGGGGGGGGGGAGATGCGAGGACAGGCGGGAGAAGGCTGGACGCTACACAGAGGCCCGGGCAGAGTGCGAGTGAAGGACGCGCTTTTCACAGGCTCCAGGACACAGGCAATTAGGGCTTTGACGTACGCCGGCGCCTGGACAGAGAAGAGAAGGAGAGAAGAGGCGTTACACGCCGGGCACCTGGAAGGAGAAGCGGCAGTGCTGGCGTGCACACTACTGACAGCTCGTCGATTGATGATGAGAAGGGCCAGGTCCGAATCAACTGACGTTTTTGTGCAAGACGCTTTTTGTCGGACTCACTCTACGTTGAGCAATATTGGATGACACCACGATATGATACTGGTTTATGCATAGCGAGCAAACGTTTCCTTTACCCAATTAGCCACCTGCTGAGGCCCATTAGGCCCGCCCTGTTTGCCCACTCCAAACCACTCACGTGTATGTGCACTACGTGCGAGGTGCGTCCACTACGTGCGAGGTGCCGCATGCCTGTGGTGCACCCTACATTGTCATTAAACAGACGACAGCGCGTGGGTCGCACGCTTTTCGTCGCACGCCTGGTCTACGGTACCGTTTGTTTTACAGGTCTACTTACCTGTAAACAAGCTGATAGTGAAACGATGGCCGACAAGGCATCGCCGCCTGTAGGATCGCAGAGTTCCTCTGCGACGCAGAGTCCACGTTCGCACATGAACCTCATGGGCCCGCGCATAACACACTAAAGACTTCCTGAGACACACGCCCTGTAAAATCTGCGATTCATCTTCCACATTTGCAAGATTGACCAGAGACGTAACTTCCGCCGTGACCAAGGTGGGACCGAGCAGTAGGGTGAGGGTGCAAACTGTCCACGAGCTTCACAAATACAGCACAGCTTGGCTCAGGGGTTTGGCCGCAAATCGTATGTACACGCGCCCATACTGTGGCCGGTTTGGGACGTTGCACTAAACACAGCGTGACCAGAGAAGCGTTGTTTTTTCCTGAGTGAATCCTTACGCAAGCAGAGGTGAGGGAGGCGAAGGAAGGTTAAGATTGGCAAAAATGTGTAATGTAGTTCATGAACACCCTTTTATCAAGTCAGACAGATCATTTTGCTGCGTAGTTCCAACTTATTTGAAGTCTTGCTCACCTGATGTGTATGCTTACCCTCCTGCTTTCAAACTTTCCCGGCCAGGTTGCAACCATAAAAACGTCCATCCAGTTCACTTTCGCAGCACGTGCTGATCGTGGCCTCGCATTTCAGGTATGCTCACTAAGTCGGGTGCGAAGGGAAGATGGCGAAGTCAGTGAGAGTGCCAAATCCCAACTCTTTAAGCCAACGATTGCCGTATACCACGTTTTGCGGATGCAACGATAGCATCAAAACGCCACCTGAGGCTGACCGGCAAGACCGAGAAGCAAAGGTTTCGCAACCGCCCGGACTTGTCGAACTGGCGTCGGCTTCTGCCATTACCACAGGTCCCGACCACGGGTCTCTACCCGCACCAGCAGCGCGGTGGAGCTCGGCCCGGTGGGGAGCCCCACGCAGGGTCAGCCGCCGCGCCCCGACCCGGAGCCGGCGGCCCGACCCGGAGCCGGCGGCTCGAGCCGGAGACGGCGGCTCGAGCCGGAGCCGCGGCCCAAGCCGGAGCCGGCGCCCCGACCTGGAGCCGCGGCCCGGGCCGGAGTCGGCCCGACCCGGAGCCGGCGGCCCGAGCCGGAGCCGGCGGCCCGAGCCGGAGCCGGCGGCCCGAGCCGGAGCCGCGGCCCGTGCCGGAGCCAGCGGCCCGACCCGGGGCCGGCGGCCCGACCCGGGGCCGGCGGCCCGACCCGGAGCCGGCGGCCCGTGCCGTAGCCGGCGGCCAGACCCAGAGCCGTGGCCCGAGCCGGAGCCGCGGCGGTCGCCACAGTCGGTCAGTCGGCCGGTAACAGCCGTGAGAACCGGCCCGGCCGGCCCGTCAGTCGTCCGGAGCCCCCAGCCCACCCGTCAGCCGTCCAGAGCCGTCGCCCGACTGACGCCGACAAGCGCACCGCCCGCGCGCTCAGATGGCGGGGCGATTAGGCGCAAACTGAATTCACGGCTCGCTCAGATGGTGTGGTGATTAGGGGCAAACTGAATTCACGGCGCATGCGGCCCAGCTGCTGTTTCGGGGTGGACCGAGCAAGCGCTGATCTGGCGAGGAGTGTCTGGCGGCCAGGCTCGTTTCGCTAACCGACATCGATAATGATGATTGATCTGGGGGTACTCTGCTCCCGTTTCGAACGTTCGAAATTCACGCAAACTGGGCGAAGACGAACTAATTCACTTGTAATGCTCATTGATCAACAGTTATGAATGCTCATTATGTTAAGGCTTAGTTAACGCTGCAAGTACGATTTCGTGTATAATTTAGGATTCATGACCTAGCAAGGCACTGTATGATTTGCATGCAATGCTGGTATGTGATGCATCATTTAGTGAGGCAAAATTGCTTATACGAAGCACTGATTCGGGCACATTCCACAGTCCCGGGAAGTGATCAATTTGGTGCGCTTTGGATCTTCCCTGCTTTGAATTACTTTGGTGTGAGTTGTCGACTATTTTGCCGGTGCGCCGATCAGGGTCGGACATACCATACGAGATTGCACTAGATCACCAACCAGATGTATCATAAGATTGCCCTTCAAATTTCGAGCTGGCAGGATTCATGCGCGTAAGCGTGAAAAAGTCAATTGAATCACTCGACACATCTCAAAACCAACGACCGCTTTTGGTCACATTGACCAGATGAGCTGATAATTCAAATACATTGAGCCGTCTCAACATTAACCTGGTTTGGTCTCCGCCTGGCTTGACCTTTAGCTGGTCTATGTGACACGAACTTAACATAATCTTGGCATTTAACCTTTCTGAACATGGTTCTGCGATTCTGAAGGCGCAAGAGCACGCTCTTTTGTGTGGTGCTAGTAACAAAGGTATACGATTAGTTTTGCTCTTTATATCTTTATTGTTTCATACTTCATATCTACATGTGACGTCATCCATGACGTGGTAGCTGGCAGCGATCCCTGAATAACACTGCAAAGGGCTACCTGTTACTTCGAACCTGGCCGCCTGATCTGACGCTTATATCAGAGATGGCAGACCTTTTTCTAGACCTTCAAAGCGGCCGGAGGGGGTGAAATGTCCCAGATGGTGGCCGCCAAGACCCTGTCGTCTTATTTACGACGAGATGTGGACACCCCTGCCTCGAATGGCCGTGGCGCACCAGTTCGGACCATGCGCTTGAACGGCCGGGCCGGTGTCCCCACTACAGCGCACTCACGGAGAACTCCGACGCAACACAGTTTTCATGCGACAATGTCCACCACGAAACACACCCACCAAAGACTGAGGTTTGACTACTCTGTGGAGAATTGCTATTTTTCATGGACTATCCACCTAAAAACCCACATGCCGGTTGAGACTTCACGCATGCGCACAAAGTCACCTTGAGGCTGTGCGTCAGCTGGACATTGCCGCCTGTGCTATCAGCCGCAGTATGCCGCCGCAGACTGCTCCACATTGTCGCCAATTACGGCCGATGCGAGAACCGGAAGTGGAGCACATTCTTCGAGCGATCGACCGCCAGCACCGTGTGCTGTACCGGTCACTGCACGGGAAGCCCCCCCCCCACGGAAGACGCCCACCGTCACCTCGGTCATGGACCGCCGGGTGTCTCCTCGTCACGTCCGTGACGCCCCGGGTGTTACACAAGACGCGTCCCATGGCTTTCTTGCCGTGGTCATGGCCTGTTCCCTGGCGTGGGTGTGCAAGGCGAGTTATGCCATCTCACGCCATCTAAGACGCTCCGGTGATCGCGACGGCGGTATGAGGATGACGTGACATGGGTATGCCCTTCCATCAAACCGAAAAACATACGCCAATATTCTGCATCTATACGGTGGTGTTCCTCCGAGTTGTCAGCGGCTAGAAAATAAGAACACGCGGAAGGTTGGACGAACAGGACTCTTTTTGAGCTGAATCTTTGGATGAATTTCGTGCAGATTAGTGACAAACGTTCACGAAACTTGAGCAGGCCACACCGCACAGGGACCATCGCTGCATTACCTCTGCGATGTGCTGCGCATCAGGAATATCACCGAAAAGCGGACACTTTAAAGACACTGTGTTCTACTGCTGACTTATTGTTAGATCAGACGCGCGCGATTTGATCAGCAAGATCAATTTTCTTGAAATCCTTTTGAAAAGCTTAAAATTTTTAGCTGAGGAAGCCGCTAAGATGAAAGAAATGCCATTGCACCCCCTGCTCACCACCATGAAGTGATATCCTCCGTTCTTTATGCTTCTTCCAACGAGTGTTATATTATGCTTGCAGCACACTAATTTGTCAAAATGTATAATGAACGCTACGGAAGCTTGAAACAATATTGAGACAAAAGGATGAACAAACATGAAGCTGTTATCCCGCGAATTCAATGAAACGTTATGCTATGGCTTTGATTTCTCCCCTATGGCGTCTGCCACATTTTGGAGGCCCACATTGGCTTTGAGAATGGGGGTATCATATGGTCCACAGCGACGCACTGGTTCGAACCTCAACAAGTGCACTCCTCGGCAGCAGACACTTGCCGTCCGCCGGGCCAATCACAAACGTGTTATTCGCGTCAGTAGAGGTGTCACGGCAATCGTCACGACGACGGCAATCGCGACAACTGTAGGTAAGAAGTGTAGTGCTGTTAGAAAATGCCAACAGCACAATTTGGACTTGAAAATGATTAAAACTAACATCCTTATGTTGTCTTGACGATGCTGCAGTGACGCTGCCCAGTGCTATTTTTGTACTAAGTGGTCCTGAAGTTTCACCAGCGCATACTGTTGAAATATGCCCCAAAGGTGAGACAATCCCTTTATGTGCGTGTACCAAACAGACCATTGGTTCCCCTGGCCGCAGATCTTGGCGACGTCCCTGAGGCTGGTCATACATAAGTGTCGGTCTGACAACTTGATCAAAAATCCGCAAAAGCTGTGCGAAAAAGCAGAACACCCAAAATCTGCTTAATTGATAGCTGTATTGAAATTGTTTTGTAAACACAGGAACGCTTGGAGTGGGTTTACGTGTTACCAAAACTGGCTGGGGAAATAAGTGACCACTTGGTGTATACTCCTGTGTTCTTGTTTTGGTAAATATTTGTGGTAGGCAAATTTATCCTGCATGTAAGTTACACCAGTCTGTGCAGTTTACTGCTGATCAATTTGAATACTTGCAAATCATTCTCCATCACCCAATGCGATTATGCCCGCGGCGAGGAACGTCGAGTTGCATTTGGAATGCCTGGCTTGCTGTCTGAGTCACGCATTACACACATATTGTAATGCTTCCACTTGTTTCTCAAGCAGAATAAAAAACTGAGGAAAGCCGGCGTTTCAAAAAAGCAGAGAAAACCCCATTCGCAGACTAAATGCTTACTTTTTAGGGGCGCTCGCAGAAATACACTATAGATTGTGGGGCACAGTTAAAAACTTTTAATTTAAAGCCGAGTTCAGTGCAGCGCAGGCGCGTGCAATCCCTGCGTGTCGTGAAGGAACACGGCACGGCCACGATCTTGTTTTCAGGTCCCTACCAGGAATTCTATCCAAGCCCATTCAGTCACATACATGTTGATCACGCCATAAATTTAGTATCGAGTGCCTGTGTTCCCGTGGGCTGCTATGCACGTGCACCCCTGAGTTTTGGTATTCTGCTGTCACCTGTGGTAAAGCTGACGCTTATGTTAGCGTGACCGCTGCCACACCTGTCGCACAGCATTCTCCACCCATTGTTTCCCGCGAGACGGACGACGATCACTACTCAGCCAAGGTCAGCGCCATGGTGCACAACCTTTCCCGGAAGGCACGCTGGCTGCCGCTGGTAGGCCGGACAACGTCAGTGCGCTGGGGACCCGCGGCCCCCGCAGCGATGATTCGAGCAAGTTTCGACATCACAGGAAGCTGAAAAGAAACGAAAGGAAATGCACAGACGGCGTGGCAGCCCGCCATTTCATTCCTGCCGACCGAACGGTTCCGCTCGACTCGCCGCAAGCGGCGAGAAATCGCGCGCGCGCGCGCGAGCTCCGCGTCGGCGCACGATCGGCGGTCGGCGCCTCGGAGCCGTCAGCGGTATCGGCCGGCGGCGCGGCGTCCTGTTCGCCGCGACCTCGGTGACCCGGCGGCGGCGTTTCCCCGCCGCCGGCGCCGGCGGCGGCGCGTCGTGAGCAGCGACCCGCGTAATCGGCGCCGCAGGTCGGCAACACGGACGTCCGCCGCGGAAGCCGACACAGAAAGAGCGGCCGAACTGCCGTCCCAATTAGCCGGCTCGTGACACGGCCTGCACGCTGAGAGCTGGGCTTCCGGCGCGCCCGGGGGCGGGCGCGCCAGCCCACAATCTGCTCTGGCAGTGGCAGCTGGGAATGTTTCCGCTTTACATGCGTCAGTCTGTAGGTGCGACGGACGATTGGCTTCAAATGAATGAAACGCCTCAGTGGGCTCCGTAATGCTGAACGTTTATTAAATCTTTTATTGCCGAAAGCCCACAGGCAGAGCACGTTTACTTGGAACTATTAAAGACTTTCAACTTGAGATCCGGTCCTCACTCTTTCTAGAATAATAATTCTTTGCCACAACAGACTGAAAGCTCATGCAGTTTTCAGCAACATGAGGCGCGGTTCTGTAAAATTCCTCTGTATAAATAATGAGGCAAGCTGTTTGATAGGACGGGCGTCTCCTTCAACGTTGTGGCATCATCACGATTCCACCTCCGCTACTCGATTAAGGTAGAAAAAAGACAATTCCAAACTGCAGAAATTTGAAGAGATAGGTGGAAACTGGTCTGGTTTCGATGGCCCAGCGTCGCAGCGAGCCGAGGTGAAATTCTGGCGCGGGCGTAAACGATGAATTTGCACATTCTGGGGCTTTTTAAAAGGAAGTGATGAAAATGCTCTCAGCAACCAAAGCAGATGAATGCATGAAGCCAATGTTCTTGCTACAACTCGCTAATGCATGAAGCCGATGTTCCTGCTACAACTCGCTAAGGTTTCTCAAAGCTGTCCCACTCCGGGGTGGACCATTAATCGACCGGAAAGCGACCAGTGTCACTGTTTGCGAAACCAATCCCTAATACAAGACGTCGTGGCCTGGCCAGAGGGCCTTCCACATCAGGGAGTGGGCCGGTGTGTGATGCATCCCTCCAATGTTCTCCGTACCGACCGGGGGCCGCTGTCCCCGTATCGCCGGAATGGCAGCTGCTAGGGACCCCGCGGTGGGACGGGATGCCCATCAGCTCTTGACCAGGACACTGCTAGTCAATTTCGAAGTTGATGCTTGGAAGTAGCATCTGCAGCAAGAAGAGTAAGGGAAATTCCCCGATTACGTCATGAGTTCGTGGTGCTATAAGTGCTAATCCATCCTAAGGAGCAAGCTGCAAATCGTACAGGCGAAACCTTCCACCCGGAATACGTTCTACATGTTTACCAATGGTTTCCATAAAGGATTGGAAAGTACCACTTTCCGATGCGTGGTGATTCCCCCCGCGCGTTGGCCGCTCCCCGGTATTATTGCGGGGCCCCGCCGGGCGGCCCATAGTACTGTAACGTCGGATGCCGGTATTCTTTGTTCTAGACGGCGAGTGCACATGCTGCAAACTATCTTAAGCACATTTTCTCACTGTTTGATTCCAATGAAAGAATGGACTTTTTCAGGTGAGCAGGGATTAGGGACAATTATATTTTTATCCGGTTTTGATCTACGCTGGCATTCAATCCACAGGCCTCTCAACATCTTTGGAAAAACCCAAAGCAAATCCGGCGACGCCCCTAACTCTTTCTGTGTCATAGGGAGGTATGAATGAGCCATTGAAGGCGAATAGCGCACGCTGCTCATAATGCAATCATTAAATTCCTGCAAAGGTCACTCGATTTGCTTAATGAATAAATACATGTCTAGTTGCATGTTCTGGTCGCTTCTAACCCCTTCTTTGGTAAACAATCAATATAGGCATAAACGAACTTGAACCCTAGAGATACAGTGGGATAAATCCTGCGGTCCGCTCCATTGGCAACTATTTTGCTGGTCAATAACATAATGAAATCAAGAGGCCACAATTCGGGGATTTTTTGTTGGGGGGGGGGGGGCACCAAGTTCCAGGGAGCACCACAATGAAGTGTGGTCCCTCCATTAATGACGTCCTAAATCTGTCCTTGGCGTACACACATAACGCACACAACATTAAGTAAAGAATACCAATCCGGCTCACTTCAAAAAACTTGATGCGAGTACATTTCCACGCATCAAGAGCATGTTCAAGTTCTTAACAAAGCCGCGACGTGAATGGGGAGCACGCGCTGCACCAGTCCTGCTCGGCGAGTGCACGTCTACAGAAGTAGTTTTAAGTTTTAATGCCTGTGGGAGACAGCAGCGTCCGCACTTCGTTCTGCGGCAACTGAAAAGGTACACTTTGTCTTGAGCGGGCGCCTGGCAGCAGCCCGAGACAGGTGCTTTGGCTTCTGATGCCTGGCATGCGTGCTTGTCAACTTAACGCTGGATTATGGCTGCCAGACTAGTGCATACCTGAGGAATGACTGTGGTCTAGTTAAAACATTCTTATCCATGCCCCCTTCTTTACAGTCACTCATTACTGGGCTCAAAAAGTGAAGGCTGGCCCATCTATCCCATATGTCGAGCTTCACCACACATGAATCAAATCACAGCGCGTTTAACAAGCTCCTCACGTGCATTGAATGAGGGTCTCAGATATCCACACATGCGTGTCTTTTGGCACGCTCCTCGGATGCGGTGAATTAGTGTGCGGTTTCCTAGAAATGGAGCCTGATGGTGACGAAATGATGCCGGTGTCCAAACCCGGCATTGCAATGCCATAAAGCCCAGACCAGATTTGCGGTCCGACGATGGCTTACACTGGCTGGCATTCCACGGAACGACACTGGCAGCGGCTTTAGGTGAACGTGCAATATCGGATGATGCATGACCACCAAAGTCCAGTCTTGTTGATGGGTGACTTAAAACATTGCGCTCACAACAAATTGCATTTGCGTTATAGCGGTTGTTGTCGCTTGGCGTCGATGTAACTTTACGGAGTTTGACATAGTGAATAGGTGAGTGTCATTGTCCATACAGATAGAAGCAGCAGGGTATGTCCTTTCTGATCTGGAGGGTAAGTGAAACGCCTCTTCTAGGTTGGGCAAAATTGCGAAATGGCAACTTATAATTACACTGTCACAGTTTTCCTTTAGGGGTGCAAATAGTCATTGGTACTAGTGGCTGGCATAAGTATGTTTTGATAACTTTCGTCGGAATTTTTGGAGTTGATGGATTGCTTGCTTAATTCTGATATCATTGCGGAATCAAAATCCGGGTGCAACTGCTGCATCTTCTGCTCTTGGATTAGCTATATTTAGCGGTACTTAAACTACACTTACAGAAAGATTACCAATCTGTCCTTGCCAGTTCTTACATAAATATGCCACCGCGGTGATCTTTTTTAGGTGAAAGTATGAGTCACCGAAAGAATACGAACGACAGAGAGCATATCAAGCCTATCTTTACGGTCGGTCATATCCGGTCGACAATCAGGACGTCTCAATCAGAATCCGAGCTGTGTTTCCGCACTACCGCGCTGCACTTGATCCCCGCGCCGAAGTCGCAGCGTTTATAACTGAAGGACCGTAGACGTAGTTTCACAAAATGAGTTGGTGCGGGGTGGGGGCCGAATAAAGGCAAATGACCCAACCAACCTCCAAAGTATGCCAGCAAACAGGTATCTCCGCAGGTTTGGCTCACTTTCTTTCCAAAGCTAGGGGGAGGGGGAGGGGCTGGACCCCAAGCTGGGGAAAGGGCTGAAGCCCGCCGCTCAACTGAATAGGAAACTACACCCCCTGTCAAGTACGCTATAAACGCCAAAAACCACGTCTAGAGTGCATACGGGAGTTAACGAGCTCAGCGAGTGACGGACTTCACCCCGCGTGCTCGGGCGAGCTGGCGCGCTGCAGCTGGAGCGGGAGCCCGCGTGCTCGGGCGCGCTGGTGCGCTGCAGCTGGAGCGGGGAGCCCGCGTGCTCGGACGCGCTGGTGCGCTGCAGCTGGAGCGGGGAGCCCGCGTGCTCGGGCGCGCTGGTGCGCTGCAGCTAGAGCGGGGAGCCGCGTGCTCGGACGCGCTGGTGCGCTGCAGCTGGAGCGGGACCCCGCGTGCTCGGGCGCCCTGGCGCGCCGCAGCTGGAGCGGGACCCCGCGCCTAAGCCCTCCTGTCCGGTCCCGCTGCCGTCGCCAGTCAGTCGGTCAGCTTGTCGTCGGTGCGGGGCGCCTGGCCCGGCATGTCGAGCCGCCGGATCCTGCTCGCCAGCGAGACCTGAGGGTCGCTGATGAAGCGCCACACGACGCCCGGCCACGAGTCGTAGTGCGGCAGCTGGTCGTACACGTCGGACGCCATCTCGCGCAGCTCCTGCAGCCGCTTGTTCGGCACGTTGGGGAAGTCGTGGTGCTCGTTGTGGTAGCCCTCGTTCCACATGAGCTGGTTCATCCAGCCGTAGTAGCTGTAGGTCTCGTGACCGGGCGTCAGCTGCACGTGGTCGGCGATGAAGTGGCCCGCCAGCGGGTGCAGCCCCATCGTCAGGAAGAAGCCCCCCAGCAGGTACACCAGCGGCTTCCAGCCCCACATCGAGACGAGCCAGTAGTTGAACGACAGCTGCACGACGATGTTGAACACCTCCAGCTTGGTCGGCGGCAGCGGGTTCACCAGCAGCGGCCGCACGTAGTAGAAGAACGGCTGCAGCAGGATGAAGAGCAGTTTGCCGGGCGCCGAGGTGCCGAACAGCCGCGCCTCAAACTCTGTTGGCACGTCCGCGTCCAGCTTGCGGTTGCCCTGGTAACGGTGGTGCATCATGTGGTAGCGCTTGAAGGCGACGGCGTGAGGGAAGCCGATCGGTAGGTTGGCGATAATCGCCAGCAGCTGGTTGGCCAGCGGCCGCGCATAGCCGAACGCCTGGTTGTGGCTGCACTCGTGGATCACAGACCACAGCCCGTGCTGCAGGAAGCCGCCGAACGCGTACGCGGCCACCAGCAGCCACGGCCAGGAGAGGAGGCGCGCGTAGTAGGCGGCCGACAGCTGCACGCCCACCAGGCACAGCGCCTGCCACTTCAGCTCGGGGTTGTGGCCGAACAGGGAGCGCACCTCAGGGTGCGCCTGCAGGATCTGACGGCGGCGCGCCGCGTGCGGCTCCGGCACCGTCGTGTCGTCGAACCAGGGCTGGGCGGCGCGCGGGGCCATGGCGGCGGCGGGCCGGCGCTCTCAGCGGCGGCGGAGCAGTCAGTGCCGACCGGCGGCGAGCTGGCCCGACTGGTGCAGATGTGTCACCCTCATTAGAGCGGCACTTGTGAGCGATCACGGGGCGGTGCGCAGGTGCGGCCTGGGCGCGCCAGCGTCGAGGTGACGGGCAGAGCGCACGGCCGATGGTGGTTGGTTGCTTTGTCTGCGGTGTCTGACAAAATGTCTCTCTTTTCTCCACTGCCTGCAATTCGTGTTCTGTCGAGCAGTCTCTACATCGTGAACTCCTGCTGTGGCCTCGCCCACCCCACCCCACCTTGCGGTGGTGCATTCATCCAAGTCGACGGTGGTCAGGGAGCTGACACCCGGACGCGTGTAGACATCTGCTCCCCTTAACAAGTCACACCAGCGTCGCCCGTTGTGTGTTCTGCAGAATTTGTCCGGAACGTATATCTGCAACCCATTTCGCTGCATCTGCTTCTCAAGCCGCAAACAAAAAAATTATTTCTATGCTTTATTTAGCAAAAGAGCATTGGTAACACATTAAGTACATGCGTATACGGGCTTCTACCAGATGGAAGCTTGTACATCGGAAGAGCATAAATTCATCCGTACGTAGAACACGTTTGCACACACTACACTGATTTCGCAAGTGGAAGCATACTGATAATCTCGATTTTTATCACCGTGGCAGAAAAGCAATACAGCACAAATAACAGAAAACACACAACAGGAACGAGACCGTTGGGGCGAGAAGGAAGCACCAGTCCTGTTCATTACATGGCAGACCATAGTAAGTTTACCACTCCCCCCCCCCCCACCCCACCCCACCGACCGCGTTCACGTCCTACCGTCGGTGTCGGAGCACGTGCCAGACCGGACTCGACCCGACAGTCTGTGCCGCTCCGCCGACGCCGCTGGTGGGTCACAGGGGACCAGCCACCGAGCACGCAGCGCACGCCGAGATACAGCGGACCCAGGCGAGCATGACGTGTCAATGCCATCCCTGCGCGCGCTGGTAGCGCAGGCCCGCAGCTCGCGCTCCGGTTAGGCGCGGGGGGAGAGGGCTAGGCGGCAGGACACGAGGAGCTGCGATCAAACAACTATCATACGACCTTTGGCAGTGTCGCGAGAAACAACTCAGACCTTGCATGTAGGAATTAAGTACACGGACACTAGATCCGCCAGAACGGCGCACCAAGCGAGCCATTTAGCAGCACATCACGAGGCACTTTTAACAAAACGAATGCACACACTTGTAACTTAAAGAGCCACGCCGGTTCGGTTCATACATGCATTACTGTTGCTGTCATGGCCGTGCAATATTTGGCAATTGCGCTTGTTTAGTCGTGGCCAAAAACACTCCACCACAATTGGCACAGTTGTGCGCAGCGTTTTTAGGCACTACGTAGCCTATAGGCACTAGGTCTACCAGACCCTTATCTATGTGGTAAGCTCATTGAAATATCTGAGCAAAGGCAGCCGCAGTCATTAAGGCATGGATGACCTTGAAACATGAGTTCCACCAACAGACAATAGGCTAGATCTGGTCAACAACAGTGCCATTATTCCAGTTGTCAATGACTGCCCACCCTTCTTTTCTGGGGCAGGGTTGGAGCACAGAGTGGCGCCTATCCCAGGAGCCTGGTGTTTTGAATTTATCCATGTCCAGTCACTTTTTGACCGCTTGGAACAATGTGACGCGATTGACATATTTGTATCGATGTGATGGCTAACACGCCCCGGATGATTCGCTATCCAGTCAACGAAAGGGAAGTCTTCCCCACCAACATCTAGTGTGGAGAGCGCGAGCAGTATCGCCACTGTCGCCGCGATGACGCATTAAGATAGAGACGTACTGTGGTGAGTGCTCTTTAGCAACAACCCGCCTTAAAGCAGCGGAAAAAACATCAAAATCAGCGGGATGGCATTGAAGAGATTCTATAGTGTAAAAGGATTGTCAAATATTGTCACACCACATACAAAATAACGGAACATGCAAAGATAACTTACTAAAATATAGTCAACAGCAGACGGATAGAGATTCATAGGTGAGACACATAGCCCAAATATTGTCAGAATACTACGACAATAAGCAGAAAACTGCAGTAATCAAGTCACACAAAGGACCAGAATAAAACGACCCTGAAGAACAAATCTGGTCCGCCGTGAGGAATGATAATTTTTCAACCCACTGCGGGATCAAGCCGCCTGTCAGTTCACCCGGTAACGGACGGACCCCGTTAAACGCCATCTATGTACATATAAAAGCGACGCAAGCTCTGCTCCCGGCCGCCACGGCGCTTCGGCAGCGCCCCCGGCAGTTCACGTTCAGTAGCCGCGGCCATAGTTCTTCAGCTTGACGAAGAGGCAGCAGGATATGATGACGCCGAAGATCTGGACAACGGAGACGCCCACGCCGACAGCGCCCACCACCACCAGATGGTCCTGGATCACGAAGTCCAGCTGGTGCACGCAGCCCTGCGGCGAAGGCGGCTGGTCAAGCGGCGCCGGAGCCCTGCCGAGCTGCTGTCTGGGGCGTGGGCCAGCTGGACTGGTCCTCCAGCGCGGCCGGCGGCCGACCAAACACGTGGGACCATACGAAGCTGGATCACACGGCGTCTCCATTGCATACACCTACGCACAGTCACGCGCGCTTTTCAAGCTTTACCAACAACGGGTTTGCGATAATTTCGTCAACAGCCGCGGATTTTCGTAAGAAGTCTTTGCAGAAATGCGCAAACATGCGCGAAGTCTTACAGGCTAATTTCCGAAGGACAGAGAGTACGCACGAGCGCCGAAGTTATGTGGTTACCACAGTTACAACGTGGCCACGCAGAAGAAATAGCGAATCGGTCGCGAGTGCCGAATCAGTCGCGAGTGCCAACAGTCCCCCGGTACGGCGCCGGGCCGGGCCAAGCCGCCACGGGACGAGCGCAGGCGACCCACTGACCGCCGGGTTGATGTTGGACGGGTGGTCACGCCGGCCGCACAGCTCCACCACCGTCTTGCAGCAGCTGTCGGGCACCTTGCGGCGCTCGGCGTTGGCCTCCGAGTCCAGCCAGCGGCTGTACTGCCAGTTGGTGTAGTAGGTGGCGCCGCAGCAGTGGAACTGGCCGCACACCGGCACGGTCACGTCGCCAGATTGTCACAGGGCGTAACGTTTTTGGAGCGTGGGTCTGCGACGTGCTTTGAGACTCTGGGGTGGTAAATACGCGAAGCATTCGTCGCATCTTCCACCCATAGCCAATGCAACACGATGAAGTTTGCACTGATGCCCAGCAGCACGAACGAGAATAAGCATGCATTCGACAGTTTTACGAAAGGGATGAGAGGACGTATTATTGTTACCGACGGACAAGTATCCGGACAGTTGTCCTGTGTTAGCATGCACACAACGTTTTCCGGCAGTCTATTCTCCGACCGTCGTCAGGTTCATGGATTCTCTGGGACTGGATAATGTTTGGCTTTTTAGCAGTGTGGGCGTCACAACCTAAATTATCTCCTCCAAATGGTTAGAATTCGGAACGGGGCCTTCTGACTGCCAGCCGCGCTGTAACAGCTGGGCTGAGCAAAAAGGATGTGATTTAACCAGCAAGGCCGGGGAGTTAACTGGCCGAAACGTTGTGTACATTACACACCAGACAATGATAATCCGTACAATTAGTCATTAGTCATATATTCGACACTGCTATTGCGCAGAAACGAAATATTCAATATCTTCGCAGTCGGTTTCCACCAGACAGCTAGCATTACCCTAGGACCATGGACCTTGGATCACGCTGGTCATCATTCGGCTCGGAGCTCACTCACTCTGTACGCTGCCATGGCTGGGCGAGAGGGAGGGGGAGGGAAGAGCACCCATCTCTCCGTCACGCGACTCGGGGTTCACTCCGACTCCGCACGCCGCCATGGCTGGGCAAGAGGGAGAGGGGAGAAGGGAAGAGCACCCATTTCTCCGTCACGCCTGTGTAACCAGATTAGACGGGACACACGAGCCGTGCTTGCGGTGGGTCGTTCTACTCACATCCTGCTGCATGTCGTCGATGGCCTCCGTGTAGGCCAGCTGCATGCCGTACTTGTTGGTGAAGGTGCTGTTCAGGTGCTGGGCCAGCTCCATCTGCAGCTGCACCTGGTACACGTACGCCAGCACGCCCGCCATCGACTCCATCAGGAAGATCAGCAGCAGCACGAAAGTGTACTGAAACACCCGCCGCGTGTGACCGGCGCGCCCGTCGCAGGAGACTGGCTGCCGCCTGCGCCTGCCGTGCTGAGCCGACCGTTTCGCCAGGCTGCCTAGTCCGTTACGCGCACCCACGTTTACATCCGCGACATGCACCACTCACTATCTCCCAGCAATCATCGCCGCCCGTCGACACGCTCAGCTTCCAAGTGTGTGATAGAGCCCCGCTGACGAGACGCCCGAGCGGCGAGGACCGGTGAGACGTTCGCAGCGTGGGGTGACACACCATTCCGACCGACGGCCAGAGACGGGCCGCCCTGACCCCTGTCACTTCTTCCGGAACAGCCGGTAAGGCCTCTCCGCGCGCCGTTAGGTGCACTTCCTACGCCAGACCGTTGACGTGCGCGTTTTAGCGAAGCACAAATAGCAAGCCCGACAAACAGTAGCAGGCGGTGCCGGGGCCGGGGCGGGGCCGGGGCCGGGGCCGGGGCCCGCGGCCGGGCGGCGACGTACGTGAGGAGGCAGGCAGACTCTCGCGGAGTGCGCCCAGGCAGCCGACCACGCTGGTGATGACCACCAGCAGGCCGGCCGCCATCAACACGTAGGCGGCCGTGCCGAACGAGGCCGTGGCCAGCAGCAGGATGTAGTGCGGCTCGGCGGCCAGTGACCACACGGCCACACCGAACACGGCCAGGCCCGACAGCTGTCGGCAGGAGAACGCTGTTAACGCCTGCACACGGTACATATGGGTGGAGACACGGACCGTCCCACCGCCGACGGCCACTGAGCATAAACAGACACAGCAGCCAAATATTGGACATTTGGAATGCCTGGGGCAGTGGCAAACCTGCATCAGACAATGATTCACAGCATACTGGCAGACATTTTCAAACATATTTAGACATGGTGTCCAGGATTTCAGGACTTACGACCGGAGAAGCCTGAACAAGGTTGAAATAAGTATTCATCTACATGGATCACTGCTTCAAGGTAAAATAAACAGAAAAATTGAAAATGATGCAGTCATTTTCCTTGGGTAGCATATGGATGGCAATATTGATCATGGATCATGCATGCAAAAGCAGGACAAATGCACCCGCTACAGCTCAAAGGTATGCTTTCCGCCAAAACACCACTATCACAGCAGCTGGATTGGGACCAAAATGTGTATGAATGGTTCAATGATGCATACATTGTTAGCTTCATCAGTGTCAAGTAGTTCAGTAAAACTTGCAAAGCCTGAGACAAGTCTGGTTGGGGCTGACTGCTTACCATGAAGACAAAATTGAACATGTACAAGACATATTTCAGAAAATTGATGCTGCAGCAGCCTTCATCTTTTGATTCTTCCATCGGTATCCTGGAGAATGACACATGGTTATCACACATGGTTGGTATGTTACACAAACCCAAGATTGGACAAATGAAGACTTGGCCAATGTATTGAAGGCACAGAAGTTACATTATTGCAAAATGCAAAGGTGACTGCATGCAAATGTTATATTCTGCATACTGATTAGCAGTACTATCTATGATTATACAAACATGTTTCTTCCACTTTACACCTGTAACCTATTTATGAATCCCCATTGCACATATACATACTTCTTTCACCTGAAAAATGAGGTCCAAACAAAGAAATATCTTAATCTCTTCCAAGTGACATAATATATAAAACATCATTACACTGCTACCTTTGAGTCACTGCCCTGAGCAAAAGTGACAAAGTAATCTGGCTGTCAGGTGCAGAACTTCAAACAATTTTTTTCAATCAGCACATTACAGCATACCTCTATGCACATTGGCTTACACTGCATTGCAGTAGCAAGTTCCAGATAGATTACACTTGAAACTGGCAGACTAGATTACACTGTATCCTAAATTTGATTTACATCTTGGAATGGCCTGGGCTGCCTTAAAAGGCTGCACATCTCCCATTATAAGAATGACTTTAGAAATTGGTTGTCATAAATTGAGTGGAAAAACAATCAATTTGAAGGTGGTTTGAGAGATATCAATGTGTGCTGCAGATACAGATGCACCACATGTCTGCGTGCTATATTTGTTTGCATGTCAAAATGAGCCAAAACATGACTGAATCAAATGTCATCCTGAGAAAAAGTTCTGTTATGGATTACTGGACTAGGTTAGACCCAAAATTTGTGAAAAAGCATATTAGCAGGTTCCAGGTAGGTTACATTTGAAACTGGCAGGCTAGATTACACTGTATCCTAAATTCAAGGCATTCATTCTCTTGGGCACAGGGAGAAATCCCTGGGCAAAATATCTGGAAAAGCAGAAAGACCAGCAGACACAAAATTTGGCCTATCAATGATATTATTTTTCATGCTTTGAAGCCTGCATTGTGTCCCAGATCAGGTCAGATCACTGAGGTCATGTTACTATGTCTGCATTCTGACAGATTGCAGAGCTATTTTTATGCCTTTTTCCCTCTTAATAACAATAAATGCTACTCTACAGAAGAGAATCAGTGAAAAATGACCACCCACTGGCACAGAAATTACCTTGGTAGAATACTATTATTTCAAGATCAGCTTCCCTTGTTTCCTAGCCACAGCACACATTTTCATTAAAGCACAAGGTGATCCAACAGTAAAATTACAAGAATCACTTCTTAACAATTATGTGTTGACTCCGCCAAATTGCCAAAATATGTTCAAGTTCCCTGAAAATGCAACTATTTACATTCCACTTATTGATGACAGACACACACACACACACATACATATATAATTTATCATCGTCTCATTATCATTTCATCCACATCTAAATGCATCTTATTGTTCATCTAAGTCATCTAATAATGTATCTGCTTATCTAACCATTATTCCAATTAGCAACATCTAAATGCACCTTACACTTCATCTAAGTCATTTACTAATGTATCTACTTATCTAGCTGTTATTCTAATTAACAATCAGGTACCAATAGCATAGTAAGTAAACTGTTAATCTGAAAAAAACAGGAACATGATGTATTGTTGCCTAGCCTTCCCGCCAGGTCGAGAGGCAGGCAACATATATCTGGGCCTCATGTTGTAGCATGTAATGCAATGTCAGTGTTGTTAAGCCCTAATGGCACACAGCTACCCTACTCTGAGAAGCACCCATCATGTACATCTTGGGCTTGGAAGTACCAAGTTGGATTTCTTCTAGTTGCTTCAGTAATTGTGACTGATAAATAAAATGACATCAAATTGCGTTGTGGTGATAACAATCAAATATGGTTTCTCCATTACCACACATGCTGGGAAAATGTGACCTCAATTGAATTTGTAGTTGTTTATCTTGTCACCAAAGTTATTGGATGACAAGGGGTTTGTGATACGATGTCGACCCAGCCAGTCAGTAGCTGCACACACTAGAAACAATGCATAACAAATTTCCACCCAGCAGGACTATGCAGGATCCCAGGGAACTCACATTGATTCGAGCGGCATTTTCTCGCAATGAAGCTGTATCTGGGTCACAAAATTCAGGCCAGCAATGTAAATCACCGTTCTCGCCGCTTCTGCAACACCAAGCTGCTTCAGTTCACAGCATCGGTTTTCCGGTCTCCTTTACTGCCCCGGGACGCCGACTTAGAAGACCGAGGAGTAATTAGTCTCCATTCTAATCGCTTTGGTGTTTGGGAGGTGTCATATTTTGAGGCGGCGATCGTGACGTTCTGCGCCAAAGTGCCAAGCTTCACAGGCGTAATCCGCTGATTTTTTTACGCCAAGTTATTGTGCACTGTGCGAGGTATTTGCGCACCCACAGCACAATAATATAGTTTTTTTCGACGAAAGCGGCTCAGGTTGAGCTGTGCCAACCACCCTTGAAAATTATAATTCGCCTGCATTCGGCGATAAGGTAGAGAAACCTAGATTCCAGCCCAACGTGAGTGTGATTAAATATGTTTGGAGGGTTCGAGGCCAGCGGCGCATTTCCGATTCAGTTGGGCGGGTTCACCCTCCCCGCCCCCCCCCCCCCCAACTTGGGCTCCGGCCTTTTTCCACAAAAATTGGCCAAATTCGGGGAGAGGCCTGCTAGTTGGAATACTTGGGCGGTAGGTTAGGCCACAATTCCACTGGTCAGTCCCCCAAAGCATTTTGAGAAACTGCGCCCCTGTTCGAGGCCACCACGTCCCTGAAATTTCAAACCGGGAACGTCGCGTGGGACGCATTTTCTTGAGATCCAGACGCAAATAAACTAATTTTCAAACATTCACGTCAAGGTCCTCAAAAGAAAACTATTTAGTTGGCAGACGGACACCGATTCGCCATTGTTGGCGATCATCAATACAATTGTGTAGTGGTGTCTGAGAATGGATTCGGTGTGGAAGTCAAAACACAGATTAACTGAACTCCAGTTTGGCGAAATGTTCTTTGGTCGGATGACCACTTGCCGAAACACTCTCTAGTCGAGTGCTAGTTTCTTTAGCATTCGACTAACTAAATGGTCTCTAGACGAATGTTTATGTGCTGACATGTCGATAACTTTGAAAGCGAACAGTAGCAAATAAAACTTTTGACAAGTTAAATCAGATCCATCCTCCTAATGTTGCGAGAAATTGGCATGCTTCGAAGATACGCAAAAGGGAGTTGCATAGTTTTAAAATTCTCTTTTGGCTTGACTTAAGTGGACATAAACATACGTGACCTGTAATGAATCATGTCACGTCAAAAGGGTAACAGCTATGGTTCCATTAGATCGTCCACCTATATCAAGGCATAAGCAGGGAGGACCAAACGAATAAATCCACGTATTTCGCAACGTTGGTTACGTCCCACGAACGATGCGCTACTACAAATGCGTGACAGAATTCAGAGACCACCTACGGTCCGCAATTTTAAAGGGAATTTCTCAAAATTGTATGACTTGGTTAACGCTCTGCCATCGCGTCAGTTCGTAAAATTCCGGCATGATGAGTTCAAAGCTATGTAAAATTAACGTCCTGCAGCGCACCAGGAGTTGCTGCGTAAACGGCACTGTAGCGATAAATAGCGATTATATTGACGGTACTCAATAGCTCTATATGAGCTTATTCTCAAGAGTGAAAAGAGCTCAAAAGATTCACCAAAACGTCTTGCCGCAATCCAACTTCAGCCTGACGCAGGATCTACGTTAGGAGCAGGAATGCATTACGTCCGGTAAAAAAGGCAAACAAAACTCGGTCACCCTCAACGATTGTATTACCAAAATGCGCATCATAGTATGTGCATGGAAATTCATGCCAGCTGGTAGCACCATTGCGAATGTTTTCGATAACCCGAAGCGCCCTCCGATACGAATACTGAATTGCCAGGTTCGAACATAACACATTGCATCAGAACGAATCCAGCGTGAAATGTTAGGGATGGGGCGCAAATTATCAGTGATAGGACCACACAAACTCAGTCCACTAAGTCTATACGGCGACAGGTAGGCGCATGAGCGCCCCGTCCACACACACGCGCACACCGCGGGAACACAGCTACGCCGATAGGCAGCCGCTGTTATGCATCGCGGGGCACACCTTCGCCAATAGCTGGCCGCTGTCACACACCGTCATCCCACTAGGCTCTGTCATAAAGATGCAGGCCGTGAGAGCCGCAAGATGCGCTGACATGCCAGGACTGTATGCCTGTAACACACCGCGCACAATGGAAGACGCTTCCCAGGGGGCACAGGTTGCCGTGTCTACCGATCGTGCATATCTGTGTGCATGCGTATTGTGCCCGCGTAAGTGGCCGTGTAACTGCGTCCGTGCGTACGCGTGCGAGGGCGTTTGTGCCCGCTGCAGCAGCACTCAAACCGTAACCTCTCCTGTCACCAACGTCTGCTGTCGCGGGTGGTCAGTTGGTCCCGACGGGGCGCCCGCGTCGGCGGATGTGCCACCAGCCCGACCGCGGGTCGGCGGCGGCGATGGTGGCGGGGCGGCGGCGGCGGTGGCGGCGGCCGGACGCCAGCGCGCGCCACGGTGCTGCCCGCCCGCGCGCGGCCGGCCGGCTACGACACCGGGCCCGGCGCGCTCTCTGCCTCCTCGCTGCTCGAGTCGTCGTCGCGACCGGCGTCGCAGAGGAACTCGTGCGCCTCGCTCGTGCCCATCGAGATGGAGTGGGAGAGCCGGAACTGCATGGCGCGGCTGAGCGGTGGCACGTACTGGCGCGGTATCAGGAACGTCGACAGGTTGAACAGGTCCAGGAACACCTGCCGGCGGAAGACAGCCTTACGGAGCGGCTCTGTCATGCTGCCAGCAGCAGCATATGCCAACAGCACGATGATGCTCGTGGAACCGGAAAGAACACAGGCTATGCGATGAAGGCCCAGTCAGGGCGGATGCTGACTTTTCACAATACTCGAAATTCGAAAAGGGTCCCGATCTGAGAAGTCTTCTTTTCGGGATCCAATAAACTCACTACTTAAATATTCGATATCAATCCTGGATCTTAGAACACCAATATTTTTATAATACATAAATAAATAAATAAATAAATATATATATATATATATATATATATATATAAATTTGCAATGGGTTTCAGGTACCGGAAAATCTGAGACTCAAAGCTAAGATACTCATCTCAGGCTGGCTATGGAATCCACACTTAACTTCACAAGCAAGACACTGGTGATTTCGAGACTGAAAACATCTCAGCGAGTGCAAGCTGTGCTCTGGGTCCACCCAGTCTAAAAGCGTTTGCTGTGTCACATAGCATATTTCTCATCTCTTCCAATTTGACGTAGGCCCGAACGACTTACACCGAAATTTGGGCAAATAAAGGCTCAGATAGGCGTGAGAGGGTTATCCAACTTAAAAGTGAGTGTCTGACAATGGTGCAGTCTGCAGGCAGCACTGACACCGTATGATGTCAGTAGTAAGAATCAGATGTCATAAACCAGTAAGAATAATTTCCCTTGTGCAAAAACCATCCAGACCGAATGTCGATGGGACACACAGGCATGGGCGGACGAGACGGGAGCCGGCGCGGCAGATTCGTGAGCCAGTGCGCAGCGCGGCCTCACGCGGCGCGGGGCCGGCGGCGGTACCTTGTAGCGGTCGCTGACGGTGGCGCGCAGGTACTGGTAGCCGGACGAGCCGCCCGTGCCCACCTGCTGCGAGCCGATCATGCGCTGCACGATCTGCACGTGGTTATCTGTGAACGGACGGCTGTCACGCGCCCGACCGCACGACCAAGGCGCGGCGCTGAGGGATTCGGCAACCTCTGGTGCGGTACGTCCTCTACCTGCCCGGTTTGGTCTGTCTGCGGTCTGTCTGAATCCGGTCCGTCTATTCCATCCGGTTTGTCTGGCTCAAAAATGTCTGGCACACAATCAGCATGGCAAAAAAGACACAAGACGTTGGGTCACATAAATCCTAGTTGGATGCGTATGTAGCCGGCTTAAGGCATGCAAATCAAGCAATTAAGGTTGTTCGTTCCGTGGCCGCGGAACTTACTTCTCCATTTGATGAGCAGCTCATCGATGTCCATGAGTAGATTGATCAGCTGATAGGGTTGGTTGAAGCGTGGCTCCATCCTGCCGACAGAGCCTCGTGAAGTTGTAGAGCAGCGGGCACAGAGCAAAGTTGAAATTGGTCAAGAACACGCAGGGCGGATCACACCCAGCGCCGCTGGAAGGTGAAACATCACACAGCGGTGATATTTAGCACGCCAGTAAGTGATTTCGTGAACCCACGCATACTCCACTGCCACCACTCCGCCGACTCGCAGATATGGAGCAGAGAGCGTTTGAGTAAGACATAGACATAGACATAGACATAGACGGAGACGGAGACGGAGGAACGGAGACGAGACGGACGGAGACGGAGACGAACAGAGACAGAGACAGAGACAGAGACGGAGACAGAGACAGAGACAGAGACAGAACAGAGACAGAGACAGAGACAGAGACAGAGACAGAGACGGAGACGGAGACGGAGACGAGACGGAGACGGAGACGGAGACGGAGACGGAGACAGAGACGGAGACAGAGACAGAGACAGAGACAGAGACAGAGACAGAGACAGAGACAGAGACAGAGACAGAGACAGGGACAGGGACAGGACAGGGACAGGGACAGGGACAGGGACAGGGACAGGGACAGGGACAGGGACAGGGACAGGACGGGACAGGGACAGGACAGGGACAGGGACAGGGACAGGGACAGGACAGGGACAGGGACAGGGACAGGGACAGACAGGACAGGGACAGGGACAGGGACAGGGACAGGGACAGGGACAGGGACAGGACAGGGACAGGGACAGGGACAGGGACAGGGACAGGACAGGGACAGGGACAGGGACAGGGACAGGGACAGGGACAGGGACAGGGACAGGGACAGGGACAGGGACAGGGACAGGACAGGGACAGGGACAGGGACAGGGACAGGACAGGGACAGGGACAGGGACAGGGACAGGGACAGGGACAGGGACAGGGACACAGAGAGAGAGAGAAAAAAGATAGAGGGAGGGAGAGAGAGGGGAGAGGGATAATTTTTATTTATTACATGCGCACAAAAATGCTGAGACACGGCATGCAGACCACGGTGACGTGGTCTCTCATCATCGAAGTGTGTACCTGGCTAAACACGTGGTGGGTGCTAAGGGAGGGTACCACATTAACAGATACATTTTTTCGATCCCACGCGACTGAGAGGAAATAGCCGGTTATACGAGTGTGTGTGTGTGGGGGGGGGGGGGGGGCCAGCCCCCAGTTTTGAGAGGGAAGTGCGTCAAATTCAGGAGGAACCTGTATTCAGTGTATTTTGCCAACTCTCCCTGCTAAGCCTCGCTCCAACCATTTGCGGACCTTCACCCCCGGTCGCTTACATGACCGTTATGTGGCGCCGGCAGATAATCATCGCGGCTCACCCTGTGAGAGCAAGGCGACCATGGACCGAGCCCGAGCTTCAGCGCCGCGGGCTTGCTGCCGCCCGACTCATCCCAACAACGCTGCCACGCCCTCCCCGTGCGGGCAGGGGCCACACACTGGGTATCGTCTCCGGCAGAGATTGACAGGGAGCGTGTACGCGGCACCCGAACTGCTCGCTTGGCGCCGGCGTCAGCACTCTCTCCCCGCCACTCCGATGTGACCGGGGGTCTGGGGGTCCGGCACAAGGTGACTTTCTTTTCAGCCCGATCCAGTGAAGCCAGACGGGGAGCGACAGAGTGGCGGGGAGAACAGCGCTGGAGCGCAGCCAAGTCATTAATAAGCAGACAGAGCAAGGCGAGAAAAGGTCGGCAGGGAAAGAGACCTTTCCTCTGTTGAGCTCTGAGCTGCAGGATAAGCGCTAGAATGATGGCAGATTCACGTTTTCTCTACTTTGAGTTCGTTGCAAGCCTTGACGCATTACATTACAGTTGCAGATACTAGCCTTGGCCGGTTTCGCGCCCGTATACGCACCCCCAATCGTCATTTAAAACTGGACACGACATAGTACCATGCGCCGCTGCTCCATCCCCCTCCCTAGCCCTGCACCCCGTAAACACACCACTGTTTCGTTCGCACCCGTCTTAAACGGAGGCATTTGGGACATATTTCAAACACATACTCTAGTGAAACCTCAGAACCAGTAACGTCTGATAATGGCATAAGGCAATGCCACTGCAGCAGCGTCAAGACATAATGATCTTGCACAATTATATCAATTTTGATTATTTTCGAGTCCAAGTTACGCAGTCAGGGCCTTGTAACAACACTACGCTTCTTCCCTACAGTTGTCGCGACCACCGTTGTCATGATAACCCTCATACAACAAAGACATCTGTGACTGGCCCAGCGGGCGGCAAATGCCCATTTCCAAGAAGCGCACTGGTTGACATTCGAACCAGTGCGTCACCATAGAACATGTGATACTGCGCTTCCCACAGCCCGAGTGCGCTCCGAGAAGCCACTGTGGAAAACGCCATACGGGATAAGTCAAAGCCACTGTATGCCGTTTCGTTCAATTCGCGGGAAAAAGGAACCATGTTCTCTTTTTTTTGTCTCAATAAAGTGTCTCCAGCTCTAACAACATTTATCACACATTTTGGCAACTTAGTGCGCCGCAAAAATCATGAAACTCACACACTGGAAAAACGGGGCCAATAAAATAAATTACTTTCAAAGTGATGGGCAGGGTGTCGAATGAGATGTCTTCCGCAAGAGCGACTTCTCAAGAGCGACAAGAACGACGACGACTACTAAACACCCCGCTGCGTCAGATCTTGCGTGCGTCACTGTATGCGCCATGCGGATGCGTGCGTTGTCATGGTTAGGGGTGGTTAAAAGCTCAGCCAGACGCGAGCTGCCCGTAGGAACCGGACAGCACGCATCACCGCCCTTAAAAACGCCGCTCCTCAAACTGGTGGCCCATACCACGAACCGTGTAACACACACATGCGCATTTCCATACCGCCGACGGCGCCATCCCCCACCACGCAGGCGCCCGACCGGTTCTTGTTGCCTCCGCCTGGATATGGCGCGCGTTGTCAGCCTTTTGGACAGTCGGGCGGTGTTTACCGGCCGGCGGTGGGCCAGGGCGGCCTCGCCTCCAGCGAGCTGCGCGCTGATTGGTCGACCCGCCAACACGCGATACGGGCGGCGGGCCTGGCCGGGGGCCGGCCGGCCGAAGTCCGACCGCAGGAGTGACCGAGCCAGGGCTGGGAGACGGCCCCCCCCCCCCCTGCCTCCCCGCAGGCCATGACGGTGTC
>NW_023596921.1:19548807-19592069 GCF_011947565.3 Pollicipes pollicipes
TAGTGACAAACGTTCACGAAACTTGAGCAGGCCACACCGCACAGGGACCATCGCTGCATTACCTCTGCGATGTGCTGCGCATCAGGAATATCACCGAAAAGCGGACACTTTAAAGACACTGTTTTCTACTGCTGACTTATTGTTAGATCAGACGCGCGCGATTTGATCAGCAAGATCAATTTTCTTGAAATCCTTTTGAAAAGCTTAAAATTTTTAGCTGAGGTAGCCGCTAAGATGAAAGAAATGCCATTGCACCCCCTGCTCACCACCATGAAGTGATATCCTCCATTCTTTATGCTTCTTCCAACGAGTGTTATATTATACTTGCAGCACACTAATTTGTCAAAATGTATAATGAACGCTACGGAAGCTTGAAACAATATTGAGACAAAAGGATGAACAAACATGAAGCTGTTATCCCGCGAATTCAATGAAACGTTATGCTATGGCTTTGATTTCTCCCCTATGGCGTCTGCCACATTTTGGAGGCCCACATTGGCTTTGAGAATGGGGGTATCATATGGTCCACAGCGACGCACTGGTTCGAACCTCAACAAGTGCACTTCTCGGCAGCAGGCACTTGCCGTCCGCCGGGCCAATCACAAACGTGTTATTCGCGTCAGTAGAGGTGTCACGACAGTCGTCATAACGACAACTGTAGGTAAGAAGTGTAGTGCTGTTAGAAAATGCCAACAGCACAATTTGGACTTGAAAATGATTAAAACTAACATCCTTATGTTGTCTTGACGATGCTGCAGTGACACTGCCCGGTGCTATTTTTGTACTAAGTGGTCCTGAAGTTTCACCAGCGCATACTGTTGAAATATGCCCCAAAGGTGAGACAATCCCTTTATTTGCGTGCACCAAACAGACCATTGGTTCCCCTGGCCGCAGATCTTGGCGACGTTCTTGAGGTTGGTGATTCATAAGTGTTGGTCTGACAACTCGATCAAAAATTCGCAAAAGCTGTGTGGAAAAGCAGAACATCTAAAATCTGCTTAATTGATAGCTGTATCAAAATTGTTTTGTAAATATTGAAACAATTGGAGTGGGTTTCTGCGTTATCAAAACTGATTGAGGAAATAAGTGACCACTTGGTGTATACTCCTGCGTTATTGTATTAAGTAAATATTTGTGTATAATTGGATTGGATAAGTAAATATTTGTGATAGACAAATTTATCCTGCATGAAATTGCACCAGTCTGTGCAGTTTAATGCTGATCGATTTTAATATTTACAAATCATTCTCCAACAACCAATGCGATTATGCCCGCGGCGAGGAACGTCGAGTTACACTCGGAATGTCTGGCTTTCTGTCTAACTGAGTCACGTGGTACGCGCATATTGTAATGCTTCCACTTGTTTCTCGAGCAGAATAAAAAGCTGAGGAAAGCTGGCGGTTAAAAAAAAAACAGAAAAAACCCGTTCGCTGACTAAATGCTTACTTTTTAGGGGCGCTCGCAGAAATACATGATAGATTGTGGGGCACAATTAAAAACTGTTAATTTAAAGCCGAGTTCAGTGCAGCGCAGGCGCGTGCAATCCCTGCGTGTCGTGAAGGAACACGGCACGGCCACGATCTTGTTTTCAGGTCCCTACCAGGAATTCCATCTGAGCCTATTCAGTCACATACATGTTGATCACGCCATAAATTTGGTAACGAGTGCCTGTGTTCCCGTGGACTGCTATGCACGTGCACCCCTGAGTTTTGGTATTCTGCTGCGACCTGTGGTAAAGCTGACGCTTATGTTAGCGTGACCGCTGCCACACCTGTCGCACAGCATTCTCCACCCATTGTTTCCCGCGAGACGGACGACGCTCACAACTCAGCCAAGGTCAGCGACATGGTGCACAACCTTTCCCGGAAGGCACGCTGGCTGTCGCTGGTAGGCCGGGCGACGTCAGTGCGCTGGGGACCCGCGGCCCCCGCAGCAATGATTCGAGCAAGTTTCGACATCACAGGAAGCTGAAAAGAAACGAAAGGAAATGCACAGACGGCGTGGCAGCCCGCCATTTCATTCCTGCCGACCGAACGGTTCCGCTCGACTCGCCGCAAGCGGCGAGAAATCGCGCGCGCACGCGCGCGAGCTCCGCGTCGGCGCACGATCGGCGGTCGGCGCCTCAGAGCCGTCAGCGGTATCGGCCGGCGGCGCGGCGTCCTGTTCGCCGCGACCTCGGTGACCCGGCGGCGGCGTTTCCCCGCCGCCGGCGCCGGCGGCGGCGCGTCGTGAGCAGCGGCCCGCGTAATCGGCGCCGCAGGTCGGCAACACGGACGTCCGCCGCGGAAGCCGACACAGAAAGAGCGGCCGAACTGCCGTCCCAATTAGCCGGCTCGTGACACGGCCTGCACGCTGAGAGCTGGGCTTCCGGCGCGCCCGGGGGCGGGCGCGCCTGCCCACAATCTGCTCTGGCAGTGGCAGCTGGGAATGTTTCCCGCTTTACATGCGTCAGTCTGTAGGTGCGACGGACGATTGGCTTCAAATGAATGAAACGCCTCAGTGGGCTCCGTAATGCTGAACGTTTATTAAATCTTTTATTGCCGAAAGCCCACAGGCAGAGCACGTTTACTTGGAACTATTAAAGACTTTCAACTTGAGATCCGGTCCTCACTCTTTCTAGAATAATAATTCTTTGCCACAACAGACTGAAAGCTCATGCAGTTTTCAGCAACATGAGGCGCGGTGTCTGTAAAATTCCTCGGTATAAATAATGAGGCAAGCTGTTTGATATAGGACGGGCGTCTCCTTCAACGTTGTGGCATCATCACGATTCCACCTCCGCTACTCGATTAAGGTAGAAAAAGACAATTCCAAACTGCAGAAATTTGAAGAGATAGGTGGAAACTGGTTCTGGTTTCGATGGCCCAGCGTCGCAGCGAGCCGAGGTGAAATTCTGGCGCGGGCGTAAACGATGAATTTGCACATTCTGGGGCTTTTTAAAAGGAAGTGATGAAAATGCTCTCAGCAACCAAAGCAGATGAATGCATGAAGCCAATGTTCTTGCTACAACTCGCTAATGCATGAAGCCGATGTTCCTGCTACAACTCGCTAAGGTTTCTCAAAGCTGTCCCACTCCGGGGTGGACCATTAATCGACCGGAAAGCGACCAGTGTCACTGTTTGCGAAACCAATCCCTAATACAAGACGTCGTGGCCTGGCCAGAGGGCCTTCCACATCAGGGAGTGGGCCGGTGTGTGATGCATCCCTCCAATGTTCTCCGTACCGACCGGGGGCCGCTGTCCCGTATCGCCGGAATGGCAGCTGCTAGGGACCCCGCGGTGGGACGGGATGCCCTTCAGCTCTTGACCAGGACACTGCTAGTCAATTTCGAAGTTGATGCTTGGAAGTAGCATCTGCAGCAAGAAGAGTAAGGGAAATTCCCCGATTACGTCATGAGTTCGTGGTGCTATAAGTGCTAATCCATCCTAAGGAGCAAGCTGCAAATCGTACAGGCGAAACCTTCCACCCGGAATACGTTCTACATGTTTACCAATGGTTTCCATAAAGGATTGGAAAGTACCACTTTCCGATGCGTGGTGATTCCCCCGCGCGTTGGCCGCTCCCCGGTATTATTGCGGGGCCCCGCCGGGCGGCCCATAGTACTGTAACGTCGGATGCCGGTATTCTTTGTTCTAGACGGCGAGTGCACATGCTGCAAACTATCTTAAGCACATTTTCTCACTATTTGATTCCAATGAAAGAATGGACTTTTTCAGGTGAGCAGGGTTTGGGGACAATTATATTTTATCCGGTTTTGATCTACGCTGGCATTCAATCCACAGGCCTCTCAACATCTTTGGGAAAACCCAAAGCAAATCCGGCGACGCCCCTAACTCTTTCTGTGTCATAGGAGGTATGAATGAGCCATTGAAGGCGAATAGCGCACGCTGCTCATAATGCAATCATTAAATTCCTGCAAAGGTCACTCGATTTGCTTAATGAATAAATACATGTCTAGTTGCATGTTCTGGTCGCTTCTAACCCCTTCTTTGGTAAACAATCAATATAGGCATAAACGAACTTGAACCCTAGAAATACAGTGGGATAAATCCTGCGGTCCGCTCCATTGGCAACTATTTTGCTGGTCAATAACATAATGAAATCAAGAGGCCACAATTCGGGGATTTTTTGTTGGGGGGGGGGGGGGGCACCAAGTTCCAGGGACCACCACAATGAAGTGTGGTCCCTCCATTAATGACGTCCTAAATCTGTCCTTGGCGTACACACATGACGCACACAACATTAAGTAAAGAATACCAATCCGGCTCACTTCAAAAAACTTGATGCGAGTACATTTCCACGCATCAAGAGCATGTTCAAGTTCTTAACAAAGCCGCGACGTGAATGGGGAGCACGCGCTGCACCAGTCCTGCTCGGCGAGTGCACGTCTACAGAAGTAGTTTTAAGTTTTAATGCCTGTGGGAGACAGCAGCGTCCGCACTTCGTCTGCGGCAACTGAAAAGGTACACTTTGTCTTGAGCGGGCGCCTGGCAGCAGCCCGAGACAGGTGCTTTGGCTTCTGATGCCTGGCATGCGTGCTTGTCAACTTAACGCTGGATTATGGCTGCCAGACTAGTGCATACCTGAGGAATGACTGTGGTCTAGATAAAACATTCTTATCCATGCCCCCTTCTTTACAGCCACTCATTATCGGGCTCAAAAAGTGAAGGCTGGCCCCATCTATCCCATATGTCGAGCTTCACCACACATGAATCAAATCACAGCGCGTTTAACAAGCTCCTCACGTGCATTGAATTAGCGTCTCAGATATCCACACATGCGTGTCTTTTGGCACGCTCCTTGCATGAGGTGAATTAGTGTGCGGTTTCCTAGAAATGGAGCCTGATGGTGACGAAATGATGCCGGTGTCCAAACCCGGCATTGCAATGCCATAAAGCCCAGACCGGATTTGCGGTCCGACGATGGCTTACACTGGCTGGCATTCCACGGAACGACACTGGCAGCGGCTTTAGGTGAACGTGCAATATCGGATGATGCATGACCACCAAAGTCCAGTCTTGTTGATGGGTGACTTAAAACATTGCGCTCACAACAAATTGCATTTGCGTTATAGCGGTTGTTGTCGCTTGGCGTCGATGTAACTTTACGGAGTTTGTCATAGTGAATAGGTGAGTGTCATTGTCCATACAGATAGAAGCAGCAGGGTATGTCCTTTCTGATCTGGAGGGTAAGTGAAACGCCTCTTCTAGGTTGGGCAAAATTGCGAAATGGCAACTTATAATTAAACTGTCACAGTTTTACTTAAGGGATGCAAATAGTCATTGGTACTTGTGGCCGGCATAAGTATGTTTTGATAACTTTCGTCGGAATTTTTGGAGTTGATGGATTGCTTGCTTAATTCTGATATCATTGCGGAATCAAAATCCGGGTGCAACTGCTGCATCTTCCGCTCTTGGATTAGCTATATTTAGCGGTACTTAAACTACACTTACAGAAAGATTACCAATCTGTCCTTGCCAGTTCTTACATAAATATGCCACCGCGGTGACCTTTTTTAGGTGAAAGTATGAGTCACCGAAAGAATACGAACGACCGAGAGCATATCAAGCCTATCTTTACGGTCGGTCATATCCGGTCGACAATCAGGACGTCTCAATCAGAATCCGAGCTGTGTTTCCGCACTACCGCGCTGCACTTGATCCCCGCGCCGAAGTCGCAGCGTTTATAACTGAAGGACCGTAGACATAGTTTCACAAAATGAGTTGGTACGGGGTGGGGGCCGAATAAAGGCAAATGACCCAACCAACCTCCAAAGTATGCCAGCAAACAGGTATCTCCGCAGGTTTGGCTCACTTTCTTTCCAAAGCTAGGGGGAGGGGGAGGGGCTGGACCCCAAGCTGGGGAAAGGGCTGAAGCCCGCCGCTCAACTGAATAGGAAACTACACCCCCTGTCAAGTACGCTATAAACGCCAAAAACCACGTCTAGGGTGCATACGGGAGTTAACGAGCTCAGCGAGTGACGGACTTCACCCCGCGTGCTCGGGCGAGCTGGCGCGCTGCAGCTGGAGCGGGGGCCCGCGTGCTCGGGCGCGCTGGTGCGCTGCAGCTGGAGCGGGGAGCCCGCGTGCTCGGACGCGCTGGTGCGTTGCAGCTGGAGCGGGAAGCCCGCGTGCTCGGGCGCGCTGGTGCGCTGCAGCTAGAGCGGGGAGCCCGCGTGCTCGGACGCGCTGGTGCGCTGCAGCTGGAGCGGGACCCCGCGTGCTCGGGCGCCCTGGCGCGCCGCAGCTGGAGCGGGACCCCGCGCCTCAGCCCTCCTGTCCGGTCCCGCTGCCGTCGCCAGTCAGTCGGTCAGCTTGTCGTCGGTGCGGGGCGCCTGGCCCGGCATGTCGAGCCGCCGGATCCTGCTCGCCAGCGAGACCTGAGGGTCGCTGATGAAGCGCCACACGACGCCCGGCCACGAGTCGTAGTGCGGCAGCTGGTCGTACACGTCGGACGCCATCTCGCGCAGCTCCTGCAGCCGCTTGTTCGGCACGTTGGGGAAGTCGTGGTGCTCGTTGTGGTAGCCCTCGTTCCACATGAGCTGGTTCATCCAGCCGTAGTAGCTGTAGGTCTCGTGACCGGGCGTCAGCTGCACGTGGTCGGCGATGAAGTGGCCCGCCAGCGGGTGCAGCCCCATCGTCAGGAAGACCCCCCAGCAGGTACACCAGCGGCTTCCAGCCCCACATCGAGACGAGCCAGTAGTTGAACGACAGCTGCACGACGATGTTGAACACCTCCAGCTTGGTCGGCGGCAGCGGGTTCACCAGCAGCGGCCGCACGTAGTAGAAGAACGGCTGCAGCAGGATGAAGAGCAGTTTGCCGGGCGCCGAGGTGCCGAACAGCCGCGCCTCAAACTCTGTTGGCACGTCCGCGTCCAGCTTGCGGTTGCCCTGGTAACGGTGGTGCATCATGTGGTAGCGCTTGAAGGCGACGGCGTGAGGGAAGCCGATCGGTAGGTTGGCGATGATCGCCAGCAGCTGGTTGGCCAGCGGCCGCGCATAGCCGAACGCCTGGTTATGGCTGCACTCGTGGATCACAGACCACAACCCGTGCTGCAGGAAGCCGCCGAACGCGTACGCGGCCACCAGCAGCCACGGCCAGGAGAGGAGGCGCGCGTAGTAGGCGGCCGACAGCTGCACGCCCACCAGGCACAGCGCCTGCCACTTCAGCTCGGGGTTGTGGCCGAACAGGGAGCGCACCTCAGGGTGCGCCTGCAGGATCTGACGGCGGCGCGTCGCGTGCGGCTCCGGCACCGTCGTGTCGTCGAACCAGGGCTCGGCGGCGCGCGGGGCCATGGCGGCGGCGGGCCGGCGCTCTCAGCGGCGGCGGGGCAGTCAGTGCCGACCGGCGGCGAGCTGGCCCGACTGGTGCAGATGCGTCGCCCTCATTAGAGCGGCACTTGTGAGCGATCACGGGGCGGTGCGCAGGTGCGGCCCGGGCGCGTCCGCGCCGACAGAGGTGACGGGCGGAGCGCACGGCTGCTGGTGGTTGCTTTGTCTGCGGTGTCTGACAAAACGTCTCTCTTCCTTTTCTCCACTGCCTGCAATTCGTGTTCTGTCGAGCAGTCGCTACATCGCGAACTCCTGCTGTGGCCTCGCTCACCCCACCCCACCTTGCGGTGGTGCATTCGCCCCCGCCGACGGTGGTCATGGAGCTGACACCCGGACGCGTGCGGACATCTGCTCCCCTTAACAAGTCACACCAGCGTCGCCTGTTGTGTGTTCTGCAGAATGTGCCGGGAACGTATAACTGCACCCCATTTCGCTGCACCTGCTTCTCAAGCCGCAAGCAAAAAGTTTCATTTCTATGCTTTATTTAGCAAAAGAGCATTGGTAACACATTAAGTACATGCGCATACGGGCTTCTACCAGATGGAAGCTTGTACATCGGAAGAGCATAAATTCATCCCTACGTAGGACACGTTTGCACATACTACACTGATTTCGCAAGTGGAAGCATACTGATAATCTCGATTTTTATCACCATGGCAGAAAAGCGATACAGCACAAATAACAGAAAACACACAATAGCAACGAGACCGTTGGGGCGAGAAGGAAGCACCAGTCCTGTTCATTACATGGCAGACCATAGTAAGTTTACCACTCCCCCCCCCCCCCCCCACCCCACCGACCGCGTTCACGTCCTACCGTCGGTGTCGGAGCGCGTGCCAGACCGGACTCGACCCGGCAGTCTGTGCCGCTCCACCGGTGCCGCTGGTGGGCCGCAGGGGCCCAGCCACCGAGCACGCAGCGCACGCCAAGGTACAGCGGACCCAGGCGAGCATGACGTGTCACTGCCATCCCTGCGCGCGCTGGTAGCGCAGGACTGCAGCTCGCGCTCCGGTTAGGCGCGGGGGGGGGGGGAGAGGGATAGGCGGCAGGACACGAGGAGCTGCGATCAAACAACTATCATACGACCTTTGGCAGTGTCGCGAGAAACAACTCAGACCTTGCATGAAGGAATTAAGTACACGGACACTATGTCCGCCCGAAACGGCGCACCAAGCGAGCCATTTAGCATCACATCACGAGGCACTTTTAACAAAACGAATGCACACACTTGTAACTTAAAGAGCCACGCCGGTTCGGTTCATACATGCATTACTGTCGCTGTCATGGCCGTGCAATATTTGGCAATTGCGCTTGTTTAGTCGTGGCCAAAAACACTCCACCATAATTGGCACGGTTGTGCGCAGCGTTTTTAGGCACTACGTAGGCTATAGGCACTAGGTCTACCAGACCCTTATCTATGTGGTAAGCTCATTGAAATATCTGAGCAAAGGCAGCCGCAGTCATTAAGGCATGGATGACCTTGAAACATGAGTTCCTCCAACAGACAATAGGCTAGATCAGGTCAACAACAGTGCCATTATTCCGGTTGTCAATGACTGCCCAGCCTTCGTTTCCGGAACAGGGTTGGAGCACAGAGTGGCGCCTATCCCAGGAGCCTGTTGTTTTGAATTCATCCATGTCCAGTCACTTTTTGACCGCTTGGAACAATGTGACGCGATTGACATTTGTATCGATGTGATGGCCAACACGCCCCGGATGATTCGCTATCCAGTCAACGAAAGGGAAGTCTTCCCCACCAACATCTAGTGTGGAGAGTGCGAGCAGTATCGCCACTGTCGCCGCGATGACGTATTAAGATAGAGACGTACTGTGGTGAGTGCTCTTTAGCAACAACCCGCCTTAAAGCAGTGGCAAAAACATCAAAATCAGCGGGATGGCATTAAAGAGATTCTATAGTGTAAAAGGATTGTCAAATATTGTCACACCACATAAAAAATAACGGAACATGCAAAGATAACTTACTAAAATATAGTCAACAGCAGACGGATAGAGATTCATAGGTGAGACACATAGCCCAAATATTGTCAGAATACGACAATAAGCAGAAAACTGCAGTAACCGAGTCACACAAAGGACCAGAATAAAACGACCCTGAAGAACAAATCTGGTCCGCTGCGAGGAATGATAATTTTTCAGCCCATTGCGGGATCAAGCCGCCTGTCAGTTCACCCGGTAACGGACGGACCCCGTTAAACGCCATCTATGTACATACAAAAGCGACGCAAGCTCCGCTCCCGGCCGCCACGGCGCTTCGGCAGCGCCCCCGGCAGTTCACGTTCAGTAGCCGCGGCCATAGTTCTTCAGCTTGACGAAGAGGCAGCAGGATATGATGACGCCGAAGATCTGGACAACGGAGACGCCCACGCCGACAGCGCCCACCACCACCAGATGGTCCTGGATCACGAAGTCCAGCTGGTGCACGCAGCCCTGCGGCGAAGGCGGCTGGTCAAGCGGCGCCGGAGCCCTGCCGAGCTGCTGTCTGGGGCGTGGGCCAGCTGGACTGGTCCTCCAGCGCGGCCGGCGGCAGACCAAACACGTGGGACCATACGAAGCTGGATCACACGGCGTCTCCATTGCATACACCTACGCACAGTCACGCGCGCTTTTCACGCTTTACCAACAACGGGTTTGCGATAATTTCGTCAACAGCCGCGGATTTTCCTAAGAATTCTTTGCAGAAATGCGCAAACATGCGCGAAGTCCTACAGGCTAATTTCCGACGGACGGAAGAGTACGAACGAGCGCCGAAGCTATGCGGTTACAACAGCTACAACGTGGCCACGCAAAAGAAATAGCGAATCAGTCGCGAGTGCCAACAGTCCTCAGGTACGGTGCCGGGCCGGGCCAAGCCGCCACGGGACGAGCGCAGGCGACCCACTGACCGCCGGGTTGATGTTGGAGGGGTGGTCACGCCGGCCGCACAGCTCCACCACCGTCTTGCAGCAGCTGTCGGGCACCTTGCGGCGCTCGGCGTTGGCCTCCGAGTCCAGCCAGCGGCTGTACTGCCAGTTGGTGTAGTAGGTGGCGCCGCAGCAGTGGAACTGGCCGCACACCGGCACGGTCACGTCGCCAGATTGTCACAGGGCGTAACGTTTTTGGAGCGTGGGTCTGCGACGTGCTTTGAGACTCTGGGGTGGTAAATACGCGAAGCATTCGTCGCATCTTCCACCCATAGCCAATGCAACACGATGAAGTTTGCACTGATGCCCAGCAGCATGAACGAGAAGAAGCATGCATTCGACAGTTTTACGAAAGGGATGAGAGGACGTATTATTGTTACCGACGGACAACCGCCAGTCTATTCTCCGGCCGTCGTCAGGTTCATGGATTCTTTAGGACTGGGTAAGGTTTGGCTTTTTAGCAGTGTGGGCGTCACAAGCTATATTACCTCCTTCAAATGGTTAGAATTCGGAACGGGGCCTTCTGACTGCCAGTCGCGCTGTTACAGCTGGGCTGAGCGGAAAGGAGGTGATTTGACCAGCAAGGCCGGGGAGTTCACTGGCCAAAACGTTGTGTACCTTACACACCAGACAATGATAATCCGTACAATCATTCATTCGTCATATATTCGACACTGCTATTGCGCGGAAACGAAATATTCAATATCTTCGCAGTCGGTTTCCACCCGACAGCTGGCATTACCCTGGGACCATGGACCTTGGATCACGCTGGTCATCATTCGGCTCGGAGCTCACTCAGACTCCGCACGCTGCCATGGCTGGGCGAGAGAGAGGGGGAGGGAAGAGCACCCATCTCTCCGTCACACGACTCGGGGTTCACTCAGACTCTGCGCGCTGCCATGGCTGGGCGAGAGGGAGGGGGAGGGAAGAGCACCCATTTCTCCGTCACGCCTTTGTAACCGGATTAGACGGGACATACGAGCCGTGCCTGCGGTGGGTCGTTCTACTCACATCCTGCTGCATGTCGTCGATGGCCTCCGTGTAGGCCAGCTGCATGCCGTACTTGTTGGTGAAGGTGCTGTTCAGGTGCTGGGCCAGCTCCATCTGCAGCTGCACCTGGTACACGTACGCCAGCACGCCCGCCATCGACTCCATCAGGAAGATCAGCAGCAGCACGAAAGTGTACTGAAACACCGCCGCGTGTGACCGGCGCGCCCGTCGCAGGAGACTGGCTGCCGCCTGCGCCTGCCGTGCTGAGCCGACCGTTTCGCCAGGCTGCCTAGTCCGTTACGCGCACCCACGTTTACATCCGCGACATGCACCACTCACTATCTCCCAGCAATCATCGCCGCCCGTCGACACGCTCAGCTTCCAAGTGTGTGATAGAGCCCCGCTGACGAGACGCCCGAGCGGCGAGGACCGGTGAGACGTTCGCAGCGTGGGTGACACACCATTCCGACCGACGGCCAGAGACGGGCCGCCCTGACCCCTGTCACTTCTCCGGAACAGCCGGTAAGGCCTCTCCGCGCGCCGTTAGGTGCACTTCCTACGCCAGACCGTTGACGTGCGCGTTTTAGCGAAGCACAAATAGCAAGCCCGACAAACAGTAGCAGGCGGTGCCGGGGCCGGGGCCGGGGCCGGGGCCGGGGCCGGGGCCGCGGCCGGGCGGCGACGTACGGTGAGGAGGCAGGGCAGACTCTCGCGGAGTGCGCCCAGGCAGCCGACCACGCTGGTGATGACCACCAGCAGGCCGGCCGCCATCAACACGTAGGCGGCCGTGCCGAACGAGGCCGTGGCCAGCAGCAGGATGTAGTGCGGCTCGGCGGCCAGTGACCACACGGCCACACCGAACACGGCCAGGCCCGACAGCTGTCGGCAGGAGAACGCTGTTAACGCCTGCACACGGTACATATGGGCGGAGACACGGACCGTCCCACCGCCGACGGCCGCTGAGCATAAACAGACACAGCAGCCAAATGTTGGACATTTGGAATGCCTGGGGTGGTGGCAAACCTGCATCAGACAATGATTCACAGCATACTGGCAGACATTTTCGAACATATTTAGACATGGTGTCCAGCATTTCAGGACTTACGACCGGAGAAGCCTGAACAAGGTTGAAATAAGTATTCATCTACATGGATCACTGCTTCAAGGTAAAATAAACAGAAAAATTGAAAATGATGCAATCATTTTCCTTGGGTAGCATATGGATGGCAATATTGATCATGGATCATGCATGCAAAAGCAGGACAAATGCACCCGCTACAGCTCAAAGGTATGCTTTCCGCCAAAACACCACTATCACAGCAGCTGGATTGGGACCAAAATGTGTATGAATGGTTCAATGATGCATACATTGTTAGCTTCATCAGTGTCAAGTAGTTCAGTAAAACTTGCAAAGCCTGAGATAAGTCTGGTTGGGGCTGACTGCTTACCATGAAGACAAAATTGAACATGTACAAGACATACTTCAGAAAATTGATGCTGCAGCAGCCTTCATCTTTTGATTCTTCCATCGGTATCCTGGAGAATGACACATGGTTATCACACATGGTTGGTATGTTACACAAACCCAAGATTGGACAAATAAAGACTTGGCCAATGTATTGAAGGCACAGAAGTTACATTATTGCAAAGTGCAAAGGTGACTGCACGCAAATGTTATATTCTGCATACTGATTAGCAGTACTATCTATGATTATACAAACATGTTTCTTCCACTTTACACCTGTAACCTATTTATAAATCCCCATTGTACATATACATACTTCTTTCACCTGAAAAATGGGGTCCAAACAAAGAAATATCTTAATCTCTTCCAAGTAACATAATATATAAAACATCATTACACTGCTACCTTTGAGTCATTGCCCTGAGCAAAAGTGACAAAGTAATCTGGCTGTCAGGTGCAGAACTTCAAACAATTTTTTTCAATCAGCACATTACAGCATACCTCTATGCACATTGGCTTACATTGCATTGCAGTAGCAAGTTCCAGATAGATTACATTTGAAACTGGCAGACTAGATTACACTGTATCCTAAATTTGATTTACATCTTGGAATGGACAGGGCTGCCTTAAAAGGTTGCACATCTCACAATATAAGAATGACTTTAGAAATTGGTTATCATAAATTGAGTGGAGAAACAATCAATTTGAAGGTAGTTTGAGAGATATCAATGTGTGCTGCAGATACAGATGCGCCATGTGTCTGTGTGCTATATTTGTTTGCATGTCAAAATGAGCCAAAACATGACTGAATCAAATATGTCATCCTGAGAAAAAGTTCTGTTATGGATTACTGGACTAGGTTAGACCCAAAATTTGTGAAAAAGCATATTAGCAGGTTCCAGGTAGGTTACATTTGAAACTGGCAGACTAGATTACACTGTATCCTTAATTCAAGGCATTCATTCTCTTGGGCATGGGGAGAAATCCCTGGGCAAAATATCTGGAAAAGCAGAAAGACCAGCAGACACAAAATTTGGCCTATCAATGATATCATTTTTCATGCTTTGAAGCCAGCATTGTGTCCCAGATCAGGTCAGATCACTGAGGTCATGTTACTGTGTCTGCATTATCTGACAGCTTGCAGAGCTATTTTTATGCCTTTTTCCCTCTTAATAACAATAAATGCTACTCTCCAGAAGAGAATTAGTGAAAAACCCACTGGCACAGAAATTACCTTGGTAGAATGCTATTATTTCAAGATGAGCTTCCCTTGTTTCCTAGCCACAGCACACATTTTCATTAGAGCACAAGGTGATCCAACAGCAAAATTACAAGAATCACTTCTTAACAATTATGTGTTGACTCTGCCAAATTGCCAAAATATGTTTAAGTTCCACGAAAATGCAACTATTTACATTCCACTTATTGATGACAGACACACACACACACATGTATACATCATTTATCATCATCTCATTATCATTTCATCCACATCTAAACACATCTTATTGTTCATCTAAGTCATCTAATAATGTATCTGCTTATCTAACCATTATTCTAATTAACAACATCTAAATGCAACTTACACTTCATCTAAATCATTTACTAATGTATCTGCTTATCTAGCTGTTATTCTAATTAACAATCAGGTACCAATAGCACAGTAAATAAACTGTTTATCTGAGAAAAAAACAGGAACATGATGTACTGTTGCCTGGCCTTCCCGCCAGGCCGAGAGGCAGACAACATATGTCTGGGACTCATGTTGTAGCATGTAATGCAATGTCAGTGTTGTTAAGCCCTAATGGCACACACAGCTACCCTACTCTGAGAAGCACCCATCATGTACATCTTGGGTTTGGAGTTACCAAGTTGGATTTCTTCTAGTTGCTTCAGTAATTGTGACTGATAAATAACAATGGCATCAAATTGTGTTGTGGTGATAACAATCAAATATGGTTTCTCCATTACCACACATGCTGGGAAAATGTGACCTCAATTGAATTTGTAGTTGTTTATCTTGTCACCAAAGTTATTGGATGGCAAGGGGTTTGTGATACGATGTCGACCCAGCCAGTCAGTAGCTGCACACACTAGAAACAATGCATAACAAATTTGCACCAAGCAGGACTATGCAGGGTCCCAGGGAACTCACATTGATTCGAGCGGCATTTTCTCACAATGAAGCTGTATCTGGGTCACAAAATTCAGGCCAGCAATGTAAATCACCGTTCTCGCCGCTTCTGCAACACCAAGCTGCTTCAGTTCACAGCATCGGCTTTCCTGTCTCCTTTACTGCTCCGGGACGCCAACTTAGAAGACCGAGGAGTAATTAGTCTCCATTCTAATCGCTTTGGTGTTTGGGAGGCGTCATATTTTGAGGCGGCGATCGTGACGTTCTGCGCCAAAGTGCCAAGTTTCACAGGGGTAATCCGCTGATTTTTTTTACGTCAAGTTATTGTGCACTGTGCGAGGTATTTGCGCACCCACAGCACAATAATATAGTTTTTTCGGCGAAAGCAGTTCAGGTTGAGCTGTGCCAACCACCCTTGAAAAATTATAATTCGCCTGCATTCGGCGATAAGGTAAAGAAACCTAGATTCCGGCCCAACGTGAGTGTGATTAAATATGTTTGGAGGGTTCGAGGCCAGCGGCGCATTTCCGATTCAGTTGGGTGGGTTCACCCTCCCCGCCCCCCCCCCCCCCCCACCAACTTGGGCTCTGGCCTTTTTCTACAAAAATTGGCCAAATTCGGGGAGAGGCCTGCTATTTGGAATACTTGGGCGGTAGGTTAGGCCACAATTCCACTGGTCAGTCCCCCAAAACATTTTGAGAAACTGCGCCCCTGTTCGAGGCCACCACGTCCCTAAAATTTCAAAACAGGAACGTCGCGTGGGACGCATTCTCTTGAGATCTAGACGCAAATAAACTAATTTTCAAACATTCACGTCAAGGTCCTCAAAAGAAAACTATTTAGTTGGCAGACGGACACCGACTCGCCATTGCTGGCGATCATCAATACAATTGTGTAGTGGTGTCTGAGAATGGATTCGGTGTGGAAGTTAAAACACAGATTAACTGAACTCCAGTTCGCCGAAATGTTCTTTAGTCGAATGACCACTTGCCGAAATACTCTCTAGTCGAGTGCTAGTTTCTTAAGCATTCGACTAACTAAATGGTCTCTAGACGAATGTTTATGTGCTGACATGTCGATAACTTTCAAAGCGAACAGTAGCAAATACAACTTTTGACAAGTTAAATCAGATCCATCCTCCTAATGTTGCGAGAAATTGGCATGCTTCGAAGATACGCAAAAGGGAGTTGCATGGTTTTAAAAACCTCTTTTGGCTTGACTTAAGTGGGCATAAACATACGTGACCTGTTATGAATCATGTCATGTCAAAAGGTAACAGCTATGGTTCCATTAGATCGTCCACCTATATCAAGGCATAAGCAGGGAGGACCAAACGAATAAATCCACGTATTTCGCAACGTTGGTTACGTCCCACGAACGATGCGCTCGTACAAATGCGTGACAGAATTCATAGACCGCCTACGGTCCGCAATTTTGAAGAGAACTTTTCAAAATTGTATGACTTGGTTAACGCTCTGCCATCGCGTCAATTCGTAAAATTCCGGCATGATGAGTTCAAAGTTATGTAGGATTAACGTCCTGCAGCGCACCAGGAGTTGCTGCGTAAACGGCACTGTAGCGATAAATAGCGATTATATTGACGGTGCTCAATAGCTCCATATGAGCTTATCCTCAAGAGTGAAAGGAGCTCAAAAGATTCACCAAAACGTCTTGCCGCAATCCAACTTCAGCCTGACGCAGGATCTACGTTAGGAGCAGGAATGCATTACGTCCGGTAAAAAAGGCAAACAAAACTCGGTCACCCTCAACGATTGTATTACCAAAATGCGCATCATAGTATGTGCATGGAAATTCATGCCAGCTGGTAGCACCATTGCGAATGTTTTCGATAACCCGAAGCGCCCTCCGATACGAATACTGAATTGCCAGGTTCGAACATAACACATTGCATCAGAACGAATCCAGCGTGAAATGTTAGGGATGGGGCGCAAATTATCAGTGATAGGACCACACAAACTCAGTCCACTAAGTCTATACGGCGACAGGTAGGCGCATGAGCGCCCCGTCCACACACACGCGCACACCGCGGGAACACACCTACGCCGATAGGCAGCCGCTGTTATGCATCGCGGGGCACACCTTCGCCAATAGCCGGCCGCTGTCACACACCGTCATCCCACTAGGCTCTGTCATAAAGATGCAGGCCGTGAGAGCCGCAAGATGCGCTGACATGCCAGGACTGTATGCCTGTAACACACCGCGCACAATGGAAGACGCTTCCCAGGGGGCACAGATTGCCATGCCTACCGATGGTGCATATCTGTGTGCATGCGTATTGTGCCCGCGTAAGTGGCCGTGTAACTGCGTCCGTGCGTACGCGTACGAGGGCGTTTGTGCCCGATGCAGCAGAACTCAAACCGTAACCTCTCCTGTCACCAACGTCTGCTGTCGCGGGTGGTCAGTTGGTCCCGACGGGGCGCCCGCGTCGGCGGATGTGCCACCGAGCCCGACCGCGGGTCGGCGGCGGCGATGGTGGCGGGGCGGCGGCGGCGGTGGCGGCGGCCGGACGCCAGCGCGCGCCACGGTGCTGCCCGCCCGCGCGCGGCCGGCCGGCTACGACACCGGGCCCGGCGCGCTCTCTGCCTCCTCGCTGCTCGAGTCGTCGTCGCGCCCGGCGTCGCAGAGGAACTCGTGCGCCTCGCTCGTGCCCATCGAGATGGAGTGGGAGAGCCGGAACTGCATGGCGCGGCTGAGCGGTGGCACGTACTGGCGCGGTATCAGGAACGTCGACAGATTGAACAGGTCCAGGAACACCTGCCGGCGGAAGACAGCCTTATGGAGCGGCTCTGTCATGCTGCCAGCAGCAGCATGTGCCAACAGCACGATGATGCTCGTGGAACCGGAAAGAACACAGGCTATGCGATGAAGGCCCAGTCAGGGCGGATGCTGACTTTTCACAATACTCGAAATTCGAAAAGGGTCCCGATCTGAGAAGTCTTCTTTTCGGGATCCAATAAACTCACTACTTAAATATTCGATATCAATCCTGGATCTTAGAACACCAATATTTTTATAATACATAAATAAATAAATAAATAAATATATATATATATATATATATATATATATATATATGTAAATTTGCAATGGGTTTCAGGTACCGGAAAATCTGAGACTCAAAGCTAAGATACTCATCTCAGGCTGGCTATGGAATCCACACTTAACTTCACAAGCAAGACACTGGTGATTTCGAGACTGAAAACATCTCAGCGAGTGCAAGCTGTGCTCTGGGTCCACCCAGTCTAAAAGCGTTTGCTGTGTCACATAGCATATTTCTCATCTCTTCCAATTTGAGGTAGGCCCGAACGACTTACACCGAAATTTGGGCAAATAAAGGCTCAGATAGGCGTAAGAGGGTTATCCAACTTAAAAGTGAGTGTCTGACAATGGTGCAGTCCGCAGGCAGCACTGACACCGTATGATGTCAGTAGTAAGAATCAGATGTCATAAACCAGTAAGAATAATTTCCCTTGTGCAAAAACCATCCAGACCGAATGTCGATGGGACACACAGGCATGGGCGGACGAGACGGGAGCCGGCGCGGCAGATTCGTGAACCAGTGCGCAGCGCGGCCTCACGCGGCGCGGGGCCGGCGGCGGTACCTTGTAGCGGTCGCTGACGGTGGCGCGCAGGTACTGGTAGCCGGACGAGCCGCCCGTGCCCACCTGCTGCGAGCCGATCATGCGCTGCACGATCTGCACGTGGTTATCTGCGAACGGACGGCTGTCACGCGCCCGACCGCACGACCAAGGCGCGGCGCTGAGGGATTCGGCAACCTCTGGTGCGGTACGTCCTCTACCTGCCCGGTTTGGTCTGCCTGCGGTCTGTCTGAATCCGGTCCGTCTATTCCATCCGGTTTGTCTGGCTCAAAAATGTCTGGCACACAATCAGCATGGCAAAAAAGACACAAGACGTTGGGTCACATAAATCCTAGTTGGATGCGTATGTAGCCGGCTTAAGGCATGCAAATCAAGCAATTAAGGTTGTTCGTTCCGTGGCCGCGGAACTTACTTCTCCATTTGATGAGCAGCTCATCGATGTCCATGAGTAGATTGATCAGCTGATAGGGTTGGTTGAAGCGTGGCTCCATCCTGCCGACAGAGCCTCGTGAAGTTGTAGAGCAGCGGGCACAGAGCAAAGTTGAAATTGGTCAAGAACACGCAGGGCGGATCACACCCAGCGCCGCTGGAAGGTGAAACATCACACAGCGGTGATATTTAGCACGCCAGTAAGTGATTTCGTGAACCCACGCATACTCCACTGCCACCACTCCGCCGACTCGCAGATATGGAGCAGAGAGCGTTTGAGTAAGACATAGACATAGACATAGACATAGACGGAGACGGAGACGGAGACGGAGACGGAGACGGAGACGGAGACGGAGACGGAGACGGAGACAGAGACAGAGACAGAGACAGAGACGGAGACAGAGACAGAGACAGAGACAGAGACAGAGACAGAGACAGAGACAGAGACAGAGACAGAGACGGAGACGGAGACGGAGACGGAGACGGAGACGGAGACGGAGACGGAGACGGAGACAGAGACGGAGACAGAGACAGAGACAGAGACAGAGACAGAGACAGAGACAGAGACAGAGACAGAGACAGAGACAGGGACAGGGACAGGGACAGGGACAGGGACAGGGACAGGGACAGGGACATGGACGGGACAGGGACAGGGACAGGGACAGGGACAGGGACAGGGACAGGGACAGGGACAGGGACAGGGACAGAGGGGGACAGGGACAGGGACAGGGACAGGGACAGGGACAGGAGGACAGGGACAGGGACAGGGACAGGGACAGGGACAGGGACAGGGACAGGGACAGGGACAGGGACAGGGACAGGGACAGGGACAGGGACAGGGACAGGGACAGGGACAGGGACAGGGACAGGGACAGGGACAGGGACAGGGACAGGGACAGGGACAGGGACAGGGACAGGGACAGGGACAGGGACAGGGACAGGGACACAGAGAGAGAGAGAAAAAAAGATAGAGGGAGGGAGAGAGAGGGGAGAGGGATAATTTATTTATTTACATGCGCACAAAAATGCTGAGACACGGCATGCAGACCACGGTGACGTGGTCTCTCATCAGCGAAGTGTGTACCTGGCTAAATCACGTGGTGGGTGCTAAGGGAGGGTACCACATTAACAGATACATTTTTTCGATCCCACGCGACTGAGAGGAAATAGCCGGTTATACGAGTGTGTGTGTGTGGGGGGGGGGGGGGTTCCAGCCCCCAGTTTTGAGAGGGAAGTGCGTCAAATTCAGGAGGAACCTGTATTCAGTGTATTTTGCCAACTCTCCCTGCTAAGCCTCGCTCCAACCATTTGCGGACCTTCACCCCCGGTCGCTTACATGACCGTTATGTGGCGCCGGCAGATAATCATCGCGGCTCACCCTGTGAGAGCAAGGCGACCATGGACCGAGCCCGAGCTTCAGCGCCGCGGGCTTGCTGCCGCCCGACTCATCCCAACAACGCTGCCACGCCCTCCCCGTGCGGGCAGGGGCCACACACTGGGTATCGTCTCCGGCAGAGATTGACAGGGAGCGTGTACGCGGCACCCGAACTGCTCGCTTGGCGCCGGCGTCAGCAGCTCTCTCCCCGCCACTCCGATGTGACCGGGGGTCTGGGGGTCCGGCACAAGGTGACTTTCTTTTCAGCCCGATCCAGTGAAGCCAGACGGGGAGCGACAGAGTGGCGGGGAGAACAGCGCTGGAGCGCAGCCAAGTCATTAATAAGCAGACAGAGCAAGGCGAGAAAAGGTCGGCAGGGAAAGAGACCTTTCCTCTGTTGAGCTCTGAGCTGCAGGATAAGCGCTAGAATGATGGCAGATTCACGTTTTCTCTACTTTGAGTTCGTTGCAAGCCTTGACGCATTACATTACAGTTGCAGATACTAGCCTTGGCCGGTTTCGCGCCCGTATACGGCACCCCCAATCGTCATTTAAAACTGGACACGACATAGTACCATGCGCCGCTGCTCCATCCCCCTCCCTAGCCCTGCACCCCGTAAACACACCACTGTTTCGTTCGCACCCGTCTTAAACGGAGGCATTTGGGACATATTTCAAACACATACTCTAGTGAAACCTCAGAACCAGTAACGTCTGATAATGGCATAAGGCAATGCCACTGCAGCAGCGTCAAGACATAATGATCTTGCACAATTATATCAATTTTGATTATTTTCGAGTCCAAGTTACGCAGTCAGGGCCTTGTAACAACACTACGCTTCTTCCCTACAGTTGTCGCGACCACCGTTGTCATGATAACCCTCATACAACAAAGACATCTGTGACTGGCCCAGCGGGCGGCAAATGCCCATTTCCAAGAAGCGCACTGGTTGACATTCGAACCAGTGCGTCACCATAGAACATGTGATACTGCGCTTCCCACAGCCCGAGTGCGCTCCGAGAAGCCACTGTGGAAAACGCCATACGGGATAAGTCAAAGCCACTGTATGCCGTTTCGTTCAACTCGCGGGAAAAAGGCACCATGTTCTCTTTTTTTTGTCTCAATAAAGTGTCTCCAGCTCTAACAACATTTATCACACATTTTGGCAACTTAGTGCGCCGCAAAAATCATGAAACTCACACACTGGAAAAACGGGACCAATAAAATAAATTACTTTCAAAGTGATGGGCAGGGTGTCGAATGAGATGTCTTCCGCAAGAGCGACTTCTCAAGAGCGACAAGAACGACGACGACTACTAAACACCCCGCTGCGTCAGATCTTGCGTGCGTCACTGTATGCGCCATGCGGATGCGTGCGTTGTCATGGTTAGGGGTGGTTAAAAGCTCAGCCAGACGCGAGCTGCCCGTAGGAACCGGACAGCACGCATCACCGCCCTTAAAAACGCCGCTCCTCAAACTGGTGGCCCATACCACGAACCGTGTAACACACACATGCGCATTTCCATACCGCCGACGGCGCCATCCCCCACCACGCAGGCGCCCGACCGGTTCTTGTTGCCTCCGCCTGGATATGGCGCGCGTTGTCAGCCTTTTGGACAGTCGGGCGGTGTTTACCGGCCGGCGGTGGGCCAGGGCGGCCTCGCCTCCAGCGAGCTGCGCGCTGATTGGTCGACCCGCCAACACGCGATACGGGCGGCGGGCCTGGCCGGGGGCCGGCCGGCCGAAGTCCGACCGCAGGAGTGACCGAGCCAGGGCTGGGAGACGGCCCCCCCCCCCCTGCCTCCCCGCAGGCCAGTGACGGGTGTCCCCGGTTCACGTCAGGAGAAACGAGAAATGTACGTGGTAGCGTGATGCCTCTTGCTTCACAAGCCCACAAGCTTCTGTGGCTTGTTTGTCTGGCAAGGCCAGTCGAAATGAAGCGCCGCCAGCAGTGAGTACCGCTAACTGGGCGCCGACCGGGCCGCCCCGCAATGGCCTCCTGACGACGCCGTGCAAGTGACTCAGCGGAGCGACACGTCCACGCCCGGCCATAAGACGGGGCGCCGGGGTAACCGCGTCACTCTCGCCGGCCGAAGTCAGCGCGGCGAGGATGCCGTTGCTAGACCGTTGCCGCCGCGTTGCCAGATTGAAAAGATAGCGGCAGCCGTTTCTCAATAGGCCAGTCGCCCCCTGCGGAATTTTCTGACCCAACATCAGCCATGTCCAACGGTGGTTTGAAAAACCTGAGATGCGATCAGACCGGCCAGTCCGCGGCATGTGGTCGTGTGGTCACGAACGCGCCACGGCTTTGTCCACGTCTGTCGCTTGGCTTGCAGTCGCCACGAGCGCGGATAAAAATGCGCACGAATATGACGCGGCACGATTACGCGAGTACGTCGGTGCTTATGCTTGAAGCGCTGGCTGAGAAAATATACAGAGTATATTGTACGCAATGTTTGCAGTGTTGCGTGAGCTGGTTTACACTTTCCAGACCAGGTTGCTTCATGCCATGGCGGTAATGAGCAGTGGCGCAAGCTTCAGGATGCAGTGTGCGATGTCTTCCATCGCGCCCACGGGAGTGGGTCGCATGACTCTGGTCCCGATTCGGCCTCCTACTGCGCGCAAGCTTCAGGATGTGGTGTGCGATGTCTTCCACCGCGCCCACGAGAGTGGGTCGGATGAATACGGTTCCGGTTAGGCCTCCTTCTGCGCGCATGCCTAACAGCGACCTTGCAGAGAGAGCTCGCAGAACTTCCTGGTGGAAACGCGGGGCTTGGAATGCGGAATTGCGCACCTTGGTATCACCTCAAATCACGGGCCACCCACGATAAGGTCAGGCGTAAAATGCTCATGAACAATGATAATGTTTTCAACAAGGTTTTGGCGTGAAATGATTTGGAACACCTGCTGTTTCAGATGATTATGCCTAGAAATGATGACATGCGATCTCGCTGTCGTGTCAGCAAAACTGTGGGATATGCCTGTCACGGCAAAGGCGTTTGTGAGGTCTCAAAGTTATGCGGCCGCCACTGGTAAGTTTGAGTGCTAAGTCTGATGGACTTAGACTGCTTAAACGGCACTTTACATGTTCCACGGCTTCATCAGCCACGTAACGTAAGCTGACTGCCTCTTTTCATGGGTAGGAATAAACATGGCTAGTAAATGTGTTTTTTCAGATCGTGGGCCATCACCCTTACACCTGTCCGGCCGTTGGCCATCAGCCGCTATGACAGACGGAGTCATGAGGGCGCCCTGGAAGATCACGCGGGATCATTCCGAGTCATTTGCACGGATCCGCGCTCATCTGTAGGGGATGACGAAGGCAACCCAAAGGTCAAATGAAAAGGCTCAAGTCACGTGCCGGGGCTGCGACCTCTCACCTGTAGAAAGAGATCATGAGGGCGCCCTGGAAGGCCACGTGGGACCAGCGGCGTTCACCGCGCGCGCGCAGTGCGTCGTGCAGCTTCACGTCGAAGATGGAGTCGAAGAGGACGGAGCGGCGGTTGACGGCCTCGACCTCCTCCTTTCGCTGCGCCTCGTTGGCGACCGCCTACGCGACCAGCACAGCGTCAGCCACCAGCGAAAACATTGGACGGGCGGCCATCCCACACTCGGGTGGCCGCTACACACTCGGGTGGCCGCTACACACTCGGGTGGCCGCTACACACTCGGGTGGCCGCCACACACTCGGGTGCGAGATGTCACAATGGCAAGGGCCTGGCGTTATCGCCGCTGCCGACACAGTGCTGTCGACACGCAGTGAACTTGGAACAAATAGGGCCGAACGGATGACCGGACTGGATGAGCGCGGACGTATTGCAATGCTGGAGGTTTAATTCATCACAAGTTTAAGCTACGTAACTTCACTACACAGGCGTGTAGATTAAGAGAAAAGGGACCGCGAAACACCGCCCCTAGACGGTGAAATAAAAAAAATACTACATCTCTTCACGACTTGTCTTGAGATGATTATTCCGTATTTGGTCTTTGGTCACTCCCTCTCTGGGGTTCAACACTGTACCCACTCTTGCGGGATCCTAGGATCGAGGTGGCCTAACCAGAGCAAGACCATTCTGCAGGGCACGTACTTGGGCGGCCTTCAGTTCGTCGTTCAGCATGGCCTTAACGGCACCCTGGAAGCGGTCCCAGAAGTTGAAGCCCTTGGCGGAGATACCCGGCGTACGCTCGAGCCAGCGTTCGACGAGCGCCGCCAGCGACGGCTGCTCCTCGGAGTCGCGGATCTGCTCCATCAGCTCCGGGTGGTCGTGGTACGGCGCCGAGTAGTCCGACTTGGTCTTGACTCGGCACTCCTGCGAGCAGGGTGCGGCCGCGGTGGGTGACGACGGTCCCGCCGCCAGCGCGCGCCAGAGCCAGACGCCGCGGCTGACACCACTTGGCGCGCGACATGACAGGTTACAGCCATACTCCCAAGGCCGTGTGTCCGGCTTTGGGGAAAGGACAACACCTATTGTATGTATAAGCAGAGCTCTTTTGCAAGGTGGCCATCAACGGCGTGCAGGTAGCCAGAACGGACCCTTTGATTATTTTTTCTGAAGCGGGAACGCGACGCAATCATGGCCTAACATCTACCACAAATGACAGCCCTGGCGGGCACTCCCTAAGACATAAACAAAAAACCGTGGCTAAGCGTCAAGGTGTTTGAAATAGGTACAACCAAGCAAAAGCGGATCAGAAGCCCCAAGTGGGACCGCAAGGTCGGTCCTCCAGATCAGAAAGCCCGGAGACGCACACTCCGTACCTGGGCATCTGTCGCGAAAGAAAAGCACGACGAATCTAAAGACTCCGTAGCGTATGACTACCGCGACAGTACAATCCAGGACCCAGTACGAAACAGATCAGATCTTTCCATGGAATCATATGTCAAGAGATGCCAGAAAACGCAAGAAAAACTAAACAAACATACACAACTGGTTCTCGATGCCATGAAGAAACTGACATCACACAAAAACCGCACACAAACCTCACCTTCTTCAGCCCAAGCTTGTTCTCCAGCAGTCTAAACTGCAGGCTCTGGAATCCCGATGCCGTGCTAAGGTGGTCACGGAAGTCCAGGAAGTCCAGGGGAGTCATCGTCTCCAGGATCTCGATCTGGCCCACCAGCAGCTATAGCGGAGGACAGCGTTAGAACAAGAAAACTGTGTGAGAACAGGAGAACGGTGTCGTTAGGGGCAGATATTCATGACACGGCCAGGGGCAGGTACTCAGGCCCAAAGCTCGCATTTACGGTGGAACAGATTGATGACTTTTGCATAGTGGTACAAAATCCCTCAGTGAGTCATAAATAATAATTTAACCAGTCAGGTTCTGTTGACACCATGCCAACACGGGCACGGTGACGGAATGCCTAAAAACACTGAAGAAATAGCTCCACGCCATCGATAGCGATTAAAGCGTGCAGAGCGATCAATCACTAAAGTGGCACAGTTGTATCGCGTGCCCGGCGCCAAACCTTGATAAAAGGGGCGCCAAACTTTGATATAAGGCACAACAGAATCTCACAGGGACGTGCTCTCATGAAACCCTGATCTCAGATTAACTGTATGCCCACCGATTGAACATAAGCTTCGTCTGGCTTCCGCTCCAAATTGCCGCATCATTTCTAAATATTGGCGACAATTTTGAATTCGTCATATTCCAATAGGGACAGTGGAGTAAAATTTCGCCGTACGCCGAAGCCGATGAATTTGGACATGTTGTTTTACTATTTGTCATCAATGTGCCAATGTTATGGACCCTCGTTAACTACAGGCCGATAACAAGTCACGACATTCAGCGGATCAAATAAGGAGCCATTGCTAGCAATCAGATTTTCCGAAAACGGGTCGCTACTTGCTACTTGAAGTGTCTCACCAATGATGTGCGACTTGAAACAATTGCTGGTAGGCCTTAACGTATCAGCTGTACATATATATATATATATATATATATATATATATATATATATATATATATATATATATATCAGCCGCATTTCATCATACCTTCAATATCAAAACAACTCTGTTGGTTTGCTTGATTATGTCCAGCATCCTTCGTTCGTTGAGCTTCTGAAAGATAGAACCGGTGCTAAAATCAAGGGATCGACGGAGACAATCGTGGCGACGTTTCAAAGCGCAAAAAATTGCCAGGTTTACACAAGTTTACGTCCACCACGGCCATGCCACAACTATCGCACCCAGCACACGCTCACGTCAGAGCCATGATTAACGGCATTTCTGCAAACACCAAAGCTGTGGAGCAGAACTGTGCAGTGAAGCCGACCCAAAGCAGGCATTATGTCGTGTTCTCGGCTGACAGTGAGCAGATCAGGCCTCCTGTTATGTAAACATTCCAACAGGACAGTCGCCAGACGCTCTGAGACTGGTATAAACGTGCACGCACACACAGGCGGGCGGCATCCCACACCGCCGACAAAACATGCCTATTACGTATTTGCTGTTGCGATCAGGGACTCACTATCAAATCGCATCAATTATGATATGTATATATATATACCAATTTATCGTACATCAATTGCCATTACATTAATACCACCAATATCAATTAGATATTATGCTATATGGTATACCATAATAATCAATAATTTTATTAATGATAAAAAAATGTTAACAGTATTCATACATGTACCAATCATATTATCAAATTCGCCAATTTCTGCCAGTACATTTATCCTTGTCTGTCTGTCTCCGCGCATCTGAGCAGCACGCGCACAGCACATACAGCTGTAGGGATTACCGTGACTTTGCGCACACGACGGGCTCAACTTTCGTGACTTTTCACGACGCCAGTCCACGCCCGTCACATACCAGTGTTGGTCGCAGGGCGTGCACGAGGCAAACTTTCGAATTCAGTAGGAAGGTACTTATCGTCTATTTGTGAGAAACAAGCGGTGCAAATGCCGTGCCGTCGACAGCATGCCGCAAGGCTCGAGCAGCGATGAATGGTAACGTGCTCATGAGCAGTGCATGCCAATTGACGCAAGCATTAAGCAACTTCAACAGGGACGACATGGCAAACTTAAAAGAGCCTAAGCGGTGCACACGGCCGATCATTGAGATGCAAATCGATGTTATGTGGCTGGAGGCGGTGCTATGCCGACGACAACGGTGTCGTTTCTTTGCACAGGGAAGCAGGCGGAAACCACAACTTGCCGAAGTGATCATGTCTTGAGGTCGTGGAATCGCACCAAACATTACGTGGGCAGTGCGTCTGAGTGACATAGGAGTGTTTTAATTAGCTTTGAAATCTTATGCGATATCTTCATCATATTGTTGAGACACGAGTCAACGCCACGCCGCTGGCAGCGTTTCCAGCGGTCAGAGCGTCGCCATTTTGTGCGACGAAGCGCGCGGAAACCGTCTGTTCCTTCTAAATGAATTTCACCGACGCAGTTACGCAAACGACATAATCTGTGCGGCTCAGACAACGTGTCACCATTTCCGTGGGCGAGGCTGTGCAGGAAGCTTATCCGAAAACTTGTTTTTGAGTCATGCCCAAAATGCAAGTCAGCACTCAAAAGCATCCAGATAGTGGGAGCAGAACGACAGTGACTTGCGCTGGCTTGACGACAAAAACTGTCATTAGAGAGACAAAATTTAAGAGTTCATTACAATATGTCACGATGGCATTTGCTTTTCATATAAAGTTTCAGTTACAGTCCAGCTATTTGTAATATTGAACCAATGCATGCTGTGCTTGAATGGTTTCTTTCAATAAAAAACTTTTGAAACAAACCTGGGCGACCTGAAGCTAGTCTGCATGAGACATTTTAAGGCACGTTATTTCTGTATGGAACCTTAAGGCACGTTCGGATGGAATTTGCATAGTTGAAGACAATTTAATAGCGGATCGTTCGGGATCCAAAACTTAGACGCACCTTAAAAGGTCGCTGACCTACGACATTAGTCAAATCAGGCCATGGATTCAGCGATGACAGTTTCCAGGGAATTGTTCAATGTGATACAGCGACGAAGCGTTAGTGGAAGCATTTTTGAGACAGTTTTTGGCAACACAATATTTAGGCAATACAACATATTGACAACACGAAGCATGCTATTACTTAAACTTCTTCGCAACTCAATATACGGACAACACGAAACATATCTGAGATAGTTTCTTAGACAGCACAACGACTGAATGAGCAGATTCCTTTGACCTTGGGCCAGGTATAAAGGTCAGATCGAACTCAAAACCCACCTGCTTTATTACTCTAGAGCGTATTGTATGGAGTAAATTCTGGTGCTCATTTTGAATTCGTTGATAACAGGACCCACATTATGCATATTCCTAGACCTATTCAAGGTCAGAATAGGTCGCTGACCTAAAGTGACCCGGGCAGCATTCTGTTTTTAGGGACGTGCTGCCTAATGTAATCTTTGACGCTAAATTCGAGTGCAAAACTTACAGCAGTCCTGTATTGTTTTGGCCAACATGACCTGTGAAAGGTCAAACGAGGTCACTGACCTCAAATCAACACCAGTGATCTTTTGCTTAGGACAGGTATTTAGGATCTGGGGCACTACAGACACCAATCTAGGGTTTGACCTTGTTTGTTCTATTTGATCCTGAAGGTCATGACCAAGGACCATCAAATTTTGACACAAATGGAATCACATTCTGCCCAACACACTCTGTGGATTTGGTGTCTCTAACTCCCTTAGCTTCTGAGATCTCAGGGGGTTCAAATTGACCCCATCTGAGCGAAGAGCATTCAACCTGCCGCCCGGCCACGTGTAAATGCTCGGGACATCAGTGGTGTGTGTGTTTTGATCACTCTCACACTCGCAATGCAGAATGTCCCAAATAAACACGGCACAGAATGTCCCGGATAAAACACTTTTCAAACACAGCCACCGGATAGACGGATCGAAAACAACACAGCTGCAGTGCAGCTGAAGAACCACGCATGCACGTTACCCAGCTGGGCAGGAATCAGATCGTCTTGACCGCCACGGCGGTATGTCTGGAGCCAGCTGCCCTTGGTGAGCGCGTCCTCTGGCGGTGCACGGTGCGGCGGGACACGTGTCAGCCTGGGCGGCTCTGAACACCAGTGGACGGCGGGGTGGGGCACGTGTCAGCGGGGACGGCCCTGTGCGCCAGCGGACGGTGCGGCGGGACACGTGTCAACGGGGACGGCCCTAAGCGCCAGTGGACGGCGGGGTGGGACACGTGTCAGCCTGGGTGGCCCTGAGCGCCAGTGGACGGCGGGGTGGGGCACGTGTCAGCGGGGACGGCCCTGAGTGCCAGTGGACGGCGGGGTGGGGCACGTGTCAGCGGGACGGCCCTGAGTGCCAGTGGACGGCGGGGTGGGGCACGTGTCAGCGGGGACGGCCCTGAGCGCCAGCCTTGGTTATGCTCCTTGCGAGGTGCACGCTGACAGACAATGGCCACGTATGTGCAGGGCAACGGCCCGCCCCGAATCACACTTACGTAACGTTTCTCGGCGCTCAGACGCCGCCGTGCATGGAAACCCCGTCACGTCCGACAGAAGAAATGTTACGTTGGGATGGAGCCGATGCTCGACGTACGTTTGCTGCATGCATTTTAAAGCATTTTCATTTTGGTGCACACCGCGTGCCCACAGAGCATGAGGGCCATTCGTCAGATTGCGTTCAGAATAATTCGCGCACTATTCACCTCTTGGCACCTTTTCTCTTTTTCTCATGCGGCCTTTTATATTTTAAGGCGATAGCCCTGGTTTAATTGTGAAATGACACGCAAACGGCTGCTCCCAAACGGATTTAGATCGGCTTCCGCCTGATGCTTGACTGCAGAGGTGTGCACGTCAACTCCGCCCGGCGCCGGCACCGTTACGTAAGGCTTTGCCGAGAACTGTGGGGCCGGCCTGCTGGTCCAGACGCCACACCGTCGCTCGCGGGCACCCAGCAAACCATGAAGGAGATAACGTCAGGGGCATCGCGATATGCAACGCTGCTTTGCCCGGCGGTAACATGCCGACGAATGCCATCATGGAGGAGGCGTCACTAACTGGTTTCGCTCACATGATTGTCTTTAGCCGTCGAACTGCTGGTTACTAAGCGAGGCGGCGACGGGTTCTCCGAGAACTAATGGATATACGCGAGTGGGTAGAATCTTTGCAAGGTTGCAAAGGTTGCTATTGCAAGGTCGCAGGATTTGCGAAATAAAACTATAAGTTTTCACGTAAGCATTCTTAAATACAATTTCGTTCTTTAGATCCGCGTAATTCCATTTCGTTTTATCATCATATTATACTCCGAATTTATTGCTGTTTGTACTGACTTCATGCATCACACAGTGATGTCACAGCATTAATAGCCTTATTCACCGTGCAATAAACAGGAAAATGGAGAGAACTTTGTTCACCCAACGGCATCGATATCCCATGCTTTTCAAGGGACGATCAGCCTGGCTTTGGGCAACAGTTGCATTAGACACATGCATACTATCTTACCTCTGTCATGAACAGCTGACGAACTGAATCGATTTCATAAATGATCTGCTTGAACCACAGCTCGTATGCTGAAACATCCAACGTCGTTAAACGCACCAAAACAAGGAAATGCTAAGACATGCAGGCCATACAAATATCGCGAAGCGCGTCACCTTGCTTCGCCACCGACGCACATACAACCATGAGGCAGAGACCGTGACTATATCCATTGTACGAACCTCCCGGCTTATTGGACAATCTCAGCAACGTGATGCCGGCGCGCGGTACTAGCGATAGCTTGCACCCCGCGTCATTTCAGGCTTGCTGCCCGTCTCGCCCCACCTTTATCTTTTCAAATGGCAGAGAGCTATCAACGGATGTCTTCCGTCCTCGCCTAGATGGCACTGCATCACTCCGTTCACTCCGAACATTCAGCAAGGCATAACAGCGGCATTGAACACGGTTTGGTGTGCGACTTCGACCTGCAAACAGCGCCGCTTGCGCCGGGAGCCCCGGCGGCAGGCGCGGGCCTGGCTTTGTGCCAGGAGGCCCGGCGGCAGGCGCAAGCCTGGCTTTGTGCCAGGAGGCCCGGCGGCAGGCGCGGGCCTGGCTTTGTGCCAGGAGGCTCGGCGGCAGGCGCGGGCCTGACCTTGTGCCGGGAGGCGGGCGCGGGTCTAACCTTGGTGCACGATGATGAAGAGATGCTCGTCGTGAACGACGGCGCCGGCTGCGCCGCTCTTCAGCGCCTGCGCCGACAGGATCTTGTCCAGGTGCAGGTAGGTCCAGTAGTTCTCGCCCTTCTCCGCACCCGCAGCCTCGCCATTGCTGGCGACGGAGGCATGTTGTCAGTCGGGTGCGGCGAGAGCGCGAGTCAGAGTCAGAGTCAGAGTCACGGCACCGCCTGTTTGCCTGCGGCTGGGGTAGGAGAGTCACGTGTTGGCCGCCGGTGCCTCTTCCAGATAGGCTTCCCTACGAAGCAGTAGCATCGACCCCCGGCCCCTGGAGGACGTCACACAGATACAATTTAAAAACCCAGTGACTCCCACGATCTTTTATTTTCTTGTACTTTTCGTAGTTTTGTAGCTCGTGACTTACCATCTTTTCGCCGGACTCACGTCAGTTCAATTTGGCATCAGTTTGTATGTCGCAGCATATTGACTTGCTCAGTCTTATTCTGTTGCCTGATGAGGCCGTCAAACGATGCCTGGTCGCACGGTTCAGTCACTTATCGGCCAGCACAGCAGACATAACATGTTAATCAACTGCAAAAGTTGACAGGGAACGGAGTTTATATTGTGTTGTCCTATTTTAGAACTCGGAACCTGTGAATCAGGAAAGAGACCCTCATTCTGTGGACCTTTCAAAAGCCTTTCCGAGTGTTGACCCATTTTCCAAATTACCCACGTAATTCGGTCATCATCGAGTTCGAGTGCTTCAAAAAATATTAACGTCTGTTTGGCACAGACCCAACTCATGCAGATCCGATTTGCACTCGCGTCTAATCCTACAAGACTGGCAGTCTAATTCTGAGAGCGCAATGGCTACGTCAGCAAGCGTAATGAGAACTACTGAGTTCAGTTGGTAGAACGTCCACCTACGATTATGTGCGGCAAGTCGGCGCCTTACCGCCGGACTCGCGCTGAATCGTCCACGCTTCAGGCGGGTCACGAGTGCGCCACCAACTGATCTGAGATGTTGAAAGCGCCGTTGCCTCTTCTCCCAAAAAATCTGACCAGCATGCCACGCGACCGCAGGCCGTCCCAGAGCTATCCGCTGGAGACGTGCCGCACGATGTTAAATGGAAGTAGGCCACCGTTGTAGTCTTCAGAGACTCACCACACTGCAAGCGCGGCGAATGCATGCCGCTACCGCAATGTAATGCGTTACTTCAGTGTTCGCCTCGCCATCTCGGATGCCACCACCGCACGCTTTTGGCGGCGAACTGCCAACCTTTTTATCCGAATGATTATCCAATCAAGCGGTTTTTCATTCATTCCACCATACCGACAACAGCGTTCTGGCCATTGGCGAGTGGAACCAGCTTCATTGCTTCCCCGTCCGACCACCATTCGCCTACCATCGCATTCCCCCGACTTCTAAACCCCTTCCGATCACGTGTCCGGCGGCTGGCCAGGTGACCTGCGGCCGCGCGAGCGTTGTCTGTGGTGCGCCCGTCCGGCTGTGGCTTCGGCCGCGTGACCGGTGGCGCCCGGCTCTAGGGTCCGCCTACTCCGATTACCCCCGGCCACTCCGGTTACCAGGAGCCCCTGTGTGAAACCGACGTCGGGTAGCGCGTGGGCAGCGGTGGGGCCTCACCGTGAGACCGGGAGGGGGTGGCACGGACCGGCGGGCCGGAGTTCATTCATCGGCAGGTGACTCCCTTGGGTGATGGGGGGGGGGGGGCTGTGCTTGGCCTGTATCCCTAATTCATGCAATAGGCCGCACGTGGACGGTGGTGGAGGTTTTAGTACCAGTGCCGAATAAAACCTCAAATGTGCTCCGCCATGGGACCCCACTATTCTTCTGTCCGCCGTCGTCGGCTCATCTGGGTCCACCTTGCTGACATGGCTACGAGCCTGACGTTCATAACTCTTGAGGTAGCGGGACAAGTCACGATTAACGGCGCTGCCACGCCGACTGAACTGTACTCGGACGTAAGATAAGCAGTCTGTGCCTCATGGCACTTTATGCCTACATGCGCTGTTTACGAGTACTGGCTCCCTGTTTGGTTACACAGCGTCTGTCCTCATTTCGGACGTTGTTCAACGTGACCTGTTTAAGAATTCGTCAGCTATCGGCGCGCGCGTCAGCTCCAGATGGCTTTTTATCGACTACTCAATCTGTCGGCGACCATTCTCGTGTTTCGCGCGTACATGTCTTGTGCGTGCTTGTCCATGCACGAATCCGGCCTACCTACCGATTTTGGGCCACAAACAAGAGACACAGATGACAGGCCACGAGCAGACGTTCACTGCAAACAAGCGGACGCAGGTGGCTGGCCGCGAGCAGGCGTTCACTGCAAACGAGCGACGCGGGTGACAGGCCACGAGCAAGCGTTCACTGCAACCAAGCGACACAGGTGGCTGGCCGCGAGCAGGCGTTCACTGCAAACAAGTGACGCGGGTGACTGGCCGCGAGCAAGCGTTTACTGCAGGCCGCCAGCTGCATATGGATGGGTTTGCGTAGTATTACGCCAACTCACGGTTTTCTCCTCCTAAAAGACACACTCTTATCGATACTAAGCAATGTCTCAAAAGTAAGCACCACACGATCAATGTCCAAACCCTCATATCAAATCCATATCAGCAGGAAAGTCGCAAAAGACAGCTAAGCGCCCATGTTTTCGGCGAATGTGGCCTCCCACTACACTTTGTTCAGCCCCGCTTAAGGGTACGTGGAGCAGGAGGCATGGAAAAACCATGAACTATATCTGGTATGGTTTTACCGTTAACAGTTCGCAGTCTTGCCATACAGCCCCTGCACGTGACGTCAAATGACGTCGACCGAACTGAGTTTTCAGTGGTGGTGAATAATGTGCACATATATGCTCATACTTATGGTGATGAGATGCCATAAGTAAATACAACGAGCATCAGTCCTTGGTCCGTTTCTGGCCAAGGTGGTAGGAAATCCCCTCACACCGGATAAGCACGGCACCTCTCACACTGGAGGCATTCTGCCTCAGCCCGACAGCGACCGGCGCCAGAATAACCCCACCCTGGTCTACAGCTGAGGGCACCCACTCCCCACGATGGTCGACCTCATGAGCCGGCGCTGTTGCCGCCGGCGGGGAGTGAGGGTCACGGCCTCTGGGGGGGGGGGGGGGGGTCTGGCCCCAACTGACGGGTTCCAGACACCGGCCTCCGGCCCAGCCAGAGACACGGTGAGGTGCAGCTGCGAGGGTGCGCCCCACACAGCGGCCGACCGCCACATCGCGCCGCCCGCCTGTCAACAGGCCAACGACTGGCTGTAATAGCGTCGGACCGGAACTCCAGCCGGATAGCTGTGTAGCGGTACTGTAGCTGTGTGGGAAGCTGTGTATCGGAGACGGCCGCCCCCCGTCGCATCTGAACGTGAACGCGACTGGTTCATGACAGCCATTCATGGCAGGTCGTCAGTATTTCTAATACCGAAGATATGGTGCGACTGGTGCCCCATTGGGCTCCGCACCGTAGGCTGTCGGCAGGTCTAAGATCCTGCATCACTATCCGGTTCAGCGTCTGGGCAATGGGGGGGGGGGGGGGGCGAATTACTGTCAGAACTGAAACATATAACGGTGTTAAAACATCAAATTAAGCACCATTCGAATACCAAAGATGCTATTCGACGCGCTTGGCGGCTGCTTCACGTTTCCTTTATCCTTACTGATGTCTGCAAACTTACATCTGTATATTTACCGCGAATCTCCATAGAGCCTGCAGCGGCCGAAGAGAGGTCACCGACCGGATGTTCGGATCATTACGAAGCCGCGAGCGTCAGCAGCTGAGCCAGGCTTCAGATTCAATGTGCCTCTGTTATGTGAACTGGGCTGCGACGCTGCACAACTCAGGAATCCTGCAAACGCTAGCCGCTCTCGCCGTTTCGGGTCAACTGCTGGCGACCGGAATGCCTCGCGGCTGCTTGGTATGCCGGCTCCGATCACGGCTGCCGAGCGAGATGCGATAATCTCTGACTTTGAGCGATCAGTAGAGGGGCCATGAGTTGGGCGATCAGTAGGGGAGTCATGGGGTCGGGCGATCGGCAGGAGTCGTGGGTCGGGCAATCAGCAGGGGAGTTGTGGGTCGGGCGATCCAGCAGGGAGTCATGAGTCGGGCGATCAGCAGGGGATTCATGGGACGGGCGATCAGCAGGAGTCGTGGGTCAGGCGATTATCGGAGGAGTCGTGGGTCGGGCGATCAGCAGGGAGTCATGGGTTCGGCGATCAGCAGGGGAGTCGTGGGTCGGGCGATCAGCAGGGGAGTTGTGGGTCGGGGGTCGGGCGATCGGTCAAGGGAGTCGTGGGTCTGGCGATCAGAGGGGAGTCGTGTCTGGTCGATCATGAGGGGAGTACGTGGGTCGGTCGATCACATGGGAGTCGTGGGTCCGACATCCTGGCCGGTGCTGCAGGCTGTGATTGGCCCAGCCTGAGAAGCCGGCGTTCGCCGCTGCTGCTAAGCTCGGAACTCGCTTGAATCTGACGTGACGCCTTAGCAACCGTGCAGGCAGAGGGGGGGGTGGGGGGTAAGGGCTAGGCGGCAAAACATCGGGCCAAGACTCCGAGTTGCGAAGTGGCGTTTGCCGAGGTGTTGCGGCTGACGTGGTAGCTGCGAATAATTGTATCGAGCACTGGCGAGTCCTGTACAGCTCCGCGGCTGACGATCGCGAGGTGAGCACACTGAGAGCAGGTGGGAGGGTCGACTTGGTCCACTGACAAGGACATCAGTATGGTAGCCTGGTTTGTATTTGACATCAGCTGACCCTCCACATACATATGTGACTATTATGTGTCATTAGCCTGAGAGATATCCACCAAAAGTATTTAAAAAACAACAGAAAGTGATAAGGGATAAGAACTCATAAAACCGTGCACGCATAAGCAGAATGAGGCTACCCTATCACGCAAAAAAATGACCTGACAGCGGGCATAGAACTTGCTGAATTCAGTCGCCGAACAACCACGGGCAACTCATTGATGAGAGACACCGCTCGGTTTGCAAGGGACCGCAGTCCTGCCGCCGTGCGCACCGCTGGGGCGCAGGTTATGGTCCATGCGAGTAGTTCGGTGACTGGTCCGCGCGTCAGCGTATGTGTGAAGCGAACAGGCAAGACTCAGGTTCACCTCACTCACAGGCTTTGCGGGCAGCGACAACATTCGATGGTTAGACTATCAATCAAAAAATGTGAGCCGCGAAACCAGCGATGACGAAACAAACGAACAAACAGCCGCCAAAACGCATCCGAGCAGGGTGTGCAACAATTCAGAAGGCGTGACTACCGTTGAATAACCCAGCACGTGGAATATTCATTAACGGCGCGAGCTTTCGGCGGTCGTATTAATCTGGCCGATGAAAAGATTCTCCGGTAATCAGGATTCGAACCCGTTTTTTCGATGTAAGTCCGGTCGGTGGCCGACTGCGCCGCTGAGCTCGGGCGGCACCGTGCTACATACCTACCACTCACAACAGGCACGTTGATAGATGGTCGCCGGCTAATGGTCAAGATCTAATCTCCCCTGAATGAGCGCAAGACTTCAAAACACATCCGGAACATGGCGGTACACGCGCATGAGGACGCCCCGCGCGCCCGAATCGCCTCGCGATTCAGAGGGTCCCGCCCGCTCGTTCCGCCACGCATGCGTTTGCACGAGCGTGCCACGCGGGCGCGCCGCGGGGCGTGTCCCGGTGCTGCAGCTGCACATTGCTGCGACCGCTACCGGTCGCTGTAGCGGTCAGCCGCCGGGCGCTGGACCGAGCCGGGCTCCGCAGAGACGCCGGCCGATCACTGGCAGACATGCGGCCCGGCCCGGCCGGTTTGGCGGCAGCGGAGGCCCGCCAGCGCCGCTGGCGCTCCCCGGCCGCCGCCGGCCGCCGCTGCCGCGCCGCTCCTGGCCCGGCCGCGGCGGCCGGACGGACCGCGCGCTCCGCCGCGGCCAGACGGGCCGCGCGTGCGCCTGAGCTGTCGAGGTGTGGAGCGAGGATCGGGCGCTGGGCGGGACAGGGTGACCGAACGGCGGGGGGCTTCGGCGGGCTGGCGGCGGGTGGCGGGCATAGGAGTGGGGGTAGGGAACGTTGGCAAACGCTACGAAACCATATCGTGAACTCGGGGCATGTTGACCTACGGAAGTTGTCTATTTATTGAAAAGCTATTTTTGAACGAACTTGCTTTTGGATTTTGAAGACATGGAGGATTCTGAGGAAAGGAATATGAGCAATCCACTTGTCGCATTCCTAGAGTTAAACTGGGGCCTCATTCCTACCGAGGCCAAATCGGCCAACCAGGACTGGATATTCCCGCATTCGTCACCAATATACGTTGGCCTAATAACGCTGATCGTTTTCATTCTGTAATAAACCATTTTTGTATATGACACGTCATCTAGACAAAAGACGAACCTCTATCGAAAGCGTTGGAATGGGATGCGGGTGCACCAAAAGCAGATTTCCTCCCCAAATAACATTTCTGTTGTGTTCAGTATGCTTAAATTTCTCTGATTGAAGTCCCATCTTTAAGAAGCGCAGTCAAACAGCATGGGACGCAGGGTGACACCCAGGACTGACGACATTATAAAAGGTGTTATATCCCACTTTTCCTCTTCCTAATGCGCTATCCGCGTCTTGTTATGCAAAAAAGTTGACGCATTCATGCCGTTTGGAATTGTGACTGAGGTTTACTCAGGGGGAGCATTTTCGTGGCAGCCGAACTGATGGGCTTTCCTCTCTGTACCTCTCACAAATGAACATTTGGCCTGGTGTCTTCCCAGCGCATCACCCGCGACATGAATAACCACCGCTTGTGAGCAGCCATTTACCACAATCCTTCTTTTCGCTATCCACCAAAAAATATGTCAACGAAAAAGCGAACGCAAGGGCACGCATAAAACACACAGTCGGTAACTGACCGAATTCATATGCGCACTGAAATAAATCGGAATCGATTTGCTGAAATTTCGGTGGGTGGTGGGTGGCGGGCGACGGACGAAGCATTTGTCGCTTATTACGTCCTACAGGTATCCATCTGTCTGTCTGACACCAACAACCGGTTTGGAGGTCAGTTCTTGCCAAGTTATGATTGCTTTGCACTCGCACGCATTCCTTGCTGTGGTCGAAGTGTATGTTTTTTTCCGTCCGTAGCAATAAGCTTATCACTAGTCATCTGCCGACCTTGGAAGACGTTCATAATTGCGAGCATTTTACAGGAAATATGACATGCTATACTCAGACACATAAGGGCGACGTCATATGCAAAAATCTCGGGAAATAGAGTGGACATAAAAGCGCCGACTTTTACGTGGATATTTGTTAAACAAATGACATACTTTTAAGTGGGGCCGCATACAAAGCGAACGTCATGGGCAATAAGGCAACACTTTCACGAGTGCCCCGGCCGGCCCGGCCCGCTTCGTCGGCCGTCAAGCTTTCTGAAAGGGAGTTTTTTGCCGCCACTGGTTGACAGTTCACGGCGGTTTGAATAACAAGGACCGTTCCAGACCTCAACGACCCGGTGTTGCAGCGACACAGAACTTATTATTCTAACGGGAGAGAAAAAGGACAACCTTGCTAGCAAAAGTGTGGGTTAGTGTTGGTAGACAGGCACACGCTATCATGTGCGAACCGTTCATTCACCAGTTTTGGATGAATCGGGCAAAAAATCGGTCATTGTCATCCTTTCCCCAGGCCAGTTTTACTAAACCACGTTGTGGCCTAAGCCGTGACAGATTGCTTCATTGAAACCGTACAGATATGAAGCTCGGCCTACTTTGACTGATGCCTAGTACAAACATTTGCACATTTGATAATCTTTTGATCACGGTCACCACACGCAATTAATTCCGGATGCAAATTGCCAAGCCTTGCCAAGCGCACTGACAAACCGATTCTCAAGCCTCGTTATTTATCAATCTATGCCCGAATGCTAGGCGTCAGCACATCTGCCTGCCATGCTCGCAGAAGAGGAATAGTCCATCGCAGTCATAATATCTTCTTGCGTGTCTCCCAAAGGCGACCAGATTCATTCGCGTAAGTTTTGGTTCCATCCACGTGGCGGTAACATTCATTGCGTCACTGGGGCGTTCCACGCAGTAAAATATCATGTTAACATAATATCAAATAAAAGTACATGTATTCATACAAATCAAAATCCTGTCCAGTGACTGGCGCTAAGGTACTGGCTTACTTGACTTGGGGCACTTGCAGCAAATATAAACGTGCAAGCACATTATTTATCCGGCATTGTTACGCGAGCACCGAAATCAGCTACGTTCCGGTTACCTCACCATATTTGGTGCGAGAAGTTACGTCGCAATAATGGTGATGATTATCAAATGTATCACGGGTCAAACACCATAGGAACCAAAAGTGTTCTGCAGATCCATCACCTTCCCAAGGAACGGAACGGTCATTTCAAATGCTTGAGTTTTCACAACGGCGCACCAAATGTGGTCGAGGGCAGATTATAGACGAAATATTAACTTTGATATCAGGATCGAGTTCTTTTACTTTTTTGTTCAGCACCGCATGTGTTTTTTGTGTAAAACTTTCAGAAAAACCCACGCTGCTCGAACACGCATTCCTGGTCGGCTAGCTCCAAAAGATCGCACAACAAAACAAAATTATGTCTGTTTTTCGAATGAATAATGCCCAGACCCACTTTTCGTAGCCCGAACACGGTATTGTGAATCTGAATCAGCGCACGAAATCGACCCACAGAGTGATTCAGGTCCGAATTAAAGGGCAATTGAACTATTCCTTGCACGCGAGCCAAACAAACACGCAACCGGCACGCGGCGCTTCTACCATAGGAATATCAAGTTGCGCGCATGCGCCTGCATTCATGCACTTCGATTCACTTGACCTGGGCATCGTAGTATACATGACAATCCTTACATTGCCTGGAACCATGGGTGCAGAAGGTTTTCCAGGATTGGGAGTGGGGAGCTCAAAGGTAGTTGGGATTATTTCTTTCCGTATGCCACCGTGCGCCAAGTGCTAAATTTCCCCAAATTTTTGAGGGGTTAGAGCTCCACAAAGACCCCATAACACGATAGGTCCTGCGTCTGTGTCTAACACATCAGAAAAAACAGCTACGCTTTTTGGACGTGGCGTCTTCTGTAGCCTCCCGTGCAAAACGATGGCCTTGTAAACAGAAGTGCAGGTGCACGTAGATAAAATATATGATCCAGTGCATCTCGGGACCTGACAAACGCACTTCAGCACAGACGTCGATGAGTCCTTTTAAACGAAACGACAATCCTATCTTCCAGTTAAGCACACATCATTGGGCATTTGACTTCATTCACTGCTATGGGCTACATGTGCCTATGTCGCAACTAGAAAAACAAAAACAATTGCGGAAAACGCCCCAATATTTCTGCTTGCGGGGCGGCTGGCTGCTTTGGTCGTATACCCGTCTCAACTCGCCGACCCGCGCCAAACGCCCTACTTGATGCGTCTGCACGTGTTTTATGTGACCCGGCTGCAGCAGCTGGGCCACGCGGTGCGCCCCGAACGCGCGAGCCTGTTTGGTCTGGCTCGCGCCGCCGACCACCCCAGGCTGCACGACATGAAACCGTCGTCTGGAGCCCGCTGCACCAACGGGCTCAAGGCTCTCACCTGCCAGTTCGAGGTTTCTCTTCAGGGCCATCGACGACCACCCACCCGCCGGGAAGCTGTTGCGGAGCTGCGGCGCTCCCCCGGTTGGTGGCTGAGGCTAGCGGTCATAGGGACCTTTAAGAGGTCGTAGCGCTGTCCGGCGGGCGGCCGCGCGATGTTGTCGACTCCAAGCCAGTGTTTTATGCGCGAGTGAATTGCCTTTTTGTAAGCGGGACGACTGGTCGAGCTTGAATTCAGATTTGAGTGTCGTTTTATTGCATGGCCTTTCAACCGGAGACGGCATCGGCACAGAACTCTTAATGGCTCGGTGCCCTCTTCGACGTTACTGTATGCATGTATGCATCACACGCAGTTTCATCTCCGTCTGCTTTGCACTGTTTTTTTTCTGCAAACCGCAAGTGGCGGGTGCAGACCAAAGCCCCAACGCAGCTGTCGTGATCCGAGATCGATACCAGCGCCGGTGTACGGCGGCTAATGTGACGCTGGCTGTCGCCGCCGCTTCGTCAGCCGACAGCGGGCGCGTCAGCTGTCTCGATGACGTAAGGGGACCGCAATGAGGGGCGACCGCGAACGCTGGGACAGCCACCCGGATCAAGGCTGCTGTGTCAACCACAATACGTGCACTGCAAGGATCGGACGCGCCGTGCTGCGACTTCAGAGTAGCAGAAGCAACAGGGATTCACTATCAGGTGTGATGGCAATCATGCAACAAATTGCACTGTGGAATTTCTTGTACCGGTGAAAATTTTGCAAAAATCGCCTAACAGCTGTAAAAAATGGACTGTAGCCGAACACTTGGCATGATTTTTCCGGGACAGATTATGGCTTTGTCATAATTAGCTGCCTCAGCACCTATAGCTATGGACGTTTTATCTCCTGGCGACAGAGATGAAGTGGAGGAGGCTGTTCTAACAATGAGAATATCCGCTAAAATGGACCGGTGAGGTAAAACACGTACTAAACCCTGGGCGTGATCTTCCGGCGAACAAGTAGACCAGTTTAAATAACCGCGTTGTCACTGAAGGAACTACTAACGTGATAGGGCCGGTCACCAGCTTTTAGCAGATTCCGATGGAGATGACTGACGAGGCTGAAGAATAACAACGTGATAGGGCCGGTCACCAGCCTATAGCAGATTCCGATGGAGATGACCGACGAGACTGAATAATGACGTGATAGGGCCGGTCGCCAGCCTATAGCAGTTTCCGATGGAGATGACTGACGAGACTGAAGAATAACAACGTGATAGGGCCGGTCACCAGCCTATAGCAGATTCCGATGGAGATGTCTGACGAGACTGAAGAATGACGTGATAGGGCCGGTCGCCAGCCTATAGCAGATTCCGATGGAGATGACTGACGAGACTGAAGAATAACAACGTGATAGGGCCAGTCACCAGCCTATAGCAGATTCCGATGGAGATGTCTGACGAGACTGAAGAATGACAACCTGAAGAATGGTCACCAGCCTTAGCAGATTCCAATGGAGATGACTGACGGGACTGAAGAATAACAGACTTACTCGCTGAAAGGCTTCTTTTGGCGTACAATAAGTGTGCTTTAAGTTACAGAGTACTTAAGATGCGGACATGTAACAAAATTACATATGCTGCCCTAATTGAATGATGACAAAAGCACGGAGTGTGAAATTTTAGTGAGTTGACCATGACACTATGTTTCACCTCATCCACAACGGCGTCACTTTCTGTCAAGCGTATGACATTCCCATACCGTGTCATGGTGGCCAGTTCCTCACGAATGCGCCACCTGGGTAGCTCTTGCCATTGATATATGAAATAAACCGCCAAGAGCTTGTCGTTTCTGGTCCATTTCGGTCCACCTATGAAGTCTTCAATGTTTTTGCTTCTAAAACGAGGTGAACGCTTGAAAACTGAACGCATCTTTTCAGCTATGATGGATTCTGAACGACGCAACTGCTGCGCTTTTACAACGCTTTGCTAAGCTGACCACCCGCGGCGGTGATGGGATGAAACACCGGATGTTGGACCAGCAGTATGGGTGCTGCCATATTCGGGAATGTCGCCTTCCTTCACACAGGGTCCATAAGGAAGGCAGCAGCTTGAAACCCCAGGTTACACAGTGAAGGGTGATTCATAGACAGACAGATGCCATATGACTAACAGATTATGCTGCAACTTTCGACGCATTCAATCCAGACATGGCTCCGATGAGCATAGCTCCTGAATTATGGATGCATGCAACCTTAAAGGCTAATACGATTTAGGAAGACAGGCCCAT
>NW_023596921.1:19593069-19736080 GCF_011947565.3 Pollicipes pollicipes
CCCCCTAACCCTGCACCCCGTAAACACATCACTGTTTCGTTCGCACCCGTCTTAAACGGACGCCTTTGAGACATATTTCAAAAACATACTCTAGTGAAACCTCAGGACCAGCTACGTCTAATAATGGCATTGGGCAATGCCAGTGCAGCAGCGTCAAGATATAATGATCTTGCACAATGATATCGATTTTGATTATTTTCGAGTACAAGTTACGCAGTCAGGGCCTTGTAACAACACTACGCTTCTTCCCTACAGTTGTCGCGACCACCGTTGTCATGATAACCCTCATACAACAAAGACGTCTGTGACTGGCCCAGCGGGTGGCAAATGCCAATTTCCAAGAACCGCACTGGTTGACATTTGAACCAGTGCGTCACCATAGAACATGTGATACTGCGTTTCCCACAGCCCGAGTGCGCTCCGAGAAGTCACTGTGGAAAACGCCATACGGGATAAGTCAAAGCCACTGTATGCCGTTTCGTTCAACTCGCGGGAAAAAGGCACCATGTTCTCTTTTTTTTGTCTCAATAAAGTGTCTCCAGCTCTAACAACATTTATCACACATTTTGGCAACTTAGTGCGCCGCAAAAATCATGAAACTCACACACTGGAAAAACGGGACCAATAAAATAAATTACTTTCAAAGTGATGGGCAGGGTGTCGAATGAGATGTCTTCCGCAAGAGCGACTTCTCAAGAGCGACAAGAACGACGACGACTACTAAACACCCCGCTGCGTCAGATCTTGCGTGCGTCACTGTATGCGCCATGCGGATGCGTGCGTTGTCATGGTTAGGGGGTGGTTAAAAGCTCAGCCAGACGCGAGCTGCCCGTAGGAACCGGACAGCACGCATCACCGCCCTTAAAAACGCCGCTCCTCAAACTGGTGGCCCATACCACGAACCGTGTAACACACACATGCGCATTTCCATACCGCCGACGGCGCCATCCCCCACCACGCAGGCGCCCCGACCGGTTCTTGTTGCCTCCGCCTGGATATGGCGCGCGTTGTCAGCCTTTTGGACAGTCGGGCGGTGTTTACCGGCCGGCGGTGGGCCGGCGGCCTCGCCTCCAGCGAGCTGCGCGCTGATTGGTCGACCCGCCAACACGCGATACGGGCGGCGGGCCTGGCCGGGGGCCGGCCGGCCGAAGTCCGACCGCAGAGTGACCGAGCCAGGGCTGAGGAGACGGCCCCCCCCCCCCCTGCCTCCCCGCAGGCCAGTGACGGGTGTCCCCGGTTCACGTCAGGAGAAACGAGAAAGTTACGTGGTAGCGTGATGCCTTCTTGCTTCAACAAGCCCACAAGCTTCTGTGGCTTGTTCGTCTGGCAAGGCCAGTCGAAATGAAGCGCCGCCAGCAGTGAGTACCGCTAACTGGGCGCCGACCGGGCCGCCCCGCAATGGCCTCCTGACGACGCCGTGCAAGTGACTCAGCGGAGCGACACGTCCACGCCCGGCCATAAGACGGGACGCCGGGGTAACCGCGTCACTCTCGCCGGCCGAAGTCAGCGCGGCGAGGATGCCGTTGCTAGACCGTCGCCGCCGCGTTGCCAGATTGAAAAGATGCGGCAGCCGTTCTCAATAGGCCAGTCGCCCCCTGCCGGAATTTTCTGACCCAACATCAGCCATGTCCCAACGGTGGTTTGAAAAACCTGAGATGCGATCAGACCGGCCAGTCCGCGGCATGTGGTCGTGTGGTCACGAACGCGCCACGGCTTTGTCCACGTTTGTCGCTTGGCTTGCAGTCGCCACGAGCGCGGATAAAAATGCGCACGAATATGACGCGGCACGATTACGCGAGTACGTCGGTGCTTATGCTTGAAGCGCTGGCTGAGAAAAATATACAGAGTATATTAGTACGCAATGTTTGCAGTGTTGCGTGAGCTGGTTTACACTTTCCAGACCAGGTTGCTTCATGCCATGGCGGTAATGAGCAGTGGCGCAAGCTTCAGGATGCAGTGTGCGATGTCTTCCATCGCGCCCACGGGAGTGGGTCGCATGACTCCGGTCCCGATTCGGCCTCCTACTGCGCGCAATCTTCAGGATGTGGTGTGCGATGTCTTCCACCGCGCCCACGAGAGTGGGTCGGATGAATACGGTTCCGGTTAGGCCTCCTGCGCGCATGCCTAACAGCGACCTTGCAGAGAGAGCCCGCAGAACTTCCTGGTGGAAACGCGGGGCTTGGAATGCGGAATTGCGCACTTTGGTATCACCTCAAATCACGGGCCACCCACGATAAGGTCAGGCGTAAAATGCTCATGAACAATGATAATGTTTTCAACAAGGTTTTGGCGTGAAATGATTTGGAACACCTGCTGTTTCAGATGATTATGCCTAGAAATGATGACATGCGATCTCGCTGTCGTGTCAGCAAAACTGTGGGATATGCCTGTCACGGACAAAGGCGTTTGTGAGGTCTCAAAGTTATGCGGCCGCCACTGGTAAGTTGAGTGCTAAGTCTGATGGACTTAGACTGCTTAACGGCACTTTACATGTTCCACGGCTTCATCAGCCACGTAACGTAAGCTGACTGCCTCTTTTCATGGGTAGGAATAAACATGGCTAGTAAATGTGTTTTTTCAGATCGTGGGCCATCACCCTTACACCCGTCCGGGCCGTTGGCCATCAGCCGCTATGACAGACGGAAGTCATGAGGGCGCCCTGGAAGATCACGCGGGATCATTCCGAGTCATTTGCACGGATCCGCGCTCATCTGTAGGGGATGACGAAGGCACCCAAAGGTCCAAATGAAAAGGCTCAAGTCACGTGCCGGGGCTGCGACCTCTCACCTGTAGAAAGAGGATCATGAGGGCCGCCCTGGAAGGCCACGTGGGACCAGCGGCGTTCACCGCGCGCAGCGCAGTGCGTCGTGCCAGCTTCACGTCGAAGATGGAGTCGAAGAGGACGGAGCGGCGGTTGACGGCCATCGACCTCCTCCTTTCGCTTGCGCCTCGTTGGCGACCGCCTACGCGACCAGCACAGCGTCAGCCACCAGCGAAAACATTGGACGGGCGGCCATCCCACACTCGGGTGGCCGCTACACACTTCGGGTGGCCGCTACACACTCGGGTGGCCGCCTACACACTCGGGTGCCGCCACACACTCGGGTGCGAGATGTCACGATGGTAAGGGCCTGGCGTTATCGCCGCTGCCGACACAGTGCTGTCGACACGCAGTGAACTTGGAACAAATAGGGACCGAACGGATGACCGACTGGATGAGCGCGGACGTATTGCAATGCTGGAGGTTTAATTCATCACAAGTTTAAGCTACGTAACTTCACTGCAACAGGCGTGTAGATTAAGAGAAAAAGGGACCGCGAAACACCGCCCCTAGACGGTGAAATAAAAAAAATACTACAGTCTCTTCACGACTTGTCTTGAGATGATTATTCCGTATTTGGTCTTTGGTCACTCCCTCTCTGGGTTCAACACTGTACCCACTCTTGCGGGATCCTAGGATCGAGGTGGCCTAACCAGAGCAAGACCATTCTGCAGGGCACGTACTTGGGCGGCCTTCAGTTCGTCGTTCAGCATGGCCTTAACGGCGCCCTGGAAGCGGTCCCAGAAGTTGAAGCCCTTGGCGGAGATACCAGGAGTACGCTCGAGCCAGCGTTCGACGAGTGCCGCCAGCGACGGCTGCTCCTCGGAGTCGCGGATCTGCTCCATCAGCTCCGGGTGGTCGTGGTACGGCGCAGAGTAGTCCGACTTGGTCTTGACTCGGCACTCCTGCGCGCAGGGTATGGCCGCGGTGGGTGACGACGGTCTCGCCGCCAGCGCGCGCCAGAGCCAGACGCCGCGGCTGACACCGCTTGACGCGCGACATGACAGGTTACAGCCATACTCCCAAGGCCGTGTGTCCGGCTTTGGGGAAAGGACAACACCTATTGTATGTATAAGCAGAGCTCTTTGCAAGGTGACCATCAACGGCGTGCAGGTAGCCAGAACGAACTCTGATTATTTTTCTGAAGCGGGAACGGGACCGCAATCATGGCCTAACATCTACCACAAATGACAGCCCTGGCGGGCACTCCCTAAGACATAAACAAAAACCGTGGCTAAGCGTCAAGATGTTTGAAATAGGTACAACCAAGCAAAAGCGGATCAGAAGCCCCAATTGGGACCGCAAGGTCGGTCCTCCAGATCAGGAAGCCCGGAGACGCACACTCCGTACCTGGGCATCTGTCGCGAAAGAAAAGCACGACGAATCTAAAGACTCCGTAGCGTATGACTACCGCGATAGTACAATCCAGGACCCAGTACGAAACAGATCAGATCTTTCCATGGAATCATATGTCAAGAAGTGCCAGAAAACGCAAGAAAAACTAAACAAACATACACAACTGGTTCTCGATGCCATGAAGAAACTGACATCACACAAAAACCGCACACAAACCTCACCTTCTTCAGCCCAAGCTTGTTCTCCAGCAGTCTAAACTGCAGGCTCTGGAATCCCGATGCCGTGCTAAGGTGGTCACGGAAGTCCAGGAAGTCCAGGGGAGTCATCGTCTCCAGGATCTCGATCTGGCCCACCAGCAGCTATAGCGGAGGACAGCGTTAGAACAAGAAAACTGTGTGAGAACAGGAGAACGGTGTCGTTAGGGGCAGATATTCATGACACGGCCAGGGGCAGGTACTCAGGCCCAAAGCTCGCATTTACGGTGGAACAGATTGATGACTTTTGCATAGTGGTACAAAATCCCTCAGTAAGTCATAAATAATAATTTAACCAGTCAGGTTCTGTTGACACCATGTCAACACGGGCACGGTGACGGAATGCCTAAAAACACTGAAGAAATAGCTCCACGCCATCGATAGCGATTAAAGCGTGCAGAGCGATCAATCACTAAAGTGGCACAGTTGTATCGCGTGCCCGGCGCCAAACCTTGATAAAAGGGGCGCCAAACTTTGATATAAGGCACAACAGAATCTCACAGGGACGTGCTTTCATGAAACCCTGATCTCAGATTAACTGTATGCCCACCGACTGAACATAAGCTTCGTCTGGCTTCCGCTCCAAATTGCCGCATCATTTCTAAATATTGGCGACAATTTTGAATTCGTCATATTCCAATAGGGACAGTGGAGTAAAATTTCGCCGTACGCCGAAGCCGATGAATTTGGACATGTTGTTTTACTATTTGTCATCAATGTGCCAATGTTATGGACCCTCGTTAACTACAGGCCGATAACAAGTCACGACATTCAGCGGATCAAATAAGGAGCCATTGCTAGCAATCAGATTTTCCGAAAACGGGTCGCTACTTGCTACTTGAAGTGTCTCACCAATGATGCGCGACTTGAAACAATTGCTGGTAGGCCTTAACGTATCAGCTGTACATATATATATATATATATATATATATATATATATATATATATATATATATATATCAGCCGCATTTCGTCATACCTTCAATATCAAAACAACTCTGTTGGTTTGCTTGATTATGTCCAGCATCCTTCGTTCGTTGAGCTTCTGAAAGATAGAACCGGTGCTAAAATCAAGGGATCGACGGAGACAATGGTGGCGACGTTTCAAAGCGCAAAAAATTGCCAGGTTTACACAAGTTTACGTCCACCACGGCCATGCCACAACTATCGCACCCAGCACACGCTCACGTCAGAGCCATGATTAACGGCATTTCTGCAAACACCAAAGCTGTGGAGCAGAACTGTGCAGTGAAGCCGACCCAAAGCAGGCATTATGTCGTGTTCTCGGCTGACAGTGAGCAGATCAGGCCTCCTGTTATGTAAACATTCCAACAGGACAGTCGCCAGACGCTCTGAGACTGGTATAAACGTGCACGCACACACAGGCGGGCGGCATCCCACACCGCCGACAAAACATGCCTATTACGTATTTGCTGTTGCGATCAGGGACTCACTATCAAATCGCATCAATTATGATATGTATATATACCAATTTATCGTACATCAATTGCCATTACATTAATACCACCAATATCAATTAGATATTATGCTATATGGTATACCATAATAATCAATAATTTTATTAATGATAAAACAATGTTAACAGTATTCATACATGTACCAATCATATTATCAAATTCGCCAATTTCTGCCCGTACATTTATCCTTGTCTGTCTGTCTCCGCGCATCTGAGCAGCACGCGCACAGCACATACAGCTGTAGGGATTACCGTGACTTTGCGCACACGACGGGCTCAACTTTCGTGACTTTTCACGACGCCAGTTCACGCCCGTTACATACCAGTGTTGGTCGCAGGGCGTGCACGAGGCAAACTTTCGAATTCAGTAGGAAGGTACTTATCGTCTATTTGTGAGAAACAAGCGGTGCAAATGCCGTGCCGTCGACAGCATGCCGCAAGGCTCGAGCAGCGATGAATGGTAACGTGCTCATGAGCAGTGCATGCCAATTGACGCAAGCATTAAGCAACTTCAACAGGGACAACATGGCAAACTTAAAAGAGCCTAAGCGGTGCACACGGCCGATCATTGGGATGCAAATCGATGTTATGTGGCTGGAGGCGGTGCTATGCCGACGACAGCGGTGTCGTTTCTTTGCACAGGGAAGCAGGCGGAAACCACAACTTGCCGAAGTGGTCATGTCTTGAGGTCGTGGAATCGCACCAAACATTACGTGGGCAATGCGTCTGAGTGACATAGGAGTGTTTTAATTAGCTTTGAAATCTTACGTGATATCTTCTTCATATTGCTGAGACACGAGTCAACGCCACGCCGCTGGCAGCGTTTCCAGCGGTCAGAGCGTCGCCATTTTGTGTGACGAAGCGCGCGGAAACCGTCTGTTCCTTCTAAATGAATTTCACCGACGCAGTTGCGCAAACGACATAATCTGTGCGGCTCAGACAACGTATCACCATTTCCGTGGGCGAGGCTGTGCGGGAAGCTTATCCGAAAACTTGTTTTTGAGTCATGCCCAAAATGCAAGTCAGCACTCAAAAGCATCCAGATAGTGGGAGCAGAACGACAGTGACTTGCGCTGGCTTGACCACAAAAACTGTCATTAGAGAGACAAAATTTAAGAATTCATTACAATATGTCACGATGGCATTTGCTTTTCATATAAAGTTTCAGTTACAGTCCAGCTATTTGTAATATTGAACCAATGCATGCTGTGCTTGAATGGTTTCTTTCAATAAAAAACTTTTGAAACAAACCTGGGCGACCTGAAGCTAGTCTGCATGAGACATTTTAAGGCACGTTATTTCCGTATGGAACCTTAAGGCACGTTCGGATGGAATTTGCATAGTTGTAGACAATTTAATAGCGGATCGTTTGGGATCCAAAACTTAGACGCACCTTAAAAGGTCGCTGACCTACGACATTAGTCAAATCAGGCCATGGATTCAGCGATGACAGTTTCCAGGGAATTGTTCAATGTGATACAGCGACGAAGCGTTAGTGGAAGCATTTTTGAGACAGTTTTTGGCAACACAATATTTAGGCAATACAACATATTGACAACACGAAGCATACTATTACTTAAACTTCTTCGCAACTCAATATACGGACAACACGAAACATATCTGAGATAGTTTCTTAGACAGCACAACGACTGAATGAGCAGATTCCTTTGACCTTGGGTCAGGTATAAAGGTCAGATCGAACTCAAAACCCACCTGCTTTATTACTCTAGAGTGTATTGTATGGAGTAAATTCTGGTGCTCATTTTGAATTCGTTGATAACAGGACCCACATTATGCATATTCCTAGACCTATTCAAGGTCAGAATAGGTCGCTGACCTAAAGTGACCCGGGCAGCATTCTGTTTTTAGGGACGTGCTGCCTAATGTAATCTTTGACGCTAAATTCGAGTGCAAAACTTACAGCAGTCCTGTATTGTTTTGGCCAACATGACCTGTGAAAGGTCAAACGAGGTCACTGACCTCAAATCAACACCAGTGATCTTTTGCTTAGGACAGGTATTTAGGATCTGGGGCACTACAGACACCAATCTAGGGTTTGACCTTGTTTGTTCTATTTGACCTGAAGGTCATGACCAAGGACCATCAAATTTTGACACAAATGGAATCACATTCTGCCCAACACACTCTGTGGATTTGGTGTCTCTAACTCCCTTAGCTTCTGAGATCTCAGGGGGTTCAAATTGACCCCATCTGAGCGAAGAGCATTCAACCTGCCGCCCGGCCACGTGTAAATGCTCGGGACATCAGTGGTGTGTGTGTTTTGATCACTCTCACACTCGCAATGCAGAATGTCCCAAATAAACACGGCACAGAATGTCCCGGATAAAACACTTTTCAAACACAGCCACCGGATAGACGGATCGAAAACAACACAGCTGCAGTGCAGCTGAAGAACCACGCATGCACGTTACCCAGCTGGGCAGGAATCAGATCGTCTTGACCGCCACGGCGGTATGTCTGGAGCCAGCTGCCCTTGTGAGCGCGTCCTCTGGCGGTGCACAGGTGCGGCGGGACACGTGTCAGCCTGGGCGGCTCTGAACACCAGTGGACGGCGGGGTGGGGCACGTGTCAGCGGGGACGGCCCTGTGCGCCAGCGGACGGTGCGGCGGGACACGTGTCAACGGGGACGGCCCTAAGCGCCAGTGGACGGCGGGGTGGGACACGTGTCAGCCTGGGTGGCCCTGAGCGCCAGTGGACGGCGGGGTGGGGCACGTGTCAGCGGGGACGGCCCTGAGTGCCAGTGGACGGCGGGGTGGGGCACGTGGTCAGCGGGACGGCCCTGAGTGCCAGTGGACGGCGGGGTGGGGCCACGTGTCAGCGGGGACGGCCCTGAGCGCCAGCCTTGGTTATGCTCCTTGCGAGGTGCAACGCTGACAGACAATGGCCACGTATGTGCAGGGCAACGGCCCGCCCCGAATCACACTTACGTAACGTTTCTCGGCGCTCAGACGCCGCCGTGCATGGAAACCCCGTCACGTCCGACAGAAGAAATGTTACGTTGGGATGGAGCCGATGCTCGACGTACGTTTGCTGCATGCATTTTAAAGCATTTTCATTTTGGTGCACACCGCGTGCCCACAGAGCATGAGGGCCATTCGTCAGATTGCGTTCAGAATAATTCGCGCACTATTCACCTCTTGGTACCTTTTCTCTTTTTCTCATGCGGCCTTTTATATTTTAAGGCGATAGCCCTGGTTTAATTGTGAAATGACACGCAAACGGCTGCTCCCAAACGGATTTAGATCGGCTTCCGCCTGATGCTTGACTGCAGAGGTGTGCACGTCAACTCCGCCCGGCGCCGGCACCGTTACGTAAGGCTTTGCCGAGAACTGTGGGGCCGGCCTGCTGGTCCAGACGCCACACCGTCGCTCGCGGGCACCCATCAAACCATGAAGGAGATAACGTCAGGGGCATGGCGATATGCAACGCTGCTTTGCCCGGCGGTAACATGCCGACGAATACCATCATGGAGGAGGCATCACTAACTGGTTTCGCTCACATGATTGTCTTTAGCCGTCGAACTGCTGGTTACTAAGCGAGGCGGCGACGGGTTCTCCGAGAACTAATGGATATACGCGAGTGGGTAGAATCTTTGCAAGGTTGCAAAGGTTGCTATTGCAAGGTCGCAGGATTTGCGAAATAAAACTATAAGTTTTCACGTAAGCATTCTTAAATACAATTTCGTTCTTTAGATCCGCGTAATTCCATTTCGTTTTATCATCATATTATACTCCGAATTTATTGCTGTTTGTACTGACTTCATGCATCACACAGCGATGTGACAGCATTAATAGCCTTATTCACCGTGCAATAAACAGGAAGATGGAGAGAACTTTGTTCACCCAACGGCATCGATATCCCATGCTTTTCAAGGGACGATCAGCCTGGCTTTGGGCAACAGTTGCATTAGACACATGCATACTATCTTACCTCTGTCATGAACAGCTGACGAACTGAATCGATTTCATAAATGATCTGCTTGAACCACAGCTCGTATGCTGAAACATCCAACGTCGTTAAACGCACCAAAACAAGGAAATGCTAAGACATGCAGGCCATACAAATATCGCGAAGCGCGTCACCTTGCTTCGCCACCGACGCACATACAACCATGAGGCAGAGACCGTGACTATATCCATTGTACGAACCTCCCGGCTTATTGGACAATCTCAGCAACGTGATGCCGGCGCGCGGTACTAGCGATAGCTTGCACCCCGCGTCATTTCAGGCTTGCTGCCCGTCTCGCCCCACCTTTATCTTTTCAAATGGCAGAGAGCTATCAACGGATGTCTTCCGTCTCGCCTAGATGGCACTGCATCACTCCGTTCACTCCGAACATTCAGCAAGGCATAACAGCGGCATTGAACACGGTTTGGTGTGCGACTTCGACCTGCAAACAGCGCCGCTTGCGCCGGGAGCCCCGGCGGCAGGCGCGGGCCTGGCTTTGTGCCAGGAGGCCCGGCGGCAGGCGCAAGCCTGGCTTTGTGCCAGGAGGCCCGGCGGCAGGCGCGGGCCTGGCTTTGTGCCAGGAGGCTCGGCGGCAGGCGCGGGCCTGACCTTGTGCCGGGAGGCGGGCGCGGGTCTAACCTTGGTGCACGATGATGAAGAGATGCTCGTCGTGAACGACGGCGCCGGCTGCGCCGCTCTTCAGCGCCTGCGCCGACAGGATCTTGTCCAGGTGCAGGTAGGTCCAGTAGTTCTCGCCCTTCTCCGCACCCGCAGCCTCGCCATTGCTGGCGACGGAGGCATGTTGTCAGTCGGGTGCGGCGAGAGCGCGAGTCAGAGTCAGAGTCAGAGTCACGGCACCGCCTGTTTGCCTGCGGCTGGGGTAGGAGAGTCACGTGTTGGCCGCCGGTGCCTCTTCCAGATAGGCTTCCCTACGAAGCAGTAGCATCGACCCCCGGCCCCTGGAGGACGTCACACAGATACAATTTAAAAACCCAGTGACTCCCACGATCTTTTATTTTCTTGTACTTTTCGTAGTTTTGTAGCTGGTGACTTACCACCTTTTCGCCGGACTCACGTCAGTTCAATTTTGCATCAGTTTGTATGTCGCAGCATATTGACTTGCTCAGTCTTATTCTGTTGCCTGATGAGGCCGTCAAACAATGCCTGGTCGCACGGTTCAGTCACTTATCGGCCAGCACAGCAGACATAACATGTTAATCAACTGTAAAAGTTGACAGGGAACGGAGTTTATATTGTGTTGTCCTATTTTAGAACTCGGAACCTGTGAATCAGGAAAGAGACCCTCATTCTGTGGACCTTTCAAAAGCCTTTCCGAGTGTTGACCCATTTTCCAAATTACCCACGTAATTCGGTCATCATCGAGTTCGAGTGCTTCAAAAAATATTAATGTCTGTTTGGCACAGACCCATCTCATGCAGATCCGATTTGCACTCGCGTCTAATCCTACAAGACTGGCAGTCTAATTCTGAGGGCGCAATGGCTACGTCAGCAAGCGTAATGAGAACTACTTAGTTCAGTTGGTAGAACGTCCACCTACGATTATGTGCGGCAAGTCGGCGCCTTACCGCCGGACTCGCGCTGAATCGTCCACGCTTCAGGCGGGTCACGAGTGCGCCACCAACTGATCTGAGATGTTGAAAGCGCCGTTGCCTCTTCTCCCAAAAAATCTGACCAGCATGCCACGCGACCGCAGGCCGTCCCAGAGCTATCCGCTGGAGACGTGCCGCACGATGTTAAATGGAAGTAGGCCACCGTTGTAGTCTTCAGAGACTCACCACACTGCAAGCGCGGCGAATGCATGCCGCTACCGCAATGTAATGCGTTACTTCAGTGTTCGCCTCGCCATCTCGGATGCCACCACCGCACGCTTTTGGCGGCGAACTGCCAACCTTTTTATCCGAATGATTATCCAATCAAGCGGTTTTTCATTCATTCCACCATACCGACAACAGCGTTCTGGCCATTGGCGAGTGGAACCAGCTTCATTGCTTCCCCGTCCGACCACCATTCGCCTACCATCGCATTCCCCCGACTTCTAAACCCCTTCCGATCACGTGTCCGGCGGCTGGCCAGGTGACCTGCGGCCGCGCGAGCGTTGTCTGTGGTGCGCCCGTCCGGCTGTGGCTTCGGCCGCGTGACCGGTGGCGCCCGGCTCTAGGGTCCGCCTGCTCCGATTACCCCCGGCCACTCCGGTTACCAGGAGCCCCTGTGTGAAACCGACGTCGGGTAGCGCGTGGGCAGCGGTGGGGCCTCACCGTGAGACCGGGAGGGGGTGGCACGGACCGGCGGGCCGGAGTTCATTCATCGGCAGGTGACTCCCTTGGGTGATGGGGGGGGGGGGGGGGCTGTGCTTGGCCTGTATCCCTAATTCATGCAATAGGCCGCACGTGGACGGTGGTGGAGGTTTTAGTACCAGTGCCGAATAAAACCTCAAATGTGCTCCGCCATGGGACCCCACTATTCTTCTGTCCGCCGTCGTCGGCTCATCTGGGTCCACCTTGCTGACATGGCTACGAGCCTGACGTTCATAACTCTTGAGGTAGCGGGACAAGTCACGATTAACGGCGCTGCCACGCCGACTGAACGTACTCGGACGTAAGATAAGCAGTCTGTGCCTCATGGCACTTTATGCCTACATGCGCTGTTTACGAGTACTGGCTCCCTGTTTGGTTACACAGCGTCTGTCCTCATTTCGGACGTTGTTCAACGTGACCTGTTTAAGAATTCGTCAGCTATCGGCGCGCGCGTCAGCTCCAGATGGCTTTTTATCGACTACTCAATCTGTCGGCGACCATTCTCGTGTTTCGCGCGTACATGTCTTGTGCGTGCTTGTCCATGCACGAATCCGGCCTACCTACCGATTTTGGGCCACAAACAAGAGACACAGATGACAGGCCACGAGCAGACGTTCACTGCAAACAAGCGGCGCAGGTGGCTGGCCGCGAGCAGGCGTTCACTGCAAACGAGCGACGCGGGTGACAGGCCACGAGCAAGCGTTCACTGCAACCAAGCGACACAGGTGGCTGGCCGCGAGCAGGCGTTCACTGCAAACAAGTGACGCGGGTGACTGGCCGCGAGCAAGCGTTTACTGCAGGCCGCCAGCTGCATATGGATGGGTTTGCGTAGTATTACGCCAACTCACGGTTTTCTCCTCCTAAAAGACACACTCTTATCGATACTAAGCAATGTCTCAAAAGTAAGCACCACACGATCAATGTCCAAACCCTCATATCAAATCCATATCAGCAGGAAAGTCGCAAAAGACAGCTAAGCGCCCATGTTTTCGGCGAATGTGGCCTCCCACTACACTTTGTTCAGCCCCGCTTAAGGGTACGTGGAGCAGGAGGCATGGAAAAACCATGAACTATATCTGGTATGGTTTTACCGTTAACAGTTCGCAGTCTTGCCATACAGCCCCTGCACGTGACGTCAAATGACGTCGACCGAACTGAGTTTTCAGTGGCGGTGAATAATGTGCACATATATGCTCATACTTATGGTGATGAGATGCCATAAGTAAATACAACGAGCATCAGTCCTTGGTCCGTTTCTGGCCAAGGTGGTAGGAAATCCCCTCACACCGGATAAACACGGCACCTCTCACACTGGAGGCATTCTGCCTCAGCCCGACAGCGACCGGCGCCAGAATAACCCCACCCTGGTCCACAGCTGAGGGCACCCACTCCCCACGATGGTCGACCTCATGAGCCGGCGCTGTTGCCGCCGGCGGGGAGTGAGGGTCACGGCCTCTGGGGGGGGGGGGGGGGGGGCTGGGCCCAACTGACGGGTTCCAGACACCGGCCTCCGGCCCAGCCAGAGACACGGTGAGGTGCAGCTGCGAGGGTGCGCCCCACACAGCGGCCGACCGCCACATCGCGCCGCCCGCCTGTCAACAGGCCAACGACTGGCTGTAATAGCGCCGGACCGGAACTCCAGCCGGATAGCTGTGTAGCGGTACTGTAGCTGTGTGAGAAGCTGTGTGTCGGAGACGGCCGCCCCCCGTCGCATCTGAACGTGAACGCGACTGGTTCATGACAGCTATTCATGGCAGGTCATCAGTATTTCTAGCACCGAAGATATGGTGCGACTGGTGCCCCATTGGGCTCCGCACCGTAGGCTGTCGGCAGGTCTAAGATCCTGCATCACTATCCGGTTCAGCGTCTGGGCAATGGGGGGGGGGGGGAGGGGCGAATTACTGTCAGAACTGAAACATATAACGGTGTTAAAACATCAAATTAAGCACCATTCGAATACCAAAGATGCTATTCGACGCGCTTGGCGGCTGCTTCACGTTTCCTTTATCCTTACTGATGTCTGCAAACTTACATCTGTATATTTACCGCGAATCTCCATAGAGCCTGCAGCGGCCGAAGAGAGGTCACCGACCGGATGTTCGGATCATTACGAACCGCGAGCGTCAGCAGCTGAGCCAGGCTTCAGATTCAATGTGCCTCTGTTATGTGAACTGGGCTGCGACGCTGCACAACTCAGGAATCCTGCAAACGCTAGCCGATCTCGCCGTTTCGGGTCAACTGCTGGCGACCGGAATGCCTCGCGGCTGCTTGGTATGCCGGCTCCGATCACGGCTGCCGAGCGAGATGCGATAATCTCTGACTTTGAGGCGATCAGTAGAGGGGCCATGAGTTGGGCGATCAGTAGGGGAGTCATGGGTCGGGCGATCGGCAGGAGTCGTGGGTCGGGCAATCAGCAGGGGAGTTGTGGGTCGGGCGACCAGCAGGGGAGTCATGAGTCGGGCGATCAGCAGGGGATTCATGGGACGGGCGATCAGCAGGAGTCGTGGGTCAGGCGATTATCGGAGGAGTCGTGGGTCGGGCGATCAGCAGGGGAGTCATGGGTTCGGCGATCAGCAGGGGAGTCGTGGGTCGGGCGATCAGCAGGGGAGTTGTGGGTCGGGCGATCAGCAAGGGAGTCATGAGTCGGGCGATCAGCAGGGGAGTCATGAGTCGAGCGATCAGCAGGGGAGTCATGAGTTGAGCGATCAGCAAGGGAGTCATGGGTCGGGCGATCGACAGGGGAGTCGTGGGTCGGGCGACCAGCAGGGGAGTCGTGGGTCGACATTTGCCGGTGCTGAGGCGTGATTGGCCCAGCCTGATGAGTCGGCGTTCGCCGCTGCTGCTAAGCTCGGGAACTCGCTGGATCTGACGTGACGCCTTAGCACCGTTCAGGAGAGGGGGGAGGGGGGTAAGGCTGGGCGGCAAAACATCGGGCCAAGACTCCCGATTTGCAGTGGCGTTTGCCGAGGTGCTGCGGCTGACGTGGTAGCTGGCGAATAATTGTGTCGAGCACTGGCGATGTCTGTACAGCTCCAGCGGCTGACGATCGCGGGTGAGCACACTGAGAGCAGTTGGGGAGGGTCGACTTGGTCCCACTGACAAGGACATCAGTATGGTAGCCTGGTTTGTATTTGACATCAGCTGACCCTCCACATACATATGTGACTATTATGTGTCATTAGCCTGAGAGATATCCACCAAAAGTATTTAAAAAACAACAGAAAGTGATAAGGGATAAGAACTCATAAAACCGTGCACGCATAAGCAGAATGAGGCTACCCTATCACGCAAAAAATGACCTGACAGCGGGCATAGAACTTGCTGAATTCAGTCGCCGAACAACCACGGGCAACTCATTGATGAGAGACGCCGCTCGGTTTGCAAGGGACCGCAGTCCTGCCGCCGTGCGCACCGCTGGGGCGCAGGTTATGGTCCATGCGAGTAGTTCGGTGACTGGTCCGCGCGTCAGCGTATGTTTAAAGCGAACAGGCAAGACTCTCGGGTTCACCTCACTCACAGGCTTTGTGGGCAGCGACAACATTCGATGGTTAGTCTACCAGTCAAAAAATTGAGCCGCGAAACCAGCGATGACGAAACAAACGAACAAACAGTCGCCAAAACGCATCCAAGCAGGGTGTGCAACAATTCAGAAGGCGTGACTACCGTTAAATAACCCAGCACGTGGAATATTCATTAACGGCGCGAGCTTTCGGCGGTCGTATTAATCTGGCCGATGAAAAGATTCTCCGGTAATCAGGATTCGAACCCGTTTTTTCGATGTAAGTCCGGTCGGTGGCCGACTGCGCCGCTGAGCTCGGGCGGCACCGTGCTACATACCTACCGCTCACAACAGGCACGTTGATAGATGGTCGCCGGCTAATGGTCAAGATCTAATCTCCCCTGAATGAGCGCAAGACTTCAAAACACATCCGGAACATGGCGGTACACGCGCATGAGGACGCCCCGCGCGCCTGAATCGCCTCGCGATTCAGAGGGTCCCGCCGGCTCGTTCCGCCACGCATGCGTTTGCACGAGCGTGCCACGCGGGCGCGCCGCGGGGGCGTGTCCCGGTGCTGCAGCTGCACGTTGCTACGGCCGCTACCGGCCGCTGTAGCGGTCAGCCGCCGGGCGCTGGACCGAGCCGGGCTCCGCAGAGACGCCGGCCGATCACTGGCAGACATGCGGCCCGGCCCGGCCGGTTTGGTGGCCGCAGGAGGCCCGCCGCGCCGCTGGCGCTCCCCGGCCGCCGCCGGCCGCCGCGCCGCGCCGCTCCTGGCCCGGCCGCGGCCGGCCGGACGGACCGCGCGCTCCGCCGGCGGCCAGACGGGCCGCGCGTGCGCCTGAGCTGTCGAGGTGTGGAGCGAGGATCGGGCGCTGGGCGGGACAGGGTGACCGAACGGCGGGCGGGCTTCGGCGGGCTGGCGGCGGGTGGCGGGCGTAGGAGTGGGGGTAGGGAACGTTGGCAAACGCTACGAAACCGTATCGTGAACTCGGGGCATTTTGACCCAAGGAAGTTGTCTATTTATTGAAAATACATTTTTGAACGAACTTGCTTTTGAATTTTGAGGGCGTTGAGGATTCTGAGGAAAGGATTTTGAGCAATCCACTTGTCGCATTCCTAGAGTTAAACTGAGGGCCTCATTCCTACCGAGGCCAAATCGGCCACCCAGGACTGGATATTCCCGCATTCGTCACCAATATACGTTGGCCTAATAATACTAATTGCTTCCACTCTGTAATACACAATTTTTGTATATGACATGTCATCTAGACTAAAGACGAGCCTCTATCGAAAGCGTTGGGATGGGATGCGGGTGCACCAAAAGCAGATTTCCTCCCCAAATAACATTTCTGTTGTGTTCAGTATGCTTAAATTTCTCTGACTGAAGTCCCATCTTTAGGAAGCGCAGTCAAACAGTATGGGACGCAGGGTGACACCCAGGACTGACGACATTATAAAAGGTGTTTTATCCCACTTTTCCTCTTCCTAGTGCGCTATCGGCGTCTTGTCGTGCAAAAAAGTTGACGCATTCATGCCGTTTAGAATTGTGACTGAGGTTTACTCAGGGGGAGCATTTTCGTGGCAGCCGAACTGATGGGCTTTTCTCTCTGGACCTCTCACAAATGAACATTTGGCCTGGTGTCTTCCCAGCGCATCACCCGCGACATGAATAACCACCGCTTGTGAGCAGCCATTTACCACAATCCTTCTTTTCGCTATCCACCAAAAAATATGTCAACGAAAAAGCGAACGCAAGGGCACGCATAAAACACACAGTCGGTAACTGACCGAATTCATATGCGCACTGAAATAAATCGGAATCGATTTGCTGAAATTTCGGTGGGTGGTGGGTGGCGGGCGACGGGCGAAGCATTTGTCGCTTATTACGTAGTACAGGTATCCATCTGTCTGTCTGACACCAACAACCGGTTTGGAGGTCAGTTCTTGCCAAGTTATGATTGCTTTGCACTCGCACGCATTCCTTGCTGTGGTCGAAGTGTATGTTTTTTTCCGTCCGTAGCAATAAGCTTATCACTAGTCATCTGCCAACCTTAGAAGACGTTCATAATTGCGAGCATTTTACAGGAAATATGACATGCTATACTCAGACACATAAGGGCGACGTCATATGAAAAAATATCGGGAAATAGTGGACATAAAAGCGCCGACTTTTACGTGGATATTTGTTAAACAAATGACATACTTTTAAGTGAGGCCGCATACAAAGCGAACGTCATGGGCGATAAGGCAACACTTTCACGAGTGCCCCGGCCGGCCCGGCCCGCTTGGTCGGCCGTCAAGCTTTCTGAAAGGGAGTTTTTTGCCGCCACTGGTTGACAGTTCACGGCGGTTTGAATAGCAAGGACCGTTCCAGACCTCAACGACCCGGTGTTGCAGCGACACATAACTTATTATTCTAACGGGAGAGAAAAAGGACAACCTTGCTAGCAAAAGTGTGGATTAGTGTTGGTAGACAGGCACACGCTATCATGTGCGAACCGTTCATTCACCCGTTTTGGATGAATCGGGCAAAAATTCGGCCATTGTCATCCTTTCCCTAGGCCAATTTTACTAAACCACGCTGTGGCCTAAACCGTGACAGATTGCTTCATTGAAACCGTACAGATATGAAGCAAGGGCCACTTTGATGCCTAGTACACACATTTGCACATCTGATGATCTTTTGATCAAGGTGACCACACGCAAGTAATTCCAGATACAAATTGCTGGGCCTTGCCAAGCACTGACAAACCGATTCTCACGCCCCGTTATCTATCAACCTATGCCCGAATGCTAGGCATCAGCACATCTGCCTGCCATGCTCGCATAGGAGAAATAGTCCATTGCAGTCATAATATCTTCTTGCGTGTCTCACAAGGGCGACCAGATTCATTCGCGTAAGTGTTGGTTCCATCCACGTGACGGTAGCATTCATTGCGTCACTGGGTCGTTCCACGCAGTAAAATATCATATTTAAATAATATCGAATAAAAGTAAATGTATTCATGCAAATAAAAATACTGTCCAGTGACTGACGCTAAGGTGTTGACTTACTTAATTTGAGCCACTTGTAGTAAATATAAACATGCAAACACTTTGTGTATCCGGCATTGTTACGCGGGCACCAAATCAGCTACGTTCCGGTCACCTCACCATATTTGATGCGAGAAGCTGCGTCGCAACAAGGCTGGTGATTGTCAAATGCATCACAGGTCAAACACCATAGGAACCAAAAATGTTCTGCAGCCCAAACACCTTCCCAAGGAGCGGAGCGGTCATTTCAAATTTTTTAGTTTTCACAACGGCACACCAAATGTGGGGCAGATTATAGACGAAATATCAACTTTGATATCGGGATCGAGTTCTGTTACTTTTTTGTTCAGCACCGTATGTGCTTTTTGTAAAACATTTTCTGAAAAAGCCACGCTGCTCAAGTACGAATTCCTGATTGGCTAGCTCCAAAACATCGCACAACAAAACAAAATTATGTCTGTTTTTCGAATGAATAATGCCCGGACCCACTTTTCGTAGCCCGAACACGGTATTGTGAATCTGAATCAGCGCACGAAATCGACCCACAGGGTAATTTAGGTCCGAATTAAAGGGCAATTGAACTATCCCTTACACGCGAGCCAAACAAACACGCAACCGGCACGCGGCGCTTCTACCATAGGAATATCGGGTTGCGCGCATGCGCCTGCATTCATGCACTTCGATTCACTTGACCTGGGCATCACATTATACATGACAATCCTTACATCGCCTGGAACCATCCGTGCAGAAGGTTTTCCAGGATTGGGAGTGGGGAGCTCAAAGGTAGTTGGGATTATTTCTTTCCGTATGCCACCGTGGGCCAAGTGCTAAATTTCCCCAAATTTTTTAGGGGTTGGAGCTCCACAAAGACCCCATAACACGATAGGTCCTGCGTCTGTGTTTAACACATCAGAAAAGCAGCCACACTTTTTGGACGTGGCGTCTTCTGTAGTCTCCCGTGCAAAACGATGGTCTTGTAAACAGAAGTGCAGGTGCACGTAGATACAATACATGGTCCAGTGTATCTCGGGACCTGACAAACGCGCCACAGCACAGACGTCGACGTGTCCTTTTAAACGAAACCACAATCCTATCTTTCAGTTAAGCACACATCATTGGGCATTTGACTTCATTCACTGCTATGGGCTACATGTGCCTATGTCGCAACTAGAAAAACAAAAACAATTGCGGAAAACGCCCCAATATTTCTGCTTGCGGGGCGGCTGGCTGCTTTGGTCGTATACCCGTCTCAACTCGCCGACCCGCTCCAAACGCCCTACTTGATGCGTCTGCACGTGTTTTATGTGACCCAGCTGCAGCAGCTGGGCCACGCGGTGCGCCTCAAACGCGCGAGCCTGTTTGGTCTGGCTCGCGCCGCCGACCACCCCAGGCTGCACGACATGAAACCGTCGTCTGGAGCCGCTGCACCAACGGGCTCAAGGCCCTCACCTGCCAGTTCGAAGTTTCTCCTGAGGGCCATCGACGACCACCCACCCGCCGGGAAGCTGTTGCGGAGCTGCGGCGCTCCCGCGGTTGATGGCTGAGGCTAGCGGTCATAGGGACCTTTAAGAGGTCGTAGCGCTGTCCAGCGGGCGGCCGCGCGACGTTGTCGACTCCAAGCCAGTGTTTTATGCGCGGGTGAATTGCCTTTTTGTAAGCGGGACGACTGGTCGAGCTTGAATTCAGATTTGAGTGTCGTTTTATTGCATGGCCTTTCAACCCGAGACGGCATCGGCACAGAACTCTTAATGGCTCGGTGCCCTCTTCGACGCTACTGCATGCATGTATGCATCACACGCAGTTTCATCTCCGTCTGCTTTGCACTGTTTTTTTTTTCTGCAAACCGCAAGTGGCGGGTGCAGACCAAAGCCCCAACGCAGCTGTCGTGATCCGAGATCGATACCAGCGCCGGTGTACGGCGGCTAATGTGACGCTGCCTGTCGCCGCCGCTTCGTCAGCCGACAGCGGGCGCGTCAGCTGTCTCGATGACGTAAGGGGGCCGCAATGAAGGGCGACCGCGAACTCTGGGACAGCCACCCGGATCAAGGCTGCTGTGTCAACCACAATACGTGCACTGCAAGGATCGGACGCGCCGTGCTGCGACTTCAGAGTAGCAGAAGCAACAGGGATTCACTATCAGGTGTGATGGCAATCATGCAACAAATTGCACTGTGGAATTTCTTGTACCGGTGAAAATTTTGCAAAAATCGCCTAACAGCTGTAAAAAATGGACTGTAGCCGAACACTTGGCATGATTTTTCCGGGACAGATTATGGCTTTGTCATAATTAGCTGCCTCAGCACCTATAGCTATGGACGTTTTACCTCCTGGCGACAGAGATGAAGTGGAGGAGGCTGTTCTAACAATGAGAATATCCGCTAAAATGGACCGGTGAGGTAAAACACGTACTAAACCCTGGGCGTGATCTTCCGGCGAACAAGTAGACCAGTTTAAATAACCGCGTTGTCACTGAAGGAACTACTAACGTGATAGGGCCGGTCACCAGCTTTTAGCAGATTCCGATGGAGATGACTGACGAGGCTGAAGAATAACAACGTGATAGGGCCGGTCACCAGCCTATAGCAGATTCCGATGGAGATGACCGACGAGACTGAATAATGACGTGATAGGGCCGGTCGCCAGCCTATAGCAGTTTCCGATGGAGATGACTGACGAGACTGAAGAATAACAACGTGATAGGGCCGGTCACCAGCCTATAGCAGATTCCGATGGAGATGTCTGACGAGACTGAAGAATGACGTGATAGGGCCGGTCGCCAGCCTATAGCAGATTCCGATGGAGATGACTGACGAGACTGAAGAATAACAACGTGATAGGGCCAGTCACCAGCCTATAGCAGATTCCGATGGAGATGTCTGACGAGACTGAAGAATGACAACCTGAAGAATGGTCACCAGCCTTTAGCAGATTCCAATGGAGATGACTGACGGGACTGAAGAATAACAGACTTACTCGCTGAAAGGCTTCTTTTGGCGTACAATAAGTGTGCTTTAAGTTACAGAGTACTTAAGATGCGGACATGTAACAAAATTACATATGCTGCCCTAATTGAATGATGACAAAAGCACGGAGTGTGAAATTTTAGTGAGTTGACCATGACACTATGTTTCACCTCATCCACAACGGCGTCACTTTCTGTCAAGCGTATGACATTCCCATACCGTGTCATGGTGGCCAGTTCCTCACGAATGCGCCACCTGGGTAGCTCTTGCCATTGATATATGAAATAAACCGCCAAGAGCTTGTCGTTTCTGGTCCATTTCGGTCCACCATGAAGTCTTCAATGTTTGCTTCTAAAACGAGGTGAACGCTTGAAAACTGAACGCATCTTTTCAGCTATGATGGATTCTGAACGACGCAACTGCTGCGCTTTTACAACGCTTTGCTAAGCTGACCACCCGCGGCGTGATGGGATGAAACACCGGATGTTTGGACCAGCAGTATGGGTGCTGCCATATTCGGGAATGTCGCTTCCTTCACACAGGGTCCATAAGGAAGGCAGCAGCTTGAAACCCCAGTACACAGTGAAGGGTGATTCATAGACAGACAGATGCCATATGACTAACAGATTATGCTGCAACTTTCGACGCATTCAATCCAGACATGGCTCCGATGAGCATAGCTCCTGAATTCTGGATGCATGCAACCTTAAAGGCTAATACGATTTAGGAAGACAGGCCCATCAAAGCTCTCTAGCCATGTCCAGCACCAAGCAAGTCTGAACATGGACATCTTGTCATTTCCACGCTTGTTTTGGCTAACAGCGCCGCAACGCCTTGTCTTGAAGTATGTCCCTATTGCCATGATGGAGTCATTATGTAGTTCCCTCGTCTTCCGAAGTGCCCAGGACACAGTAACATTTTTCACATAATGCCAGAGTCAGCAGTGAAAACCTAACAAAAAGGACGAAAAAGCTTGACTAAATCAGGAGATGCTGCGTCTTTTGTTTTTTTAATGGAGTATGCATATCTAGACATGCATTCCAGTTTTATTTGTTTTGCAAAAAGAAGACATTCTTTTTGAAGACCACATAGTTCTCAGCTCTTGGAAGCTCAGGAACATCTCAAATATCGCTGGTATGGTGCCTTAACCCCAGCCAAAACGTTACGGACTAACACGGGGATTCAAATGAACATAGTACAACAGAGAACTGACCTCACGACAATCTATGTGAACACCGCAACATTGCAGGATTATTAGCGCACAAAAAGCAAATTTCTGGGAGAAAAAGAACCAAACAATTCCGAAAATTGTCTGCCACCTTTACTGATTTAATTCTGGAGCGATTGATGGTACGCCCGATCTCTCAACCAGAGGACAGGATTTTTGGTACGCCAAACACCTTAAATAATAGTGTTCTGATTATTTCATGATGTCCTCACCTGATATCACTCGGAATAACGCCCATATTACACGCCGTTTGTAGCGGAGACACTGGTACGCCCATGGTAGTTCGTACGGGCCGAATTCACACTCCGCAAAACTATCTTATCTTTTCTCCACGTAGGGGCTGATGCAGCACACGTCGTTGCACGCACTTTGATGAACCATGGGCGATTGTGGCGGTCACATTAACGCGCGGAGGTCTATAGCGTCACGCGGGAGTCGAACCCAGACTCCGAAGTGGGAGTCTGCCACATGATTTACTCGTTTAAACTGAACAAAACAAAAAGCGGTTAGCGGAACCGTGCACCGTTACGTGGACCATTAGCGATTAAGGCCATACTGGAAGCCAGAGGCTATAATACACCGTGAACCGAACATCCTGCATTCCCGGTTGGCACTAGCTGGGAACGCGAGCCACTTACCTGAGAGTCCGGGATCTTAACGCGCATACCCATAACGCCGATCAGGAATCGAATACGAACACGGGGTACTTATGCTGGTTTAGCAGTTCCTGCAACCACACGCAATGCGAGCCGGATGTGCCGCCTCCTCGCACTTGCACACCGGATCTGCGCCCTTCAGCGCGACCCTTCCAAACTCTGGTCGACACGGCCAAGACCACACAATGGCTCACCTCTGACCGCCGGCTGGGCAAGCTCCATTTCCGATTGGGCAGGCCATGCTCTCTGTCACCGCGCGTCAACAGCTGCTCTCACCGTCCGTGAACCTCCCGGCGAGCTGTGACGAACACGACTGCGGGTCCACCCGCCGGCACCCACGCGGCGGCGCCGCAGACGGTGGCGCCGCGGTGCGGCGGCGCGCTGCAACGGGTCCCGGCGCGTCCGTCCCAGCTGGGCGTAATTACGGGCCGCGCGGCCGTCAACACCGTACATTACCGCGGTAATGGCACGGGGTATGGCCTGACCAGACCCGGATGGTTATCGGCTTACACCCGCCCCGAGAGCGTGACGCAGCCGGCTGCCGCCTTCTCGTCATCCCGGAGGTTACGTCATTCTGTGGTGTAGTGTGTGCCTGCTTTCACAAATTTCCCCAACTCCTGGATCTCTTTTTTTAGAGTGAAACAGGTAGTTGACGTTTAAGTCAACATGCAACCGAAAAACGCAACTAGTCTGCTGAATCGCAAGCTCTTAAACCCGCATCAAAACGGCATATGAAAGGGAGGCAGGGGCAGGGGGGGGGGGGGGGCACAGCGAGGAGACACGGTGACAGGGACAGGGTCCCTGCGTAACCGCGAGTAAAAAAACGGCATTGGGTGCTAAATATCAGGGTAGACAGTGCACACTAGTCATCAATGAACACACCCCTGATCTAAAACAGGTTTGCTTGTCACCCAACGATGCTGATGCAGCAAAGCTGCGTGACGAGACACCGTTCTATGAAAGTGGCTCCCATGTGACATCGCGAGATCTTGCGAGGGAAAATGAGAGCACTTTCTTGCGTCGAACCTGTAATCTTGAACAGGACTGACTAAAGCAAATGGGTGCCCCTGTGGGTTTAGATGAAGAGCGCTGTCAATAACAACTAGGCGCACTTGTTAAGAAAATTATGCCATTTTTATGCCCAGTGACTAATTTATTAAGTAGAACATAGGTTTGCACCATTAACCATTCTGTGATGTTCCATTGCTAATTCTCAAAAAGTTCCCATGATTCCGAATGCTAGTTTCCAGACAACTTACAGGGAATTTCTGTTTTGTTTTCGCGTCTGCTCTGCTCCAGACCATGGGCGCGCTCGACCAGCAGATAACCTCGGAAAATTATCCGGAATGTTGGAAAACTTTCTGGAACGGCGCTCGGCACTACCAGCACGGATAAATATCCCAGATGGTTTGGAATAGCAATTCCCTCAGGCGCACGCGCCCTGTGTCTCCTTACAATTGCTGTTCTAACATGGGGCTCTCCGGCCATGCTCGCTGATTCGGTATTGCACGCACTTAACAGGTTTTCGGCGAGCCGACCAAGGAGATTCAGGCCAAGCAGCACGTGCAGCCACACTCCCCACGCTCACAGTGCTCTTTGGCGCCGGGCCATCTTGGCAAACGTCCCCCACGTGGTGGCGGGGCTGGGCTGCACTCGGATTACGCCAGGTGAAGCTCCTCACAGAGGCGGAAAATCAAGCTCACACATACTTTGATAGATATGCGCTTACCCTAGGCGTTTAACGTAATCCAACTTCTCAGAAAAAAGAGTTTCATGTAATGACTGTGCTTGTTGTAAAGCTGGTGTAACTTCAACGCTTTCATATCATCTGGCGGAACATTTGAGCTGTTTTTAGAATAGCCCGCGGTATTGCTGGTATTTTCTGCGATTGCCATTTTCACACACTTATCTGACGGATATATACCGTTTTTGGCAGTTCGCCAAACGCCACATCATAAGGGGTTTGCACACAGCATCAGTAAAGAGGGCATATCATGTTCTGCACGGCCGTTGTGCACCTGACGTTCAACTGGACGATTAATGCTGTCCATTATGCATTCTCTTCGTAAGTCATGAGTGAATTAACTCCTGACGCGCCAGCCACGCGGTTCTCAGCCTTTCAAATTCGCGATTTATCAACCAATCAGATCTCTTCGTAAGTTATGGGTGAATTAACTCCTGATACGCCGGCCACGCGGTTCTCAGCCTTCCAAATTCGCGATCTATTAACTAATCAGATCTCTTCGTAAGTTATGGGTGAACTAACTCCTGATGCGCCGGAGATGCGGCTTTCAGCCTTTCAAATTCGCGATTCATTGACCAACCAGCCACCAATCAGAACACAACAGCTGGCGGTAGCTCAGATCGGGCCTCAGGCCGCTCCTTTCAGCACCAGTTATGATTGATCTAGACACGGTAAGTGCTCCATGCATGATAACGGGCGGCACGCACTGAGCTTCCAGCCATGGCTGGGGCCTTCATTGCGTCTCCATGTAACACGAGGCCTGGGAAAATGTGTTCTGAAATCGTTCCAGGCTGCGGCACCTGCGAACAGTCGGTAATGCTGCATTGGCGAGATCTAACGCATTGCCCATGAGCACATTGTGGAGGTCATATATGACCGGCATCACATACTGCGATCGCGTTACCTCCCATGGTAGCACTCACGAAGTGCCGGAGGCGTGTGGAACGATCAGTCGATGGGGAGCCATACCATCTAAAAGGTGAGCGTTTGCGTTTACACTGTTTCATCTTGAAGTTCTGTTCAGGCAATTCTTAAGCCCGGTGGTCGTCGAAATTTTTTCACGATATTTGCTGCAGTGACATCGTAAGGCTATATAACGTCGCTTGTCTCTCACCCTCTCACCCTGCCAGGAACGGCGGCCACCGCGGGGAATCGTACCCCGTGAGCGCAGATGCAGGATTCTTTAGAAACTGAGGTCTCAGAAACACTTTTGGAAACTGATCCCTTCTAGGCGTCGCCACCGGTGCTGATGCCTAGCATCCTCGGAATGTAGGGGAAGTGCGGGAGCGGGTGGCGGGGGGGGGGGGGGGAGGGCGGGAGGGAGGAGGACATGACATCCACAAACCTACCGCTCCTACGCCTTTGCATACGAGGTTCAGCCACTCGCTGACTCCTGTCCGGTCTCAACTGACAGACTACCGTCCACAGATTTCGATCCTACGTTTGTCAGTCTACAGCTGAGACTGCCCTCACTGCCCGGCTCAAGAGTGAGGAATTTCTGCGAACGCGTACCGAGCGATTAACTGAAAATATCAAAAAGCGACAGGAACGTTAGAATTGTGGCGAGAGACAGTAATTACAAATCTCGTCAAAAATCAAATCCGGATCGCGCTGCATCTGAATCACATAATCAGCACCTGCCCAGGAATCGATAAACGTCACACGGTGTGTAGCACTGTGGAAGTTCGCGAGCATCCCAGGCCAGCCGCAGCAGGGCTGCTTCCGTGTGATCCAGTCAAACAGCCTGCGTTTTAATCGGATAAGGAATGCAAGCAGATGCTGGAGATCAGAACCATTGGACACATGTTACCACAGTCCGAGACATGCATCAGATTGGAAAGGCTCTTGTTGGAAGCTGAACGTGGCAACATATGCGTCGGTGACAAAATGAATGCCACGGACATAAAATGCATGAATTCAGGCTCATCGAATGAGCGAGATGTTTTCCAACAGTGAAGGGCATAACTCATCGAAGGTAAGACTCCCAAGTGACGAAAAAGATTAGCTTCCTTAAACTTTCTTCTCAACTTTTGAATGTTGTGTTACTAGTAATCCATTGTCCCATACTGCAACAAGCTCTCTGAACTTTAGCATCTGCAACGGAGCAAAAATGCTAAACAGGTCTCAACCATTTTTTACACTGACCAGTCAGCAGGCATTCTAAGAAGTACACCGGCCTTGGACCCGGAAGCGGAAGCCCAGCTTTACCGCGGCAGGACGGTGATGTCCGATACATAGGCGGTAGTTGACGTTCATTCAGGGGCGCGGCTTCGAAAAATAAGTTCGGGGAAGTGAAAGTGAAACATGGCTCAACCTTCCCCCAGAACAACGGGCTTCTCCCCGGACTTCGCCCACTTTCTTCTCCAAGCTAGAGCTTTTTAAATGGGTCTTCTCAAGGGCTACATCCCTGAAACTTAGCATGATTAGCCAGATATGTTTACCAGATTAGCGATGATGGTCGACGCTCTCAACCGCACTCTCTGGGACGGGTACATACCTCTTCTAAACATTGGGCGGCGCTTTTCCCGAATATTAATCATCAGTGGATGTCAGCCTGACGGAAAAATTGCCAACATCATTGCGCTCTAGCTAAAGTTCTAGAGGAAGTTGTTGAAGTTCAGCTTTGGCGAATGGAACACGTAAGAAATTCCACATCAAAATAAACAGAAAGGTGTCAGCGACATATTTTATATTAAACGTCCTGAAATCATGGCGTGCGCTTAGCTATCGGCTGAGACGTTTTATGTCCGCTACACATTTCAAATCTTTCCGACGAGCAGCGTATATGTCGGTGGTCGCCAGGTGAAGTAATTCACCAACACCGCCTCCTGGAGGGCTGGGTCAGCACGAGACTGCGACAGCCACGGTCCGGCCCCACTCAGCGAGTGCTGCTCGACACCAGCGGCCGTGCAGCCAGGACCTTCAGATGCCCGGGTCCGTCCGACTCATCGCCTCCCTCCGCTTCTGCTCGCGCCGCTGCTGTCTGCGGCGCGAGTGCACCTGGCCGCGGACGACGGGGGACCCGTCTCGGCCCGGCGCCTCCTCGTCCGGCTGCTGGCCAACGCCGCCAGGGGCGCTGGCCACCGACAGGTGCGACATGTCGTGACTGTTTCGCGCCACCGCGATCACAGAGTCGAGCCGGTCTATCATCGCCTGGAAGCGTCGGTCCTCTTCCTCGGCTTCCCGGTCGGTCGGCTGCGGCAGCGACTGCGGCATCGGCTGCAGCGTCGGCTGCGGCTCGGTTGGCGGCGGCAGCAAGACTGTGATGCCGTCGGCAGCCGCCGGCGCCGGCTGGATGGCCCGCGGCAGCAGTGTCAGCCCGAGCGCCGCGCCGCTCGCCTCGCGCTCGTGCTTCAGCAGAAGAACGGTGAGGCACGGGTCGCGGTGCGTCGCCGCCGCCAGCATGTGCTCCCAGGGGTGGAAGTGCACGCTGACGACGGGCCGTGTGCTGCCCAGCGCCGTGTAGGCGGCGCACCGCTCGCCCGTGTCTGTGCTCCACGCGTGCAGGCAGCCGTCCTCCGAGCCGGAGATGTAATACGTGCCGCACGGCGAGAGGCAGCCGCGCAGCAGCGCCCGGCTGTTCAGGTGGCCGGTCAGTGTCTGCAGCAGCACCAGGTGCACCGTGTCCAGGGCCAGGATGACGCCGTGACGGGCCTGCACGAACAGGCGCCGCCCGGCCGGGTGCAGCTCCAGCTGGTTGATGGGCGCGCCGGCCAGCTCCGCCGGGCTGATGCGCCGCTCCAGCGTGACCTCGGGCCGCCCCTTGCTCGCCCGCCACGCCCACACGGTCAGCTGTCCGCTCGCATCGCCTGCATAGAGCCGCGTGCCGTCCGGCGCGCAGCAGAGGCTGTTCACGGGCGCGGCGCTGGTCGCCAATTCCTCCGAGAGCCGCGGCTCGGCGGCAGCGTCGCGGGTGCTGCACTTCCAAACGCGAACCACACCGTCGAAGCAGGCGGTGACGACGAAGCGCGGCGTGCTCAGGTGAAACAGGGCAGCGTACACGTAGCCGGGGTGTGGCAGCACGAGCGCCTGGTGGCCACCGTCGTCGTCGAGGCGCCAGAGGCGCGCCGTCCAGTCGGCTGAGGCCGTGAGAAGGCGGTCGTCGGCCCAGCGCAGCTCGTACACCAGGCCGCCGTGGCCGAGCAGGACGTGCGTGCGCGCGCCCGACTCCACTGCGTACACGAGCACAGGAAACTGGGCGCCTCGCTGCACGCCGCACGCCAGGCGGTTGCCGGCGCCGTCGAAGCGCAGCGCTTGACACGCCTCGGCGTCGTCGGCCAGCCTGAGGTGGCTGGTGTTGGGCAGTCGGCACTGCTGGCCGCTGAGGCGGGACCAGGTGGGCAGCGGCGGCGGCTCGGCACTGGCACGGCGGCCGTTGCCCTCGGGGCTGCCCGCAGTGCCGCCCGACCGCTCCGGCTGCGTGGGGAAGAAGGAACGCGGGGCCGGCTCTAGCGCCGGCGGCGTCACCGCCTTCACCGTTACGTGCAGCGTGCCGGGCAGCTTGTGCCGGCCACCGGAGCGCCACCAGCTGTAGATGGGCTTGAGGCGCAGGGCGCGGTCAGCTGGCGGCCGGAACAGCTGCAGCCGCAGCCGCTGCTCGGTGTTCAGCCGTCCGCCGGCGCCGCACAGCCGCAGGAAGGCCCACGCCGCCGTCAACAGCTCCGGCTGCGTGCTGACCAGCTCGAACATGACACAGACGCGCGGCTCGCTGGCCGTCAGGTGTTGGAAGGGCTCGTTGAAGAGCAGCAGCTCGTCCCACAGCAGGGCGCCGGCGCCGCCCGGTGCGCTCGGCTGAGTCATCGCCGGCAGGATCGTGTCCACGCCGTCCGGCTCGTAGAAGTACGTGACGCGCCGCTGCGGGTCGTGTTTGTGCACGGGCTCGCCGCTGCTCGTGTCTATGAGGTGCACGCGCACCATGGGGCGACTGAGCTGCCAGCGGCGGCCATCCAGCCGGTCACACTGATGCACGATGACTCCCATCACCTGGTCTGACGCGGCAGAAGCGGAGGAACCCGCCGCTTCCCGGTCGGCCGGGGACGGGTTAGTGCCCATTTGCTTCCGGCTCGCGCCACCCGGCTTTTTCCGGTCGCGTCGCGTCGATTTCTGTCCTCCGCTCGATCGATGTTCTGTCTGCGGTGTACCATCGTCCCGGCCTGCGCCTGTTTCCTCCATCATATTCACGTTGGCTTCTGCCCTGTTCGCATCTATTTCTTGCATCTCATGCTCTTCTTGGACAGATTTCGTCTCCGCGTCTGGCCGTTCTCTCTTGCGGGCATTGGTGTGAATTGCTATGCCCTCCCTACCTACGTCTCCTTTTCGGGGGCTGTTTTTTTCTGTCGTGCCGACAACTTTCCCTGATTCCTTGGATTCAGTCATTTCATATGACGGATTTCGCCATCCACGTAGACTGTTGTCCTCCTTTACGCTCTTATTCGACAGGATTTGCGGTTTTTCGCGAAGCACCGCTGACAGTCTACGTTTTGTTCGGCTTATGATGCCAGTTCGCGCCCCATCATTCCTATCCGATACTGTCAATGGCTGCTTGTCACCACTAGCAGCCATGATCTGGGCGATGGTTAGCCTCGTCCAGACTCTTGGAGGTATCAGGCACACACACCACTTCAAGCGGAGCGTCACAAACACAGGCCGCTGCTCGCAAACAAACACTCAAACAATCCATTCATCAGGTGGGACACGATTGTCGGATCATAAAGGTACATATCTATAACATGCATGCCGACGGCAACATTTCATACGCCGCGTATCACAGTCCACTACATGCTTCGCACATCTCTATTCCAGATGCTTGTATCCAAGGTGTTTGCTAAGAATCGACATATCACGTCAGTGTTCACCGAGACCACGGCCGGAAGGCCAAAAATTACCGCCCTTGTATAAACCTGTCCAGCTGGTAGAGCACTGGTAAATGTAACACACTTGCACAAAAATCAACACTCCACAACGCTCTCCCACGCTCCACAGAACGCTCCCCGCCGACGCGCGCCAGCCGCGTTTGTTTACCTGAAAGCGTTGGTTGCCTAGCAACAGAATCGACCAGCAGCGGCCTTCCGCAGGGCTTGCAGTAGAGCGGAGACCGTGCGCCTAGCCCAACATGTCCAGAATGTGGCGTTACAGAACATGTGAGACGGGCAGGAGCGGCGCACATGCCTTTTTCGCACGTGCGTAACAAAGCAACGGTTGAAAATGCGTGCAGAATTATGCTGACGCGCATTTGGAAGTTCAGCCCTGCTTCGGGTAGCCTCATTTCTAAATACGCTGTACTCGCAGCGGTGACGTGTGCACTATTCTTCATACTTCATCGTGTTTATACATAATTCTTCATATTCTATCGTGTTTGCGGCGTAAAAAAATGTTGTTTTCCGTGACAAAAATTCCAGTACATCAAAGTATTCTGTCCGCTTCCCGACAATTTTTTTTACAGGCCTCTGCGAGGCTGAAGGGTTTGCGTAAACGCAGGAGTGTCCCACAAAGTTGGGGTGGAAATACCGAGTTTGAAGGATCTTTCCAAGGCTACTAGAGGCAGAGGGCTACAAGGCTGCAGGGTCTTTCTTTGCGCCGTCACGAAGTTAATGTCCAGTATTTTAAGCAAGTGGGAGTGTCGTGACAACCGCGGAACCCTTTGTTCCTGCGTCTGCGAGGCTGGTGGTAGCACCGTTTCGAAAAGTAAAATTCCGTCCAAAGTGCTCAGACCAGCATTGAATGGTTTACGGGTATCATTACAATTTTCAAAGTGGCTCGTGGCGTGTCAGAGCTTTGTGTGATGGGTACCCAGATTCTCGTGGTCGATCCAGGGCTCCGAGCTTGTTGTAGCCATCCATTTCAGCAGAACGAATCTGTGGTACTGCTTTAAGCTACAGTTGGACAAAATACCTTGTTTTTACTTTCTAATTGAATTCGTTCATTTTTCTTCGCGCTACGCGTTCCGAAAAGATCCCGCTTATGAGCAGCCAAGGGCACCGGACACCCGCTTTAGAACTCCTGCGGACATCGCTTTAGAAACCTCTACACCCCAGGTTCAAAGCTAACGCCCATGAGGTTTTCCGGGGTCTGGGGATCCCGGAAACACCTGCAGGATCTCCAGTCATGTTCTGAGCATCCAAGTGGGCCCCTAAACAGCCAGAGAGGTGTATCAGCTGCCGAAGGCCTACTTGGTGGACAGAAGGACCATCACTGGCTAGCCAGACATCTGAGCGATCAGAGGAGCGCTGAAATTTGGACGTTCACTTCGACTACTGAGCGTCCAAAGGGCCTAGCGGTCCAAGCGGCTCACGAGCGACCAGAAGGCCACACGAGGAGCCTGAGGGGCTCTTGGGCGGTAGGAGCGGCCCGAGGTGCCGTGAACAAATTTCAAGATTCCGAGTGTCCGGAGAGTCGCAAGTGCACAGTTTAATGCTTCTGGTGCCAAACAGGCCGCTGGACGGGCCGGTGGGCCCTGAGTAGCTGGATGAGCCCTTCAGCAGCCAGGAGGGCCGCTGAGCGATTAGGGGTGCCCATCGATGACCAGCGAAGCCCGTCAGTAAAAGCGTTCAGTAAAGCCCCTGAGCAGGCACTGGAAACGCCGCAGGCCGGGAACTCCTCACTGGCCAGGAGGGCCCTTTGTGGGCAGAAGAGGCCCGAGCACCTGAAACAGCGCATTAGCGACCTTGAGTACACAAAGGTCCCTTGGGGTGCAGCCAAAGTTTTTCTAAGAGGATGCACAGGGTTGACATATGGCACTCTGATGGGAAAATCCCCTCCCTCAAAAATCTCCGGATATGACCCACTTGAATTCGAGGGACACGATTTTCTTTGCGTCACTATTCCTTTCACTTTTTTAACACAAACCCAAGCCAGAAGTCACTGGAAGATGTCATTTCCCTTCTTTATTTTGGAGTCAATGACCAGGCGGCAAATGGCTACATGGAATAAAGCACTAGCACTACTCATTTTACAATGACTCAGTGAAACTTTTGCTATGATGGTGCCAGCTGAAGGGAAGGGTTCCGAAGGGCCATCAGGGCCTTGGACGGAATTTCTGCTGGGTTCTATACATAGATATTGAGGACCCTGCGAACGCACTTCATAGAATGAAATGCGGTAAAAATTATGTGTCACCATGGTCAACTCATGTTCCTTTGGAGATGCCCATCCTGTGTTCAGAATTGAGTAATGAAAAGGCTAAATATGTTAGTTATGAACATACCCGCTCGCAAGTCTTAGGAGCAACAAACCCGCCGCTCGGCGTTGCAGTCTCCGTAGGCTGCGCGGCGCCACCTTGCAGCTAACACTAGTTGATGGTCAGCGGGTGGACAAAATCGGAGGCGTATTTGAAACAGGTGTCTTTAAACGTTTCAGGGCATCAATTAGAACGCTTAGACTGGGCGTTTATTTCACGTTGCGTTCTTCCGTTTGAGGACCAGAAAGGATTAACTTTCACAACACCGCCAACTGGTGCTGAAACCTAGTGGTGGAACTGAATATGGACTTCAAAAGGCCAAATGACCCAAAGTGGCTACTAAGGTAGTGTGCCAGAAATGGCTATATAACATGCCCTGGTGGTCAGAAAGAGTCCACTGAATGTCCATATGGGCCCGAAATCGCCACATTGGGTCTAATGAACATCGGAAGGGAACATTTGTTGCTGTCGTATATCTAGACATTTTTCTCACCTAGGAAACTTTTCGAGTGTTGCTCATCCAGTTCCCCCATTTTCTTCGAGCTGTGTGAGCCAAATAGGACCATCTCAAAGAACTCCTGGACCCCTGGACCCCCCAAATCTCTGGTTTTTCAGGTCCCGGGGATCCGGCTCCCCCTCCTCCACAGCATTTCCAGCCATGCCCAGCATATACGCTGTTTGCAGATATACAATGCGACCAAGCGTCAGAACTCATAACTAGACTTATGCCTTGTCCAGGCCGAACACTTATGCCACGTCCCTCCGTACGCTGAGTAAACGTAATGCTGGATTATATATCCTGCTGATGGAAGGCACCCGCGCCCGCTGGAAGACGCATTCCACACATCCTCCTTTTTCCCAATGTATGTTTCACGTTACACTTACTCGGCCAATTCACATAGAAACTGCATGCATCGTTATATGAACCGTCAATTTTGACCAATGCGCCGTAAGAGGCGAAATTCAAAGACCAAATTCGGCAGCTCAGTGTTCCCAATGCTCTTGTCAAAACCGAAAACCAATAATGTAGATCAGGGGTGTAATTTCCTTTCCAGTTGAGGGGGAGCTTTTGCGCACCTCGGCTTGGGCCCCGGTCTCCCCAACTTTAGGAACAAAGTGGGCCAAATCTGCAGATAAATTTATTTTTGGCATGTTTTGGGGTGGGTTGGGCCATTTTTCACTGCTCAGCCCCTTACTCATGTTATGGAATTACGCCCCTGATGCAGATGTAATGTGTTTGTGAAATGAGTAAAATCAAGGGAGTGTCCACTCAGTATTCATTAAGACAAGTCTTGATTAATGCCGATCACAAATTTCATCTTTATTTTATGCTGAAATGTGAGACTCCACGCTCACAGCACGGCATATTTCAACATGTTAACGGGGGGGGGGGGAGAATAATGCCTGCCATTAACGACAGGTAGCTACAAGAATCCCCCCCCCCCTCTCCAGCAAACCACAAAATACCCCGCTCCTCAGTGAGAACCTCGATTTTCCGGCAGCTCACGCCCAACCAGATCTTTGAAATGGTCCAGACAGAATCGAAGTTAAGGTAGATGCGTGCGGTCTGAGGTCGAAGCATTTCCAAGTGAGACAGCTGTTCTTAAAAAATCAAGAAAACCAAAAACGAGGTAAAAGCCGCGTTTGAAGCGTAAGACAGATCAGATGCGGCGCGCGGCGTGTCTATCCGCCGCGAACCACGCGCTATTTTTTCCAATCCTCGGGTACGGTTTTGTTTGTCACAGCTGGCCCGGGCGATCGTTCTGGACATGTGCACCAGGACGATCAAAATGGGGAGGGGGGGGGGAGGCTCCTTAAAAACGTTGACACCGTGGGAGGAGAGTAGTCACACAAAGTGATAGACACAGCCAGGTAAAGGCATACCCAGTCGGAGGGACATTAAGACAGACAACGGTGTTGGGAGACCCTATCGTCCTTGCGCACCAACGCGATGATTGGGTGCTTGGCGCCTACACCTCTACAAAATGCAAACGCGATGGAGGAGTCACCGACCCTTCAACGGTTCCCTGAGATTCCCGGCCCTTTTCTGTATTTTATAACTATGTGTTGCATTAACGTAAGAATGGAAGGATGTTCTGCAAAAATGCTGAGGTTACGCACACGTACACTTTTCTGATACGTAATATGTCGTGCACTCCTTTAGTGCTTGCCTAGTATTGTATTACAGCAACCTGCACCCCTAGTACACAAATGCATCGCTTATGTGTGGTGCCAAATCATGTGCCGACCCCTGTCTGGTGTTGCTCTGTGCATTTCAATGAACAGTTAATAGGAAATATGCAGATCAATGAATCCTGCGCGGCCCGAATGTTACGCCAGTAGGCAGGATGTCTCGTAGCCAGGTACATGTTTTTGACGTTAATCCCGCTATTTTCCACAGTTCGTATATTGCGTACAGCTGGGAAGACGGCGAGTCTTCTACGAGTTCAATCGAGTTTTTTCATGACTGGCTTAATGCGTCGCAGATGCTTTACTCAACAACCCTTCGCAGAAAGCGACGGCGGGAGACCTACCCGTCACATAAGCAGGAGTTCTTCGCGGGAGGCGAAGGAGAAAAATTGAATTTTCAATGATCAATGAATTGATAAGTTTCTTTTCCGTGTTTCTCTCATTCCGTTCCGTTCGAACGTGAAAAATTTCGATGAATTCACCACTCGCAGAGCTTGAGATTCGCTCTTCAGCTGTTTTCCTGCGATACCCGCAAGATGGAGGCCGGAAAATGGCATGACCTGTTGGAAAAGTTCGTTGATTTTTTTCAACCGGCGGATTGACTAGCAGCCACAGAAAGGGGTTTGCTAAGACAACTGTGAGTAACTGGCCTTTAGCACCGGCGGTGAATACGGCCTCTGAGCGGACCGTTGCTAAAATCATTCCAGCAACTCCAATAGACAAGGTTCGCACGTATAAGCCAATCATAAATTCCGGCAAGCCGCGGAATCGTTCCAGGAAATAACTGTTTGGAGTCGATGAGTAATTCCAGCGTGCCGATGGGTCATATCGGCGGCCAAGCCTTAAGAGCTGAGAGGAAGTTTCGGCCGGACGACGAGGAATTCGGGCGTAATTCAGTGACGATGGAGGGGAGGGACCACGTGGTGGTACCGCGGTGAGCCTTACACCAGGTGGTTACCATTCACTTTAGATGAATTTCGAGGCATACGTGGTGTATGGCTGTATTGTTCCGTTCATAAGTGAAGGGTCTGATCGTTGCACATAACCTGCAGACTGTGTGTGGCGACCACACTACAGGCCTCCCTTAAATATGACCGGTGTCAAGCATGCATAGGAGGTGCAAATGTATGAATGCTAGCTGAAGAATCCCAGTATAGTGACGTTTTCTGCTCATGTAAGGACGCAAGCATCTGTTTTGTACAAGTCCATATATTTTCGGTGCGCTGAAATTTTCGCCACCAATTGCAGTCACTCCCATTCAGTCGGCTTATGGCAGAAAATTGCCCCGATGATGATTACCTGCGAATCCATACGGTGGGCCAACTAGCAAAAGAATCTGCATGCTACTTTATACGGAAAGCTATCTTACCGAACACACCCCAAGAAAACTAGGTGTGCTACGTATGCACATGCTTGGAACTTATTCGCTTCTCCAGATCATGGCGAACGCTGTCATTTTGAGGCTAGATTTTTCGGAAAAAACAACCATATTTACAGCTAGCCGGCTGGTGGATGTCACCAGCTGATGGCTGATGACTAATGCCAAATTTTCGATTTATTCGTTTATGTTGTGATTTTTGTTGTGAAGGAGTGCAACATATTCTAGCATTAAAATGCATCATATAAGATAAGTAGGAATGCGATGCACAAACATAATAAATGTGAGAAATTAAATAACCAACCGAAATAGCACATGCGACGTCGGCGGTACGCAAAATTATGTTCGACAATTGCGCGTAAAAATTCATCTGTGCATATCCGACTGCCGCTCTAAGGCCAAGGCACCAAGACCAACAGCGACGGAACCCGCGCGATCATGAGCGCCAGTAGGCCCAACAAAGAGGCTTCCGTCAACTCAGTATGGGGTTCTCAAAGGAAGTGAGAAGAACGCAAGACCAACGTGATAGGCTCCTGGACGGTGATAACGCCTCGGGACAGCGTAATGGGTTTGTTTGCTCGCGGGCTTCACTTCCACTTGTGGCTGTTCTTGGTCGTCTGGAGGCTCAGAGATGCTAAGTTTTTTGTGCTTTGTGTTTGAAAGCTGGGTTCGTTCGCCTCGTCATGAGCCCCTTCAGAGCGTATGGGTCCCCAAGAGGCACAACGGACGAGCACAGTCCGATGTCTCTTCCGGATCCGCCATTGGCCCGAACAGTTTGATAGATGATGCTTCGACAAACACATAAGACCATCCATTGAAATAAAAGGTATACAGGGGGGGGGGGGGACTAACAAGAGCGTAGGACACTCCATTAAAACATAAATACCCACGACATAATGAGGAGGGCCCTAAAGATTCAGTGCACCCGAGCAGGTTAACAGATAGAGCCCCCAGCAAGAGTATGGGATCCTCCATTCAAATAGGAAGTAATCAAGACCCAATGTAGATGGATCTCGAACGATCAAGCGTGCCGGAGCAGATTATCAAAAGGGGCCCCGACAAGAACGTATGGCCCCCCCATTCAAATAACAAATACCCAGGACCCAGTGTGGAGGGTCCTGAAAGATCGAGTGTACCCGTGCAGGCTATCTGATGGCCACTGACAGGGCGTAGGGCCCTACATTTAAATACCAAAACCCAATGTGCAGGGCCTTTAAATAATCTAGTGTGCCCGGGGAGGTGAACAGACGGCACCCGACAAGTGCGCAAGGCCCTCCATTCGAACAGAATGTACCCAAGGCACAATGTGGAGGGTCTCCGAATGATCGAGTGTGCTCGAGGAGGGTAACAGATGCGGGCCCCGACAAGATCATAGAGCCCTTCATTCAAGTGATAACTCTGGCTTACCACCAACTATGGCACAGTGCGTACAAAGTGGTGTTTGGAAGTGTGGCTTCTGTCCCAGTATTGCCATCATCTATCCCATCCGTATGTTGAGTGCTTCTTCCCACTTCTAATTCTTTCCAATTTCGTCCCTCTCATTTTAAATGTTTACTTACAACGCTACTAACTTACTGGGTAACGCAACCACACCACACCAATTCCTGTCACCTTTTCGTGGCTACTCTTGGCATTTCAATTCCCTCCTTATCTATCTTACGCCGCATTTCCCCCCAAATTAGAGCCAAGCATCCTCACCCCTGCTAACGTGCTCGCCAACACGAGAACTACGAAATCAAACCCCCGCATCAGTGATTTTTAATCTGGTAGCGCTGTCTCCCCAAGCTGACAAAATCCTACTATCAGCGTCAGCCGGTACAGGACGTCACAGGCCACGTGACGTAGGGCGAATACTGGGCCGTGATTGGTGCTGACAAACGTGCTAACGACAAAGCGAACGCGGCCTGCAGTGGAATTTTCATATGTGCTGGAATAGATCAGTCTGCACGCTATGCGACGGATGAGCTGGTGAGGGCACGGCCGTGTATGGGAGTGTGGGTGGTGGTAAGGTCAAGTACTGGAGCGGTTAAGGTGTTCTGGAGGTATTTTAGCTATTTTTATCGTTTTTAAGATAAACATCTTGCAATGCCTCGGCTCCTGAAGTAAAAGGCATCTTTGGGGGTGCAAGAACCAGCGAAACGTGCATGAGTCGAAATGGCTCAACGTGGCGTGCAGATTGCCTTAGACTCTGTAACATGCGGGTTTTTGCGTAGCGGTTTTACTGTCGTGCATGCTGTAAATCTGAGTGTTCATTGTTTGGTCCTCAGTCAACAAAAATCAGCACATAGGAAGGCACTGTTTCAAGGATGTATAACATCTGAGTCATGTTTGTAGGGGTAAAATGCTCCAAAAAATTCAAGCACAAGCATGTTTTACTTTTCCACCCTACATTTGGTGTATGTTGATGCCAGCTCTATGTCAACCATTTTTGGTTAGTGTCAACAGCATTGGGTAGGTTTGTAGCCAACTGACTAGAAGTAGATGCTTCTGCTAATGGTCATTCATAGAATGCTAGGCATCACCACCGATTTTTAGTTATCTTCTGGTGCAATGGATAGACTTTTTAGACTGGCTCATTGGCACTTGGTTGGCTGTTACTCATAAATTGCCAAGTGTTTTCAGCTGTTTTATATTCCTCATTCACCTGCTTATATCCTGGTGGTGCCAAGTTGGACCACCTTACCCCCTGGCTATGATGTTAAATCATTTTTAAGATTTTATGTGATAAATGACAATATCTGAGCTTATTGTTACACTGTTCAAAGCAGTTCCCCTGCTGGTTGTGATCTGGTTTTAATAAATTAAAACCCACATGTCCCTCTGAATATTTATGTAGAGGCAGTCTTTAAAGGCTGTTCTTTATGGTGTAGGACAAGGCAAAACCCAAAGCGAGCAAATTCAAATGAAGGATGTTGTAGTAAGGGTAAGCCAAAGGAAAAATGCATGAATTCAGGTGTAGGACATTGAAGGTTTGTATGCTTCTTTGCCTTTACCCAATAGCATCAATAGCAATAATAACAATCATATTGAATGCTATACTATTGATGGCCCTGAATTCACTAATCCAGTGCCACATGAAGGTGGTATTGCATAATATGAATGTAGCTCATGCCACAATGCAAGTGGCAATAGGGGTTGAACCCTTTCAAGTCATTTAGGTTTATGTCCGTGATTTTGAAATGACTGTGATCCTGGGTCAAAGGCCTATAATTAGTATTGAGTGAAATGATTCCCAATCACTGTCTGAAGATCCCATATTGTGCTCAACAGCAAGGAAATTCTTGCCTCTCTCTCCCCTAGATGGAGAGGACTGCATGTAAAGAAGATATCAGTCAGAAAACAGACAAAGAGTGGTAGCTTACAGCTGCCACCTGTAAATAATTATCATACTCTTTGTTTCTTTTCCAGAGGTCACAACACACATCCAAGATGGAGTCACAAGGGTCAGGGAAGATGCAAACAATCGAAATTGACAAGCTCAACGTGCAGCAGCTGAACCAGATGAGGCAACAGCTTGACCAAGAAGTTGGCCTGTTTAATGATTCTTTACAGCAACTGAAGGTACATGCTAATGTACAGGGCCTTGGTGTGCCCAAAATCTGATCTATTCCCCCCAGAAAAATTGACACTGACACCTGAGAATGGACATGGCAGGGTTGTGCTATTTTGGATAATATGATCCCTCTCTCAGATATCGCGGTGTTTGTGAAACAACTTGTTTCCAGAACAGTGATAAAATGTGGGCATTTTTTGTCGGCAATTGACACTGACACATGAGAATGGACATGGCAGGGTTGTGCTATTTTGGATAATATGATCCCTCGCTCAGATATCGCGGTGTTTGTGAAACGACTTGTTTCCAGGACAGTGGCAGAATGTGGGCATTTTGTGGGTTACTTTCCTCCGCTGTGTTCTCACCCACCTAGTTGCTAGCACACTGTGATGGATGCCAATTTACAATGGTTAACGACACACCCAAAAGCCCACCTGTCAACGTTCTCAGCTATCAATGACTAACGGATTTGGAGGGAAGTTTGGTTAGATGACATTGTGGTGGTCATTGGACATGCTGCTTTCCATGATCAGTTCAGATCTATGTTAATATGGAAATCTTCCCAAAGTTTTTGGGCTAGCACAAACCCATAGAGGATCCACAGTTACCTTCAACCACTTGCGACGGTTACGAGCTGCAGAACGTCACGACAGTTACCTTCTTACTTGTATGACACACAATCTCAGCAAGGCTGGACCTCGCCATGTAACGTTCATTGACCGCACCTGCAGTTTGAACATATGCTCACCGCACCTGCAGATGGCACAGCAGAAGTTCGCCGAATCCCTGGATAGCGTAGAGCAGCTGACGCCGGAGAAGTCCGGAAAGGACATCCTTGTGCCGCTGACGGCCTCCATGTACGTGCCGGGCCGGCTGGTCGATCCCGAGCACGTGCTGGTGGACGTGGGCACGGGCTACTACCTGGAGAAGACGACGGCTGGCGCGCGGGAGTACTTCAAGTGAGTGGCCTCGTGCTCGGGTGAGTGCTGGTGGTGTGAGGCCGATTCATGACGTTGCTGCCGCTGCTAAGTAGATTCATGGCGAGGGGCGTTGTGTTCCGTTCCATTTCGTGCTGGTGCGTCGTCTCACGACATCCGGTACTCCACTGTCGTCCCCACTCCGTCATAACTCCCCGGCGCGTGACCGAGCGCCGTCCGCAGACGGCGCATCAAGTTCGTGACGGAACAGATGGAGAAGCTGCAGACGATCGGCATGGAGAAGCAGCGGCTGCGCGACGCCATCCAGGAGACGCTCGAGGCCAAGATGCACCAGCTGGCGGCGCAGCAGCAGGCCGCGCAGAAGGCCGCCTCGTGATGCGCCGCCGCGCCCGGGGACGGAGCGACGCGCGAGGCCCCGCTGTGGGCCCGATGTGGCTGCCGCGCCCGGCCGGCCGGCGCTGGGCTGCGTGGCCGCCCGGCTGTGCCGGACCTGCTAATGAGTGTCCGTGCCGCGTCGGACCGCGGCCGGCCCCATCGCCGTCTGTTGAGGCGGCTGTGGGTGACGCCGCGGAGGCGAGCGGCTCCATGCGCCTGCCGTCAGTGCAGGGCGTCGTGATGGGACGCTGAGATGGACTGAAAGGCAGCCAGTCGGTGCCGCTGAGATATTCTGCTACTGACCACTTCGTGCTGCTTGTTGCCACCGTTAGTTTGCTTTATTGGAAAATATACATGACCGGCCGCTGTTGATGGGCTCATTCATTTTTGGAGCAGGGATATCCAGTTGCTGGCAAGTGAGGCCCGAGGAGAAGCCCATTTTTATGATGTAGCAAAGCAGTTGCGATATGCAAGCATTCATTTGTGCAGGTCCGGGACCTAACAATGCGTGAATTCATGAGTTCAGGTGCTGTGTGACCAAGCCATTGTAGCACTCAGCCCAATCATCGTGGCTCGGGATGGTTGGTGACGGAGCGGGCGTTTCGTCCAGTCCCTGACCTGTATCAAACTGTTGCCGCTAGCTTCCCGGCTTCCTTCAGTTCACGAGTTGTTCCCTGGTTGTGTTGCGGTTGCCCGCAGTTGGTAGGCCTCAATCTAGAGTTCTCATCCGCTTGGGGCATTCTGTTTCAAGGTCGGGTAGGTGGCTCATTTACAGCAATTGTTTTATAATTAAAGTGGCATGTGCGCAAGCCGGCTGTGCAAGGAACCAGCCACCAGCAAGGAAACCGACCTGACCTGTTGTGCGTGCGCCATAAAAGGTTTTGACTACAGACACAGATGGCTATACCTAGCCACTCACCTTACGCAATAACCGAGTAACAGTTACACCCTCTCGCCGTTTCGTGAACTCTGCATCCGTAGACACAAAACTGCTTCATCTGGCGTCGGAAACGTAACGCTCGTTTCCTAGACTTGGACTAGGCGATTTGTTTTGCGTGAGTAGTTTAACTAAGTAACCATTCTATTTGCACCCCGCCCTCCGCACCGTGCAACGAGCTTGAACATAGATGCCAGTCTACTCGCCGCCCGTTCGCTGCAATCGAGCATCACATGTTTGAGACATGTTCCCAGGACTGCAGCGGCCGCGTAGCCTTCGTACTTAATACAAACACATGAGCCTTCACACTCAACAAGCTCCTCCGGCGCACGACTCACGCCACACGCCGTTTTCCGGCCCTACATCCTTAGCGGAGATTACCGGCGCGAACAGGTGGCACAAACTGGCGTGCGAGCATGTATTGTCATACAGTTGTTGCACATTAAGACAGTACTGCCGTGCCAAGGGAGATCGCATGTCATAACAGCTGAAAAGTGCCGAAAATTGACCGACCGGTGGATCCATCTTTTTGTAACAAGTTTAAATCGGGCTGAGAGTCGATATCACGTACAAGGCGAAGTTCTTCATGGTTTGGATCTAACGACTTGTGTTGGCAGATTGGTCTCAAAACGGCAACTGGTGCACGCTTTTCTTCAGAAAGTCAGAGTACTCCATAAGCTGGCCAGCAACCCACGTTTCAATAACAAGTCATGCATCCACTTATAAGCTACGCATTTCATAAAACGAACGCCACATACGCAGCATAAGAGTCCCCGGTCGCCTAGCTGCAGCAGCCAGTCGGCCTCAAGCGCTCATACACAAGGGCCCAACCACCACACAGGGAGCCTGCCACCGAGGCCCGGTGGAGGCCGACATCAGTCCGTTGTGTCCTCGGCGGCACCGTGCTTGGGCGGGTGCTCCAGCACCTTGTCGATCAGCCCGAACTGCAGCGCCTCCGTCGGGTCCATGAACTTGTCGCGCTCCATGCTCGCCTCAACGAAGGCCAGCTCGCGCTTGGTGTGCTTAACGTACAGGCCGTTGATCTGGCGTTTGATCTTGCCGATCTCCTCCGCCTGGATGAGGATGTCGGTGGCCTGTCCGGAGGCGCCGCCGGACGGCTGGTGCACCATGATACGCGCGTTGGGCAGCGCGTGGCGCATGCCCGGCGAGCCGGCCGCCAGCAGGAGCGAGGCCATGCTGCACGCCTGGCCCACGCACCACGTGGCCACCGGCGGCCGGATGTACTGCATCGTATCGTAGATGCCGAGCCCGGCCGTGACCACGCCGCCCGGGCTGTTGATGTACATGTGGACGGGCTTGTTGGTGCTCTCCGACTGCAGGAACAGCAGCTGCGCCACCACGAGGCTGGCCACGGCGTCGTCGATCGGACCCATCACGCAGATGATGCGCTCCTTGAGCAGCCGTGAGTAGATGTCATAACTGCGCTCCCCGCGGCCCGTCTGCTCGATCACGAACGGCACCAGTGGCAGCCGCAGCTGGCTCGAGGTGCGCAGGCTGGCGCGTGCCACGTGCCGGTGCGCCGACCCCAGCTGGCGCAGGAGGAGGCCTGCCGACATCGCGGGTCGGCTGGTGGTGGGTCAGCTAGGTGATGTACAGCACAGCACACCTGTGAAGGCAGTGACAAAATGCTGAAAGGACAGAACTGTTCATGTGACAGATGCTAATCACCTTGTCTAAAGCAAAAAGTCCATGTTTTAGGGGACCAGCATCCCTGTTTCTTAGTGGAGTTTGCATTGTTTGCACAGAAGGTTCTTATTTCAATGCACATGCTAAGCAGAGTTTTCTGTGCATACTCTGTAACTACCACCCCCCCATGCTGTGCTGTTCTAATCCATTGTACCTCCAGCAGTTTTGCAGCACAGGATTGGTAACAGTTTTAACCATCACATGGTTATGCTAGGTCTCACTGTGGCACTAGTGCACCAAATCTTCAGAAGTGGAGTTAATGGTGTAAGTCTTATCATCACCAAAACATGCAAGCTTGAGCTTCACAGTCCGAAATTTTCATGACTTTAAAGACAGTCTTAGCACATTTTCCAATGACTGCCTATGTCAAACTAAATAACTAGCTGATATTAATATTGCTAGCTAATATAAAAACAACAACCTGCATTTGCTTTTGTATCAAGATAATTTAGCATTATGCATTATTGCAGTCTCATGGCAGAGAAAACAGACTAACATTAAGGTGATGTTATGATCCTGATGAATATATTTGAACTACAAAATATCAAAAGCACCTAACCAACAAATGCCAAATATTATTAAATGCTTCACCTAAACTGCTTTTCAACAAATTCCTTTTGAGTTACTATTTCAGTAACTATCGCTCTGATGAACATCACATGCTGATGGGTGTAACATATTAGACTAAGCAGCAAGAACTTATTTAGCAATGCTAGGGCAAATTGTAGGGTTCTAGAAACAGTACACTAGGGTTCCTAGGTTGCCTCCTGGCAACTGAACACCTTCTGGCAATAAAGGAGACTAAAATGTCTAATCAACATTTCAGACAACTCATTCTTTCAAATTACCAAGTGCCTACTAGGAAACCAGTCTGTTAACTGTTGCAGAAATGTCATGAAATGCCTCAACAAGCCTTGTCATTAGGAAGATGCAATTCTGACACTCTAAGTACCACAGCCAGGAAACCACTGCCAAGCACCAAACACTACTGAAGCACCACTGTCAGATATTTTGCTGAAACCCACCACAGGTTACACGCTGGTTAAATTTAATTTCCAATTTCCCATATTGGACCAAGTGCAAAATATTTTCAACCCCCAATGTTCCAGGGCAATGAACACTCTTGAAACTACCGGTATCCACACAAACTCATTGTCGCGTGGGGAATCCTATCGAAATTATTACATAATACCCAAGAACCATATATCCCTAAGCAGCCTCCATCTCTGCATTGCAATAACATGTGAAATCAAAGCATTTGTGATCATACCTGAGGCACAGCCTACATTCCCTTTAAATACTCATTAATATCGCCCACGCACCTCACCGAAACCCAGACCACATACCCCACCGCACCTCGTATTTACAGACAGTACTTATGTTGTATAAAACCGGCCCTCAAATTGCAAGGCTGCGCTATAAACGAAACTCAACAGCAGGTTTGACTGCTGTTGGAAAGTACTAAAGTGCTGCTATATGAAGTTCACAAGATGCCGCTCGTTATGAAGTTTCCTCATGACATATTTGTTCACGCTTCGAGCCAGAGGCGTCTAAAATGCAAAATTGCCATACATATTTTAATTCATTAGTGTTACAGGCACAAGGTATGGACCAAATAAATGCTGTCATTAGAGGCTCTATTTCGTCTGCACAAAAGGAAGACCCCATGTGGCTTTATTCAACCTGCCGGCAGTCTCCGCGCGCATCTCCGCTCGCTCCTGCCGGCCACTCCCGACTTCCCTCCGGCGCCTGTGCCCAGCCCTCCCCCCCCCCCCCCCCCCCGCCCAGGAATTTACATCCTCTGGCGCCGGGACACGCCAGAGCCCAAATGATGCACAACCCCTGGCACCGTGGCACGCAAAGCCCACACGGGTATCCTCATACCAACGCACACCATAAATGACATCTGAACGTGGGATGGTGTCCGTTTGTAGATACCCCAGATGGAGGATCATACATTTAGTTGAGCACGTAACATGTGTGTAGTTTCCTATTCATCTGGGAGAAACTGCCCCTCACTCCAGACTTGAGCTACAACCATCCCTCATAATTTGAAGACAAAAGTGGGGGACCCGGGGAGAAACACGTTTGTTGGTATAATTTGGGTCGCGGGCTGCGTCATTTTCACTGCATGGTTCCCCGCAAGCATTTTGCGAAACTACGCCCCTGTCACGTACCATTGTCTACCATTGCTACAAAGCTACATAGGAGTTGTGCTGAGTTTATTGGCATGCGAAATTCGTGAGCTTCTTCTCAATAATAGAACGTTGCACGCGTCTGACTTTGGTTGATTAAACTTCGAATCTGCTCTGGAAATTGTGCTAGTTTTTCAATGAAATTGTCAAGGTTGGCTCAATCCGTGGGACGTTGTAACTATCTCTAGAATAACGGCGACGTCAGAGATCAAGCAGCGTTGCAGTTCTCCAAGGTGTATTACACGGCACCGTTCTAAGTGCGAAACGTTGGGCCGAAATTGGGTTCGGTGTCCCGCCTTGACCCGTCAGACTGCGGCTGATGTCGTCAGGGTGGACAGCGTGACAAGGGGGGGGGGGAGTCACCCGAGTGAAGTCACGCGGGCTGCACCCGCACGCTCTTAGCTCCTCAGCTTCTCTCTTATTTCTCCTGCGCAGTATCGAAAGAAGACAAATGTGAAGCCCTCCTTAGTGTATTTGTCAACCTGCGACAGTTACAAAAAAGAATGAGATTACTGGCCTTTGCCCACCTATTAGCGAGACCGTATTGCGTACTGCATCCCAAAAGCGTAGGTTTTAGCAGGGTGGCTGCCAAGCAGCATAGCTCTTCGCTCTCCATATCAGCGCTGGAAGGTGATGGCCTGCTGTGGATTGCCGACCAGTATCTTGTTAATGGTTTCCTCCGAGAAACCGCGAGTCTTCATCATCGGCACGACGTTGTCCAGGATGTGAGAAAATCCGTGCCCGCCGAAACGAGTCTGAAACATGGTATAACCATGAACCGATGCATTACCTACAGGCTCTAAAGAGCCCGGGCAATACCAAGTGCGGGTTGGCATGATATCATGTCAAATACGGAACATAATATACAGTTACAATGTACAGTTACGGGAAAATGTCCTCCCCGCAATGACGTTTTTTTCAGAAACCTACCAGTCTATGCTTGGTGTGAATGTCATGACTTATGACGATCTTGTCATCAAAGCCGGCGTCCACCAGATCCTTGATCCGGCGGATGCGTTGCGCGTCGGACGGCATGTCCACGTGGGGAGCCATCATGTAGTGGCTGACTTCGATGCCGAACAGGTCAAACTCCAGGAAGGTGCCGAGCTGGCCAAACTCCGCCAAACCGGCAGCTGTCTCGATGGTTCCTGGGGTTTCAGGAGGGAGCCGCGTCACGTTGACAGATGATCATCAGTTACCTGTTTGTACATGACACATGAACGGCTCGCATGGCGCGGACAGAGTCGCAGTCGAAACCTGCAAGCCTGCGAGACCCTGAGCAGATTCTTGTCAGGAAATCTGTCACCCCAATCCACTCACGACTGGGCCGACCAGCATGGACCATATTTGACGGACAATGTATGGTTCGCGACTGGCAAACATCGCAATCGCCGCCCAGCACGACTAAATTGTCCGCACGCTGACCCATACGCCTACGTTGTATGAGCCACGCGTCAGCCTATTAGCCGAATGGTGCCTTCCGAGAGATCTGTGCCGCTTGGTGCTGCTCCATGGCGGCGGTGCCAGTGACAGAGGTTACCTCTTTTCAGTAGGATATACGACACAGCAACATATACGATCTCGGGTGGGTATCAACCCAGCGGTGATGTCTTGATCGGACAACGTCTCATGCTTGCTCCCAAGGAGATAGGCGTGCCATGCCATGCCTGTCTGGTTTACCATATCATGCCGTGTTGCTGGGACGTACGCTACTGCAGTGCGGAAGGATTCGGGATCCAGTGGCATGCAGCACCGCAAAAACGAAAACAAAGTTTACAATAGTTTTTTGTTACCCATCCTTGCCCATCTTTATGTTGCGTCACGAACGAACCGCAATCGCGATCACGATCCCGCTGTGCAGCTCTCCCAGCCACTGCTCGCGCGTCGGCCGTCGGGCGCTGGGCTGTACTCACGGTCCAGGTGTGACATGATGCACCTGGAGGCGTCGCCACCGGCCTCCTGGAAGAGTCGGATGACCTCCGCCGGCGCCTGCTCGTGCCGGCCCGGGTGGAAGTTGACTGGAGCTCCGGTGGCCTGCTGGGCCAGCGCGGCCGCCTCGATGGCGCGGCGCTCGAACGCTGTGACAGACAGCGCCAGTGACGGCCGGGGATGGAAGCACTACTTCAAGGCAGGTGGCAGCACCAAGCGTTGGTGTTCCGCGTGGCCAGTTTCGATATTCCCATGAGCTCTTTTCACGGCACGACTTCGCCGAGTAGCTTTAGGGACCTTTGACCACGTTGATCGGTTCTCGCGTGTAGTTAGATCGTTTATATTTGGGTCATTTTCCCAGACTGAAAGTACTATATGGCTGTTCAGCGCTGTAGGGACCCCACAGCTCACTAAAACCAGCGAATATCTGCTTAGAGAATGACGGCAACTCGGAGGCGATCAAAACTACATGTTCGTTCCTTTGTTTACGCACGTACCCCTGCATCAATCTAGTCAATCATAACGGTAGCCTGTAATGCTATTGTTGGGCGCGAACATCACTGTTTCCCATCTGGTCCCGCCAAATATTTCAGACCGCGGCATTGGATAGTTTGACCGCGGTATTGGATAATAGAGATTGGATAGGATACAAGCTAACCGGATGCACCCACCTTCACTGCAACCGCCTTTGCCGTGTTTAAAAAGTGCACACCTTCTGTTACGGCTAGGGTTATAGTTGGGGTCAAACTAAACCCTCCGACTCGTTTGCGTGCTTTATTTCTGTGCGCGGGAGAAGCAGCTGCGACCGACTTTTCTGAGCGAGCGGGAGCCTATCAGTGGTGGCGGGGCCAGACGCCACGTGACCGCTACTTCATTTCCGGCCTGATCCAGCGCCGGCCCCTCCCCCCCGGAACTAACTGGATCTCTCTCCCAAGTTGCCGCTCCATGTGGGATTGGTCAGCCTGTGCGATGCAGTACATAAGCGAACATGTCGTGTGGAGGATAGGTGGACATCTTACAAAGAACTGAGCTTAGCGGGATGAGCCAAGGTAGTGGATTGAGGCCGGCAGGGTGATGGACATCCACACATAGGCATATATATATATATATATATATATATATATATATATATATATATATATATATATATATCTCTCTCTCTCTCTCTCTCTCTCTCTCTCTCTCTCTCTCTCTGTCTCTGTCTCTCTCTAGCCTACGACTATATGTTCTTTAAAGTACATGTGCGTAGCCATTGGAATCACATATACGTGTATTTCATATATCGAAGCCTAGCAATTTGCGTCAGCTTTATGAAAAAGAAAAGTGTTCACGAAATATGCCGCTATCACAACCCATTTACGCGCAGGTTCTCGACACACCAAAGCTTCATCGGTGAAACATTGCATTTAAGTTAATTTAAAACAGAATACAAGCGCTCCTCCACGCACCATTCCCGAAAGTGGTGCTCACCCTTCCCCCAAACATTTACAGCAGATATCCTGTTGAGAATGCCTTCCCCGCGCATTTCGCTACCCACACATTGCAAGCTTCCTGTGCTTTTGGGGGCAATGTTTCAAGCCTTTGTGCTTCAGAAGGGATAGCAACCCTGGCCACTTCAGTCCAAAGGCGTGGCAAATGAAGCCCATGTCATGTCAATTTCATGCACAAACCGGGTTGGGTGTAAGAACGTTGCTAGTTGAGCTGGCCCTGCAGTGGCCGCATGTGACTATACTTATTTATCGATGCTCGATGCGCAATGACCGCACCTACGCAGGTGCACAGCCAGCATTTTCGTAAGGGGGGGGGGGGGGAGTGGGACGGAGTTGACAAAGGGCCCTTCTTGGTGAAACGCTCCCACCCAAAACATCACCAAATATATACCGCTTGATTTCGAGGGCATGATTTGCCTCGTTTTATGTTAAGGCATCTTTTTTACGAAACAAGTCAGCAGTCAACGACAGATACCACCATCTTTGCATTTTGAAGTCAAAAGACTGAAGGAGCCAGGCCTTAAATAATCGCATAAAGTAAACCGCCGTCGCTTAACATCTTATAGTTGCTCAGTGGATTCTTCTCAATGCACGCTTTGCACTGTCATAAGTTGTATGTGTTGCACAGAGCCAATGTGAATGTAGATTAAGGTGAGCACAGGTTGTAGATCGTAATGGAGGCATATATTTGTTTGACATGCCCAATCTATGTTTGTGTGGGCATTTTTAGCCCTAGTTCAGAATCGAGTACTGAAAGAATTAAATCGCGTACTTTTAACCAATGCGCTCGCAAGCCTCTGAAAAACTTAAATACCCGACGTTGCATTCTCCATTGGTTGCGCGGCGTCGGCAGCGTGGCTAGTGGAAGACAGCCAGCGAGCGAACGAAAACGGAAAAAGTACCTTTCAACGCTTGAAGATGTCAGTTAGTACGTTTGGAACGTAATCAACGAGTATGTGTCACGTGTGCAACTTACTTGCTCATAATGGGAGCGCATTAGCGTTCAAGGCACAGCGGACGGATGCTGGAATTTGGCCGTATAACCAGACAAAAAAGGAAGAATGTCCATACTCGTCTTGCTGTCGCTATTGATCTGTTTAGAGAACCACCTCAAAATCATACCTGTAAAATAAACTCCCAAACCTTGTTTTTGAACGGTACGGCTTGATTTACGACGACTTTCGGAAGCACTATTTCACGACGGCTGTTCTCGCCCGCCAGGCGGCCGCTGCCCGGTGTCAGCTGCAGTGTCCGACGCCGCTCGGTTGGATGAAAACTATAACCCCAGTCATCGATGTCCCTGCTCCTAATGTTGCAAGTGCGCAGGTTCAAAACTTTTTTGTGTGTAATTCATTCTACGCGTTGATTCGGAAAAGAATGGACGTCCTCATTTGTGTTTGCCTCTTTCAGTCTTGGCCTGGTTCTGATCCACCTTATTGAGAATTAAGGAACACCCTACCTTTTGGGTAAGGGACCAGTGCGTATCACACTAGGGGGCACATTACATTTCCCAGTCAGGGGCTAAAGTAAACGGCCATTCCGTTACAGTGCGGAGTGCCTGACGCTGGCGACAAGTGAGCGATGTCCCCAGGTCGACACCGAAACCCTTGGAGGGATCGGTCATACAATGGTCGCTTGCCTGACGCAGGGGCCGCCTGACGCGGGTATTTGACGCTGGATAGACAAAAGGGGCCCCATCGATGTACGAAGATCCCTAACACCGCAGGTATCCAATAATTGGTACAGAGACTCCAGCTGTGGGACCGAAGCCCTTCTCTGCATGTGATAGGAAGGAACCACACGCCAGGACCGGTCCGTAATGGGACGCGCCTCGGGTTACGGCTCCCATCACCCCGAGGCGACCGACCCCCGTTCAGCCGACGAGTCGGAGAGAATGTCAGCCAGACCTGTTGCGCAATCCGGTGCCGTTCCAGCACAGCGACAAAGGCGGCCGGTCGCGCTGCCACGCACTGACCGCTGCGAGATGCGTGACCGCAGCTAGTGTGCAACATAATAGTCTCCACGTGGGCGGCCCACGCGCCAACCCGCATGCATCCTAAACACCCGGAGGGCAGTTCTCCCACCAGCGCCTTCCAGGGACGCGTGCGCAGGATACACGCGTCAGTGATCCGGGAATGGGCACGTCTATACCAGTATATATTGCGGGTCTGTCCGATACAATACAAGCAGCGTCTTCTCATCAGCCTTTGTCGCAACATCTCCGAGATCCCCGACCACACAGTTCAGCGTAACGAGCCTCTGGCTGAGATGAGATGGAGATCTCCCCATTTTGTGCTGGGCCCCTGACTGTCACGGGCCTTCAATTACCTTCCTGTGGCCTCTTATAGTAACTTTCGCTGTCAGTCAACCAACACAAGAGGTCCTCTAGCATTCGGGATCCCGTCCCTGCTCCTGTTTATCACACATTCCCCTGGCTGGCTCGGGATCCCTCGCCGACACAGAACCCTCAGTTAGGCAATGAGGACGCTGGACTGACAAAGGAGCCCGCATTGTTGTAGATGTATTGACCAATGCAAATCGCGGGTCCCGGCCTCGTGTTTGCTTGGAAAATAGGCCTCCGTGGGACTCAGACCCACACGGAGCTGACTGTCCGGTATTGTGATCTCTGACAGAAATAGACGCCCGCATGGTCCCAGGGTATTCCACATCGGTGCAAGAGGCCCTCTGATCGACAATTGTGGCCTAAATATGACCCACCGCTAGCTCTTCGTGTCCTCGAACTCGACACTTAATCGCTGGTGCCGAAAGGCGCTTCGGGACCCTCTACGGACCCCACAAACCTGATTCTGTCTGATTTGGGACCCCTTGCCAATACAGGGCTTTCGCCAGGAAACGTGGTTTCCAGACCGACACAAGGGCACCATTATTAAATCAGGGATCCGAGCCATGTAAATCGCGGCCCCACTTTGTCCCTGATTGAGAAAGGGGTCCCGAGTCCCACACCTGATGATGGAGTGTTCTGACGGCGGATCCGCCTACAGCACAGCGGTGTAATTTCGCAAAATAGGCCTGGGGGATAAATAGGAGGGAAAAACCTAGCCGTAAATATAATAAACAGGTTTTCTTCCCGGATTTGACCAACTTCTCTCTCAACGTTACAGATTCCCCCCCCCCCCCCGCCCTCCCCTTAGCGGATAGGAAACTACATCCATGCCCTAATACACTTCCTCGCTCAGTTTGTAGAACTTGAGGCTTTGCTAAATAATGCCAAAACACTCAGATAAAAGCACAGGGTTAGATCGAAGTAAACAAGACACACAAATTGTGTGCATAAGCAAAATTATGCATTATGGAGGAAAAATCGGATTTTTCTACTGAATATGATATCGTAGTTCCCATTTTCTTCGTTTCTTTTCCTTGTGGAGCAGCTAGTAGAAGCCTCCTTTGCAATTAGCATACTTTTGATCTCCCATTTTCATACCATGCTTTACTTCGGTGTCAGAAGGCTGGAGGCGGGGGTAAACTTATTGTTTGGAAGGCCACATTAGGCATTAGGGGGTCACTCGCCCACCCAAAAGAATACAAATCGAAATTCGTGGGTATTACGTACACTGCGACGAGCAAATCTTCCTTGATCTCTGTTTGAGGACCCGGATATGTACATGATACGCTGCACTTTTCTCATGACGTCACCTGCTATCGTCGCGCATCCGAAGCGCGTCCGTGCTGAAAACATATTGTTGAAGAACCACAAGAAAGTATGAGAAATGACCCCGACCAACAACCAATCGCTGTTTTCTGAACCGTCAGCATTCGTTAAGGACAGATGTCCCCGATGACGGGACGAACAAACGAAACCCTTGCTGCATCCTACGTTGGGTTAAGCGTGACGCAATAGGGGAGACTTTTTCACGGCCTGTTTTGAATGGCCCCGCCGCACCTGTGTGCGCAATGAATCCACCGCGACAGACAATTTGCGCTGTTACGTGCCGCGTTGGCAGCAGCGGCCGACTTCTTTTGCCAGGGAACAGATGGGAACAGTGGAGCAATCGATAACAGCTAATCGATGGAGCTTCCATTTGAACATGCCACATGCGCTCTCTGATATGATGCTTAGGCGCATAAACAGAATACGCGCAGTTTGCTCGCCAACAAGACGTTTTATATAACCAGAGGGACCTGGATCCTCCCTTATGAATTGAAATGCAATGCAATTATCACTATCCCCAAGATGATCCGTGCGCAACAACATATGTCAACACGACCTCAAGTAGGGGTAATTTGACCCCCATCCCGGAGGCTTTTCCAAAATAAGTTCTGGACGAACGGCACGCCGTTGCCGCGTCGCACTTTGCACAGCTTTAGGGAATTAAAAAGCAGATCTTTTGGTATAAACATTTATGTTTATCTTGGGAGCTTGCCAACCTATGACAGGTCAACGTCAGGCTGCGGTGGTCAGCGAAGGCCATTTAAAGGAAATCGTTTAATGCGATGCGACAAGGGTGTGCTAGAAGAATCCATACATCTTTGGATAATTTTTTGAGCAATAAACCAAATGAATCTGGAATTAAAATGCATTCTTTTGGCCTAGGGTAGGGCATGAAGGTGAAACCGAAATCCAAACTGACCTACTTTCCCACTCGAAAGCTTGCTTTATGTAATAGTTTTTACTCATTTTGAATCTCTTGATGATGAGGACCACAACGTCATGTCATAGGACTTTTTAACGTCAGAGTAAGTCACTGACCTAAAATGACCTTGGTCAAGATTTTGTTTTTAGGAAAGTAACGCCTAGCGTAATCCCTGATGCTTTCTCGAATAGCAAAATAAGAGCAATCTCGTAGGTTTTTGGTCATCATGAGCTTCTAAAGGTTGAATAAGGTAACTGAACTTAACTGAACACCACCGACCTTTTGCTAAGCACAGACATCTAGGTTCGCGGCGGTTGCGTGAGGAGGGCTGGGGACACTTGAGACACCAATGTGGAGTTTGACCTTGTTTGATCTTATTTGACCACAAGGTCATGACGTGGGAACATGTAATTTTGGCACAAGTGAGTTCACATACAGGATAATCAACCCTGTGAAGATAATATCTCTAACTGTCTTCGTGTTTGAGATCTCGGGGGTGACCGCCACCCGAGCGAAGGTTACTCAACCGGCCACCCCGCCTGTTAAGACGACAAAGGCTCTCTGACAAGATGGTGGGCTGGTCAGGGTGCCGCCTCAGCGCACTAAACAGCCGTCCCTGACCACGTGATGGGACGGTTAGGGTGATGCCTCAGCACACTAAACAGCCATCCCCGACGACGTGATGGGACGGTTAGGGTGCCGCCCCAGCACACTAAACAGCCGTCCCTGACCACGTGATGGGCTGGTCAGGGTGCCGCCTCAGCACACTAAACAGCCGTCCCTGACAACGCGATGGGACGGTTAGGGTGCTGCTTCAGCGCAATCAACAGCCGTCCCTGACAACGCGATGGAAAGGTTAGGGTGCCGCCTCAGCATACTTAACAGCCGTCCCTGACAACGCAATGGGACGATTAGGGTGATGCCTCAGCACACTAAACAGCCGTCCCTGACGACGTGATGGGACGGCCAGGGTGTCGCCCCAGCACACTAAACAGCCGTCCCTGACAACGCGATGGGACGGTCAGGGTGATGCCTCAGCACAATCAACAGCCGTCCCTGACAACGCGATGGGACGGTCAGGGTGATGCCTCAGCACACAAAACAGCCATCCCTGAGGACGTGATGGGCGGGTCAGGGTGCAGCCCCAGCACACTAAACAGCCATGGTGTCGAGAAATACTCCATGAACCTGTGGCGTGTATTCCTCATGCTTTTTACTGCAGTACCTAGCCGGGTAGCGCGACAAGAAACGCTAGTTGTATACATCACACACAATTAATTGCATCCATAATGAAACAGCGCACCTTGTCCGCAGCGCTCAATTCGTTCCTGCCAAAAAATTATGCGCACAACGGCGTCCACAATGGATGATTTCGTTTGACGCATAGAACGCACGGTATCGTGACTTGCCGATGATGTGAGGCTTCGGACTTACCATGAATGGGCCAGTTGGAACCGACCTCGCCGATGACACCGGCCTTGACGTGCGGCGCCTCGGGGCATCCCTCGGCGACGTCCTGAACGGCGCGTGCGGTCATCTCCTCCACGGTCAGCGAACGGTCAGCCTCCTTTTGTGAGGGGTACACATAGTACCCTGACGGAAAAACAACAGCAGCCAGGTCAGAAACCCTGCTGCGTACTTCCCCGCGTGGGCAACAATACATTTTTTTAGCGAAGTTAGTTTGCAGGTACCAAACTATGCTCGAAACTAGTCATTAATACACATTTTGAGGTAGTAAAAAAACGGCGAATATCTTTTCCTCGCATGCTGAAAACATAGACACGAAATTTCTACAACATTACCCGTCCACGTTCCGACGTATCCGTATGCGTAACTTATTGGATTTAGCACATAATATTTGGCGACAAGATATTGTACCTTCAGCTCGTAACATTCCTGATGAATTTAGCATCGCGATCAAAGTTGCTCACATTGCAGCTAAACCTCCACAACATCAAAGAAGTCCCTCCTCTCCATTCACGCCAGCATGATCATTAACAATATATAAATGTGAGGAACAAAGGAGCGACACGAAAAATTACATGTCGAGATTAATGATCATTTACGTATTTATGCTTCTTTACGTCACCTAACAGCCCCCAGCTAGCAAAAACGGCTAAAAAGGCAAACGAAACTATGAAACTAATGCTTCTATTTGCCCCAAATGAGATGATAAAATTAACCCAACCAGGAAAAAACTGCATTCTGAAGTACCGTAGCTAAATGGGCCTTAGTTTGGTCTCACCTAGCTGATTATACGCAAAACCAATTATCAATGAGCGTATTTGTGCATGAGTCTATACATTTCCACGATACGATACACAACAAATATAAAGCACAACAATCCACACTATCTTCATTGCTATACACATCTACGGACCGCTGTACTCTTGACATGTCCAGTTCCGTACCTACTCTGACGCCTGCCGCACAACCCCGTACAACACGTATTCCCACGTGAATCAGCCGGACACGTGGCTTGGTCACATCAGCACGTCAGAGCGGCACTAAGTGGCGGCAGCATGAGTACCCAGAGCGCCTTCAGAGCGCCCCACCGGGCCTCGCAGTTGGCCCTAAGTCAATAAGTGGCGGCAGCATGAGGACCCAGAGCGCCTTCAGAGCGCCCCACCGGGCGCCGACTGCGAGGCCAGCACGATTTACCCGTGCCGCAGACGATGTTGACGCCCGTCGCGCTGCTGTACTGGGCCAGCAGGGCGGCGTTCCTGTCGATGCCGTAGTTGGTCAGCTCCACGATCGTGCCGCCGCCGTTGGCCGCGTACGTGGTCAGCTCGCCGGTGATGCTCTCGTTCACCGCGCCGTCGCAGAAGTTGATGTTGGACAGGTGGTGGTAGCTTTGGCAGGCGCGGGAGGCGAACGTTAGGACGGCGGTGACGTCTACACTGGTGTGACCTGCCAACCTCTGCCAGAACGCGTGGAAGCAAGCATGATGCACTGGACGATGTGGCGGCTCTGAAACTGACCGAAAAATCACGTACAGCAATAGGAAACGTGGGACGCTGAGATGCTTTATGGTCGCCGAGCTAGCACGCCGCGCGGCGAAAAGGCGTTGAGCCCAATTTCCGGCGTTATAAGTAGCTTTGTATTCACACACGGGCACAGCTCAGTGTACAAAATATTACCGCACCGTAAAAATTAAATGTTAAATGACGAACATCCTTTCATTGTCCGGCTTTGTTAACATGTGTTATTTAGACTGCAACACCCTTACCCCGCCAGCGGACGGTAGATACCTACTCACGGATTTTGTCGTATCCATCCGGCATTTTCCAGGACAAAATCACAGTCTTCCTTCCCCCTGTCTTTTCCTCCAGGTGGGATGAAGGCAACGTTGAAGTCAAGGTGTAAGTGCTCATGCATCATGGTCACCCCCATCTGCGACGGATCCAACGGACCCAGCACTGTGAAAAGCAGAAGAATACGCTTGTCATTTGCGCTAAATTGTATGAGCCTACGGCGGGTTAAGCTGGTGATAGCCGTCAACTCTGCGCTGCAAAAATGTGTGCTTCCTTCAGTTGGCTGCCGAGGACAAATATACACTGAAGATAATGTACAATGTTTATTAAATAGTAGCCATTCAGAAGATGGGCGTTAACTTAATAGGTCACGTGCAAGGGCTACTGGACGTCAAGCTCAAAGAGAGTGTTCCACATTTCTCTGGGGTTTTCAAATGAAACTGCCATCTTGAAGACTTTCGGGGCAGCAGACAGCCCTACCCTTCGTAAGACCCAAACCCCTTTAGCATCTGAGCTAGACGTCCGCAAAATGGGGGACTATTTCGGCGAGAGCATTTCAAGGTCACGTTGCCATTCATGTCGTCACAATAACGCCATTCAAATCCTGTCATTCCGGAAGCCATACGGCCATCAAGGCCCGGAGAAACCTAACAGGCGAGTCGTTCATATCTCGCGTTCGTGAGCACGATTTCCAGATATAACGGCCGTCAATTGACTCGCGATCAATGTCGTGCAAGGTACGATGACGCAATCAAAAAATGACGTATCGAGGAGAATATTTCCCAAACAGAGAAATCGTGTTGTCTAAAGCAGTCTTTTCTACTTAAAAGTATACCAACAGCTTTAGGTGAGCTCGTTTCATCATATCTGATTCTTGCTTTAATCCATTCAAATGTGAAACATTCTCTTTGAGGGGTTTAGCGTAAATCAAAGATACAAAACTTCCGCCTGAGCTTTCGCTTTAAATGATAAACTGGAAGAAGGACGCCTTGTTTGGTGTTAAACGAGCGACGCTATTGTCAAGCTGAACTTAAATGACAGACAGACCTAAGCCTTGGAGGCGAACGCTTTTGAAATATATATCAATGGTCAGTTATTCTTGGCTTACGCTAGTCTGTATCACGAGTCCACGAGACAGAGTATGTCTTCCACGAGAGGCTAACGGGCGGAGACTCAGTGAGGAGCGTTCACGCACCAACTGATATAAAGCATCGCTTGAGTATGGTCGAGGCGTATATCTAAGGTGTCTTGCCCGCCCCCCCCCCCCCCCCCCTCCTCTGTAGTTTGGTGCCGCTTCGCCTCCATCTCCCGATGAGAACAGACCCATCTTCCAGACAAAGTCGCAAAAATTTACCGAAAAATCCTAAAAATCAACATTTTTTAAATCAACTGATTCAGAAAGAACGTAGGCGATATGCAACAGGGGTGGGCTCCAGCCTCCCCCAATTTTGGGAAGGGAAGTGGGCTAAATCTGGAGAGAAACCTGCTAATTGGCATATTTAGGAGGCAGCCTGGGTCAGTTTTTGTAGTTCAGCCCACCCCCCCCACACACACATTAATTTTGTGAAACTACGTTCCAGACATGCACCCTGGCATGGCGTCCCTGGCAAGAGCGTTTCGACGGCGGTAGGTTCATAGTATCTGGCCGGCAATTTACTACACTAACACATTAATTCTAAAAATCGTTGACTAACTTGTGCTTCAGAGAAGCGATACAGCAGATGACTTTGTACGTCAAAAAACACAACTAACATCGCTATCCTTGGCATACGTAGGAGATATTCCACGCCCCCACAGCCGTGGCGGCGTGGATTCGCCTCCCTGCTGCCCCGCGCCAGTGCAAAAACTTAAATGAGTTCAAGAGCAAAGCAATGTCTTTCGTCAGAGAACTTATCTAAATTGACCAACTGGCCATGACGTGCAGGCGCTGACTGTACCATTAGTCGCTCATGTTTTATAACATTGTATGTGTATAGCTGGCGTTGCGTCCGATTTGCATGTGTTGCGTGTTCTTTGTTTATCTATGTGACATGTACTGGCGCGGCGTTAGAATAGCCGCTCGCCGGATTTCGCCAGAATTCGCAATAACAATAATAACAATAATAATAATAATAATAATAATAATAATAATAATAATAATAATACGTGCCTGCATAAGCAAGCATTGGATCACAAAAAAAATAGACAAAATCAAACCCGTTCTGCATCAGGACGTTCCTTTAGCCAACATGACCCGCTTTACGATGGTTCACCATGGCTACCGGCCTGCCCACCCTCCTAAAAGCTCGTGCTACCGCCCGCTCAATCCCCCCCCCCCCCCCCCGTTTCATGCGCCACGTCAGCCATGACACAACAGCTCGGTGTTAAAGTTCCCGCTTGTTGGGAAATGAGGTGCATTTGACGGGTCAATGCTGTAAAACGTCGACTAGTTCGGAAGCTTGCACATCAACACCTTGGAAGTGTACTGCCCAGCTTTTGAGAAAATAAAACTCTGCTGCTTCGTGCTAAGAAAACAACCATGAAGCTGTGATTATCGTACGGCAAAACCAGTGCACCTAAAAAGTGCACCGGCCGGCCGAGCTGAGCCGCTGACGTTGGAAACGTTCCCGTCGCTCAAATGAAAATCACTTGACCTGCGGTGTGGCCCGCGATAAGAGTCACCAAGCTCATTTATCGAAATGATATAACATGAGGTGCAAAGATGACAGCAGCGATATCTGAGCTCTTACGACTTGGCCGCGGCCCAGCGCCATGAAACACTAGGCTACGATGCGCTGATAACTTAGGCATGAACGGCCGCTGATCAAAGCGTAGTTGAATCGAACCAAGAAGTGATAAGTGAAAACTCCCGCACAAGCAAAGTACAAGTGCCAGCCACCCGGGACAGAGTTACTTATTCAGCTGGAAGTTGGGAACCTCCATCCCCCTCCCCCGCACACACACACACACGCTTGTTCTCTCGCCCCCGAATTTTGAGAGGAGAGTGAGCTGAATCCAGGGAGAAACACGTTTGTTGGCTTCTTTGGTGGGTAGGTTTTGCCAATTTTAACTGCTCGGCCTCCCTCTCCCAACCGATTTTGCGGACCCGCAACCCTGCCAGCTGCGACTTTTCTTACCTGTCTGAACTTTTCCCTTGGTGTCGGCCATGTTAGGCGGTACCGTTGCTCAGCACCGTTTTGTTTTCCACACCGCTCTCGCCTCTTCACAAAATCTTCCGTCGGTAACCTGAAGCAGACAAGGTGATAGGCAACAAGGGCGTACTCTTCGACTCTCCGACCAGCAGCTGTCCGACCCAAAGTGCCCAAGTCCAACCGCCGCCGTCTCCACTAGGGGAATCGGCTTCGTTCTGCCGTCTCGCGACAGTCTTGTTTCTGCCGGGGGGGGGGGGGGAGAGGCAGTGCCGCGACCAGACAGGCCCGTAACTTAACCAAGCCGAAGGTGCATGCTTGAACAAATTGGGATAAGATCCAAATGGCGCGTCCCCTTTTTTGACACGATCTCAGCGCCGCACAGTTCTAGAGTGATACGCGCAATCTGTCTTAATTTATTGCTGCGACGCCCGTCTCTGAGGTCCTAACAACGCGTCTGGCGGCATGATGGTTACCAGCCCCCGGGCCTCAGATTGGCGGTGACGGCCGCCTGCAGAGGCTAGCCGGTGGAAGTGCCAGGCAGGCGCCCTCGGCGGGTCCACGTGACGAACCACCGCGGGCCACCCACTTCAAAAGCGTGCGCTCGCAACGGCCGCCGGCGCATCGCGGGTCGGAAGGTCGCCGAATGCCTGCAATTGCACGGGGCAGACCGATCGTCGTGCGGGACAGTCACAGCGGCGGTGGGCTAAGTGTTGGAATTTGCACCTCTGCAGGGCCGCCGTCCGTCGCCAAGCGGTCGGCCGGCCGACCGACATGGCCTCTGGCGGCTCGCAGCGCGCGCGGCCCTCACCGCTGGGATGGTTGAACGGTCACTGGTCTTCCAGCAACAGAATGCAAATGGTGAACGGCGTCTGAATTGTCCAGGGACCCGACACCAATGCTCAGTGGCCCTTTGAATCAGGGCGGCAGCATTGTTGAGGTTGATAAGATAAGCCACGCATTCAGCAGCCTATCTGAAGGCTTACCGCTTAGGGGCTTTGGAAGAGCTGACACGCATATGACTACGTGCAAGTCACAAATGCTGCATTCGTTCTGTCCAGCACCCCGGATAGGGCTGCAACCCCTCCCACCACTCCCATTATTTTTTGCGATTGAATCCGTGCACATACAGCTGTTACTAAACTTCGGTGATGAATCTTGCACAACCCAGTGCAAACTAATTCAACGTGGGAAAAGCTAACCGGGCCCGACCGAGGACTTCCGAAACACGCCTACCACAAGCAGCTGAACACAGCTTAATACATATGGAGGGGGGGGGGGGGGCTGCTGCAAGCATACTCTGCCCACGATAAGCAATATGCTATATATGACATCAAGCTGTTTACTCCACATTCGATCCAATGATGCAATGTGGCCCTCAACCACGGCTGAACCTTGGATGAAAAGCAAGATCAGATTCCCCAGGTTTCCAAAACTTTTGAGTCAGGGCGTGGCTCCTGGCGTACTGACTTCATGTTCGGCTCCGAATCCGCGGTATTCTCAAACGGGTTAACCCTCATCTTGTTGAAACCATGCATACCAATCATCCTGCCTCCCTGCACACCAGCTGCGCTTTGCAGTCTAACTCATTAAAAGGGAGTTCACAGAAAAGCTGCAGCAGCTACATAACACAAGTGACCTATTACCTAACAAGAAAATGTATTTTGTTCGGTAGACTCGCCTTTCCTGCTATTTTCAATTTGTACTGTAAGCGCAGTGCAATGGCTTACCGCGTATACCTGTGCCATGTAAAAATACATGCTTCTTGCATCGGGCCCAATCTGATAGCACATTTGCTTGCACGACGTGCGTCTGTCATAAAATGGACACTCAAGTTACCATGAGATTATTTAGACCGTAATGTTTCTATGTTTGACTTCTGAATAAACACCAGACGCTTAAGTCTGTCTGACTGACAAACAGTGTAGGGACATGTGTGAACCCACGAAAAAGCAGGCTCAGGGGGGGGGGGGGGGGGCGGTAAATGAATAGCAGCTATTCTAAATCGAGGCCAGAGTCCTAGGATGTGCGTACTTGTACATGTCACATGGTCATAGACGTGAATCACAGTGTCGCAGTCTTCGTATCCACTGGACAGTGTAGCCACTGGGCGTCTGTGTATCCCCAAGAGATGTATCGCCATCTGTGTAGCCCTAGGAGATGTATCCCCCGTATGTGCTTCTCCAGGCGGCGTACCTCCCGTCCGTGAATCCCCACAAGATGCATCTTCTGTCTGTGTATTTCCAGGGCCTACATCTCTCGCCTGCGTATCCCCGGGGGGGGGGGGGGTATTTCATGTCTGTGTATACCCGAGGTGTATATCTCCCGTCTGTGGTGTATATACCCAGGGTTGAATTTCCGTCTGTGTATCCTCCGTCTGTGCATTTCCAGGGGGTGTATCTCCCGTCTGTGTATCTCCAGGGTGTGTATCTCCTGTCTGTGTATACCCAGGGTTGAATTCCCGTCAATGTATCCTCCGTCTGTGCATTCCCAGGGGGGTGTATCTCCCGTCTATGTATCTCCAGGGGGTGTATCTCCCGTCTGTGTATCTCCAGGAGTGAAACTCCCGTCTGCGTATCCAGGGGTTGTACTCTCGTCTGTGTATCCCCAGGAGTGTAACTCACGTCTGCGTATCCAGGGGTTGTTTCCCCCATCTGTGTATCCCCAGGGGTTGTATCCCCGTCTACGTCACAGCCCACCGACACGTACAGTCACAGAACACATGCTACTATCTGGGGACGTCTGTGTATCGGTTAGATTGTATTCTCGGGGAATGCTGTGTATCGATCAGATGGCATTCTGGGGGACGTCTGTCTATTCAACAAGCGTAAATAAGGGCATGGATGAGAGAATACCGAAAACGTTGTAAAGTATAACGGGATTTCTGGAAGCATTCAGAATGTTCCTAAACAATTCAGAACTCCCGAAGCACAGCAACGCTCGTGTAAAGAATATGGCTTTATTGATGTTCAAGTATTCATCACCTAAGCATTGCACGTTTTTGGTCAGTGTCAATACTTCTCACCTTTAGCTGCGTGACTTACGAAGAAGTGGTAGTGACATAACATGCGTCGATATATCAGTAATTTATACAATTGCGTAGTTCTACAATTGATATGAAAGTCGATTTACGTGGACCTCAATTTCAATTTTACCACATTTCCAGAATATTTCATGACACACCTAATTGTAAGTGGGCGTTTGCCACCCCGTTCGTGGCGCCTGACTTGACTAGCGTACTAGTGTTTGGTTCATTCTTCTCATTTGGACCTGGCAGTTGCCGTCTCAAAGCTGCAGGATCAAGAAACGAACGGCTTTGGAGGTGTGTAACGCAGAATTCGTTTGATCCTGGACTACTGCTCAATGATCTGGACCGAAGCGGCTTGCTGCGTGTCCCATTGAAATAACCCAGTAAAGCTTCTTCCACGCTTCTCTCCTAAACGGACCAAGCTAGCCCGTCCATTGATCATGAAACCACTTCGCTCATACTAGACCTAGTCTTTGGAGAATGGACGTCCTCATGCCAATAGTCTGTTCTTAGACAAAGTATTACTTTAAAGCGATCATTTGCTTTGTTTATCATTGTTTATCGACTAGTCTGATATTTAGGAAAGTTTTATTTTGTGATCTTCACGTGCTGTGCAGTATAATTAGGAGATCTCATCGCTGCATTTCTTACATTTCATCAGGCGGGGTGAACAAGGTTGTCCGAACCCTTTTGCGAGAACACCTAGGATTTCTCACTCCTTCATAGCGTCATCTGCAACAGTCGATATCGATCTCCCTGAAGCGAGTGTTCCACATCTGTATGGTGTTTTAACTGAAAGACAATGAATAGCGGTGTGCGCGATGCGACAGATCTGCCTGGCCAGTCGGCGCTTCCACACCCTCTGAGAGGCGCGTGCGGAGTGAACCCCTCCCCCTCCACCGCTGAGTTCGGGGAGGGACCTGACTGGGAGCGGCACCTCCGTAATTACTGGGGAGCTCCAAACGCGACCTAGGGTAAAATGACGTCAGGCACACAGAGACTTCACACCATTCCATCAGGGCACAAACCTGCCGGCAGGCAACGCAAAGGCAGCGCAGTCCAGACCCTTCTTGTGCACTGCTGTACAAGGGCATTTTCAGACATGAGACACGTGCAGCCATTCTCACAGCCGTTGTAAGCCTGCCTCTAAACTAATGCCTCTGGCTATGGGGGACGTGATGGCATGTAGGGGCGTGAGGCCGAGAACGGTCGGCCGTCTGTCGTAGCCAGCGTAGGGCCGCGGTGCCCGGTCAGCTTTTGTCAACAGCTGACTCGGCAGTACTCGAGCGGCGACAAACGTGGCGCGGTACTTCGCCCACGACAATGGGGCCGTGCGTGTCTGGCTGTCAGGGTCAGCATCTGTATTACAGCTTTGTCCCATACCGCATCAAAGTCTGTCAGCTGGGTAGTTGCTACGCATACATCAATCAGCAATAATCTAGTCGCACGACGACTGTACATGCTCGTAGAATTCATTCTGGCCATGCAATTATTGTCAGTTGTATTCTTCCGGGGAAGCACACTTCTGCTGTATTTCTCGAGTGAGCTCGGCATGCTCGCAGAAGCCCTTGAAACATGCATTTGTCATCTGTTTATCGTACTTACTAGCAATGTTAGCTTCTCATTCGTCATATTTCACCCGCCCGTGTAATAAGGAGCGATTGTTAGAGAAAAGCGCTGAGGGTTGGTCTTTAGTCGTTGCTGAATGTCGCCACAGCTCTGGACCGTTGTTTAGTTCACAGAATCCATACACCAGCAGCAAGTGCCACAAAATTAACTTTAAGCATACGCTGCGCATAAGTGTCAACTGTTGGCGCATTAGTATTCTCTTTGATGGACATAACGGGACACAAAGGGAAACCAAACGGAAGAAGCTCCACTGAATGCAGCATATGTCAGTAAGAGTCGGTGGTGCGACTGGTTATAAGAAAGGGCCAAAATATGCCATGCATTCATTCTTGGCCATCGAACGTAGGCATCGCATGTGCGTGCCATTGATTCTTAAGATCTCTAGTCGGCATCAATGAAATCATCATTGCTTCATTAACATCTTGCATCATTAGCATTGGATCACGGGCATACATAAATTATTCATGCAGTATGCCTCAACGTGAGGCGGCACCACGCGTTTCGGAGCAGTTCACCAGACCACGGGCACCTACCCGACAGGCCAGAGCATCACGGCCAGGACGGCACCCACTTGGCGAAGAGGAGGTTCGGGATCGGTTGCGGCGTAAACGGGGGGGGGGGGGGAGGGGACTATCTCCTGCCCCCTTCGTTTCGTAGAGTGGGGTCAGATACTCTGATACGCCTCGCGACTAGATTTCACTTGGGCCGGCCCTTAAGCTTCCGTCATGAAAGGCTAGAGTCGACTAGGTCAGTCTCCCTACAGAGTACATCAGTATCGTGCTCGGGGAGTCGCAATATCGACTCTATTCTGTCCCCGCTAATCCGAATCCTTGCCTTTAATACACACTCTCAGGGGACATATAGATATTCAACGGACGGTAGGGTCTTAGGACAGCTGTGCACTCGTCAGGCAGTGAAGACGCTGTATATCCACCGGACCAGTGCAGTCCGGGCGCCATCAAAACGAAGCGTATCCGCAGGACGGTGCTGCCAGGGGACGGCCGTACGCCATCGGGCTGCGCGGTCGCGCGCCCCCGATCCGGTCCACTGACCACACGTCACGGCCCCTGACACAGATGTATATTTACCAGCGGACAGATGTCTGGAGCGCCCAAAACGATCGCACGATCCGATCACGGGATCACATTAACGTGGAACGGCGAGAGATCCTGGATCCATCCATGGGACCCAGGCACCTGCCTGCTCACCAGGCTGGACATCAAGGGACCGCCGTGGCTCCAATCGGGAGGCAAATACAACATGCGTACTCATCACTCACCGGAAGGAACAACCGGAGAGGGCAAGTACACCCACCAGACGGTCCGGCCAAGGGACATAAGTGTTCTCATCTTCAGATGGCATGTGTTCTCACCAGGCGACACGGTCGGGATAAGGAGACGTATGTGCACCCACCGGCGGCGCAACCACGGCACCACACGGTACGGTTAAAGGACGGGCGTGTATCCAGGAAACGCACAACCAGGCGTCATATGTGTACTCACCGGACGACAAGGTCAGGGCAGTCTCTGTACCCCCACATGACGCAGTCAGCTCACGATGCGTACTCACCAGATGGCGTGGTCAAGGAACACACGTGTGTTTACTGGGCGGTGCAATCAGCGAACACACCTGCGCTCACTGACCGGTGCAATCAGGGAACACATTGCGCTCACTGCGCGTTGCAATCAGGGAACATACGTGTGCTCACTGGCCGGTGCAATCAGGGAACACACGTGTGCTGACTAGACGGTGCAATCAGGGAACACATGTGTGCTCACCAGATGGCACGATCAAGGAACACACGTGTGATCACTGGGCGGTGCAATCTGGAACACACGTGTGCTCACCAGATGGCACGATCAGGGAACACACGTGTACTCGCTGGGCAGTGCAATCAGGGAACACACATGTGTTCACCAGGTGGTACAATCAGGGATCACACGTATGCTGACTAAGCGGTGCAATCAGGACACGCATGTGTGCTCACGGGACGGCAGAGGCAGGAGACACATGTGTACTCACCAGCGGCCACATTCAGGAGCCATGTGTACCCAGCAGACGGTAGGAGCAGGAGAAACATGTGTACTCACCAGCGGCCACATTCAGGAGCCATGTGTACCCAGCAGACGGTGCGAGCAGGAGACACATGTGTACTCACCAGCGGCCACATTCAGGAGCCATGTGTACCCAGCAGACGGTAGGAGCAGGAGACACATGTGTGCTCACCAGCGGCTACATTCAGGAGCCATGTGTACCCAGCAGACGGTACGAGCAGGAGACACATGTGTACTCACCAGCGGCTACATTCAGGAGCCATGTGTACCCAGCAGACGGTAGGAGCAGGAGACACATGTGTGCCCACTAACTGGGGTTGCCAGGCAACATGTGACGTTGCAGTCGGGGATGTAGTTCGAGGGCGACAACAGGCCTCTCGCCCTAGCCATCGGTGGCCAGGCGCTCACCGCGGTCAGCGCGGTCAGGTCACGGACAGGTCGCGGTCGCGGTCGGACACGGCCGGCTGGGGACCTGGCCACGAGTCGCGGGCTGCTAGCATCGAGCTAACGACACGGATAGCCTCTGGGGTGACGCGGTGCTACGTGCGGTCTTCTCCGGCCCGGTCCGGCAGCTGCGGCAGAGCGGGCGGCGAGCGCTCATGTTCAGCAGCTGCGGCGGAGCAGGCGGCGAGCGCTCCGGTCCGGCAGCTGCGGCAGAGCGGGCGGCGAGCGCTCCGGTCCAGCAGCTGCGGCGGAGCGGGCGGCGAGCGCTCCGGTCCAGCAGCTGCGGCGGAGCAGGCGCGAGCACTCTGGTTCGGGTCGCGGCGGCGGAGCGGGCGGCGAGCGCTCCGCTCCGGCAGCGGCGGCGGAGCGGGCGGCGAGCGCTCCGGTTCGGGTCGCGGCGGCGACGGGTCGGGTCCTCCCGTCAGCGGGCCGGGCCGCCGGCGGTAAACACCGGCCTGGCCGCCGGGCAACGGCCGCCGTGTGGACCCCGTCCCCGGGAGATACCGGCCCCCGCGGCAGCCGATGCCGCCGGGCATCGTGACACGTGCAGCGCAACAACGCAGCCTCAAGAGCTGCGCAGCTGAAATCAGCCTCAAGCGCGCTGATCAATCGGCTATCTTTGGTGCGGATGTGATAAATTGGATGATGAGTGGAAGAGACCACTGTTTTTGTTGTTTATTGGTGTTTTCGGGCGCGTCGACTGCCATGGTCATTTTGCGCACAGAGAGACCACCGCTGTGCTGCCTTTGTAGAACATGCTACTTATGTAATGGCAGCGGTTAAGATGTTCATTGGGGTTGCAGTGGGAATTGCATTTAATTCCGCTGATGTAAAACCTGTCCCAGCTCCGACTCCGCACGTGGAGTTAACTCCCACCCGGGCCCCGAATGACGCAACTATTTTGAGTTGACTCAGATTCCGACTCAAGGATATGTCTCCATCCGGAATTTGTTCCGATGGAGTACGTTGCGGCGGAGCACATTCCTTCGACACACCGAGATAGGAGGAACATAGAAGGCAGCATTTGACATAGGGGTATTTCGTATTACGAGCAGAATGCTTTCTTTGCCCTATTTACCATGCGTGTGAGAACAATTCTGATAACAATATTCGTTTCCTTGCATGCAGGTTAGCGGAGCCATCACTGATTCAAGCCGCCAAGGCTCGTTTATCTTCGGCCTAGACCCACTACAGTGTTCAAGGGATTCGATTCGACCATGCCATCGGAACTTCTGCCATCTACAAGGTCGACTGCAGGGGACAAGCACGGCCCGGATACAGACAAATACCTAGTGATTTAGTCTACATAGTTTGATCACAGCTCACCTTCAGTAAGCAGTAGAATCCAGCGGTATGGTGTCCTGTTTACGACAGAAGTTGGCGCATCACGCAGTCGCCTTCCTAGTAGCTGACCCGAGTGAGGGCGACCTATGAAGCCAACAGGACATTTTTAGTGCTTATAAGCAAAACAATTCGCTGGTGGACGGGTGGATGTGATGTTGGAGCATGCGTCATGGACCTCATCTGAGCCTCATCGGTCGAGATCTGCTGATATTGTACGGACCCCTCGCCGTGTCTCGGGGTCAGCGGCTGGTCTCAGCGTGGTGCGTCAGGCAAATAATACAGACCAGCCAATGATACCAGTGTCCAATCAATGCCGTAAGTGCTCACAGTGCTCACGCAACTCCCCCGTAACACCGGATGCTGAGCGCCGTGGCATAGATAGCAGAAACGCTGTTGCTTGACAGCGGAACAGCTTTTTTGACATGAACTTAAAAAGTGTTTGAGTAGATACATGACGTCCACCGCAGTTGGTGTGTTTTGGAAGACGGGATGGAATGCGTCCCTCCCAGTTTCGTATGCATAGGAAATTACGCCTGTGGATGTGCGCGGCAAGCAACGCCTTGAAACATTGATGAGCCACCAAAACAAATGTGGTTCATAGTGAAACTAATGTTTAAGTGGGTTGTAAATCTAGTAAGAGACCAGGATTTTAAGAAGTCAACGGCAAAGCGTGTTGATTCAGGCCGGCTGCAAAGGTCACACCTCAATGAACAAACGAGGTCGGGTAGTGCCTTGGGCACGATCGCAGCACTGAGTCAAGTATGAGGCCAGGTTAAATCTAGGGATTGTGGCTTAAAAACGACCGTCGGGTGCGCTGAAACTTATGCAAGTGAGAAGGTAACCCGGGTTAGACGTGTTTTAACCGAAAAAAGCAGCAGGCTTGCGCTGCTTTTTTCCTCGGAGTCGGGTGGTCGAATGTTGCTTTACCCAAGTCGGAAGGTCACTGGCCTCATATCTACTCTGCCCGATCTCTGTACCACTGAGTGGCGGCCTCTGGCGTGTGAACAGGAAGTGCATAACGGGGAATCCACGCTTCCTTCACTGCGTCGCTGTTAAGAGTCGCGCACATTTCGACGAGACACCTGAATGCCAAAGAATGAGTTGAGTTTTCAGTGCTGCGGTCCCCACCATTATCTTATTGACCAGAAGCGTCCATTCTTTCCCAAACACCAGGACAAGCTTGATCACGGCTATCCGTGTCCAAGTTCACGCTCTTTCTGCTGCTTTTCCAAGAGGTTACCCCGTCTTGAGTCACATACACGCTCGGCACGTGCAAATCCCAACCACCCAGCGATTTCATCTCGTGTCAGGTCACACCGCGTCATTATTCGCCCCGATTATGGGACTGGGGACGTCTGGGTCAGATCCCGTCTGCACCTTCGGATAAACACCGGGCCGGGACACGCCCGACCGTCTGGCCTCGTCGCGCGCGCTCTGCCCGTGCCAAGCAGGGTACGTGCGCGGTCGTCGGCCTTGGTTACAAATGAGGTCAGTCAGCTCCCCTTTATTGACAAGATCTTTAGCTCAGTCAAGTCAAACTGAGGTTGCCTCAGATGGCACGTTCGGGCCCGTGTTGAAAGGGAGCCTTGGAGATCCGCGCACCCAAAGCGCTCCACCAGCCACACCTCATTACATCTACATGGAGATCCGCGCACCCGAAGCGCTCCACCAGCCACACCTCATTACATCTTCATGCGGGCGGGTATCAGCCATCCCACGAGCGTTCACATATCACCACAAACAAATGGATCGACCAAGGATACATTCGTTTAAATACTTTATTCCAGTTCATGTGGACACCTGATATAACGAAGATGGACATACAAATATGTGTACAAGAAAAATACGTCAAAGCACATAAGATCAATGCTTGGGTGCCAGCGGGATGTTGCTGTATATGCGTCACACCCGCGGTCCTACGGCCAGGCTAACATTATTAAAAGCTACCTGAAAGCATCTCCATCACAGCATCAAAACACTGGAAACCGGGTTCCCCTCATACGGGCAGCGGTTCAAAACTCCCATCGACCACACCTTTCTTACCGCAGCCTGGGACTGCGCAGAGTGGACACCGTCCTCCGGCGTTCTCGCCAATAAGCCGGACCACGACAGCGACGGCGACGCATCGACCAGCACCGCAAGACGGCGGGAAGTCGACGCTGCCCCAGCCTCACCCGTCATACACATCACATGGTAATGTGAACAGGCGCCTGTCGCTAGTGCACGAATACGCGCCCGAGCACACGCCCGCGCGGGACGCGCCGGTGGGCGTCATCACACTTCTGCCGCCGACAGCCGCGTGCCCAGCTCGCAGAGGAACGAGTGCAGGTTCACGGCCGCCTGGCGCGTGCCGCGGTCGGTCATGCGCTTGGGCACCATGCCGACGCGGCAGTCGAAGTTCATGAGCCACTCGACGACGCAGTGGCGCGGCCGGTGCACGCACGGCCGCACCGTCACGATGGTGGGCCGGTTGACGGCGCGCACGAGCCGCGAGTCGCGCGGGTCGTCGCGGTGGTCGATCGACACGACGGCGCTGAAGAACATGAGGCCCTTGCGGCCGGCCAGGCGCAGGTTGACGAAGTCGCGGGGGGAGATGACACCGCCGAGGAAAGGGCCCGTCTGCTGGTAGCGCACCTCGCACTGCGCGTCCACGCGCTGCAGCTGTCGGCAAACCGTGATGGACTTGTTCCACTCAGGGCAGTGGTTGCAGTTGTGGATCACCTCATTGGCAAATATGTCAGTCGGGCAGGCGACTGTGCATGTGAACATGAACTGCGTGTGACCAGCATGCCTTCTGGAAAAGATGTAGTCATCATTGACAATATTCTCTTCCTGCTTCCAGTCAGAGGAGTTCAGCAGGTCTAAAGCCTGGCGACAGTTCTCCTCTGCTTGTTGCCTAAGTGCCCGTAGCTCCTCAGTGAGGGCAGCACGGGGTTTGCCAGCAGTACCTCCCTCTTCATCTTCATCATCAGAACCCTCAGGTGTACCCATTGGAGAGTAGAAATTTGCCACACTTCCAGTGCATGTTGAAAGGTAGTCTCTAACTCGCTGCTGAGCTGGATCTACCAGTGGAGTTTGCTGTGTTGCACTACCATATCTTCTTTGGATAAGAAGCCTGGCCCTTGCTTCCTGAGGTATCACTCTGTGGTCATACAACCACACTTCCAGCCAGCCAACTATGAAGAAGGAGGTTATCAGGGTAACCTGGAATGTGTTTGATGATGATGCATCCCACTTGAAATACAAGATCTTCAGAAGACAGCCTACACTTGTTGCAGCCGTGGTCAGAGCAATCATCCACCAGTGATCAATCCTAATTACAGCATACATCAGTATAAGAAGCATAAATCGAGTTAAACTTGCAGAAACAACATCAAAAAGAGATGTTTCAACTGAGTAGTGGACAATTTGTTCCTTAAGTTCCGTGAACACATTCTCCCCACTCAAAACTACACAAACTAGCCAGAAGAGTGTGCACAATAGCACATCAAACGTCACTAGGAGGCAGAAGAACCTTCTTGCTGGTGAAATGCGCCCGTTCATCTCCAAACCTGTTAACCAGTCTCCAAAATCATAGTCTGTTGGTGTGGAGTTGACGCTCTGCACAAGTTGACTAGTGCTTCCACTGATATCCCGAGCGTTGATGGACGACGTGCCGACGCTCCCACTGTCCCCTCTCCGACTGGACGTCAGGCGCTCCGTCGACATGATAGAGCTCCGTCGACACGCTCTCCGCCGACGGGAGCGTTGCCACAGTAGCGAACAAAGGGCGACCTTTCCCGGCTAATTTTAGCGACACAGAAGCACTGCGGTTGCTGGAACCAGCGTTGAGTCACCGGCCATATCAATTCAGTGACGACCTGTTGTTCGACAAATCAATCTGGTTCTCTGCAACGGCAAAATATCTTACACAGCACCACAACTCCACACAGCACTCACCGCGCTCAGCAAGCCGAGACGGAGAGAGTTAGTTGGGCTATTAACTAGTATATTCCTGCTAACGGAAGAGAATATACAATTATTTTGAGAAACGTTCACTTTTGAAAAAATGTTTTTCAACGTTATATCGGCTCATTAAAGTCCGTTTCCCAATTTTTTTTCTCAAAAAATTTTCGCCATAAAAGACCAACGAATATTTCTACACTCGGAGGACACCAAAACAAGTACAGTAGGAAGGTATACCAGTTTATTGTATCAGCTGCTTGCCAGGTTTTTGTGTAGACATGATCGGCTTTCTTGTGACGAACATGGTCTGCAGCAAAACGAGTATGCAAATCACGTTGAGTGAGTTGTGTTAGATAAGGAACTTGGCATTTGACATAGCCGTTGAGGAAGGGATCGTGACTGTGGGCAAAGATCTTTAACTGTGAACTGAGCTTCTTGCTCAGAAAGGTGAGCTGCCCAATGTACACAGTGCGTTATGTCTCGGTTATTTAACACCACTAAATACACCAATGCCCGAATGGGTGTGCGTGGTTTGCCATGCTTTTTGCGGCATGCAGCTTAGTATAAATGTGTTTGGGTCAGTCGTAAGCGAAGATTCAAGGGCATAGTTTCCTTTTCAGTTGCGGGCCTAAACCCCTCCTGCCAAACTTGGGCTTGAGGCTCACCCCATCTTTAAGATGAAATGAGCCAAGGTTGAGGGAAGCATGCTTCTTGGCACATTTGGGGGTAAGGTTGGGGCTTTTTCACTGTTTCATGACACATTTCATGAAACTTAATCCCTTGCCCCACTGATTTTTCCTTAGAGATGTCTGTTTGCATCCTGTGGATATTTTCCTGTGATGCAAATCTACCCCCAATGAAACATGAGATGCTGGCTGTCATGCTAATCTCATGGATAAGGGGTCCAGAATGTGGAAGTATGTGAACTACACTTAACATGTTTGGTGTGGTGGTAAGATCCTGCAACAGTTATGCCACATGTGTACTGTAAAGGTAGCACCTTGAGTTTTGTGCCTGGGATGACTGTTTTCAGCATATGAAAAGCCTGTGTCTCAAAGGGTTTAATACTGCTTTCATAATTTCAACAAAAGGTTTTTCATTTTACTTGCAAACATGTCTTTCCTGATGACATAATCCAAAATTTCAGCTTAACATGGCTGGAGCTATTATCAATGCATGCATGCAGGAGGGTGAGCCCATATATGTCACTTAGGTATCAGGTATGGTGGATGATTTTTTTTTTGCAAACTAGCAGGAGGTGATGGACATTCACAGATTTAAGGTAGGTTTTTATAGGTTTATTATCACCAAAGTTGCCAAGTTTGCCCAAGAAGAAAAGTGTTGATGGGTGGATGTGGAGCAAGTATAGGTGGCTGTTTAATGCCTGCATGGGTCATACAAAATGCATTGTTCTGTTGCCCATTAAGCTTGAAGAATTATTTTATTCCAGTGGTAACTGGACACATTCAGGTAATGTGGTTATTTAAACACTGTCCTTTCACCTTTCCAAATATTTCGTCTTTGCAATAAACTCACCAAACTTGTCCAGAAATATCACAGGTGAAGAATGGTACCCTGCTCAGTGCTAGGAATAACTCCGTGGAACAAAAGGGCATGTTCAGGACTCACTGCGCAGTACAAAGCCTGACTGTGCACTGCATGCATGCATAGACCATGAGTAGATCATGAGTGGACCATTTTTGATTTAAAATTGTCTGAATATGATATGCTCTTCTGGTAGCTAAAAAACCCTACACCCTCCTCACTAAATTCTGCTTTGTCTTTACACCAACAGTTTTATATTGTTTTGTGGTCATTTCATCTATGTCCACATAAGTAAACCCCTGCACTTAGCCTATCCCAGGAGCTGGCAAGGACATTAGCAGGCAGGAATGTTCTCTTGGAACTGGAATTGGTACATATCATTATATACAATGACAATCCACTTTGGTTGGACATCATGATGCACTGCCAACTAGTCACCTATGGCATTCTCCTTCTTCTGCTGTCACATCATAACAGGTGTGTTTGCCCTTGCAGCCCCAGTGCGCGCACCAGATGCTGCTGAGCTGCGCGCGCCGCCTGCTGCGGCCGCGGCCGGCGCCGCTGGCTGGCTGCCAACTGTGTGGTCTGCGTCGCGCGGCGCGCCGCCTCAGCGCGCCGGCCGACTCGCGGGACGAACTGCAGCCGGCGGCGCCGCAGCACGCCTCGGCCGCCCAGCGGCTGGTGGCCGCCGCGCCGGCCCCGCTCCGGCCCTACATGCAGCTGATGCGCGTCGACCGACCCATCGGTAAGAGGAGGCCGCCTGCTCTGGCGGCGGCGACGGCGGCGGAGCCGCTCCGGTGGTGGCTGGCTGCTCCGGCAGCGGCGGCGGCGGTGGAGCCGCTCCGGTGGTGGCTGGCTGCTCCGGCGGCGGCGACGGCGGTGGAGCCGCTCCGGTGGTGGCTGGCTGCTCCGGCGGCGACGGCGACGGTGGAGCCGCTCCGGTGGTGGCTGGCTGCTCCGGCGGCGGCGGCGGCGGCGGAGCCGCTCCGCTGGTGGCCGATTGGGGCCGATGGATGCTCGCCCCGCGTTAGGCAGTCGCCGTGCTCAAAAGCGCAGATGATTGTTAATATGAAGTATGGTTCGGTGAACTTCTCCGTGAATTTGTTAGGTGGGTGGCCATCCCGGGCAAAGGCTTATATTGTTTGCTTCATAGGTGAAGTTTGCTGAACGCCATGGGGAATAGCTGTTCGGTACATGGCCCCTTCCGTATCTGTTTGCACGCGATGCTATTCTCATACGATGTTGGCTAGTTCTGTTGTTATTATCGTTTCCGCTGTCTGGATTAAGTTACTTGTGCGCGGCTAACATACCGGTGCAATGCGTTCGGCAGGCTCGTGGCTGCTGTTCTGGCCGTGCGGCTGGGGCCTGGCGCAGGCGGCACCTCCCGGCTGCCTGCCCGACCCCACCCTGCTGGCCATCTACGCGACCGGGGCCTTCGTGATGCGCGGTGCTGGCTGCACCATCAACGATATGTGGGACAGGGACATCGACCACAAGGTGTGGAGTATGGATGGACCCATCCCAGCATGTACTCACAGGCTGACTGCGTGGGGTCATGCGAGGTGCCCGCTGACGAGTTCTGTGGGTTGTCGTTAGTAATGCCGTACCATCCGTACGACTCATGGATACCCACAGATTGCGGGCTGCAAGGTTCCTGTGAGCCTTACAACAGCAGCGACCAGAATAGGGGAAATGGTTGCTGGATGTCATGCCTCCCTGTGCTTTTTAAGTGAACTGTGACAAGTGATGAAAGCCATTATGTCATATATAGCCTGGGTGATTGATTACTTATGGTAGGCAGCAGTACTTCAGTGCAATCCCTGTAAAAATGTGACATTTATGTCTCAGATTGAACACTACTTCTTGATGTATATAATATATATATATATATATATATATATATATATATGAAATTTGTCTATCAATGTCTATATCTTCAAGTGACCTGTGCCTGGTTGTCATGTCGTCTGCTGGTCACTCATTTCTCCTTAATACAATGCCGATGTGCTCGCGTAGGCCAGTTCACGTCCTTTTGAAGCCTCCAGTGCCCTTGGACGCCCGGCCACGGGGCGCGCGTGCCGTGGCTAACCTGGTCGTGCCGGCCGGTGCAGGTGGAGCGGACGCGCAGCCGCCCGATCACCAGCGGGCGCGTGTCGGTGCTGGACGCGCTGGTGTTCCTCTCGGCTCAGCTGTCGGTTGGTGCGCTGCTGCTGCTGCAGCTCAACTGGCCATCGGTGCTGCTGGGCGTGTCCTCGCTGTCGCTGGTGCTGCTGTACCCGCTGATGAAGCGCGTCACGCACTGGCCGCAGCTGGTGCTCGGCCTCACCTTCAACTGGGGCGTGCTCATGGCCTGGGCGTCGGCACAGGGCGTCGTGAACTGGCCGGCCGCGCTGCCGCTCTACGCCGCCGGCGTCTGCTGGACCATCGTCTACGACACCATCTATGCGCATCAGGTGGGCGCGTCGGATGGTGCGGGACCAGGAGCGGAACGATCGGGAAGTGCTGGCGCTACGCGCTGCCTCGCTGCCGAGGCGGCCGTCAGGTAGCGAGGTCAATTCGGACATCGTTCGTGCCGGGTCACCGATTGCTCTGTCGCCTTGTGAGCCGCCGTACAAACAGGCGAACCTGCCGTGGTCTGCGGAGATCGCGTCACCGGCCGGGGCGATGCCGTGCTGAAGAACTGGCGTGTGGCTTTGGTGGTAGAGAAAAGGGCTAAGGTGTGAAAACCTGCCCATGCTGATCCCAGTTCAAGATCAGTCCAGCTAAGCTCATGTGCCACAAAAGGAAAATAGGGATTAAATCGCGGCATCCTGAACGGACGGCCTACAGACACGTGCAAAACGATCACGCATCTGTGTCCTGCTCACTGTCCGCCGATGGAGCCAACGCGTCTGTCGTGTCCAGCCGCTCGCGCTGAGCCTCCCTGCGCCCCCGCAGGACAAGTCGGACGACCTGGTGCTGGGCATGAAGTCGACGGCGCTGCGGTTCGGTGACAGCACGCCCACCTGGCTGGCGGGCTTCGGCGGCGCCATGATGACCTGCCTGGCGGCGGCGGGCGTGGCGGCCGGCCAGACCTGGCCCTACTACCTCGGCTTGACGGCCGTCGGGCTGCACGTGACAAACCAGGTCGGTACTGGAACCGGCCGGGCTTCTTTGGACTGATGTCAACCCACATGACATACGCCAAGCCATGGTGCGGTTGGGAATGTTGGGGCAGCGTCGCATGCGCATAGATGAAGGAATGTCTGAGAAAGGCAGCCTGTCAAAGCCAATTATAAAGCCGATTTCTTCCATGTGTCTCCAAAGGGTGAATGTTTAATATTCGTGAAAAGTAAGGGTGCCGTGCGTCCACTTCCCCCCCCCCTCTCCCTCCTGTGCCTACGCCTATGTATCAGTTTCTACTCTTTACGAAAATCACGCCAACTCTCGCATCGGATTTTGTTGTTCTCTTTTCTGTCTTTGCTCTTCCTACGAGATGAATGTCACCGCTGCTCATACATACGCATACGTGTAAAGGATGTGTGGTCAGTAGTCCATTGACCCTGCCAGTGTAATGCCCTGATATCTGCCCGTCCATATCTTGCAAATACGTGAACTCTGTCCGTTGGGCCCGTCTGAGTCATATTCGTGGTGGGTCTGAGGTGTTTCATAATCAATTTTAATAAATTTCATATTTTTACTCAATCGGTAGATTGCCTGGATGTCGTATTTCGACGTTTGTAGGGCCGGACCGATGACCCGTTCGTCCAGTTTAAAATGCAGTTTAACCGATTGTAAATTGGGGGAAGGAAGCGAAGGCCCGAATTGTGAGCTGGGGGAAGGAAGCGAAGCCCCGAGTTGTAGGTTGTTGGAAGGAAGGAAAGCCCCAAATTCAATGTCTCGTGCCATTTGGGGCCTGCTCTAGTACATGGATCGCGTCGGAAACACAGGCGAACGTGTTGACAGCCCCAGCGTGTTCTGTGCAGGTCTCGCGTTATTCAGCTGAGTCCCGTTTGCCCCGGAGGAACCTCGTCGTCCTGTCGGCCGTTTCATTAGTCCCAGCGTGTGCGTTAGCCCGTTCATCTCGGTCCTGACCTGTTCAGTACAGTGCGGAGCAGGCTCAGTGCGATCTCGCCCCATCCGCCTCCCGCTCTTCACACACGCCCCTGCGCGGCCAGGTGCGGACGCTGAACATCTACGACGCCTCCGACTGCGGCGACAAGTTCCGCTCCAACCGCTACGTCGGCCTGCTGATCTTCCTCAGCATCGCGGCCGGGAGGTGGGCGGGGGCGCCGCGAGACGGGGACGCGCCGGCGCCGGCCGAGCCGCCCCCGCCGGGCTCGGACGCGCCGGCACCGGCCGAGCCGCCCCCGCCAGACCCGGACGCCTCGTAGCGGGCCGGATTGCTCGCGCGCCCCTCGCCTGTGATTGGTCCATTTGTGCATTCAGCTAGTCCGAGGGAGCGCGTCGCCGTCTTTCGTGCTGGATGTCGTGTACCTGTGTGCGTGAGAAGTGCGTGCCATTAGAGATGTCCCCCACTGCGGCGGAACGTGGACGGAGCCGCGTGGGCAATCCTTTATCACAGGTGCTGCACCAGCAAACGCTGGAGCTATAGATTTCGGTTTTGTGTGTGAGTGTGGACGTAGGTGTGGGTGGGTGGGTGCGTGCGTGCGTGCGTGCGTGCGTGCGTGCGTGCGTGCGTGCGTGTGTGCGTGCGTGCGTGTGTGCGTGCGTGCGTGCGTGCGTGCGTGGATTGAGCGCGCTGTATATTGCGAATGTCGGTCTGACTTGTTCCTTTGAGATTGGGCTTACCGGAACGGGTAATTGCTTAGCTTAGCAAAACTGATTTGTGCGATGAACAGTTCCTGTGAACCGCAAAGTCAAGAGTTGTTTTCAAAAGTACGTTCAACGCAGTAACTTTGATACTGCTACATCACATCCCCGCCGTCCTGCCATCTCTGCCGTCCCTGCCATCCCTGCCGTCCTTACTGTCCTTACCGTCCCTGCCATCCCTGTTGTCCCGGCGGTCCCCGCCGTCCCTGGTGGTGAGGGGTGTGGCCTGTACTCGCTTGGTTATCGGGTGTTGGTTTTGGCCGTATCCCAGTCGAGGTGTTGGCAAGGAGCTTTTATCTTGTAGGGAAGGTGAGGTGTTACAGTTGGAACTGCTGGACTTGCAGTTATTTGGAGCTGTACTTTTCCAAAGCAGATGCGTAATGACGTTGGCAATAGGGGGTTTGTTGGACGCTAGGAATGGAGGCATCAGACTTCGATTTGTTCCAAATCCTGGATCCGCTCCTGGACTCTGCTATCAGCGCCGCGCCCGCGACTGATGCGCTCGCTCCTGGCGCGAGGCTCGTCTGTGACGTCACTGACGTGGCCGTGACCTGCCCGACATGATGGGTGGCTCACTGGAGTCTAGTCACGCTGGGGAGCGCTGACCCGGCCCCGGCCTTCCCACCGGACCGGCCGGGCCGTTGCGGCCGATGGATCATCCGCACCAAAGCCGCACCAAAGTGCCTGCCGCCGTCGCAAGTCAAAGGAGACTGGCGCTCCACCTGGCACAACTGAGTTGTCAGCTGCAATACGCGCTGTTTCGTTGTCGTGGCGGTCGGTGGCCCTGGCGAGCAGGAGCGTAGAAGGTTATGTCCGGTTGGCATTGGCTGTCAAGCGTCAGGTGTAACAGACTGGCCATATTACGCAAATGCTGCGTATCAGTGATGTCCGGAGTGACCAAGGCGCCATTTCAGTGTTTGACCACATGACTGCTTACCAAATATAGCGCATAATGCAGACGCATATTGCTGGCGTGTGACGAGGGATTCGCGTTGATGATACGAGCTAGACTCGTCTTAACGGCCGCGACGTATGCATGTGCCTGCATTGTGACAGAGCTTCTGTGGCATGACCAGGAGGGCTCCTGACCGCAATATAAGCTGGCATATAACTCGGACATACAGGGTGGTCATGTATTCAACGCCTGCCGACAGTCACGCGTGTTAAACGAACGCTATACTATGCCCGGGTGCCTGACAACGACAATATGCTTTTCTGATGTTCTGACAAAGCGCACCTGCTGTCGGGATCGGTCAGCCGTCGGTCGTAGAAGACGGATGGATCGCGGCGAACGGGCGTGTTCGGACAGACCTGCTCGTCTGAAACAGCTCCGCTCACAGCGCCGCACCACCTTCACTTTGTTTCGTCACTTCGCACGTTTCCAGCAAGGGGTTTGATCACCGCGCTGCTAAACAAACAACAGGTACCGAATGAACCTGCTGCACGGATTGTACGATACAACCATCCGTGTTTTTCAGGGTGACTCTAAGCTGCACGTACCTGGTTGACTGCTGTGTTATCGCTGGGGATGCACCCAGCTGGGTGGTGCGGTAAGTCATTTGTTCCGGACTAGTAAGACACATTTAATCAAGGCGTTCATTCAAGAAATTCAGGCGTGCGCGGTGCGTTTAGACCGAGCGGGTAGTGACAGGCATGCTGTGCACGGATGACGCAACGCTTCATTCGCTCCACAGTACCTGAGGAAGATGCTGTGCGTGTTGAACGTGAGGAAGAACGTGTGACTGGGTGCACGCAGTATATTTGAAGTACAAGCTACTGCAGCATGACATTAAGTGTCAGCAAGGATGATATTAAGTGTCAGCAAGCATGACAGCAGGTATCTTTGGGTGGGTTAGGGGATGAGGAATACGCACCTCACGCTGTGTTCTAAGCAACCAACTAGGTGCATGGTATGACGTAACTTACATGATCAAACATTGGATTTCTGCTTACGCCACTTATCTAAGTGTGCCAGGACGAGACCTGCCATTTACATGTGCTTTGAAAATGCCTTTCATCAGACAATGTACACAATCCTTGAGGACTCGCACCTCAGATCAAGGGTGTAGTTTCGTAGAAAAAGTTTCGGTGGTGAGGGTGGGGGGGGGAGGGGGGGGGGGGGGCGGCAGAACAGTAAAAATGACACAACCCACCCTTGAAATACACCAACAAACGGGTTTCTCTCGGATTTGGCCCACTTTCTTCTAAAAGTTGGAGGGCTGGGCCAAAGTTGGGGAGGGGGCTGGACCACCCGCCCCGAAATGAATAGGAAACTACACCCCTGCCTCAGTTTATATACTGTATTAACATTGGTTGGACGGAATGTGCTCTATATACAGGATTGGATCGGCATTTACAATGGCTGTACTAGACACGGAGGTAAAAAAAAAAAACGTTGCGGTATCTCAAACACCCCTTCAAACAACATCCAACAGTAAGCGAATGTAGGATTACCACATTATACTGCACAGAACGGAGCGCAGTTTATGCTACTCGGCGCTACACTTCACTATTTTTGGCGGCCATATTAAAAGTGCCGTAAAGGTCCCAAGGGATCCAGTGTTAAGGTCCATTTGATCTCTGGTGTGATCAGTGCACAGAGTCGGTTACAATCAGGCTTACATCCAGATCATGCATTGCAAAATTGAATTCGTAGATTTCAAGGACCCGCTGTTGCCTGTGAACTATTGTGTGGAAAATGGTACCACAACGTATGCACTGCATCAGTAACGAGGCACTGTCACGAGTTATTTTTAAGGTGGCATTATTACAGCTGCTCCATGTCATAGCTCTTATTCGACGGGTTGGGGCTGGTGATCCTGGTTGCATCTCGAAAGAGTATCCTTCTGTTACCTTTTGGTCGATGCGTACGCGGCGTAGCTGATGGTTGAAGAAACCGGCTACATACCCGTACGGCGCCTGCTGCGTAAAACACAATAACTTCTGATGGTTGGGATGCAGTAAGTTATCAATGTTGGGAAAACATCTAGTGTGATTAGTTTTATAGAATTGCATCACCATGATTCTGGTCGTTGGGAAGTCAAACGGTATGAAAGGTGCCGGGCGCCAGTACGTGCTATACGTGCAATGGCTTCGTCTGTTGTTCCGCTTACTCTGCTACTAGTGTTGTAGGCTCCCTACGTTGGTCAAATGTAATGCTAAAAGATACGCATCGCACCGCTCACAGTCGGCATCGCAAACAGAGGCAGCTATGCCAGTGATGTAGCCTCCCAAACAACGCCTCCACAGCGCAATGCGCGGCGAATGACTTATGAATGACTTCGCCCATTCACGACCACCTCGGATCACGTGACAAAAACGACCACAATATGAATAGCACACCCTTCGTTATCTTCCGTAACTACCACCCTCGCGAAGGTCATCTGACTCTACCAAAATGCCAGCCACCCTCCGTTTCGACATCGGCGGCTCATCTCCGCCGCCTGGCGCCGGCAGCAGATCCCCTGACCCCCCTGACCCAGACACGCGGCGGTTTGAGCGGGATGCCGACCCTAGAGCTTGGTGCGCTGCTCCTGCTCGGCCCCGGGCCCGTCGCCGGTGCCGGCGCCGTCGAGCGCGGTGCTGCTGGCCACGAAGGCGGCGTTGAGGTTGGCCTGCGTGCCCTCGAGCTGCGCCTCGCGGCCGGTGGCCAGCAGCCACTGCTGCCGGTCGCCCGAGCGCATTGGGCCCCACTGCCGGTTCGGGCTGAACGAGTGGCGGATTTTCTGCCGGCAGGAGGCAGCGTCAATGGGCGCTCGCGAGCCGCCGCTCCCCATGGCGGGTGGAGTGCGTACAATAACACTGCTAACGACCATATTGCGTCATTTAAGCCGGGACTCTGAGCTTTAGGACACGCCGGTCAACATGGCGGTGGTCATGCTAGATGTGGGTTTGGCAGTTAAGGTACAAATCTAATATGGCAATCGTCACCAGCTGTAATTGGACACAATCGTGTATTTTTCCATCCATTTGGCATGAATGCGTGTAATGGTTACTGAAGCTTCTTAAATTTATTACGTACGTAAAGCGGTGCTTGATAAAAACAAGCGGCCACCCATGCGCGTTTCCGAGCATTCGCTTACGAGTGAGAGCGCCAATTAAGACGTGGTCATATTGTCCCGGGTCACATCACTGGGGTGAGGTCACATCACTGAGGTGAGGTCACATCACCGGTAAGTACTCACGTTGATCAGTCCCTTCTCAGGGCTCTGGTATAGCGCATACAGGAAACACAGCGGTATGGGCAGCATGGCGGCTCCCGTCAGGATCCAGCCGCAAGCTGTGGAGAGTGGTGATGTCAAGGGCTGGGACTAACGCCAGAAAACACAGCGGTATGGGCAGCATGGCGGCTCCCGTCAGGATCCAGCCGCAAGCTGTGGACAGTGGTGGTGTCAGGCGCTCGGACTAACGCCAGAAAACACAGCGGTATGGGCAGCATGGCGGATCCCGTCAGGATCCAGCCGCAAGCTGCGGACAGTGGTGGTGTCAGGCGCTCGGACCAGCGCCAGAAAACATGCACGGCAGAGTACCTTACTAAGGAGACATAACGCAAGATAGCATGACACGTCTACCTGATCGCGTGATTTCTGAGTCACCGTGGGACAGATTTAGCCCCCCCCCCCCCCCATGCACAATGCCTGTTATTTATTTGGCATGCCATGAAAGCAACATGAATCACGTGGGAGAAACACTGTTTTATCTCTGGCATATCCATCCACTCACTGATGGCGATGGGCGGATATTCGACCTTCCCGTAACGCAGCGGCTCCATCTTGATAATGGAGTAGGCGAAGATACCGAGCAGGGCGATCGGGATGAAAATGCTCCAGCAGAACTTCCAGTAGATGTTCGGCCGGGTCTTGATCATGAACTCGAGGTCGTCGCAGAACTTGCGGACGCCGTACACCCAGTTGATGGCGACTACCTCTACCGTGGCCAGCACGAAGATGATGAAGCCTCCGCCGAAGTTGTCCACCAGGTTCAGGATGAACTGCCCGCCCTGAAAGTAACGGTGCGGTTCGTTTGCTGAAGCTTAAGGTTCCATTGTCTTCCACCGTAACCCACGCGAGCTCGTGCGTTCACCGCGTCCGACTGCAGCTCACAGCGAGCTCGGGGCGCTCACCGCATCCGACTGCAGCTCACAGCGAGCTCGGGACGCTCACCGGCGTGACGTAGACGAGTCCGATGAGGAAGCCGGCCGCGCAGATGGCGGCCGAGACCTTCCAGCGCGCCCAGCTGGGGAACTGGTCGCAGACGATGGTGATGACGCAGCCCGTTAGCGCCGTGGCCGAGCCCACGCCGAGTGTGAACAGCATGAGGAAGAACAGCACCGCGAACAGCTGTGCGGGAAGGGGAGGCAATGTGAGCAACGTGAGAACAGCGTTGCGAATGACCACCGGGAGGGATGAAGGAAGCGTGGCTAGTCTATGATGTGCTGTCTAAGCTGCGGCTGTACATCGCAGCGCACAGCTGGAAGACAAATGTGAGAAGTACATGGACCTCTGTCCCACTGCAACAGCTTGAACGGCATTTATAGATGATGGTCTCACGGAATGCAACAAGTGCATGGCCAAACAAGTACGGACTTTATTTTCAACGAGCTGGATTAAGTCTCAACTGTACTCAGCCAGGTGCACCGACTCCCGGCCGCAAAACGACGCCTAAATCTGTGAGAGCACTTAGTTGCCAACGGCAGCTCTGGAGACACGCTCGCAAGGCACAGCGCTCCACTGTCACCACCTCGACATTTCGGCAGCGTGGCCCGAGCGTGGTCCGGCGCCCGGGGTACGACCTGGGCGTCCGCGTCTGGCAGCAATGAAGCCGAGCGTCACCAGCGCTGACCTGCGGCACTCCGGGGAAGTTGGCCAGCGCCTGCGGGTACGAGATGAAGGCCAGCGACGTGCCGCCACCCTTGATGACGTCATCGACGGTGGTGTCCAGCTCGTGCGCCAGGTTTCCCAGGATGGAGAAGATGGTGAAGCCAGCCAGGAAGGAGGTCATCATGTCAGTGATGCTGATGATCGTCGCATCCCTGGGGATGAAGGGAGCTTTAGCATGGTGCTGCCGTCGAAGTAAGAGACCATTAGCTGTGTTCGGAATCAAACATGCAACTGGTCCCACTTTGCCGGCCAGTGCCTTCGTCAGAATGGGACCACTGTTATCCCCTCCAGTGGACGCAACCGCTGTAATCCCCGTCCAGCGACGGACTCCCATAGCAAATACAAACACAAATGAACGTAGATTTGCCTTAAAGGACAGATCAGTTGGCGTCATCGCTGAGTCTTCAACACCGCATTTATCGTGCAGTAACCCATGAATTTCGTGAAACCCCACCGCCACAAATGGAAGCCCACCGTCACAAATCGGCCTTTAGAGCACCCGCACCTGCCACCGTTCGTCTGCGCGTTTTGAAAGCTCACCTAGCCACCGGGTGACGGAAGCCGTTATAACTGGAGAACATCACCAGGCACCCGAAGCCGGTGGAGAGCGAGAAGAAGCACTGCGTCACCGCAGCGTACCACACCTGAAAAGGGGGACAGGCACGTGTCCCGTAGCCAAACAATGGTTGTGGATCTGAACTGCTTCCAGCTAAGTGATCTGATGTACGTAGCGCGTCAGTAGCGCTGGAAATAGAGACCCTAGGGAGAGAACCACTTGTCCTTAGTTTTTTTTTTTTGGAATTATGGGTCACCCGCAGCCTGATTTTCTGTACTGCATGTAGCCAGCCGAAGATCAGGTACCGAAACAGCATGAGCTGTCTTTTTACTGTTGTCACGTGTTCAGAACGGGCTTGTATAGGGATTCCTGTGCATTAATCTTTCCAGCGGTATGGAGCACAAATGCAATGATCTCAGCAATCATGCTGCCGGCTTGACAATCGTGCCAAGTCTACATGGATGTGATGAAGAAGGGGCCGACTCTGTGTCACCGACCTTGAGATTCAGCAGCTCGTGCCACTGCGGCTTCAGGTAGAAGAGCACGCCGTCCATGGCGCCGGGCAGCGTCAGGCCCCGCACCAACAGAGTGATCAGCACCACGTACGGGAACAGCGCTGCCACCACACACATGACACGGGTTACCACCGAGCCAGGCTGACCTTGTGCGGCGGCGAGAAGGCCCACCTTCCGCCCAGTCACGTGAGTCGAGCTCCACTGATCACAGGATGGAGGGATCTGTGGTAGGTGGAGCTCCCTTGGTCACAGCATGGAGGGGGTCTGTGGTGAGTGGAGCTCCCCTGGTCACAGGATGGAGGGGTCTGCAGTGGGTAGAATTCCCCTGGTCACAGGATGGAGGTGTCTGTGGTGAGTGGAGCTCTCCTGGTCACAGGATGGAGGGGTCTATGGTAAGTGGAGCTCACCTGGTCACAGGATGGAGGGGTCTGTGGCGAGTGAAGTTTCCTTGGTCACAGGATGGCGGGGTCTGCGTGGTCTGCGTGATCTGCGTATCCTGTGTGACCGAGCATTGCATGCGTCATTGTTTTTACTGCAACATCGCTAACCGTGCTTGGCAGTGCTTGAGAAGCGCTGTGTAGACAGCTACACAAAATATCACGACCCCCTATCGTCCGATGTCGCGAAGTGGAAGACAAACGCGCCTTTCACGCAACAACGTCATCCCGAAGAAGCCCGCTCCCACCTGTGAAGTAGGCGACCTTGCCGGAGCTCTGGACGCCTTTGACAAGCGTGAGGAAGAGGATGACCCAGGAGGCGAACAGGCAGAGTGTCAGCCGCCACTCGGGCAGGCCAATCCCGCCGTCGATGTCGGGCAGCTCGTTCAGCACGTTCCTCCTGGCGAAGGGATATCTTGAGTTATCGCCGTCCGCCGTGTCCTGGGACATGTGGCCATTGGCCTCGACATCGCGTCGTATGTTATCTTCTAGCCAACTCCAGCAGTTTGTACGCTCTGGTCGCCGCTATTAGAACGTTATCACAAGCTCAGGACATCGCTGCGTCGATGGTTTTCAGTAATGCCAAGCACTGCCTACGCCATCCGACTTTGACGGGCCCGGTGTCACTCACTGGAAGTACATCTCGGTGGAGCCGATCAGGTTGTCGTCGCCGTGCGTGTGGTTGAGCAGCGAGATGTTGGTGGTGGGGTCGACGCAGCGAGTCATGTCCGCCCAGCTCGGGTCGCACACGGTCCACGGAAGCACGGAGGAGAACGACGCCACGAAGTAGAACACGGTCAGCGCCATCAGGGCGACGTAGTAGGAGACGACCGACGCCGTGCCGATCATCTGACCGTACCCGACACCTGGCGGGCAGACGGGGTGCTGTACACCACACCTGGCGGGCAGACACGGTACACCACACCTGGCGGGCAGACACAGTACACCGCACCTGGCGGGCAGACACAGTACACCGCACCTGGCGGGCAGACGGGGTGCTGTACACCACACCTGGCGGGCAGACACGGTAAACCACACCTGGCGGGCAGACACGGTAAACCACACCTGGCGGGCAGACACGGTAAACCACGCCTGGCGGGCAGAGGGGGTACTGTGCCCCGTACCTGTCAGAGGAGTCCACGGTACACCACACGTAGGGGAGAGGCGCGAAACAGTGCACCACACCTGGCGAGCAGACGTGGTACTGTACCCCACACTCGGCAGACAGAGGTGTCCACGGAGCATCGCATGTGGAGGACAGACGCGGCGCAGCGCACCACACCTAGCGCAGATCTGCGTCACCATAACCCACACCTGGTGGGCGGGGTGGACAGCAGATGCCTGTTGCACAAGCTGTGCATGACACCTGTCGGCCAGGACTGAGAATAGATAGCTGGTGACCAAACTGGGCCCGCCGGGCACACCAGTGGTATCTGGCGAGCGGACTAGAAACTACTGACAACTGACGGACGTGCTTGGGATAAAGGCTTCTAGCTTACAGACGGGAATTCATGACTCATAGTGCACAGTTTGTAAGCGAACAAGTGCCAGGAAGTGAGCAGTTTTTTGTTTTGTTTTGGTAGGCAGATGTGACGGCGAGACACTCAAAACAACTAATGGTGTAGACCTATTTCGTGGCCGAGCGAGCGGTGTACGCTGTTGAGCCTTACCTCTGGCGGCGGGCACGACATTCCAAACTCGCACACAGCCGAACGACGAGAACTGCCCCATGGCCAGCTCCATGTAGTACAGCGGTTTGCCTGCAGCACGGAAAGGCCTTAAGCCGCGTGCTAAAATCAGCCTTACACTAATTACAATTCATTGACAACGCAGACTCATGTTGCAACGGTACGTAATCTTACGTTGTCATTTTACATCGGCTTGGTACCCTTGTGTGCGGCGCTTCAATGAGCGTTCCAGATAGGATAGTTTTATTTTGTGAGGTCAGAGTCCCGGAAACCTGTTCAGACTATTGCTGAGCCACGCCCGTGCGGAGAAGGAGGTTCAGAGAGATCAAAAGCATGACATCCGTCCAGGGGCCTTTGTCCGACTAAGGACAAAGGTGGCCGGTGGCGGTGGCCTCAGACTCAGCAGTGTGAACTGGGTCTCGCGGACGACGTGACGTACTTCACCTTTCACTCACCGATGAGGAGCAGCACAACGACGTACGGAATGAGGAAGGCGCCGCCACCGTTCTCGTAAGCGGTGAAGGGGAAGCGCCAGACGTTGCCGAGGCCGACCGACATCGCGACGCAGGACAGCAGGAACTCGATCGGGCTGCTCCATTGGTCCCGCTCCTGGTCCTCCTGGCTCGCCTGCCGCGCGGTCGGTCGCTGGTCAGCGCCCTCTGTCGCGCGGCCACTGAGGAAGCGGCGCTGAGAGCAGCAGCTGCGCGGCCTCGGTCAGGGCGGGTATTCCGGGTTGGTGTGGGGTGCCTGCCACCTCAGGCAGCGCCGGTTCTCTGGGGTGGTGTGTAGTGCCCGCCGTGTTCTTACATAAAGGGGATGGAGATTTTGCATCCTCATGCATCGGCACCACGCGCTCCATTGAGATAAGCCTAGGTGTCACAGGCTAGCTTCCAATCCAATAGGTGGATGGGTGGAGTCGTCAGTACATGAGACAGTCCCAGTGTGAGGAGATCTTCAGGGGCGCTTGAAACTGCTTGCTTGATGCCATTTACACAGACAGACGCGCTAAGGGGAGATCAAATGACCTTTGCATCTCCAACACTCGGAATTATCGCATGGTCCACGAGCATGAGAAAAACTAAGCGAAGTAACTGCGCTCGAAGGTCACCCTTTTTCATGGCTCGCTGCGGCGCAGCCAAAACATAGCATGAGTGTTTAGCACAAGTGCATGGCATGATAAAAGTGCATGAGTCATGAGTGCATAGCACAAGAAAAAATATGGTTGGAAAAGATGGATACGTTTCAAGAACATGAAGTTGATGTTCTCCACAGAACATCAGCTACACCCCTATGGCTTGTATCGGCCCTTGGAGGTCATACGCTTCGTTACAGAAATAATACGTGTAACTCTGCATTAATTCGGCACTGACCGCAGGGAGAAATCAAATATGCCCCCGTCTGATATCCGCGATTATTCAAAACGCCTTGAGATATCGCCGCGAAATTTTCAGTGGCTGTCAACTAACGAGCTCTTCGCCTTGTGCCAAAATAACAACTATGAGAACATAAGCAATCAAGCGTAAGCGACGTCAGGATGACGTCATGTTTACCAAGTTGTTTTCCACAAAAGCGCATGATTGGAGACAAACTGACACAGAAGCCAAGTGAAAAAGCATATTTTACATCTGTGAACGGTAAATGTGAGCGAACCGATCCACCATGCATATACCTTGTTGTGTTGTTTGAGTATTGCACCTTGAGATATTGGCACGTCAAATAACCAAAATATTGACAAAAAGTACACTCAGTATTCTTTTGTCTCAGACTCAAAATTTTGATCACTGAAACGCGTATCATAGTTGCGACTAAGAGGGAAGTCTGCACCAAGTTTCAAGCAATCATCTGAAGAAATAGCTGAGTTAAGGCTTGAAATGTATCACTGCGCACGCCGCCCTGCCCAGGTGCCCGGCCCACGGCGGAGGGCGGCGGGGCTCAGGTCTGCCGCAGGGGCGCGGCGACGGGGCGGCGGAAGCCGTTGATCAGTTTCACACGTAAAGTAACGACCGCGTGACTGTGAGAGGTTCAAGGCCATCAGGCTGCGCTGTCGGCCGGCCTGAACAATCGGACACAACACGAAATCGATGCAACAGCTTTTTCAACACCGAGGTCATCCATCTGACCTCGGCCTTGGACAGTTTATGAACAAGTAGCCGCTATTGCTCACGCGTCTGACACCCATAAGTGTGGCTAAGGTCTTCGTCATCGCGTCTAGACGTTTTATATGCGACGGAAATAAGTAGGCCAAAACAGATATATACACCAAGGTTTCAGTTCTCAATTGCAAAGCGCGTGCCTTTGGCTTTAGGCCTGGTGCTGCACGCGCAACATTACGTACCTTTCTTTATGACATGTCTGACCGGGCCGCAATGACTTCACGCCATCAGAAGCGCTTCCACATGAAACGCGTTGTGAGAACGGTCAGATATTCCAGAATTACATTTTAAGAAGTTGACCTTGACCTGTGACCTTAAAACACGCTTAAAATCAAGTTTGTTGTGTGGTTCGAGGTCGCACGCCACGGCGCTATCGGTTGCGATTTAAAATTTTGAATTCGGCCCGGGCGTGAAGGGCAGGGCAGGGGGGGGGGGGACAAATCTGCCTCCTCCGGCCAATGGTGTGCCGCTGAGGAGTCCGGTCAACGCCGGGTTAGGATCGTATCGGTACCAGAATCAGTGACAGGATATTGGAACCCATCCACGTGGTAGCTATTACAATCTCAGGTCGAAGCAATTTTCAAGTCGCATACAGGTGCAGCGTAAATAGGCACACCCACAACAGGTGCACCAATAAAATGACACCGGCAGTGATAAATGGTACAATAAAGTTATACGAGCAATGGTCAAAGAGCTGAGACAAATCGGTCGGTGCGCATTGGGCAGCGTTCAGTGGTCAGTGGTCAAAAACTACACCATGTATGGCGGTCTTAAACGTATTCGGTGTTGAGGCATTATGGGCGTAAGATGGCAGGCGGGTTCAGGCAGCCGCGCCTCGGTGCAAAATGCCCTCGGTATTGCGGCTAGCCCGTGTCTGCGCAAGCGCCAACTACTTCTGTCCGACGCGCGCGTTTCACGGGTTGAAATGCGGCGCGTGGCACAAAAAGTGCGCAGACCTCGTGAGGCGCGCCTACCTCCTTCAGCGCCCTTAACACTTTAATCACGCCGCGGTGCGTCACCATGACCTCCACCCTCGGCCATTCAAGGGAATTTAGGGCCGGGGCGATATGGTGGTGCCTTTTGGAGCCGGTAATCATTTTTGCAGCAATTAAGTTGAAAACATTTTGAATTTTGTGTAGTTAATTCTTAGCCGCCCTACCACATACGCAAGGTAGTACGTGACGTGAGGGAACACGTACGCCTGAATGATGATTCTAAGAAGATCTGATGTAGAGTAATGACGGAATTTGTTCAGAGAAACGAGGATGCCATTCCATGTTTTTCACGACACTTTAGACATGGGAACACCATGACAGAATGGGGTCAACTATGACGCCGAGAGTTTTGCTGCCACTTGAGGTATGCACACCGTAACCGTTCACTTCAAAGTGGAAGTCAGCTGACTTTTTAAAACTTTGCTTTGACCCAACGAGCAAAAAAGCAGTATTTTTTCGTTCATTTGGAGAGAATCGACACTGGACCAGTTCAAGCTTACGCATGGTAAGTTCTTCCAGTCTTGTGTTTTGATGTGTGCCACTGCCTTCAGAAATCATGAGTTATTTATTGTGACCATACGTCAACAGGTGCATGCAGACATTGGCCCCTTTGTTTCCAACGTTAATGTTAAAATATCAGAAATGCTCCGCACGAGCTACCAACCTTTTCCTGGTCTTCCAGGGCCTTTTTCTGTCCTCCATCAACTTGCTCCGACACAGACCCTATCGGGACTGGCTTCCCGTTCGCTTCTCCCACGTCCTGCGACAGCTGGGAAGGAAACGCGGCGTTCGTGTCAATCAGTGCGCGCTAAGAGCGCCGCAGTTTGAGATCGAGGTTCATCGAGGGTCACCTCGGTGAACCTCCTTACAACAGGTCACGTCCTCATGTCATCACGTCCTCATGCAACTCGTCCAGCTGGCTCATTCGGTCGCCGCGTTCCCTTGTGCTGGGATGCCAGTGGCGACAGGTTCATCCCACCCATTAGCGTCGTTTCCCCTCCGAGGTGGAAGCGCTTCCCTTGTGCTGGGATGCCGGGGACGTCAGGTTCATCCCACCCACTGGCGTCGTTACCCCTCCGAGGTGGAAGCGCTTCCCTTGTGCCGTGATAGCGGGGACGTCAGGTTCATCCCACCCACTGGCGTCGTTTCCCCTCCGAGGGGAAGCGCTCCGTGGGATGTGAGAGTATGTTAGCTGTTGGCCTCCAGCCTCTGCTGTGAAGTCTGTGACGCGGAAATTTGATAATAAGCTGTTCCATAGTCGAACGGACTTTGAGTGCAAGAAAAACAACACAGCAGCGCTCTCTGCTCTGCACATTTTGTCAGAACGATTTATACTGCGCTTTGTAGCTTATTGTATATCGCTGAGCACAGATCTTTACTTAGAGCGTGAGTATTGGATGTCAGCATCGAGAAAAGAGCCCATAAAAATTGACGTGTGGTGCAAATCTGCTACGATTAGCAGGGCGACTTCTGCCCCTCTGACATCACAGATTTTTGCGAGCCTTCGATGGGACCGAATGCTACGCAGATATTATGGTGTGTGTTATGCACCACAATCGTTGCAAAAAATACAGATTGCATTGCAATTGTCACCAAGCGAGTTTTATCCCACATTCCTTTGTCGGTTAAACAAAATTTATGGTGGTTGTTAACTTCAGTGATTTCATAGGGTGTGTTATACCATTCATTCGTCAACAGATAGAGGCATTAGCACTCAAACTGTGCTGCCGCTGATATGCGTCCTTGTGTGCGGCTGGATTTACAGCCCCGAATGAGGCAGTTAGATTGTTTAATGTTTAAGTCTCATATCGCGTATGTTCCATGCGACTGCGACGTAGACCAGGGTGTACTTTTCTTTCCAGTTGGGAGCTCCAGCTATGCCCCCTCCCCCCTTAACTCTGGTTTCGGGTGCCGCCGCAAGAAGGAAGTGGGCCCAGTCTGGAGCAAAACCCGTTTGTTGCCGTATTTTGAAGGTAGTTTTGGCCACTTTCACTGTTTAAATGAGTCCAAACGCGATACATACATCTCGACGCGGAAATAATGGGCAATCTTAAAGGTAAAAGTGCGAATCGATGGCTGCACTCACACACGTCCATTCGCGTGCAAACACAACATTCCACAGTTTCGGAGCGGTTTGGGGATCGATATCAGTTCTCGGTGACCCGGAGGGAAAACGACGGAGACCGACTGCACCGTATAAGTGCACGCATGAGCGTGCCGTCTACGAAAAAAAAAACAGCCGAGCTTCCTCAGTATCATAACGATGCCAGCGATCCACCGGAATGCGACCATTCCTGCGTGCTTTCAAATACCATCTCCAATGCAACATGCTGGCGTCTAAATCGTGGGATCCGGCTCCATGAAATTGACACAACGTAAATCCCAGCCCGCGGTGAACAATATGCTTCAAACATGTCTGTGCAGCTTACTTTGCTCTTGTTGTAGTCGCCCCGAGCGCCATCAGTGTAGAATTTACTCTAGTCTCTGGCGCAAACTATCGTGCCCTTCTGCCGGCCTGCTACTGACTACGCACTGATATTGAAGTCGCGAGTTTGTACCGGCGGACATTTGTGCACACCAGTCCGCATACGGCAAGAATGTGCTGAAACAGCAAGAGGCCATTCAAATTACAGCCATTTGCATTATGGTATGCAGCTGGCCATGTGCTGTCGAGTCCAGAGCACGGTTAAGTCGGATAACTTCCGTCATATGTTGTGTACAGCACACATCCGCACGGCGGATATTTAGATGTACGTAAATATATTCGGCAACCGATTCGACTGAAAGAACCACGCGCCATTGTATCGGCCTAACGCAACGTGTCCTTTTGTGCTGCTGGTCACGCGTTGTTGGGTGCAATTCATGAGTCGAGCAATGTAGCACGTGTCATTTTAGGCCCAGAGCAAGACATGAAACGTAACATAAAATGACAAAAACGTAACTTGGTCATCTCCCAGGAACACGAGTGCAGGTAACCAGCACCAAATGCTCCTCAGTTCAGGCCATATAAGCGTAAGCCCAATATCTTTAAACTGCGTATCGTGCAATGCTGGCCATCTAGTGTTGATAATTGATAATTTGGTTGATTACTTGAACATTCAGGTGGCTTTGGTACCTCTGTAAGCCAACTGTATTAATTGAAATACCTGTTATGACAGGGGGCTGTCAGTTTAAAAGCTCGCACGCCCACTGGCTCTGACATCGCTGTAAACTAACTGTATCAACCGCGACGCCTGGTTTACCTGTCATTTCGAAAGCCCGTGCGCCTCCTTTATTGCGACACTTATTCCTTGTTGACTCCCTGTATCCGTGGCAGCGCCACGGGTTAAAGTCCGTCTGCAGGCGTCTGTCAGGGCACAGTCTATCACACGCGTTTTCACGCCCATAGACCCTCACACAGTCTTCCTCGCACCTGACCTTGTACCCTCGGGGCCGCTGTGTTGAGAGGAGTTGGGCGGTTTGCGCAAATGAACTGGCACTCCCATAAAGAACGATGCTGGCGTGCTTAGCTAAACATGCGCGCAGGTGTACGCGCATCGGTATGCACTAAGCAGCCATGCATAACACTGTCTCCAAAACCCCTGAATGCGAAGATGGTAAGTACATCAAGTTGTAAAAGCTACTCCAAGGGCTAAATGCTACGAACAAAATATTTCAAGGGCCAAATACTGTTTTAATACCGATTTACCGGCTGGGTGCCCTGCGATAAGTCACCATCTCAGCATGGCCACAGCGCCTGCATGCGCTCTCATTATCGGCAACAGGCGGCAGCGTATCAACAGGTGATGGTACTCCCGCTGAATCGGCTTTATGGCGGTCATATTGTTTATGGTGCGGCTTACGGGTGCAGCCTGCTGATGTCTGCGGAGCATACTGTGCGAGCTGCGTTACTGAGTGGGGCGTTCACGTCCCAAACAGAAACGATTTGGAGGTCGTTTGGAGGTCGTTTGGAGTCACTCTCAAAAAAGGCGGCGCTGGTCATTTCCCGATCATCACTAGTGCACTGATGGGCCGGAAAACGCTGAGATCAGTTCATTTGCACACACCGTGTGCCTGTTTTTACGCCCCTCGCCGGTCTGATTGCCGATGTTTTACACCGATCACTAAAAACACCCCAAACGGGCGGATCCATCACATACGCACGAAAGGTGATGAACGTCTGGTCATATTACCCCCCTCCCTTCCTATCCCCGTAAAAGCGGGTGTTTATCTCGTGATGTCATGCCTCTGACCATTAATATCCAGGTCTGTGTGTCCGGCCTTTCAATGCCTGTCTAATCTGTCTGTCTATTCGATTGACAGATAGACGGACAAAAAGACAGACAGACAAACAGAGCTGCCTGAACATTCTCACGGCCCAGCTTGGTATGCCAGCTTCCTGACAGTTTTAACCCCTCTGTGTTGAAATCCTTAAGTTTCACGGCAGGAAAAAAGACCCAGTAGCCTCCAGCTGAGGCCCACGCAGCCTCTAGAGCGGCATGGCCAGCACGGTCTCCTGTCGACACGCCACTGACGTCACCCATATGCCGTCAGAAAGCCGCCATTTGGTAACGAACACGCCTCTGGAACATGAGAACAGGGCTCCCCAGCATGAAAATGGTCACGGATAACATCATAAGCCTCTTTAAACTGCAGCAGTGATTCCATGGTCACATTTGGTCTTGTCCCACGTGAACCAATTTTAGTGGTAGGAACAATTTAAACGCCTAAATTTTCGGTCTTGTGCATCTCAATCCGAAAGAAACGCGGTTTAATCGCACCTATGCACATTGTTTCATCGTCGCATCAATTAAAAGTTATCTATAACACTGTAATAATATATTCGCTACGTCCCCGAGCCTTTTTCATACCGAATGATTTGGATTTACTGCTAACACGCTCCCGGATGGCCGGTTAGATACCCTTTGCTCGGGGGGGGGGGCGATTTGCCCCCGAGGTCTCAGAAACTAAGAGAGCTAGAGACACCAAGCGCACGGGGCGCGTTGGCGTACGTGAAGTCACTTGTGCCAAAATTTGAGGTTCCTAAGTCACGATCTTTGGGTTAAATTAGATCAAACAAGGTCGAACTCGAGGTTGGTGTCCAAAGGGCCCCCAGAACCTAGATACCTGCTTTAGAAAAAAGGTCACTGATGTGAGATAAAGGTAAATGACCTTATCTGATCTCTATAAGGTCACGGTGACTGAAATAATATAGATTTGTCTGAGTCTTGCGCTTGAATAGGCGTCAAAGATTACGCTTGCAATATGTTCCTAAAAACGAAATGCTGATCTGGATCATTTTAGATCAGTGACCTATTCTGATCTTTGAAAAATTCATGATAGATGTATAATGCGGTTTCTGTTATCAATGAATTCGAAATGAGCACCAGAACTACCCATTACAGCAAGCTCTAAGGTAATAAAGTGAGCTGTTTTGACCTTGGTCTGACCTTCATACCTGACGCTAGGTCAATGGAATTTGTCCAATCAATTGTTGTGTTACTAAAGAAACCATCTCAGAGATGTGTGGCTTTGTCTAGCACTCTGTTGTTGCATCAGATTAAACAATTCCCAGAAATTGACTTCGCTGAACCCATGACCTGACTTCGACCTGCTGTTGATCAGCGACCATAAAGGTACATCCAAATACCTGCTGCCAAGCGATCCACTATTCAATTGTCTACAGGTATGGAAAATTTGGCGCGGCTGCTCCGCGCCGTTCTGAACCACGCTGGGGAAAACTTTGGGGGTCAAAGTGACCGCCACCCGAGCGCGTGTTAATGTGATGTGAAGGTCTCAGTGGACCTCTGAAACATTTCGGGCGTGATGTATTCTGACGTAAGTCGTACTCCCGCTATTTCATCCTTTGTGACGATCTGCGAGGTAAGTTCACGTTCGTCGGACAGCGATGTTATTGTGATGGTTGATATCGGCCCGACAGCGATATGCAGGCCAAAGTCGTCGTGTTTTGACATGTAGCAAGGACACACTTTTCGTATCTGTGGATCAAACAGGCTGCACCGCAGTGGGACCACTGCAAAACTTATCGCTAAAGCTCCCGTCATTGATATAAACAGCGATTCTCAAGATTAAAACTCATAAATTTCGGGCATTGACAGTTTTAAGACGCCCGTAATTTCCGCGGGGCTGCTGGTTCATGCTGCACCATGCTTACTAGAGCTGGCCACCGCTTTCATGGCGGTGAAATTTCTTCCAGCAATATTCCCCATCTCGAATCTGCGCGAAACTTAGCCTGACCCGTGGAACCGGAGCCGGAGCGGCAGCTGGTTTTGGTCTTGTTGTTTGAATGACCTTGAGCAGAAGTCGCCACCGCTGGCGTCGTTTCTTTGAGCGGCAAGACACGCTAAAACCTCATGTGACCCTCCAATGCGTTGCTGAGAGCCGAGTAAATAGGCGCAGATGCGGCCAACAAAGACACTTGACGCATCGCTGCGTACCGAATCAGGAGTGCACCCACCCCCTGCTGCGTGAATGCAATGCCAGAGGCTATTGGTGGAAGCGCTTGCTGTGTTGACATGCGCCGAGTGAGGAGGCATACATACCCAGTGCGTCGTCCTGAACCGAGTCAGGACCGCGGGCTCTTCGGATGTCATGCACTTCCGGTCGTAGACCTTGCACGTGTCGGAGCTGCCACAGCGCGGCATCCCAGCACCCCCTCCTCGTCTTCGGGGCCCGCCTCTCTTCTCCCCCCGCAGCGCTGTGTGCGGCGGTCGGTCGTGCCCCAAGGCACGCTCCGCTAAGTTCGTCAAGGCTGTCACTGATCAATGAACGGCTGCTCACTGCACACCCCGCCTTGAACAGACAGACAGCTCTCGCCGTGGCCGCGCTCGCCACCGACCGCAGTTGACGAGGCGAGGACCGCCGCTGCGCGGACGCCGTCGCCCGTTCGCCGGACCCGGGCCAGAACGCCCGGCCGACAGGGATCACCGCTCCCCCGCGCGACGCGACTGCCGGGGAGGGACCCCTCTGGCGTCCACCTGCACCAATCCATACACCGGCAGCCAGGTGCGGGCGGACAGTGTACACCCGGCCACGTGCGAGCCCATCGATCGGGCGGGGGTGGACACTGGACACGCTGGCTGGGCCAGCGCACACGGGCCACCCGTCCCCATGCGCTCAGCCAGCCTGATTTGACCTGTGCAGGGCTATACCTGAGTTTTTTTGCTGCGTATCATTTTAGAGGGACTCGGATTGTTCATAAACCAACCCGGTCCGGCCGTTCTTGGGTCTAGCTGCGAGTGCTGGAGGAATTCAGTAATTAATATTTTGCATGAGTGTTCCCGGGAATAAGTGATGCTGGTGTGGGTCGATGTCGGCGTAATTGCCATGCGGTCCATCATACCGGCTCGCACTGGCTACCGCTGTCGTGCTGCGTCAATTGACACGTTGACACAGCAGGACGCCTGGGTGCAAGGTGTCCTCTGCTGAAAGCAGCAGGAAGCAGGATAGTTGCCTGAAGAGCTCACGCCCAACCGGACCGCAGTGCGACCGGTCAGCGCGAAACGCACTAACGCAGATGCGGCGAGTTTCGGCTGTCCAGTTCACGACGCTGTGGCAGCCGTAGTACCACACACAATCCGCCTTCGTTAGTAGGAGGGTCGCCACGGTTGTGTGGTGCCTGCCAGCCGCAGTACTACACACAATCCGCCTTCGTTAGAAGGAGGGTCGCCACGGTCGTGTGGTGCCTGCCAGCCGTAGTACTACACATAATCCGCCTTCGTTAGAAGGAGGGTCGCCACGGTTGTGTAGTGCCTGCCAGCCGTAGTACTACACATAATCCGCCTTCGTTAGTAGGAGGGTCGCCACGGTTGTGGTGCCTGCCAGCCGTAGCACTACACACAATCCGCCTTCGTTGGTAGGATGGTCGCCACGGTTGTGTAGTGCCTGCCAGTCGTAGTACTACACACAGTCCGCCTTCGTTGGTAGGAGGGTCGCCACGGTTGTGCGGCGTCTGCCAGCCGTAGCACTACACACAATCCGCCTTCGTTGGTAGGAGGGTCGCCACGGTTGTGTAGTGCCTGCCTGTACAAATGAATCAGGGTAAGAGCCCCCCCCCCCAATTCAAAACCGTGATTCGACTGGAAATGCCCTCGTCTGCTTAGGAATGCATGTACTGATTTATCATGGTCCCGATTAGGCCAGATAAAATTCAAGATCATTGGCAGGCTTGTCTGTGCGTTCATCACTGCTATTATAATGCACCAGGACATCTACGTTTATTAAAATTATATTGTGATCCACTGTTTTACATTACTGGCAAATATGGATTGTCCTCACTCCTGACCCGAGCTTTGTCAGACATATAGCATGCCATCAGGGCTGTGCTTGTTGTTTTTATAACCTCTTTTTCGTTTAAGGCATCTCGATGTGATTTCGTGCCGTCGTTGAGGGCTCATTGTAGAAAAAAAAAACATTGGGGAAAATGAGCAAATACAAGAGTGCACGGACGCGCGAGAGCATAATTGTATTGTGGCACGATGGGAACTACCGTTCATGTGCACTCCAGCGAAAACTATTGACAGAACTAGTGTGAAAATTCGGCAACTAGAAGAAACACGGACATGAAACCGACCGACTAGTGAACGTTCAGTTACCTCGCAATAGGGCTCACACTGTCTGACTCATCAAGGCGCCAGTAATCGCCTGGGAATCAGCCAATATCGTTTTTTTGGACCCGGTCCGGGGTGTACGATCTAGACTCAGCGCTTGTGCCCTGAAAACGACACCGACATATAATTAATTTTGTTAATACCCACCAAAAGAACTGCTATTTTGTCAATACTTCTGTCAGTCACCAAAAACTCGCATATCAAAACGCAAAAATAAAATTGACAGCCTAGTGCCGGTCGATTTGTACCAGTGCTAGTGAATTTGACGTGGAAAAGTTGTGATGCGAATGTCTGCCTGCTTTGCTCATGGAGGAAAGACATTTCAAAACATTGCTAAGAACTTACTGTACGGGTTCCCAAAGGCCACCAGCATTCGCCCATGTTTTGGTGACACCTGCATGAGAGTAGCGCTCGTCTGTTTTCACCTCGCCGTCCTAAACAGCAGCAGGGATCTCCCGCTGCGAAGAAGCCGCCGCCGCACGCAACCAGACGGACATCGTACTCACCTGGGCAGTCATGGCGGCAGCTCGCGCCGCTGCCGGTCGTCAGATGACTTCCGCTGTGACCGGAACGGCTCGGTTGACCTCCGTGCGGTCAGGCGAAGTGACGGCGGCACCTTGACCTGCGTGGAGCTGCTCGGCCGGGGAGGCGTGGCAGCCGCCGACGGAGGCGGCCGGCCGCGGGGCGCGTCTCGCTGGGCGCGGTGACCCAGCGTGAGTCGCACTGCGATGTCGCGCGGTGAGCTGGAGTGAAGTGGCGGACCTGCCTGCGACCTGGTCCCGTCTGGTCTGGTCTGGTCTGGTCTGGCGAGGTCCGCAGCCGCCGCGGCGCTGAGTGGTGCGTGCCCTGCCGTTCCGTCGGCAGCCCCGCCTCTGAAGGTCCGGCCCGGCGGACTGGCGCACCTGAACTGCGGCGCCATCCGCTCGCTCCCCGCCCCCCGCCCGCCCCGGATCGCCGCAGTCTCTTCGCGCTGCCGACATGCGCGGACAGCGGCCGGCATACCGTCGTCGCCAGTATGCGCGGGCAGCAGCCGGCTCGCGGTCGCGACACCGTCGCATGCACAGACATAGCCTGCCCAGCCTGTGCGGTCGCACCCCTCCGGGTCGTGCTCCGACGAGCGGGATGTCACCTTCGTGGTTGTGACCGGCTTATTGCGATACAGTGACGACAGCGTGCGACCCCCCATCCGAATGTGTGACCACCCAGCTGGGCAGCTCGGGTTCGGCTGGTCCACATGCCAGCCACTGTTCGGTGTGAAGTGTGCGAGGAAGTGCATACCCACCGACGAGCAAGGCACACATATTTAGCAGACTCCCGACGCGTCTTCTCGCCGTTGATCTGCGGCGAGTCATTTGACGCACGACTGACATGGCCACTGGCGTCTCTCGTAATAACGAAACGCGTACAATGGTAAATACGGCGTCGATCTCCGACTCGTCACCGGATGCCCGCCTACCGCACTGCCAGCATGACAGCAGGTGACACGGCCAAATGCCAGGGACCACACAGCCGGCGACCGGAGTACATGTGATGAAGTGCAACAGGCCTGACCTACACGGATACTCATGAATGTGGCTGAAGCCTAAAGGTCGCACATGGCGAGGCGGCCAGTGAAGCGGTTATGGCATATAAAGCCGGTAAGTCCAAAGGCCGAATGGTCACTTGTGAACGGCCAGACGTCAGCTGCCCGACCGGGCGCGCTAAGACAACGAAATGCTTTCTATTCTCCTCAGACACTTCTGTTTCTCATCCCGGCGCAAGCCGAGCCAGACGGCAGGGAAGCACAAGCCAACATCATCAGGACGAACCGGCCGCCACCTGCCGCGCGCGCCGCGCTCAGACAGCCGGCCGCGCTGCCCTCCGGCCGCCACCGCTGGCCCGACGCGCGGCGCCTCGGGACACCGCCGCGCTCTGCCATTGTATGCTAACGCCCCGCCGGTGCGGCGTGCCGCCCCATGAGACCCACCGCCCCGCTCCAGATCCCTGACGAGCTCAGCCTAGTCCGCTCCAGCCACCGACTCGAGAGAATGCGAATAGCTACTCTACAAGTCGGCGGCTGTGGCCGATGTGGCACAGATGATTGAGGTCGTCGGGTTCGGGGCGTCTCGACGGCCGGGGTCGCGTGCGCGGTGCAGATGGTTACCAGTGTATGTGCGGGAGACCTGCCACCGCTCACGTCCCGGAAGACGCCGACGGTCTCGGTGATGCTCTCCGTGACACCCTGAAGGCGCCAACTCTCGGAGAAGCTGTCAGACACACACCCGTCTCCCGTGTCGGAGTTTATGCCGATGCTGGTGGCTTCACGAAACTCCACAGGAAATGGAGTTTGCATCACATTATTCTCCCGTGTCGGAGTTTATGCCGATGCTGGTGGCTTCACGAAACTCCACAGGAAATGGAGTTTGCATCACATTATTCTTGCAATCACTTTGATTTTTCCTGAGACACCAGGCGGATATTTACATTACCTCACGGCTTGGCCAGTCGCAGACGGAGAAGCTCGGCGCTTTATTGGACCGGAGTCGTGTGAGTCGATAGCCTACAGCAGCGACTCCCTCAATGACGTCACGGTACACGCCAATCTAGATTACACCACGTGACGCCCACTGAGCTTCGCAACGTAGACGTTCCTTGGCGCTCATATCGATCAGCTTACCGGCAGAGGTTCACTAATCGACCATTCACGCGCAAAGCCAGGAACACTGTTGGGAGGTCTTGCACACTGCAATCTGGTTCCATTTCACAAAGCATTTGACTAATTTGAATCAATGCGACGAAGCTTAACGCGGTTACAATTTTTATCCAGAAAACTACTTTCAGTGCAACAAAAGGCATTGGTTAAACGATGTTATAAAGCAATCATTCGCATATATTACGAAAATGTTAAGTTTCATCAAGGATGTGTCATGCAAATATGTAATTAGCGACCCCATGGCATGTCCTAACAGTGGCTTGGCATCACCGTTTACCTTAACTTGGCCCCCTTGATATAAATTCCATGATATGCGACCGAAAAACCACAGCCGCCATTGTATCCTCGTGCGCTTCGCGGACAATGCCACAAACACACACAACTGAAAGGCATTATTACACCATAAACATTGTCAGCTTTGGTTTCTCTCTTAATCTCTTGACTGTAACGCTTAAAAAAATAAAATGACGCAGTTCGGCATCTCCCCAGAACCACAACAGGACAAAAGTAACAGCGGACGTGGGAGAATACTTTGAATCACCACCGACAATGCCCCGACGTTCGGGGCGCAACGGAATCGCACAACACATTGTGCCGCCAACCGACGCCGAAGACGCTGGGTTACCGGGACGATGATTCGTCTAACTGTAACCAGAACTCGTGCATGTGGTCGCGAACAAAGCTGTCGAACACCTCTTCCAGCTCCTTCAGGTACTTCCTCCCGACGCTCCCCTTCTGCAACACAGCACCGTTGGCTTAGCGCCTCCGCCAACCCGCCGCCGAACAGCATGAGCGGCGTGGCCAGAGAAGCACGCTTTACCAGCACTCGCCGCCGGCGATGGATGAAGCAGAAATGCATCATATGAAGCACGGACGAGCAATCGTCATTGTCATCTGTCTGTTGCACATGACATATCCACTAATGCTTAGTTAGATGCAAGGGACGAAAAACGGTACGTATGCCCGTCTTTCCACGGAGCTGGAGGTTATGAGGATTTCCAGCTCCATGCCAGCTTGTCATTTTGCTTGCATGTACACGCACAATTACTTACTCGTTACCAAGGCTACTGTACACTTTTTGACAATCCTATTCAACGTATTGGCAAGCTCTTGAAGCGACTACGAAACACTAAGCTCCCGGCTTTCAAAATCAGTGGCTATCCTACCAGCAGTGGTACTTACACATAAGTGACTTTTCTTCCCCCTTAGCATGCTTTCACGTTAGCAAAAACCATCAGTTTTTGTCCTAAGTCCAGGTGTGGAACTATGAATATCAAAAACAGGGTATTCCGCGCTTGCATATGTGTCAAAAACGGCATATTGATGTTCCAGCTTCAGCGCACTCGCAGCCCATTCTGGCACAAAGAAACGGGTTATCTGTAATTTGCTCCTGAAGGCATTTTGACGACATTAGGCAGCCAAATGCCACTGGGTTAAACATCACTAAAATTGTCTTGGCTATGTTTGCAGCAGAGTCGCCTGTTTCCGGCGTGGCCTTCCGCGGGAGAAGTCATGAGCTGGAGTCGGGCGGCGAGCCCTGGAGCTGGGCCCTGGCGGCCGGCACACGCCGCTGTCCGGGGAGTAGTCATGAGCTGGAGTCGGGCGGCGGGCCCTGGAGGTGGGCGGTGGTGACCGGAACACGCCGCTGTCCGGGGAGTAGTGGTGAGCTGGGGACGGGCGGCGGGCCCTGGAGGTGGGCGGTGGTGACCGGAACACGCCGCTGTCCGGGGAGTAGTGGTGAGCTGGGGACGGGCGGCGGGCCCTGGAGGCGGGCCCTGGCGGCCGGCATACGCCGCCGTCCGGGACGCACCGCACGGTTTCCCCTCCGTTATGGTAGCTGTCCGGTCCAGCCGCGCCCGTCACGTGACCTGGCGCCGGCGGGCAGTGAGCCAGCGGAGGCCGCGGCCGCGCAGCCGTCCGGCAAACTATCGGTGACACGTCACAGAATCGATCCCAGCTGGAGTACGCACCTTCAGGGACCGTATCATGTCCATCAGACGCTTCAGCGCCTTGAGGAGGTCCATGAGTGAGGTGTATTTCCCATGGCTCAGGCGCTCCTTGATGTCGTCCAGGCAGATCGGGTCCTTGAGTTTCCTCCACTCTGGCAGTAGCTGCGTAACACCGTACGGAATATACCCACGACACCAGAGCGTGCACTAAAACCAAACGTAACGTACATGGGCGGAGCGGGTCAGACACCGTTCAAAAAAGCTCCAACATCGCAGTCCCACTTGTGTACACAATATAGGAACTGTACAGTATTTCCATAAAATCCAGGCTTCGTGTAGGTAGGTGCGTAAAGGAGGGGACAAGCCCAATAATCCTAACATTCCCATGTCCGTGCAAATGGCTTCGTTCACCAAGAATAACTTTCTAAAATGGACGGACGCCCGCGGGCCGCACTCACCTCCAAGTTACTGCGGCTCCTGAAGTAGAGGCAAGGATAATAGGCGGCATACAGCTCGAGCAGCAGGCGGCGTGCCATGAGGAGGTCGGCGGAGGCCAGGAGCCGCTCAGGGCGGGGGCGGTCCGGCCCGGCCAGCCGTGGCGGCTCCGAACACAGCAGGCACCGCCACTGGCCTCTGGGGACGCGGCAGAGCAAGGCGTTGCGCACGCTACTGGTCCGACCGGTCACGTGCTGCACACTGCACAACATGACAAGGCCGTGCTTTAACCCACTGTGCACAGCACCGAGGGTTTGCTGCGCAGTGTGGGTCAGGGCGCCGCGACCAGGCTGCCTGTTGCCTGGCCAGTGAGCTCATGCTCGTGCTCATACCCATGTCCTCATTAGCTCATGCTTTGGCGAGAATACACGGTGTCCAAAAGATGACCATCGAAGGCAAAGAATACAACCGCCCTGTGCTGCGGCTCCCACATGGTGGCCTCACCAGGCGGAGGGCCCTGCGCCCTGCAGGCCCTGCCGCTGCAGCTGCAGCCACCTCAATAACTCCTCATGCTCCGCAGAGCGCCACGTGGGAGTCCTCCGTTCGCCACACCACGGGACCCACCATCCCACCGATCACGTGACAATCCTCTGTTCGCCACACCACGAGACCCACCATCCCACCGACCACGCGGCGATCCTCCGTTCGCCACACCACGGGACCCGCCATCCCACCGACCACGCGGCGATCCTCCGTTCGCCACACCACGAGACCCGCCATCCCACCGACCACGCGGCGATCCTCCGTTCGCCACACCACGGGACCCACCATCCCATAGACCACGTGACAATCCTCTGTTCGCCACACCACGGGACCCACCATCCCACAGACCACGTGACAATCCTCCGTTCGCCACACCACGAGACCCACCATCCCACCGATCACGTGACAACCCTCCGTTCGCCACACCACGGGACCCACCATCCCACCGACCACGTGACAATCCTCCGTTCGCCACACCACGGGACCCACCATCCCACCGACCACGTGACAATCCTCCGTTCGCCACACCACGAGACCCACCATCCCACAGACTATGTGACAATCCTCCGTTCGCCACACCACGAGACCCACCATCCCACCGATCACGTGACAACCCTCCGTTCGCCACACCACGGGACCCACCATCCCACCGACCACGTGACAACCCTCTGTTCGTCAAACCACGGGACCCACCTACCCATCGGCCACGCGGCGATCCTCCGTTCGCCGCACCACGAGACCCACCATCCCACCGACCACGCGGCGATCCTCCGTTCGCCACACCACGGGACCCACCATCCCACCGACCACGCGGCGATCCTCCGTTCGCCACACCACGGGACCCCACCATCCCACCGACCATACGCTCCATCACTGACCAGCTGTCGCGATCCCACCCGCGCCAACTCACTCCGCGTCGTCCTCGACCTCGCCGACGTAGCAGTCGCGGTGGAAGGCCCGTTCGCAGTAGTCACAGAGCACCAGGTCGCCGCCGTCCCAGCAGAGGACGCAGTAGCTGACGTTGGGGGAGCCCGGCCCGCGCTCCGGCGGCCGGTACAGCAGCTCGGCCGCAAACCCGATACCCAGCGGGTCGTTGGTGCGGTTCCAGGGCAGCGGCTCGCCAGACGCGTCCATCGGGCGCACCACGTGCGGCGAGGCAGGCGGCGCGGTGCCAGACGCACTGCCCACCGCTGGCGAGACGCTCGACGACGGAGGTGATGGGGCACCGGGAGCGGAGGACGAGGACGAGGCACCGGAGGAGGACGACGAGGACGACGAGGACGAGTTCTGCGAGCTGGGAACCGAGTCCGAGTCCGAGGAATCGTCCGAGACGGCCAGATCATCCATCAGCGAGGGCCGGGCGGGCGTGGCGTCGCGCCCTTCCGCCGGCCGGCCGCCGGCCGCAGCAGCGCCCTGGTCTGGTGGCAGCGCCGGTGGCGCCAGGGGACTGGCCTCAGCAGGCAGCGCGACCAGTGGCGGGGCGGCGGGAAGCAGGTCGGCCGCTGCCGACGGGTCCGGCTCAGGCGCCTCCTCCGCGACCAGCTCCACCTCTGTGCCAGTGCGCAGCGGGTGACGGTGGCCACGCGGCGCGCAGTCGTCCGGGATGAGCTGGTCCGTGGCGCCAGTAGCCGTGGCTACGGGCACGGCGCGTAACGCTGGCAATTGCACAAGGAAATACCGGCACCATAACGTAAAATTGCCATTCATCCATAATTCCATCGAAACTAAAATGAACCAAGCCGGCATTGCAAGAGGCGGTGCAGTCACAGGCTAGACGCGCAATTATTCCCAGACGTGCGCGTCCACCACGCACCATCTGTGCCTCCGTTCCACACCGCCTGAACAAGATGTGCGGCGCACACAGCCAGCTTCCCTACCCATCGAACAAACCCATCACGCAAAACAACGTAACCACTTCATCACAGCCCAGCTCCCACAACGCACCACGGAGCCGGAGCCGAGCCTCGAGCCCCGCAGTCGCTCACCGTCGCGCTCCGAGCCGGCCAGCAGCATACTGTTCAGCAGGTCACGCAGCGGCGTATCGACGCTGACGCCTGCGCGGCTGACCTTGTTGCCGCGGTCGTCCCGCAGCAGCGAGGGCGGCCGGCAGACCGGCGGCTGGGGCTGCGGCTGCGGCTGCGGCTGCGGCTGCGGCTGCGGCTGCGGCGGCGGCGGCGGCGGCGGCGGCGGCGGCGCCGGGCTCAGCGGCCGCTTCTGGGTGCGACCGCGCTCCTCCGGCGGCCGGCCGGACTGCGGCTCCGAGGGCAGGTCCGCGACCGCGCCAACTTCCCGCCGCACCCGGTCCGCTTCAGCGCGGCGGTCGGGGGCGGCGACCAGCTCCGTGCGTTCCGCGGTTCGGTTCGGACCGTGCCCCGGGGCGGCGGCCTCCTCCCGCCGTCCTCGGCCCGCCTCCGGGCAGCACCCCCAGACGGCTGTCGCGTCCCTCGGCTGCTGAGATTGATCAGGACCGTGCCGTATGGCGGCGGCGCCACCTCGCCCGCGTCCCCGACCTCTTCCCCGACCCCGCCCGAGTCCGCGTCCCCGACCTCGTCCGCGCCCCCAGCCCCGCTCCCCGCCCGTCCGTTGGCGCGAGAGGGTGTCCATCAGGCGCGCCCGCGCTCTTCCCACACCCGACTCCTCGCTCCTCCGACGCTTGCGAGTCGGCTCGCCCGCGGCCCCGCCTCCCTCTCGCGCGTGCAGCAGGGCCATCGATTTCTGGATCTTCTGCCGGAGCGCAGCCTTCCAGGCGGGCTCGGCGGTGACCGCGGCTGGCTCTGTCGTCACCACGTTCTCCAGCACGTCCACCTTGCTGTCGACGAACACAGCATTGTCGTCGTCTGTGCCCCAGTCCAGCGCCACGCTGCGCCACACCTCGTCGTTCGAGCCCGGCTGGCTGTGACCGGACGCGCTCGCCGGCGCATGCTCCGCCGCCACGTCGCCCGACACCAGCACCGGCATGTGCACGATCACCATCTGGCGCGCGCCCGCATCCAGGGCCGGCAGCGCGGGCGGCGGCGACACCAGGGCCCTGTGCTCTTGGGGCAGAGTGGGAGTGTGGTGCGCGGCGGAGGCGCCGCCTCGTCCACGCCCCCGACCTCTTCCCCGGCCTCGCTCCCGGCCCGTCCGCTGGGTCGTGAGGACGACCAGCGGGCGCGGGCGCGCGCGCACGCTGGCCACGTTCGTCCCTTCGCTCCTCCTGCGCTTGCAAGCCGGCGCGTTCGCGACGGCCTGTGCGTCCACCGCGTTCTCCAGCACATGCACCTTGCTGTCGACGAACACGTCGCTGTCGTCGGCCTCGCCACCCGCGCCCAGTTGGAGGCGATCGGGCTCCACCAGCAGCGCCTGTACCGCCGCCTCGGTGCCGGGCGTAAGCACCGGCACGTGCGAACTCGCCACGTCCTGCTGCCCGTCGTCGACAGCGGCCGGCGCCAGAGCCGACGGCACACTGGAGGCTCGGGCGGCGCGCGGCAGACCCGACAGCGCAGCTGATGGCGGGATGGAAGCTGACAACGACGAAGACGCGTTCGGAACCAGCACGCCGGCGGCGACAGGCGGCTGGACTGACCGAGCTGGCGCTGGGCCGGCGGCGGCAGCCGGCTGGACCTGCTGCCGCCCGGACGGGGCCGGCGCGGTGGTAGCGAGCGAGGCGGTGCACACTGGTGGTACGCTCCCCGCGCTGGGTGCCGGAAGACTTATCTGCAATAAAGTCATGTTTTAAGCACGTTGCAGACAAGCGGGGTTTGTGGCTGAGCGCTGTGCGCTTTTTGCCACTACGTAAGGCACATGCAAAACTCACCGCACAAGACCGCAAGTCAGTACGACGCGTCTCTTTCGCGGCTCCGAAGCGTAAAACTTCCAACTCCTTTTTAAAGTTGACAAAACAGCTCGACTAACGCGCACGCACCTCCGGCGCCCCATCTCCCGCGTCCCTCACCTGCGCCGTCTCTTCCGCTGCACGATCATCGCGCCTGGACCCCGACAGGCTAACGGACGGCAGGGGCCGCTCGCCCGCTCGGTGCGCCCGCTCCCCAGATGTCCGCTGTGATCTGGGGTCTGAGCTCCACACCACTAATGGGTCGTCACTGTCCTCCGCTGCTAGGTCTGTCGGGCTCAGCTCCGGCGGCGGCCACTGGGTGGGCTGCTGTTTACGACGACGCTTCTGCTGCTCTAGCTGCTGTTGCTGCTGTGGCGGCTGCTCCGACTGATGTTGCTGCTGCCGTTGCTGTCGCCCTGGCGGCTGCCCCGGCGGCTGCACTGACCACTGTTGTCGCTGCTGCTGTTGCTGCTGTTGTCGCTGCCGCTGTTGCTCCGGCAGCTGCACCGATGGCTGTTGTTGCTGTCGCGGTTGGTGCTGCCGCTGCTGCTGCCTCCAAGCCTGAGCCGGCTCGGACATCTGGCCGCCCGACTGTGGCCAGCTGGCGGCCGGCACGCCGGCCTCGGCGCCGTCCGACCGCCAGCCAGCGGCCGCACTCGTACGCTGAAGCCGCGCCGCGGCCGCCACTCCGGCCGCTGGCGCGGCTTCAGTGCTGACGAACGTGCTGACCACTCGGCGGTGCAGCTCGTCCACCAGGCTGCGCAGCTCGGCCGAGACGTGCGGCAGTCGCGCCACGCTGCGGAACATCAGCTTCATGTAGGTCATAGCGAACTCAGTGTTGGCGCGCTGGTGACAGCCAATCACCTGGCGCGAGGCCGCCAGGAAGGCGCGGCATATGGCACGCTTCGTCTCCGGCTGCAGACACGTGCCGCGGTCGTACAGCAGCACCGTCATGAGGTCGCCGACGCCTGCCGGTCAGCCGGGAGACACCAGCGACTGTGAGCGGCTGTGCGCGCGGAGGAGCGGACGGCAGCTGCGGGCACCGGTCGCCAGCACCGCACCATCGCTCGGCAGCGAGAGCCGGCCGCGGGGCCCCGCCCAGGCGACATTACTGAAATGCAATAACGAATCCGTGCACGGCATGCCACAATCCAGCAACGAGACGTCTGACGACGTGGGCCCGCCGCGAGGAGGGCCTGGAGAAGCTGGCCTGACACTGCGACAGCCTGAGCCTGTCCCGTGCGCCCAGCGCTGAAGTGTGACGTGAAACAAGTCTCGCCCACAACCGCGCTGATCCTGGGCGCACCTGCACCACTCACGCCGCATCCCTCTGCCCGACGGAATGAGCCTTAACCCCATCCTTACGACTACCACATGGCATTCACGTCGGCTGTCGGCAATGTGATCAGCACCACACGTCTAACCGGCCCCGACGGACTATCACGCCCGCTGACGCAAACGGCACTGATCACAACTGCATTTCAAAGCACGGGGAACCTGCTGCGGCTGGCCATGGCCGGCCCGCCTGGGCACCAGCCCAAGAGCCCCCGCTTCGCTCGCTCACGGTCTATGCCGAAGACGCGACGCATGGTGAGCTCGGGTGGCAAGAGGTCCGGCTGCTTCAAGTCTACCGACGCCAGCCGCTTGGCCAGCGCCGTCACGTGCCTGGAACACCGCCGCAGGTCAGCCGACACGGCGCTGGGAGCACAGGTCAGCACAGACAGCGGGAAACAAAACACGTCTAACCTGGCTATATCTAACCAGCCTTGATATTCAGATTCGACAAGACTCAGAACGCAGCAGATCGCGAAAAGTTGGAAAGCTCTGCCAAGCAGCAGTGGTGGTGATGGGGGGCACAAATATGAACCTCCACATGCAGATCAAGTAAGGTTCTACAGTAAGCGCAGCCTCAAGCAACGCGATGCACGCCAAAAACAAAATACTACAGGACGTCACAACTCCCCTTCCCTCGCACCCACCCAGCGCGCTCCTAACGCCAAGCCACGAGCCCCAAGCCCATCATGCCCGGGCCGCCCGCCGCGCGGTGGCTCAGCCCAGGTCGGCTTCCGACCGACGCCGGTAGCCGCACCTGCTGTAGTGGACGCTGGTGGTCGGTCGGCGGCTGTCCAGCAGGCGGCCCACCAGGTTGGCACAATGGGCGGCGCGCGCCTGCACCAGCGAAGCGGCCGCCAGCTGCCCCTCCAGCTCACGGCCGAAATCGTCGTGTCTCTGGCGGCCCGTCTCCACCTGACGCAAGAAGAAGGCGCGCACCAGCGTCTGGTACCTGCCGGCCGGCCGGCGTCAGTGGCGGCCACGGTGCGGCGCGACGCACCAGCCCGCGGGACGGTGCGGCGGATCTGGCTATCCAGATGCTGCGGCGGCGCACGGGGTCACCTGAGTGCACTCGGGGTCGGCGCGGGCGGAGCGCGGCCGACAGCTCCTCCGCGGCCGGCGTCCGGAGCAGCACTACCAGCCGCCCGGCGCGACGGCAAGCTCACAGCACAGGGATGGGGAAGACAATGTGAGGGATTGCTACGCACCGTTCATACTCCGCACGAACGCTGGCTGTGCTCTTCTGCTTCTCATCGGCGCATTCCAGCATCTGAGACTTCAGTTTGGCGATTTCCACAGAGACATTCATCTTGACCCCGCTGGAAGAGGCAGATTCTTTCAGCGACTTCGACAATGTTTGGCGCAAACTAAGCGATCTCCGACCTGTTGCCAGTGGGGCAAAATAATACTTATCCATCTGTCATGGATGCGGAACGGACGCTGGGTCCGACATTGGCACAGGAGGTCCGTACGACGCCGCGGAGGACCGAGCGGCACGTGACGGAGCAGCAATATACCTAGACGTGCCCCTTAACTTAAAAGAAAATGACGATCCATAATTACCACCAGAAGCGCTAGACGCATTGGCAACGACGCAGTAAGACCGACAACACACACAGGGCGACTCAAACCTTGCTTCGGCGCACGACATCGGCCCTCTCCCATCACAAGCGGACGTGGCCCACGCACACCAACACCGGCCGCGCCGCCGCCTCCAGCCGTGGTCGTGCTGACCTCATGCCGTCCAGGCAGGAGCGCAGGGCGGCGCGCACCTGGGCCGCCTTGTCCGCCAGCGTGGAGGAGGCGTGCGACCGGTGGGCCGACAGGATGCACTCGCCGCACGCCAGCACCTCGCACCCGTCGCAGTAGTAGTCGAACGCCTGCGAACGGCACGCGGCTGAGAGTCGGCGGCGGTCGGCGCGGCGCCCCGAGGACGAGCACGACAGCTGGACAGTCGTCCGGCACTGCCGACCGCACTCAGTCGACAGATGAAGTGCGGCGGTTGGAGTCGGCACGCCCGAAGAGCGGGGCGAGAATGGAACCCACGCAGATGCATGGACGATGCTATGTTTGAAATACATAAATGTTGACCCAGGGCCGCCAGTGCAGTGAGCGGACGCACCTTGTCATGCTCAGGGCATCGGTCCTCCTGCTTGGCGTCCGGCAGCAGCTTCACCTTGTGGTCCCACGTGGCCTTCGTGATCTTGTGCGCCTGCCAACGTAGCAGTGGGCCGTCAAAAGAGCGTCCCGAGTTGGCAATGTCGGTTACTTCCATGGGATAGCCACAAAACCTGCACTCACGGACGTCCCGGTTTTCGGCCGACTTGAAGACACATTTGGCACTGTTGGTCGGCCACGGAATGAAAACAGCCACGACAGCCAGCTGGGAAGTACGGCAAAATCCTAGATGCCAGTGGGCCGACAGACTGCCAACGCACAGCTACAGACACGCCAGTCTGAGTGGCACGCCGGCCTGAGTGGCGCGGTGGTCTGAGTGGCACGGTGGTCTGAGTGGCACGGCGCGCCGTGGACGGCTGGCTCTGCCGTCCCCGGCCCCAGAACGCCAGACAAGGACAGTGGCGCTGTGTCAGCTGAAACAAGCTTACAAGGGGTGGCCCCAGAGCGTGAAACGTGAGACAGTGACACTCTATCAGCTGGGATAGGCCTGCAAGGAGTGACTCCAGAACGTGAGACAAGAACAGTGGCTGTGTCAGCTGGGACAGGCCTGCAAGGCATGACTCCAGAACATGAAACAAGAACAGGGACCCTGTCAGGTGGGACGGGCATGAACGACGTGGAACCTTTTAGAGGGGAAAATACAGGACAGCTGTCACTGAACAGCACTACCATGCCACATCTGCCAACGACGTACACCTGTCTGCCACGCGCCCCAACACCGGGCTGCAGCAACTGCATCACCGTCGCTACGGCATCTCCAGACCAGCGCTGCCAGCTGCCGCCACCTGCGGTGCCGCCCGGCGCGTGGACTCACATCAATGCAGTTCTGGCAGAGGTCGGTCTGGCAGTCAAGGCACGAGCCGGCGACGACGCTGGCGCTGACGCCCCGCTCTGAACACTGCCCGCAGCCGGCCGCCTGCTGCCGCGCGTGCGTGTCGCGCAGCAGCTCCTCCAGCAGCGGGTGGTCCGCCACCGAGGGCGACGTGGTCTGGCAGAGGGCGCACTGCACCTCTCCCCCTGAAGCACATCAGACACCATCAGATGGGAGGTACACTGAAGGATGATGATGGTGATGATGATTTGGGCTTTAGAGCGTGCTGACTGCTCTGATCATGTGACGCCCATACATTGGGTACATTGGACCTCAACCACAGGGCACATCAGAGTTACTGTTTGGCACAGGGTGTACTGGATCTCACCTGCTAGGGCACATCAGTCACTGTCTGGCAGAAGGTATACTGGGCCTCATCCCCTATGGCACATCAGCCACTGTCTGGCAGAGGGACAAATGGACCTTATCCCCCAGGGCACATCAGAGTTGCTGTCTGCCAGAGGGTGTACTGGGCCTCACCCCCTAGGGCACATCAGTCACTGCCTTACAGAGGGTGTACAAAGCCACATCCTACAGAATGCAGTCACAAGTTGCAACAATGTACACAGATGCACGCCAGTCATGCTGCGATGTCCTGCCCACTGGAAAATGGCAGAAAGGCCCATCACGACAGCACAGGGAGCCCACATGCTGAGGTGGAAAGATCAGCCGTTTGCATCACAGCCTGAGTCTGTAGCGCGCGTCAGCGACCGGCAGTACTGACCTGAGCCACTCTCACCAGCACACAGCTGACAGACAGTGTGTAGGCAGGCGGGCAGCAGGCGCGGCGCCGGGCCGCCGTACTCCAGGTGCTGGCCACAGCGGGCGCAGCTGAGGAAGCCACGGGCACGGCTGGCGGCCAGCGTCGCCTCCTCCTCCACCACCACCTCCGGGTCCGGGTCGGCGGCCGTGCCGGAGGTGGGGCCAGGGTGTGCGGCTGCTGTTGCCACTGCCCCACCTGCCTGGCCACTCCCCTCAGACATTGCCACTGGAGGCTGGGTGACTGTACTGTACCTGCAGAATCACCACATGATTAGTGCACTGTAGCTGAAGCCTCAGCCAAAAACCTTCAACTTGTTGATGAAATTTCAGCAGAGGCCCCAAATTTGTCACTCTTCAGTGTGGAGTGTGCAAAGTTCAGGGCCTAAAATAAGCCAGTTGCATGTTCTTTCACCACAAATGACCTGCAGAGAAGCTAATTCTAGCTCCAACTTTTTCACTCCATCACAACAGAAAAACATTGATGTTTGATAAAAGGCAAAACCCATGCCAGCAAGGGAGGCCCAATGACATGCTCCACTTGGTGGCCAACCTTGCAGGATTTCAAGATCAACCAGCACACAATTGGGCCAGGCCTGGGGACATAGGCAAGACAATGACTATGAACCCTCCCTTCTGATTCAAGGCATTTGCCCCAAGTAACAGGCAATTTTATAAAATTTGGGCTGCTCCCATCTCCTGCAGAAAATTTTGGTTACATGCCTGACTCAGTTGCAACAAGTTGCAAAACAAATAGAAAGTGTTGCCACAAACTGTTAGATGATAATCAGCACCCATTCACAAAAAACATACTTGGAGTTTGAACATTCAGCATTTTCCAGCTTGTAGCTCATAAATTGCTATGATTTGTTCCCTTCTATACACTCCCTTATTCTGCCAGTTTCTCAGTACCTCCCACTATCCAGCAGTTTACACAAATATCACCAGGTGCTTAAGCTGGCACACAAACTGCCAAAAACCTGCACTTTAACCAAGGAATGCAGCCATGCCTGCATAGCAGCAACAGCCCATAGCACACGTTCAGTGCATGTGCAACACAAATCCATGTACTTAAAATGCTATGTGGTCCCAGGTCTCCACCAAGTTCAGCATATAGAGTCCATGTTTCAGGGTAATATTATTTTTGAGAGGCAATTTCACCAAAAAGTGTTCCAAAATATTTTTCTGCAACAATATTTTGAAAATCAATCACAACTTGACCCAGCCTGAGTTCATCACACTGAGTGACACACTGATGTCACATAAGCATGACACAGGGCACAAATTTTGTGTTAAACCCACATCTTGCTAGGCTGAAAGTGACACCACAAGAGACCAAATCAGCCCTAGTTTGCATGAATGAGCAGTGAACACCTGCCTGGCAGATCTCTCATTGAGACAGCTATATAGACTTGCTGCCTGCTCCCTCAGGGGCAAGACAACATACAGATGCCGCGCAACTAAGTTTGGAGTCTCAGGTTTTGCTCATTCTCAAACATACATAACCATACGCATTGCTTGAAACCAATGACCATCAGGTGTTTCTGGCATACGAATGTCGGTAGAGTAATGGTTAACGCATCTGAGTTAACCGCCACGCGTCTGGAAACCAGAGGTACGGGGTTCGATTCCCCGCAGTGCCCGCCCTTCCTGCCTGGGTGAGACGCAGGCTGCGCCATATGGCCTCAGCAGCTGAACGCGTCGTAATGCCCCAATGACATTCACATACCAGCGTAGGCCTCGCACTATGCAAAAGGTCTGCTGCAACTAAATATAGCACGCACGCTACATAACACCGATGTGAACGGACGCACAAGACATTTGAACATAGTTCTACCACCTCAAACATCCACTACGTCTCTCATATAACGATAAAATAACATTTGTATTCGTACCGGCCAACCACCAACCCTTTTCCGCCGCCACAACCTGCTTCAACCTTTCCTGGCGCGTCTGCCAGCTAATTCCGCGACGACGGCCCTGTTCGATCCAAGGCCATAGAACAGGTTCGATCTGTCGTCAGCATGTTTGTCATCAGCAACCGTGGTACAAGGTAAAATGCTATGTGACGTCATGCATCGACTGACGATGCCGACACAATTTTTTGTCAGCCCGTCAGAAAGGAGAGAGAATCGGTTGTTCCTTAACTGAAAAATTTTAATTTGTTTTTTAGTCGATGCAAATAGAAAACGTCCGCCATTTGGGGATCCCCAGTTCCAACAGTTTGCAGGTTTCTCCGGCTGAGAGGAGGGGTGTACGGTTACTCTATGTACAGGCAAGCCGCCGTTAGCTCTGCGCTTTCAAGCCTGCGCTGCCAAGGGGCGATTTCAACGCAAAATGTGGTGTCCGTTTATGTGACATTTGCGTTGTAAGCAGATAGCAGAAGTGCCATCACCTATGTACTATAATCGTCCTTATGGCAAGGTTGCGCTTCTAAAAGTATTTCAAATTGGACGCCGTATTTGTTCAACTCACCATCTCCATCGATCCACGAGAATTGAATGAGACACATTGGGGTCGACCGAAAAATGGAACTCGAAATCAAACGAGCGTGCTATGAGCAGCAGATAGCCCGATACAAATCCTATCTATCGCATGTACAGTGACATTTTTTCATTTGAATTACATGTATGCTGTACAAACAGTGGTGTAGGCAGGGGTGACGGGGCACATGTCTCCCACTTTAGGCTCCGGGGGGCTCTTCGGGGCTCTTGAAACCTACAACTAAGAGTCCGATTTGAAGGCCCGAAGGGCCCGAAAAGCCAGCTGGAAGTCCCATTCAGGAGCCTCAGCCCGCAGGACCGGGCACTCCAATGCCAGCCAGGTGGCCCTGCGCACTGATCAAGGCCCTGCTGAGCCGATAAGGGCCTATAGTTCGGTCAGACACCACGAGTAACGCACAGTCAGATCTGCGGCGGCATGGACCTAAGGGCTCATTTCCCAAGCGGGAACAAGGCTGGAGCCAACGATTGACGTTGATCGGGGCCCAACAGCGCCTAGCAGGGGGTCTGTGTTGTCAAGGGGCCCCGAGTTGGCCAGTCATGGTTCGAGGAGGCCCGAAGAGCCGAGAGGGTCCACTGGGTCCGACGATCAGGGGTGCGATCCGAGGGTTTAAGGGCATAAGGGGCTGGTCAGCATTATTCAGGGGCCCCATCTGCGAACGCGGACACGCAGATAACGGTCACAATGCCCTTTGCGTCGATTGGAAGCCCCTGAGTCGGTATAGGCCTATATATCGATCATGTACCACTGTAACGCACAGTCGGCTCCGTGTCGGTATGGGCCTGAATACCCACTTCCCAATTAGCTCTAAAGCCGGGGCCGGTGATTTATACTGGCCGTGACCTTATGTCTGTCAGGGGCCCACAGCGCCTAACAGAGGGCCCTGTGCTCGCAAGGGCCCCGAGCCGACCAAGGAAAGTACTGGGGGTCTTGCTCTATAAGGATCGAAGAGATGCACGAGCGGCCCACGAGAACCGACGATCAAAAGCCCGGTTGGAAGGCATAGGGACCCCAAAGACTGCCTGTAGGTCGCATGGGGAATCGTTGCCAACAGGAGTGAGTCTGAAACTGAAAGTGACACCACAAGAGACCAAATCAGCCCTAGTTTGCATGAATGAGCAGTGAACACCTGCCTGGCAGATCTCTCATTGAGACAGCTATATAGACTTGCTGCCTGCTCCCTCAGGGGCAAGACAACATAGTGACAAGACAAGACAACAAGACAACAAAAATAGAGTGAGTCTGAAATATGAGTCAGAGGTCCTCTTGCACTATTTGAGGAACCCCTGAGACAATGCGGTCGTCTAAATCGGTCAGAGCCTACAAACACTGAACAGCCGGCTCCATGTTTTTCTAGGCCCTTGAGACCTATTTCCCTAAGCAGAAACGAGGCCGGGGTCCGCGATTTACAATGTTTAGGGATCCTGACACAACGAGGGGCTCCTTTGTCGGTCGGGGGCAACAGTGCCGAACAGGGGACCTGTGGTGACAAGTGGCCCCGAGCCGGCAGGATGTTTAGGTGAAAGGGTCTCTTGTGACCAAAGACGAAGGGCCCGACGGCATGGCTGAAGGGTCCGAAGGGCTGACAGTAGGTTACATTAAGGACCCCCGCTCATAGGGCCGTGCTCTCAAAGGTCAGTGAGGTGATCTCTTGCGCCGATGACGACACCTGAAACAACGTTTCTCCATTTCGGTCAGAGGCCATGCCCAACGAACAGTTGGCTCCGTGTTGGTGTGAGCTCTGGGGGCCCATTTTCTAACCAAGACAAGGCCCGGCCCGCGATTTACATTGATCGGACTTCTGTATCGTTCAGGGACCTACAATACCCAACAGGGCACTCTGTGTCAAGACGGGACCTCGAATCGGCCAGGGAAGATTTGCTCAGCAGAGGCGAGGAAGAGAGCCCCAATGGCAGATGTTAAGCCCAACTGGAGTCCGTGCGCCAATTATCTGACCACCTGCGACGAGCAGGGATAATGCTGCGTTAATGACGACTCACCCGTCGGTCCGTTGTTAACAGTCAAAAGGCCTCTCGCGTCAGGAAGCGGACTAATGTGATATGACATATTCCTCTAAGGGCATCCGGATCAGCAAGGGGATGCCGCCCTGTGTCGCCAGATCGACGTCTGAAAAAAAAAACACCGCGGTGGGACAGTTCAGCCCCTAACCGGGAAGAACCATGCGCCCCGTATTGTTGTACTCAAGACTCATCCCTATGGGCAGAATAGTGTTGTTTTTAAGGAGGCCCCTTTAACAGATGGCTTGGCTTGAGTTGCAGTTATCAGATGATGGCTTGGCTTGAGTTGCAACGATGGCTTGGGTTGCAGTTATCGTAAAACCGAACGGCGCTGGCCGCTGCAAGTAACGCCAGGGGATGGGCGTTGAGCGCGCAACAATAATCATCGTAAAATAATGCTTCGGAATGTCTTTTAAAATGAAGTTGTGCAGTATCAAAAATACACTGGGTAAATCTTTTGCTTTTTTGAGGATGTTCTCTGGGCAGATTAACAGTTACGGGAACGCGGAAAATAGAGACTTACCTTTACTCTTCCAGTTCCACCACTGGATTCCAGCACCACTCAGCGGTGCTATAAAGACCAGTACGTTATTGCCGTCAATCTAAAAACTGCACGGGTGAAATAGACACCCGGACTATCTCTGAATGTAAGATTTGGTGTCCTAAAGCGTTCTAAGGTACTTCTCTCAGATGCGTCACCATTTTTGTCCACCTATTGGTTACATCCTAAAGTCAGCCGCAGGACTGACGCTTCGCGGACCATGGAGACTGACGCCTGACGTCGAATTTTTCGTTGTGAGGAGATGCGAGCGCGCACGCTCAAAACTACGTTACATAACATGTATCACTAATCGATTCTGGCTGGATGTTGAACACAGTCAGAGAAAGATGGCGAATCCATGTTAATACAAGTTATTGACCCATTTTGATCTTCAATCTCCATTCGTACAATCCTTGCTATCTCTGTGCAACCCAGATAAAAATTCTGACCAAGTTTCTGAGTTTTGTCGGTTTAAAAAGACTCCAATGAAATTGTAACATGAAGAAAGCCGCTTATTTATTTCATGCAGTCATTTAACACATATTGTTCCCATCTTATTTGCTATAAACTGAAAGCAGAATTGTTCTCGCGGTAGCGTCTGGTCTATGTTCCAGTTATGGAATGTACAAATGTGAAACACACACACACACACACACACACACACACACACACACACACACACACACACACACACACACACACACACACACACACACACACACACACACACACACACACATATATATATATATATATATATATATATATATATATATATATATATATATATCCCAGTGGCTAGCTTTTCACCGTGGCCCACTGGTGGACGGAAATGAGGATGCTTCTGAAAGAAGTACTTTGAGCGCTTCAGGACATCATTTGTTATATTTAGGAGTCAGTCTGGCCGCATAATCTACGTGCACAATTTTTAAACTGATGATAAGAACGGATTGGCCCTTAAAGCACGGAGAAGTGTCGCAAGAATCTGGTGGTGGAAATGTAAGAGCATAGGTAGAATCTATATTTTTCGTGTTTCTGTAACTGTTTTCTGCCCATAATACAGAAACAGTTACTGATAAGAAGCTATGTAATATGGTTTTGAACATGCGCGCTCCCAAGCATAGGCATAGGAATGTTTCAAAAAGTGGGGGGAGGGGGGGCAAGCTCAGGGAGCACTTCAGAAACTTTTCTGGAAAACAAGCCTGATGACCGGGGAGAGGGAGGGGTAAAGATGGAGGTTATCGCTCTTTATTCAAATGTAGTGACTGCTATTCTGGATATGCATCTAGAGCCGATTCTCTCTGGTGCACACTCTTGCCTATCCGACTCATTTGTGCTATTCGGGAGATAAGGCTATCCAGCTTTCCAATATCATTCGTCCATTTCAACGTTGTCTTTCCTGGGGAGTCAAAAGTCCACGAGCGGGTAGGTAGGCATTTTGGACTATTGAGGAGGCATCTGTCTCCACAGGTTAGATGCCAAAATATGGCCTACGCATAGGCTGGTGATAATTTTGAAAAGTGAATTGATGGCTCACAACATAGCAGATTTTGCATGCGCCTTCATTTCGCTGACTGCCTTTTAAGAGATAAGGCTTGTTGCGGCATTTTAGGCGGAAACAGATTCGAAAGCTTGAAACTGACGAAGTCCTTATGACAAAAGCCATAGAATTGAAGATTCTCCTTTGAAAACCAGGCCACAGAATGAAGTTCTTCTGTCATATATTCCGTGTCTGAGCCCTGCTCCCGTCCGCGCGTCAGTGGCCACTGTCCTGGCCCGGCTGTCTCCGAATGACTGACCGCGAACTGATGGTATGACTGCTTTGTTGCACAGCACTGAATCAGCATTGCCACTAATTGGGATGTAAAACACGTGTTGGACACCTGCAACAGCATCTTTTTCCGAATTATCTTCCCCTACACCACACCACACCACACCAGAAAAATGCTGCCGGGAGGCTGCCTTCTTTAGGTATGAATTGACCCAACGGACATTTAATCGCCCGTCATTCAACGTAGATGACTTGATCTGATTACATGTGTAGACAGGGGGAAGCCAGAGCCTTGCTAAGAGGAACACAAGGTTGACAAAACCCCCGTTATGGTGACCCCCACAAAAAAGATCCCCGGATACCGTTTACTCGTTACAAGGTATACGGTTTTCTTCGTTTCATAGTAATTTTTTCATTGTAACTAGATCAGAAACTAGAAGCTACCGTGAAATCAATTCTGTTTACATTGACTGGGGGTCATTACATTGGTGAGGGGTCAATTTAACCCCCCTGAGATCTCGGGAAGAAAGAGAGCTAGATACACCAAATTCATATGGTGTATTGACCTGTACGTTAACTCACTTATGCTAAATTTTGAAGTTCTCAGGTCATGACTTTTGGGTGAATTAAGGTCAAACAAGGTCAGATTCCAATGCTAAATTTTGAAGTTCTCAGGTCATGACTTTTGGGTGAATTAAGGTCAAACAAGGTCAGATTCCAGGCTGGTCTCTAACGGCCCCCAGAACCTAGATAACTGCTTCTAAGCAAAGGGTTACATGTTCGGTTAAGGTCAGTGACCTTGTTTGACCTATTGAAGTTCACGGTGACCAAAATCATCCAAGACTGCTCTGAGCTTTGCACTTGAATAAGCGAGAAAGATTACGCTAGGCAGTATGTTTCTAAAGTAAAATGTTGACCTAGGTTTTTTTAGGTCAATGCCCTGTTCTGACCTCTAAGACGTCCATGGGAGACTATAACGCAGTTCCTGGTATCAATAAATCTCGAAATGAGCAACAGAAACTGTCCCATACAGCAAGCCCTAAAGTAATAAAACACGTTGGTTTTGACCTTGGTCTGACCCTTGTACCTGACCTTAGGTCAACATAATTTACTCATTCAATATTTGAGTTGCCTAAGAAAGCATCTCAGAGATGTATGGCTTCGCCTCATACTCCATTGTTGTATCAGATTGAATGATTCCCTTAAAGTTGACTTCGCTGAAACCATGGCCTGACTTCGACCTGCCATAGATCAGCGAGCTTACAAAGTACTTCTAGATTTATGATGTCAAACGATCCACTATTCAATTGTCTACAGCTATGCAAAACATGGGGCGGCTGCGCCGCGCCTTTCGGAAACCATTCTGGAAAACCTTCTGGGGGCGAATCAATTTGACCCCACCCGAGCGCGTGTTAGAATCAATGAACCGCAGAAATCAGGGGTTGACGACCGCATGGAATAAACCACCGATGTTCTTAATTTGCAATGGCTTAGTGGACTTTTTCTAAGCCGATAGAATTCAGAAGCTTTTCCATAACGTTCTATCCGCGTTTTACAGACATTGAGGACATCGCGAGGGTAGATTATAGATCTATATGGTTGATCGAAATTAAGGGGTGAAATTTTGATCGTAGATCGTGTGGTCAACATTGTGTATTAACATCGCCAAGCCATACTTGTCTGGATATGATTAACGTTTAGTCAAAATTCATTGGTGATACAATTTATATAACGCGTTTTTTAACATGCGTGCTCGCAAATCTTAGCAGCAAAAACCTCCACGCCAGGCGTTGCAGTCTCCATTGTCCGCGCAGCGTTGGGTCAACAGCCAATACTGAGCCGTGGCCAACGGGGGGACGAAAATGAGGACGCTTCTGAAGCAGTACCTTTCAACGCTTCAGGACATGAAATCCTACATTTAGAAGGCAGTCTGGGCACATATTTCACGAGTGCGATTTTTAGACGGATGATGGGAACGGATTGACCTTTAAAGCACCGCAAGGCGGTGCTGGAATATGGTGGCGGAACTGGAATAGTAAAGGTTGATTCTCTCTTTTTCGTGTTTCTGTAACTATTAATCTGTCCAGAAGACAGACTAATACGGCGCCCGCCGTCTGGTGGCACTAGCAGTGGCCGACGCCGTTCGGTTTTACGGAAGCTGTATCCCGATCATCGCTGTCCTTGCTTTCGAGGTTGCGGGCGGGCATGTTCAAACATTTTGATGATTTTTTCGCTAATCCATTCTGAAAAAAATGAACGTTCTTAGGCAAACATAGGATGGCCTTGTCCGTTTTCTCTTTAATTCATTGCGACCTACTCTATTCAAGAATAATGAGACCTCTCTATTCAGCAATAATGAGGCCCCTTATTTCATTTCGGGCAAGGTACCCATTGAGTAAAGCACCAAGGGCGCATTATCGCTTCCGGTTAAGAGCTGAAGGGCCACGCCGTCCCATCGCGAAGCGTCTCATAGCTGTCATTCTAGCGACACGGGGCGGGATCTTTTAGTCGATCCGGAGGCCATTGGAAGGATATATCATATCACACTGTTCCCCTCCCTGACACGGGAGGCCTTCTGACCCGCGCAGTTGGTCCTGGTTCAGCACAGGAACCCTCATTGACTCAACAACATCCCTGATCGCCAAAAGTGGTCCAATAATTGTCACGCAGGCTCCAGTTCCGCGTTTTTCTGCTTTCTTCAGATATATTGAGGAATCCCTAAATGCTGGTTGTAGATGAAATGGGGCCCAAGCTTGTACCAAGATGGCTAATCCATGCTCGTCTTAAAACGTCCAAGATTCTTTCAGAATATATATTGATAAAAGCGATGTAATATGGTTTTGAACGAACGCACTCGCAAGTCATAGCAACAACGCCAGGCGTTCAGCCTGGCGCTGCAGCTCCATAGGCCGCGTGGCGTCGGCCCGCAGCTGTGACACGAAGCGATGCTCAATAAGCAAACGAAAAAGATGACGCATCTTGGGAAGATGGCTGGTGAAGTAGGTAAATTGGCGTGTATATTTAAATGTGATGCAAAAGTAAGCTAAACACAACATTAACCTGGAAAGTGGTGGGGAGGGGGGGGGGTTCAGTTAACATTGCTGGCCTCCGGTCACCTTGAAAAGGGGGGGGGCATGGCCCTCCTGCCCCCCCCCCCCTATTCCTACGACCACGCCCAACCATACTGCCCCCAACAACATCGGTACGGCAAGGCTGCACCTTCCCGCACGAGCATTTTCTTTGCAAATCAGGCGCAACATTTCCTCAAACCACCACTCCAGTCGGCCCACCAGCACTGACTGATAGGCTGTCGGGAACCAACCGAAAACATCGAAATAAACTAAGACGTGTGTGTTGTACTGGCAGCTGATAGTCCGGTAACAGTTCTATGAAATGCAGTAAACCACGATCTCCCAGTTCTATCGTAAGCATTTTTCCAGGAGCGCCGTATTATGTGCACCCTCCTACGTGCTCCAGACCGCCGTTAGCTCTGCGCTGTCGAGGGGTGAATTGAACACGTAATGTCATGTCTCCCGAAGTAATATTTACATTGCTATCCGGTAGCGCTCCCACAATAACACCGCTGCGCCAAGGTTGCACGTTTCGCAGACAAGTAAAAGTACGTAATACTGGAAGAAGAATGTTTGGAAATCCCCCTTCGGCCGACCCACCAGCATTGAGTGACACATTGTCGGGGGAGGGGGGGGGGGGGGGATCAGGAACAAAATTAGGAACCAACAGAGGACGAGTACGTTGTATTGGCAGCAGATGGTCGGATAATAGTCCTATGGAATGCAAAAAAATCATAATATTACAGTTACAACATTCAAAACGCAAATAAATGTACGCCACCAGCGGACCGAGACAGCAATCGAACACAAAATAACAACGGTGTGGTGTACCGTCAGCTGATAGCCCGTTGATAGTAATCCTACCGAATGCACCGAAACGCAATCTTCCAGTTTGATTATAAGCATTTATCCAAGCCCCGTATGATGGCCATCACTCTACGTGCGGGCAAGCCGCTGTTAGCTCTTTGCTCTTTGCTGTCAGGGGGTGATTTTAACAAAAAAGGTCATGTCTGTCTATGTGAGCGTCGCACTGCCGTCCTATAGTACCCGCACAACAGCATCGTCACGGTAAGGTTGTGTCTTTCGTTGGCCAGCCATGACCAACCCACTGCACAACACTGCCCTTAATTGATGACTATCTGGCAAGACAAGCGGTTGGTGCCACACGCCCAACTTCTTTCTTTGTCACCTACTGGTAAGTCTTGCGAGCTTTGATGTACAACAATTTGATTTTAACTTCTGTGATGCACCAAAAAAACTACCCAGTTTTTGATGTTACTTGGTCTGAGGAAGTTCCGTCGTTCCATCAACGTACAGGTATGAGTAGTAGCACGAGGGATATGTTCCGTCACTACGTTTGCATCGGGGGGAGGGGGAGGGGGGGCAAAGGGCCCTCCATACCGATTTTTAAATGAAAAAAGGCAACGCCCTTTGCCGCGCCCTGGACCCCCACGTGGTGGTCCAAGGCGCAAACCACTCTATCATAAGCCACCTCCCCAGATCGACGATCGAGGGCTCGATTGGAAGACCCGAGGGACCCAAAGGGCTGGTCATTTAACATCGCGCCCTCCTGAAGTTGGTTAAGCCGGACCTGCGAGCCTGGATCTGAGCCAAGAGCTCCGATCCAAATAACAGTCACCAACCGCCGATCTAGGTCCAGCTTTCCCAACAAAATTGAGTATGCTCGACTTAACTTAAGTGCATGCTGTCTAGCAACGCTTTAGTTACAATGCATAATAATGCTATTTTCTCTCTTAGTTTCCATCGAGGCCGGTTATTCAGTGACCCATGAAAACGTATGTCCGTCACGCGCAGCCGTGCACCTACCAACACTGTAACACCCCATCGCGATACAAATCATGCTTCTTCGCACCACCAACTAAAATCACAACTTGAGCGAGAAACCGAGCAGCAAACTTCATGCAGTTATAACCATGGTGCACTAAAAATCTTATGAAGTAAAGCGAGAAGCTCCAGGGCGTGGGGTAACCTGGCTCACCGATGCCCCAATCTCGTCCTCGTACCCCATCAACCAAGCGTTTCTTGCTGCCGCTCATGGTTATTCCGTCGGCAAAGAGGGGTGCGCTTGTTATCTATCACGCCGCCGTGATGTAGAGTATTTTGCGTGATGAACTACATTTTGCCGAGTAAAACACACGATTGATCGTTATGATATAAGTTAGCATGAAGCTTCTGTTTGTTTAACCCTGACCCTGATGTTAAGGATGGCTGAGAGACCAGGTTATCTAAGTGGAGGGTACCGTGGGTGACGAAATGCGTCTTGGCGCTTAAAACCCCCGATGTAGTGTCTATTTTTTGTCGGTTTGTCAGATCAAATTATTTCCCGTCAGTATCACGTCATGCCATTTCGTGAATTTCATCCTTAAAAGCAAAACAAACCTTACTGTCACCAATAGCTCGGTGAGACTGAGCGGATCAAGGCGATGAATATCAGGCGAAACCGTACAGACAACGCACTTAGCGGATCCCTATTTAACGTCACGGGGGGTACACCTGTAACGCTAAGACGGCCGCACGCGTGATAACGGCCATGAGAGATCGCACGTATTGCAAGTTTGGTGGGTGTAATGATTCGTAAGGGTCAGAGTAATTATAAATGAATGAAAAAACTTGACATTTATGCCTGATTTTGAACGCATTTCAAGAACCGAGGCGGTAATATAGGACCCAGGAATGAAGCTATTCGAGGACGATCCGCCGCGTTTTAGCCAGAGAAGTGCTTGGCGTAAGGGCTACCTATGACTTCGAAAGCGCCAAATGGACTCAAAACTGTTCCCTTGGGTTGCCAGTTTATTTCGTGCATCACAGCTGCCACCCTGCGGGGTACCTGCTCCAAGCGAATTCAGGGAACTTCTGAGCCCCAGTTGGCATTTGGATTGGGCCTCGGTCTGGCAGATCACCCGACGGAACAAAATGGTCGCATCGATGCATCCTATGATGGTGTACCGAAACGAATGCGGGCGTATCTCCACCTTTCTGACTGAAATATTTTTTAGAGGGGCAGTCGGGTATAGCTGTGCAAGAAGCTTATAAGGTGCTCCAAGCTCCTCGGCCGGGGCTCGCGACCCGTACCTGGCCAGGCGCATTCGTACGACTCCATCTAACGGGAATAGTCCAGTCAATGCACACTGGGGCCTAGTCATTCACCAGAGCTAGGCCCTGACGGCTGCTAGTTTCATGGTGCAAGAGGTACCGCTGGTTTGCTCCACCTTTGCCTGGCAAATACTGGATAAGGCTTGCTCGATCATTAACCAAATTCAGCCTAAGAGCGCATCACAGTCCACTTCTATAAACCTTTGGCTTTTCATACTGAATGTAGTGGATCAGTTAACAACGATATACCTTGTTTGACACCAGGCTTAAGTTAGATGACTGTCGAGCGTGCAATGTCATCTCGCTAACGCAGAAACAGGATCAGATACACTCCAACGGGTCGATGATATCCACCGCCGGCTTGAGCATCCGGAGTTCCGCACGGATGTTGCCAGAGCATTGAGCTGGAACTTGGAAGCCAAGTATCCACCTTGGGAGCGTGCTGTTTGAGGGCAGAGGACGTTTATGACATGCTGGTCGAATGCATAGGTCTTCCGGCAGATGGAGCATAGTGCGACAGTATTGGCGACATCAAATTCCTCCATCGACCCTTGGCCAGTCGATACTGGCTAAGTTGCAAGTTAAGTGAATGAGTTGCTGCCGGCTGAAGACGCCCTCGATCTGGGCGTGCTGCAGGTCCAGAGCATTCCACAGGAGCTGGCGCAATGAGCGAGCGGTCACCGAGGCCGGTTCAGAAGGTTAGTTCGGTGCTGGGCATGCGACTTCATCCGCCGAAAGTCAGATGGGCGTCCCGGTGGTAAATCCAGGCCTGAGAATGACAAACGCTCCAACAGTGAAAAGCGTACAGCGCGGGATGCCTGGTTTTCAGATAACCGAACAGCGCGCAGCTTTTTCCACCGCCGTATTTGCTATTTGTTAAATACCCAGCGCATGCCCCAGAGGCGTACCCAAGCCCGTTCAATTTGGACTCATCCGGCCACACTATGCGCTTCAGAACTGAACTGGCACTGATTGAGGCTGAGTGCCCAAACGATAGTATGGGGGGCCCGCACCGCCCCACGGCTTCCCAACCGATGCAGAGGCCCTATGACTGGCCTTGAAGATCACGGCCCAACGGGAGGGGGGGGGGGGGGGGGGCATTCTTATTACAACCTGCGAGGAGTCCCTCTGGCCCTATGGCCTCTTCAGCCTTCCAATCAGGCGGTTGATCTTCGGTCCCAAGGGGGCGCTGGGCCCTTTTTCGGTCTCACCAAACAAAGCCCGTGACGGACTCGGGAACGCTTGGCTGACCCATGGCCCACTGTTAGGCACCGTGGACCCGTGACCGACAATGGGGCCCAATAATCGTTTCAGGCGCCCAGATCAACGCAAACCATGGGCCCCAGCCTTGTCCTTACTTGGATAATGGGGTCCCAGGTTTCAGACCGACGTGTAGCCAACTGTTTTGTGTTGCGATGTCTCAGGGTCCTCAAACGGTATAAGAGGCCCCCTGTCCAATATTTCAGGTCAGTCCTACGGGCCGTAATCCTGTGTGGCCTACAGTCGGCCTTTCGGGCCCCCATGTCACCTCCACCTCACCCTCTCCATAAATACTCCACTGCTACTGCTTCTTTCCGAGGCAAAGATCTCACTGTACCTGCAACACACTGCATAATACATACCCGCCTTCGCCACGATGAAATGAATGAAGATTCGAAATAGCAGTTTCTACGATGTTTTTAATAGTGAAAACAGTTTTGCCCACTATTCAGTTCTCAACCGCCCCTGGGTCCGTCAACAGCCCCTTGCGTTATATACAAATATATGTAACGCAAGGGACTGGGGTTTAATATATATATATATATATATATATATGTATATATACATATATGTATATATTTAAAGGGTGTATACATATAAGGTGCATATTATATATATATATAATGTTATATATATATATATATATATATATATATATATATATATATATATATATATATATATACACATAGATAGATAGATAGATAGATAGATAGATAGAGAGAGAGAGAGAGAGAGAGAGAGAGAGAGAGAGAGAGAGAGAGAGAGAGAGAGAGAGAGAGAGAGAGAGAGAGAGAGAAGAGAGAGAAGAGATGAGAAGAAGAGAGATGAGAGAGAGAGGAGCGAGAGAGAGAGAGATGAGAGACATATATATGTATATATATGTATATATAATATATATATATATATATATATATATATATATATATATATATATATATATATATACACATATATATACATATAGAGGTGCATATATATATATATATATACATATAGAGGTGCATATATATATATATATATATATATATATATATATATATATATATATATATATATATATATATATATATATGTATAGCCCTGCCTGCGCCTGCCGTCTACCCTGCGTCTTTTCCAGGGCCTCGTGTCTGCCTTAAAGCGTCTCATCATCTCCCATGGCAACCGATGGAATTGTCGGCAAAAGCTGCCTAAAAGTGCTGCAACTCACCGTAGCGATCCACTAATTCACTGCAAAATCCAAAATGGAAAATTATAAGTCTACTGCGCTGTCAATGCCTCTTGTCGCTGTGGACAGGATGCTTAATCATGGCACAGCCAACGAAGTAAACAAGGCCAGGAATTAAACCCTAGGCAGGTATTCATGACACTGCAATGCAAGTGCCACTTGCAAAGTTGGACTGCATTGAAAGCCATTGCTCATCTCATGTCAGTCGCATCACAACAGTTGAAACACGTCCGCACGTCCAGATGAATCCCCATCTTTTTTGGTATTTTGTACTGTCTAGTTTGAGACACTGAGAGTCGGCTGTTAAAAACGGCGAATCGGCCGTCAGCACAAGCTATGGATTGGGTTAACTAAAAGTTCATAATTTTAGGCAGTGATCGGCACCTCAGGGCTCAGTTGCGGACATTCTCGAGGAACCAGTCCACCCTGTCACTGCTCTTCAGCACTCTGGGCATCTTGAACTGGTCGGCCGTGACGTCCGTGGTCGCCAGCAGGTGCGCACGGAAGCGCGAGAAGGCACCCGGCTGCACTTGGTACACCCGGATCTTGGCGATACTCCCCAGTTTCCGGAATGTGGCGTATTCTTCATCCTGCTGCAGAAGGATATCATCCACCTGCAAACATGGACTATGCTAATACTCAACGTGGGTGGTGTGGTCTGAGGCGCAGCTAACTTCGGCTCTTGAGACCAGAGCTCAAAAACTGCGCATCAAGTAACATTGTATCGGCGCTATCACAAAATGTCGTCCGAGGAAGTGAGTCGTGATGTAACACGTGCTCGGGTGGGGGTGGGGGTCAAAATGATCCCCCGAAGGACTTCCGAAATTGTTTTCAAACGGCGTGGTGTAGCCACGCCGCGTTATCTAGGTTCTGGGGACCCTTTGGAGACCAACCTGGAATTTGACATTGTTTGACCTTATTTGACCCGAAAGTCATGTTCTAGGAACTTCAAGCTTTGATCTAAGTGAGTGCACGTACAGGTCAACACATCCTGTGAAGTTAGTGCTTCTAGCTCTCTTAGTTCCTGAGATCTCAGGGGGGAGGGGTTAAATTGACCCCCACCCGAGCGAAGAATATACAGCCGGGCACCCGGGCGCGTGTTTATAGCCATGCTTTACATGTGCCGGTGACTAATCTAAGGGCAAAGGTTGCTTCAGAAGGGAATTGGGAAGCTGGTCCAGGGTGGCCGGTTACTGACGTCACATGCTGCCGAAACGCGCACCGCCACTGCAGGAGAGTCGGCGCCCGGTCCACTTACCAACCCCGTCTGCTCCTCAGTCAGGACCGGGCCGTCCAGCTCCAGGAAGAGGAGGAAGTGCGGGTCCAGCAGGCCCTGATGACTGGGCGCGAACTGGCTGCCGGCCGCCGTGTAGTCCTTGAGAGTGGACGACCAGCGGTCTGCCGCCTCGCGCAGGGCGCGGAAAAGCACCTCCTCGGAGATTTTCACTGCGTTCACGTTCAGGTTCTGGCCTGACCTGGTCACATGACGAAAGGTCACGTTAGACAGGTGTCCGACGGCAATCCAGCTCGCAACTTTACGCATTTCATTTCACATGTTCCAACAGCATTTCACGTCAGGACGGTTCCATTGGCATCAAAACAAGACTGGTGAACGCCACGGCAGTGCGGACGCTGACTGCTTGGTCAGTTTGAGTTACCCACCTGAAGAGGAATTCGATCTGCGGAGCTTGCTGGTAGAAGCCCACCACTCGGACCACATCCCCGAGCCGGAATCGATAGAAGCCGGAGGAGTTGGTGATGATGACCTCGTACGTTTTGTTCAATTCCAATTGCTCACTGAGGAGGAGCTCCCTGGGGTTGATCTCGTCCAGATCGGGAATGCGGTCGTTGACAATCGGCAGGAACTCAAAAAACATAACGTCCGGAATGAGAGTGTACCTGGGCGGTCCGGGGCGGGTACACTCGAGGTTGGAGCCCATAAAGCCCTCTGACGCGCTGTATATGAAGCTGACTATAGGGACATCTGGACCGGTAAGAGCTTTGGCTTCCTTGTAGTACATCTCGTTTGTGCTTCCTGACCAAAGACCACTGATGCTTTTCACATCTGGCCACAGCCGTGGAATGATGCCCTTGAAACCTTTCGCGAATTCATTTTTGATTTCCTCGGCTCTTTCTGGCGTGGGCGTGAGCTGTGCATTCAGTTCGGCACGAACGTGTTCAGAGATGTTCAGGTCGTCTTTGATACGACCACGACGAATGTCGTTTACGAGATCATTCTGAAAGACCTCCATTCGGCGCATCATGCCAAGGAAATTATGAACAAAGACGGTAGCAATCACAGTTATGTGCTTGTCTCGAAGCCCAAAGAGAGTGTGGATGTATTGCGATTCAAATTCATTCTTCACCTGCATACTGATGACAGGGCTTGTGTAGAGAGGTGCAAACAAAGTCATCGCCTTTGAGAAAAATACATTGGATGCAACGCCAAATACGTGACCTGACTTGGTGTACTGGACAGTGTGGCCATTGTTGACACTCATCGTTTTCTTCAGACTCCACGGAACGAGGTCTCGCTGTAAACACCACCGGTAAGGACCATAGTATAGCTGAGACTGCATGTCCTTTGCTCCCTGATCCGACAGAGGAATTTTTTTACTTTTGCCCGTTGTTCCTGATGATATAATGAACATGAATATGCGATCTTCGTCCCCGAGAAGTGCTGACTTTTCTCCGTCTGTCATTCGGTTGACATAGCTTTCCATTGTTGAATATTCTGTGATCGGGTGGTTGCGAAGGAAGTCGGCAGGGGTATGCATGGATTTAAAGCCATTGTCTCGACCGTAGGCCGTGTTCTCACACCGACGAATCCGATTCATCAGGAACTGGGATTGCACCTGCAAATGGACGAAATAGATCAGGATTGACACCAACCTCCTTGATGTGACCGTACACGGTCATCCTTTCCGGCTAGTGCTGTCGAGACAAACACTGAAGAAAACGGTCGTCGGAGCGAGCCGCAGGTCGAACCTGGCCTGCTAGCTACATGGAAAGGAAAACGATGTTCTAATTTCGCTCAGTAAATATGTTTCATAGCGCAGTCAAAGTCCGCACATCAAACTGATCTTTGCCGGTTGCCACGGCAAGCCATTTGTTTACTGTCCTGTTTACTGTCCATTTGTTTACTGTTTACTGTCCAAATGACTACCTCATGAGATAGAACCTTCTTTTGCATTATAATATTAACCTTAACGAGGTCACTACTGCTCTGTCAGAAATAGCGGAGAACGCAACGTCCATTTCGTGCTGTCGCTCCGCGTCGGGTCACGACGCCTTCCGCTACATCTTCGCCTACATCGCTGCGGTGCTGTTTATCCATGTCTCACACAACCCGCATGTCCATCTTTCTCTTCCGAAGGCTAGGTCGTCCAGGGTGTTGTTTTGGTGGACGTTCTGGGCGTCTTGGGTTATCATGAGAACAGTTCGGTGCATTGAGCTGAGAATCAGCGGTCGGTCACGAATCCACAGCCTCAGAGCTCTTCTGGAGGGGGGGGGGGGGGGGGGCAAGGTGCAAGATACAGCGCGAAAGCCAGTGACGAATTTTGACATGTAGCAAGAGGAAAACTTTATTATAGAACAGATTTTCCGCTCGCAACGCTCCTTTTTTATACGTAACTGGGTGGTCGGTTGAATGCGACGGTACACGGTGGGGGGTAATTAACCCCTCAAGACCGACACCAACTTTACAAGACAGATAGGTCAGTATTATCATCCACTCGTGTCAAAGCTTGAGATGCCTTGATCATGATCTCCGAGTCAAATAAGGTCAAACAAGGACACATTCCGGATCAGTGTCATTCCCTCGGACCTCCTTATGCAACCATATTTAAGCAAGATACCTCTGCCAAGCCATGGCCCAGTGGCGTTCATTTCAGTTCAGTCACCTTTGTTGACCTCAGAAGGTCACGGTGACCAAAAACCTGCAAATTGCAAATCTCTGCTGCATGAGATTGAACGATTGTCTAGGAGTTGTCTTTGAAGACAGCCACGATCTGTCTTTGACCCGCCATAGTTCCGTAACCTTACAAGGTTAAAAGAGGTAATCCTAATTTTTAATGTAACTGTCTTGTCAAAGCGTCTTTTCGGAGATGTTCAGCTTCACCTAACACTCCTTTGGTGCATCAGGTTGAGCGATGCCCTAGGAATTGCCTTCACTGACAGGCATGGCCTGACATTGGCCTACCATACACCAGCGATCTCACAAGGACTAAAATTTTAACACCAACACACCGGCTATTCCACTTGCTGCGGTCTTTTCAAACTGACGGCACATAAGGCCGCCCGGAAGTTGTTTTGGAAAACCATCTGGGGCTCAAATGGATCCCAGCCGAGCGCATGTGAGCTCTCCCTTACCCCTGAATATCCAAAAGATATCGGTTGCAGATCACTTTGAATTAGAGTTTCGAGACTTGGAAATAATGCTGTAGGTTTGTAGGTTTGGGGAAAGGTTAAACGTTGAGGTAGAAAAGTTTGCACCAGTAAAGTCGTGTTGCAAATTATATAACCTGATCAATATAGAAGCCTGCCCACCAGAAAGCAGCTCGGAAAAGATTTAAGAGCTCTTCGGGGTCATTTTATAGCATTAAAAACTGTGCAAATATTCCCTTAAACTCGTGCTTTTCCTGGAGGATGTCTTCCCGATCGTTGCACCTCGTCAGTGCTCTTCTTTCTTTTTTAAGAGGACAAAACGCAAGTCGTCATGCCTCTTATGGAGCGCCAGCGACTACCTTCACCATATTAGCGCTCAGTGGTCATCATAGCACAACCAGGACTCGAACCCGGACATTCCTACGTGGGAGACGCACTAAACACTTGGCCATTACGACCCCCGCCTTATCAATGCAAAGGCCTGTCTGATATAGATCGCCTCGTACTGCGCTTCCATCTCTTTATACACGAGGTGGCGCCACCGAGCGGTTCGACTGCACTCCGCGCGAGCCGCTGCTTGCCGCCGCTGGGAATCACTCCGTCGGCGGCCTACCACGTGCATTGAATAGGCGGTCCGACCTTCGGCGCCGGAGGCCCCTGTTAAAACTCCGATCTAAACGGACGTTGAATCGTCCCATTTTCCTCCCATTCCCGTTGAATCGTCCCAACACACTTTTGATAATGTGAAGTTTTGCTGACTGGGAGGACACACGTACCATGTGGTATGGAATCGTAAACAAATACGGTATTTGATTTCAACATGTCTGCATGCAACCATGCCGTCTCTCAAAGCAGCGCGGCAGGGGCAGGCCTGGACACCTGCCAGGTCTGCCGCAGTTCGGCACGCCTTCAAAGATCATACCATGGTAAGCAACGCACTCAACAAGTTTGTGTGCACCATCCACGCTTTGCTCCAGCGGCCACTATCTCGAGCTTTGCTATGAGGTTGAACTGGTTCAAGATGATTGGGTGCGCCCCACAAACACGGCTTGTACTCAAATGAGGTGAAAGGTGCAGTACCTGCTCCCCACCCACACCATATTTTATTCATTTTTGCCACGGTCGTTCCACTTTTACCACGGTGGTTTCTCCTTCTTCTCCAATAGGTCAGCAAATTGTTGGACTTGAGGAAGTTCCAATGGTAGGCGAGAACCAGCTGGTCTTTAGTGAGCGAACCGTTCCTAGGACGAAAACCCATAAAGGCAGGGCCTGTTGTGAGGGGCCTTGTTCTATCAGCCGGCTGTGAAATTCGACTGGAGATGAACGATCGGAATGTTGTTCCGCAGGAGGCAAGCGGGAAACATCCACAAACCAACGCCCAACGCTCAATACACCTCTCCTGCAGCCTTACCTCCTGGAAGTGGCGAACATCTTTCTCGAACTTGCAATGCATCAAGTACGTTTTGATAGACCCCAGCTGGCGTACGACGTAGAGCTTCATAAGCAGTGGCCAGCTGAGCTCGGAGCAGTACCCGCGCCGTCGGATATCCAGCATGGCCAGACCACAAATAACGACCAACACTGAAAAGTGAGCATAATAAAGCTAACGCCAGCCAGAGACATGGTTTGCTAGCTGCAAATTCCTCTTTTCATGCACTTGTTTCCAAAAGTTTCCTCTTTTATGGCGAGCGTATAAAAGCATCTTTGCAAGTTTACGTTTTCTTGCGCACGAAAGAGTAACGTGTATCCATATAAGTGCGACATCGCAAGACATATCTGTTGACATCAGGGCAGGCTTTTAGGACTAAATGCCCACATTCTATTTATTTTGCAACGTGGATGATGCTGTCCAATAAAAATTCTGCATTTTTCCATTTCAGAGCTTGATAACCTTGATTGCCTACTTCTTAAGATCATAAGTAATGTTTGCATTACCAGACGCTCATAATGAAACCAGTCGCACGCAGAATTCGGCAGATAAGCAATTTTTACACAAAACCACGCCAAATGTATTAGACATGTGATTCGCGTATGTATTTGAACCTGTGACATGGCTAAGGAGAAGGCCTAGAGTTCATACCTCTCCGCCAGCCGAAAAGCTTACACTACATGCTGGTGATTTCGCAGGAATTTTGCTAAAGAATCGCAAAATTTCTGGAAAATTTGACAGTTGTCCCTCACGTCTAGGAAATTTTACTTACGATCCTCATTTGAGCACATGCGGGTCTCAATAATCTGCGAATGAATTCGCCCACATGCTGTCTCGCTAAATGTAAATAGACATCTCGAGTGATCAAAATAGGAGGGAAAGTTGTATCAGTTTTTGCTCTGAACTCCCGCCTGTTATAACTCGTGAGGATAGAACTAAGACTATTAGATCTGCAGACAGGTATAGTCTTTTGCTTCATATGTAGCAGTAAAGTTTGGATAGCACTCTTGGTTTTTGGTAACTGGCTTCTGAATGACATTCCAAATGAGAAAACTTGCCCCACCCTGGGCTACTTGCTGGGGAAGTCGTGCTTATGTTATTTTCGTCACAGAGTAAGTTGCACCACAAGCAAGCGCAGGCGTTATGACATGCGGATCGAATGCGCTCGTCTGTACTATTTTGAAATTCGTCGTGATTGTGACATGACATGTTTTCTATTTTTTTCTATCAGTATTTGTTTGCAACTGCTGTCACCTTGGTATCGGCTACTCAGGTAGAAGTCATGGGTCTATATAAGTCATGTAAGTGTTAACTTGTTTCCTGAATGGCATAAAGTCATGGTAATCATGTCAGTCAATGACATGTTATCGGTACATTGCATCACTGATACACATCCCACGTACAGGCGACGTAACTTGTAGCATCCGACATCTTGGAGGAAAGCCACGCCACCTCAAAATCCTGGGCAGGCAGACGCGAAATATTTTGCAGTGTTAAGACACATGTACTGCTCCAGCACTCAGTATAGCATTCAAATGGTCTGGTCATACCGCAAGCCCTCAAACACGCATTTACACCGATCGCTTAGGTTTTCAACGATATGCAAAGAAAACATCCAGTGTTCGCACTCATCCCAAGACGCTTACACGTATGTGGCTGGAAGAACACTGAAAGGTACAGGGAGACGCTGCGCGTCAGTTGAGGGACTCAAAACTACCATCCACCGCATAGATTTTAAAGGAACCAATCTAACACTCCCTGAATATGACGCAACTCAGCCTACTTCCTCCTGCCTGTTCGGGAAACGCCGCTAGAATGAACTCCGGTTATAAGACAGCCCTGTTTCTTTCTTTCACATAAATCTTTCCCGACTTTCTAATAATCCTCATTCGAGCCTCCAAATATAACTTGGATCACCCGATCCCAGCTAATCCAAGATAATCACCTCGCCTTGAGTGATCACGGTAGAGTTTACCTCGCAGAATGCCATTTTACGAAAATTCTGCCACACATCGATTTTCAATCAAAGCTATGACTCGTGCCTGCTGAAATGTGATTAGCAGATGGTAAAACAAGGTAGATAAATAATTACCTCTAACATACGATTTGGTCATCGTAAATTCTGTATTATGTGTGGTGTGGAGACGTCTCAAGAACTACTCAAATCAAAGAGGGTGAAAGATTGTAAAGCCTTGATTCCACATTTACATAAGGTTTTGAACTGAAATAGCCACCTCGCAGACCTTTCGGTGCTATTCACAATTCTGCCGTTCTCAAGACCTCGGCCCTCTCGTTTCCGAACTAGACACCCGCGGAAATGGGGAGAGGCATATCGGGGAGAATATTTCAAAGTCACCTTGGCATCCATAACGTCATCGTTATGCTATTCAAATCCTGCCATTCCGTATGTCATGCGGAAACTAGCGCCAATAAAAATGTAAATGCCGAAGCGTTCATATCTGGCATTCATGAGCACGATCTCCAGATATCACGGCGATCAAGTGAATCCCGGTCAATGCTATGCAAGGTGCGATAACGTAATCAAACCAGGACGCAATGAGGAGCATATTTACTTAACAGAGTATTGTGCTGTCTAGAGCTGTCTTTCCGCTTAAGGATAAACCGATAGTTATAACTAAGCTCGTTTCATCTTACCCGATGCTTGCTTGAACATGACATTACCACAGCGATCAGTCGACGAGACGGGAGATGGGGTATCCCCTCTCCAGTCCTCTCTAGCTCTGGAGTTCAGGTCAGAACCAGTTTAGTACCTGACCATCTCGAAATGCACCACGCGTGTTTGTGTGAAGTGTTGCCCTTATGCGGGAGAGGTGGCTGTGAGTGCCGTGACGTCAGTTACTCCGCCCCAGCATGCAGAACAGCACCGATAATGCGGTGGGGATCGCCCTTGGCCGACGCTGACTCCCGGAGCTCAACTGTGAAAAAGCTCAACTGGAGAGCCTTGATCTGATCAGTGATCATGCCATGTCAGATTCACCGGTGGCCCGCTTGCACGGACTTAAAGGGGCAGATATAATCAAATTCAGTCAGAACGCTCGCAACATTGTCTCGGCTTCACGAAGGAAACCTCGCAACACTGAGGCGAGATCGCTTTTGGTATCGCAATCTTGACTGTACAATATTGCCTGCTTCAAGATATGCAAGACGATAATGGGATTTCGTAAGCCTTGCAAGATAGCACGGGCACTGCAACTGTCTCCGCCTCTAAACAAGCATCGGTGAGCCCCTGATAGCTGTGTACATACATACATCGGTTGTCGCGTACAGCGATTGTCACTACCATTAGAGTGAAGTGGCGGACGGTCGCGGGACCGTGGGGCACGGTCTCAGCCCACTGCAGGTCACCTTGCTCCCGCTCTCGTCCTATCTGTGGCACACACACACACACACACACACACACACACACACACACACACACACACACACACACACACACACGCACACACACACACACACACACACACACACACACACCACACACACACACACACACACACACACACACACGCACACACACACACACACACACACACAGCCCACCTAATCCCTCGCATATATTCGGCTTGGCCTCTGGAGTGGTGTGCAACATGAATACAATAGATTTCAGGTTTGTTTCACTGAGCATACTCGCTGGTAGCTCAAACGAAGCCACCATTCGGCAGGGCGTGGTTGCAGCGGCGCAAACCCAGTCGCGACATCACTTGATCTCTATCCCCGGCCTGAAAAGGAAGTCATGCTCAAACTGTGTGGTGTGGTCTGTACTGATGACCTGATTTTACGCAGAAGAAAGTCTTTGGTCGCCAGGATATCTGTAGCGAATTTGACAACTGGTGGGAGAAAATTAAAGTCAACGCTTATCTATGGTAACAAACGTTTGCCATGATACTCTCCCAAACCTGCGTTTGCAGTATACTGCGAACACAGTTTCAACTGGGTTCGTAATCCAGTATTGGTGCGGGGCGACTGTCAATTCGTCATGCCGACTGTCGTCTCAAACGCTTCAAAGTTAGGCTGGCTTTGTGCGTCACAATTAAAGGGAATGCACTACATTTGAAGATATTGGAACGGGCATCAAATATGATAAAATAAGCTCACTTATGAGTACTGGGATAACTTAAAGTAAACAAAAATGTGTGCAGGATAGAATTTTTCAATTTTGTAAATATGCTTTTTAATACGTCATTAATTATGGTCTCGCACCTTGCGCAACAATTGATAGCCGTTTTATGTAAAAATCATGCTCACGAGCGCTAGATATGAGCGACTCGAAAATTGCATTTTTTGGCCTTCATCGTCGCATGGCCAATGGAATAGCACGATTTGAGAGGCGTTCTTATGGCGTCATGAGTGCCTAGGTGACCTTGAAATAGTCTGCACAAAAAATTATGCACATCTTCGCAAGCGTGTTGTTCAGAAACTAGAGGGGTTTCGTTCTCAAGAAGGACAGGGCTGTGACCTGCACTTGATTATCTTCAAGATAGCCTTTCCATTTCATACTCCATGCAAGTGTGGAACACGCCCATTAAGCGTGGAAGTGTGGGCCATTTGGCTCGTGCACCAGGAGAGAAATCGTTGCGATATAACGGCAGATGGAAATCACGTTCCGTGGCTTCGATGGTGTTTCGCAGAACATGCCGTGTTTCTTGTGTCTTGTGTAGTGAGCTTTGATGTGACTAACGTGTGGAGATGTTGTTAGACGTTTCTCGTATATTTTTTACAGTTTTGTCAGTTTGCAAACAATGCTTCGACTTCCAAATAGTTCCCAAACAACATCACGGAGAAGATCGTTGGAAGGCGATCTAGTGTGTACCCCTGTTACCAGGCAGATTTATGGGCCGTCTGGGTCCTGATCTTACGTGTCAAATATTGTTGAATGCCAATCGTAAACAACATCACAGTAGTCAGCCATGGGTCGGCGGTGTAGGTAAGAGATCAGATTCACAGCCTATTGCGTTGCATATGCCTTGCCACAGAATATAGAGAAACTAGTGACTTTCTAGTTTTGTTCATGATTTCGTGAATGCGACCACGAAACCACGAGTCCGGTGACCACCTTAACTGACGTGCTATGATTTTGTGATGGCAGGTATTGCCAGATCATCAAACTAAAGTTCAAGGGGCTGACTTATTGCTTTGTCAGAAGATGTTCATCTAACAGTTTCTCCGCGCTGAAGTTATTGCCCGAAGCCTTTCCAAAATTTTATAATTTTGTCTAAACCTGACCAAAGCGGAAAGGTACTCGATTTCTCGTGAATTTGCTGCTCGAAAGGAAAAGGGTAGTGCCGCCGACAAACGGGTGTGGGGACTGGTGAAGGAATCCGTGTTAAGTTCGTCGAGTCGTCAAGGCAAGCACCTCCATACGTTAATGGCAGAGCCTCCAGCACTGACCCCTGGACGATGTTCGGGTCGCTTCGGGCGCCCCACTGTTTGCCGGTGACAGGTGTGGCCTGCGGCCGGTGGCAGCAGGGCCGCGTTTGAAGTTCAATTGACGTCAAGACCAGAACGAACCGTGTCGAGCATGGCGACATGTAAAATATTCGTCACCAAATTTTATCGTTGACAAGGAATTGCACGATCGGATGTTAGGTTTCTCCCTGAGATATGCGAGCCAGGCCAATCGGGTACCTTTCTGGCGAGTCTCCAGATAGTTCGTGCACTTGAAGGGGAACTGCGTCATCCCATCGAAGTATTTCGAAATATCAATACGCACTCGGGTGGGGGTTAATTTGGCCTCCGAACGGTTTTTCGGAATGGTCTTAACAGCATATCCATACATAATTGTCTACAGACATTTGAAGAGCAAACCGTTTAGCAAAAATGGATTTACCTATAAGGTCACTGTCCTACGACAAGTCAGTCAGGCCACAGATTCAGCGCGTGGGCCTCCTTTATTGCGACACTTATACCCTGTTTGCTTTCATCCAGTATCCGTGGTGCCGCCTCAGGTTAGAGTCTGTCTGCAGGCGTCTCTCAGGGCACAATCTGCCACACGTGTTTTCACGCACGTAGACCCTCACACAGTCGTCCTCGCACCTAACCTTTTACACTCGGGACCTGCTACTCCCAAGAAAGGTGGCGATGGTCATTTCCCGATCGTCAATAGTGCACTAATGGACCGGAGATGGTGAGATCGGCTCATTTGCACACACCGTGAATCTGGTTTCACGTCTCTCGCAGGTCCGATTGCCGAGAGCTTACACCGTCATTAAAAACACCGCAAATGGACGGATCCATCCATCCAACGGGCGGCCAATCCGATAGACGGTAGAGTGGGCTTGTCTTAGGAGTTAATGGGCTTGTCTGC
>NW_023596921.1:19736952-19814452 GCF_011947565.3 Pollicipes pollicipes
ATATGACATCAAGCTGTCTACTCCACATTCGATCCAATGATGCAATGTGGCCTTCAACCATGGCTAAGCCTTGGATGAAAAACAAGGTCAGAGTCCCAGGTCTCCAAAACTTTTGAGTCAGAGCGTGGCTCTTGGCGTACTGACTTCATGTTCGGCTCCGAATCCGCGGTATTCTCAAACGGGTTAACCCTCATCTTGTTGAAACCATGTATACCAATCATCCGGCCTCTCTGCACACCAGCTGTGCTTTGCAGTCTGACTCATTAAAAAGGAGTTCACAGAAAAGCTGCAGCAGCTACATAGTACAAGTTACCTACTACCTAACAAGAAAATGTATTTTGTTTGATAGACTCGCCTTTCCGGCTATTTCCAATTTTCACGGTAAGCACAGTGCAATGGTTTACCGCGTATGCCTGTGCCATGTGAAAATCCACGCTTCTCGCATCGGGCCCAATCTGATAACGCATTTGCTTGCACGACGTGCGTCTGTCACAAAATGGACACTCACGTTACCATGATATTATTTAGACCGTAATGTTTCTATGTTTGACTTCTGAATAAACACCAGACGCTTAAGTCTGTCTGACTGACAAACAGTGTGGGGACATGTGCGAACCCACAAAAAAGCAGGCTCAGGGGGGGGGGACGGTAAATGAATAGCGGCTATTCCAAATCGAAGCCAGAGTCCTAGGATGGGCGTACTTGTACATATCACACGGTCATAGACATAAATCACGGTGTCGCAGTCTTCGTATCCACTGGACAGTGTAGCCACTGGGCGTCTATGTATCCCCAAGAGATGTATCGCCATCTGTGTAGCCCCAGGAGATGTATCCCCCGTATGTGCTTCCCCAAGCGGCGTATCTCCCGCCTGTGAATCCCCACAAGGTGTATCTCCCGTCTGTGTATCTCCAGGGCGTGTATCTCTCGTCTGCATATCCCCGGGGGGCGTATCTCATGTCTGTGTATACCCAGGGTTGAAATCCCGTCTATGTTTCCTCCGTCTGTGTATTTCCAGGGGGTGTATCTCCCGTCTGTGTATCTCCAGGGTGTGTATCTCCTGTCCTTGTATACCCAGGGTTGAATTCCCGTCTATGCATCCTCCGTATTCCCGGGGGTGTATCCCCCGTCTATGTATCTCCAGGGGATGTATCTCCCGTCTGTGTATCTCCAGGAGTGTAACTCCCGTCTGCGTATCCAGGGATGCACTCTCGTCGGTGTATCTCCAGGAGTGTATCTCCCATCTGCGTATCCAGGGGATGTACTCTCGTCTGTGTACCCCCAGGAGTGTAACTCCCGTCTGCGTATCCAGGGGTTGGTTCCCCCATCTGTGTATCCCCAGGGGTGTATCTCCCGTCTGCGTATCACAGGGGTTATTTCCCCCATCTGTGTATCCCCAGGGGTTGCATCCCCGTCTGCGTATGCGTCTGCTTTTGTGTATCTATAAGTCGGTATTCTGGGGGACATCTGTCTATTCAACAAGCGTAAATAAGGGCATGGATGAGAGAATACCGAAAACGCTGTATAGTATAACGGGATTCCTGGAAGCATTCAGAATGCTCCTAAACAATTCAGAACTCCCGAAACACAGCAACGCCCGTGAAAAGAATATGGCTTTATTGATGTTCAAGTATTCATCACCTAAGCATTGCACGTTTTTGGTCAGTGCCAATACTTTTCACCTTTAGTTGCGTGACTTCCGAAGCAGTGGTAGTGACGTAACATGCGTCGATTTATCAGCAATTTATACAATTGCGTAGTTCTACAATTGATATGAAAGTCGATTTACGTGGGCCTCAATTTCAATCTTACCACATTTCCAGAATATTTCATGACACACCTAATTGTAAGTGGGCGCTTGCCACCCCGTCCGTGGCGCCTGACTTGACTAGCGTACTAGTGTTTGGTTCATTCTTCTCATTCGGACCTGGCAGTTGCCGTCTCAAAGCTGCAGGATCAAGAAGCGAACGGCTTTGGAGGTGTATAACGCAGAATTCGTTTGATCCTGGACTACTGCTCAATGATCTGGACCGAAGCGGCTTGCTGCGTGTCCCATTGAACTAACCCAGTAAAGCTTCTTCCACGCTTCTCTCCTAAACGGATCAAGCTAGCCCGTCCATTGATCATGAAACCACTTCGCTCATACTAGACATAGTCTTTGGAGAATAGATGTCCTCGTACCAATGGTTTGTTTTTAGATTAAGTATTATTTTAAAGCGATCATTTGCTAACTAGTTTATCGACTTGTCTGATATTTAGGAAAGTTGTGTTCTGTGCTGTACAGTATAATTAGGAGATCTCATCGCTGCATTTCTTACATTTCATCAGGCGGGGTGAACAAGGTTGTCCGAACCCTTTTGCGAGAACACCTAGGATTTCTCACTCCTTCGTAGCGTCATCTGCAACAGTCGATATCGATCTCCCTGAAGCGAGTGTTCCACATCTGTATGATGTTTTAACTGAAAGACAATGAATAGCGGTGTGCGCGATGCGACAGATCTGCTTGGCCAATCGGCGCTTCCACACCCTCTGAGAGGCGCGTGCGGAGTGAAGCCCTCCCCCCCCCCCCTCCACCGCTGAGCTCGGGGAGGGACCTGACTGGGAGCGGCACCTCCGTAATTACCGGGGAGCTCCAAACACGACCTAGGGTAAAATGACGTCAGGCACACAGAGACTTCACACCATTCCATCAGGGCACAAACCTGCCGGCAGGCAACGCAGACAGCGCAGTCCAGACCCTTCTTGTGCACTGGTGTACAGGGGCATTTTCAGACATGAGACACGTGCAGCCATTCTCACAGCCGTTGTAAGCCTGCCTCTAAACTAATGCCTCTGGCTATGGGGACGTGATGGCATGTAGGGCTGCGAGGCCGGGAACGGTCGGCCGTCTGTCGTGGCCAGCGTAGGGCTGCGAGGCCAGGAACGGTCGGCCGTCTGTCGTGGCTAGCGTAGGGCTGCGAGGCTGGGAACGGTCGGCCGTCTGTCGTGGCTAGCGTAGGGCTGCGAGGCTGGGAACGGTCGGCCGTCTGTCGTGACCAGTGTAGGGCCGCGAGGCCGGGAACGGTCGGCCGTCTGTCGTGGCCAGTGTAGGGCCGCGGTGCTCGGTCAGCTTTTGTCAACAGCTGACTCGGCAGCACTCGAGCGGCGACAAACGTGGCGCGGCACTTCGCCCACGACATGGGGCCGTGCGTGTTTGACTGTCGGGCCAGCATCCGTACTGCAGCCTTGCCCCGTAGCATATCAAAGTCTGTCAGTTGGGTAGTTGCTGCGCATACACCAATCAGCAATAATGTAGTCGCACGACGACTGTACATGCTCGTATAATTTATTCTGGCCATGCAATTATTGCCAGTTGTATTCTACCGGGGAAATACACTTCTGCTGTATTTCTCGAGTGAGCTCGGCGTGCTCGCAGAAGCCCTTGCAACATGCATTTGTCATCTGTTTATCGTACTTACTAGCAATGTTAGCTTTTCATTCGTCATATTTCACCCACCCGTGTAATAAGGAGCGATTGCTAGAGAAAAGCACTGAGGGTTGGTCTTTAGTCGCTGCTGAATGTCACCACAGCTCTGGACCGTTGTTTAGTTCACAGAATCCATACACCAGCAGCAAGTGCCACAAAATTAACTTTATGCATACGCTGCGCGTAAGTGTCAACTGTTGGCGCATTAGTCTTCTCTTTGATGGACGTACCGGGACACAACGGGAAACCAAACGGAAGAAGCTCCACTGAATGCAGCATATGTCAGTAAGAGTCGGTGGTGCGACTGGTTATAAGAAAGGGCCAAAATATGCAATGCATTCATTCTTGGCCATCGAACGTAGGCATCGCATGTGCGTGCCATTGACTCTTAAGATCTCTAGTTGGTACTTGCATCAATAAAATCATCATCGCTTCATTAACATCTTGCGTCATTAGCATTGCATCACGGGTATGTAGAAATTATTCATGTAGTATGCCTCAACGTGAGGCGGCACCACGCGTTTCGGAGCAGTTCACCAGCCCGCGGACACCTACCCGACAGGCCAGAGCATCACGGCCAGGACGGCACCCACTTGGCGAAGAGGAGGGTCGGGATCGGTTGCGGCGTAAACGGGGGGGGGGGGGGGGGGAGGGGACTATCTCCTGCCCCCTTCGTTTCGTAGAGTGGGGTCAGATACTCTGATACGCCTCAAGACTAGATTTCACTTGGGCCGGCCCTTAAGCTTCCGTCATGAAAGGCTAGAGTCGACTAGGTCAGTCTCCCTACAGAGTACATCAGTATCGTGCTCGGGGAGTCGCAATATCGACTCTATTCTGTCCCTGCTAATCCGAATCCTTGCCTTTAATACGCACTCTCAGGGGACATATAGATATTCAACGGACGGTAGGGTCTTAGGACAGCTGTGCACTCGTCAGGCAGTGAAGACGCTGTATATCCACCGGACCAGTGCAGTCCGGGCGCCATCAAAACGAAGCGTATCCGCAGGACGGTGCTGCCAGGGGACGGCCGTGCGCCATCGGGCTGCGCGGTCGCGCGCCCCCGATCCGGTCCACTGACCACACGTCACGGCCCCTGACACAGATGTATATTTACCAGCGGACAGATGTCTGGAGCGCCCAAAACGATCGCACGATCCGATCACGGGATCACATTAACGTGGAACGGCGAGAGATCCTGGATCCATCCATGGGACCCAGGCACCTGCCTGCTCACCAGGCTGGACATCAAGGGACCGCCGTGGCTCCAATCGGGAGGCAAATACAACATGCGTACTCATCACTCACCGGAAGGAACAACCGGAGAGGGCAAGTACACCCACCAGACGGTCCGGCCAAGGGACATAAGTGTTCTCATCTTCAGATGGCATGTGTTCTCACCAGGCGACACGGTCGGGATAAGGAGACGTATGTGCACCCACCGGCGGCGCAACCACGGCACCACACGGTACGGTTAAAGGACGGGCGTGTATCCAGGAAACGCACAACCAGGCGTCATATGTGTACTCACCGGACGACAAGGTCAGGGCAGTCTCTGTACCCCCCACATGACGCAGTCAGCTCACGATGCGTACTCACCAGATGGCGTGGTCAAGGAACACACGTGTGTTTACTGGGCGGTGCAATCAGCGAACACACCTGCGCTCACTGACCGGTGCAATCAGGGAACACATTGCGCTCACTGCGCGTTGCAATCAGGGAACATACGTGTGCTCACTGGCCGGTGCAATCAGGGAACACACGTGTGCTGACTAGACGGTGCAATCAGGGAACACATGTGTGCTCACCAGATGGCACGATCAAGGAACACACGTGTGATCACTGGGCGGTGCAATCTGGAACACACGTGTGCTCACCAGATGGCACGATCAGGGAACACACGTGTACTCGCTGGGCAGTGCAATCAGGGAACACACATGTGTTCACCAGGTGGTACAATCAGGGATCACACGTATGCTGACTAAGCGGTGCAATCAGGACACGCATGTGTGCTCACGGGACGGCAGAGGCAGGAGACACATGTGTACTCACCAGCGGCTACATTCAGGAGCCATGTGTACCCAGCAGACGGTGCGAGCAGGAGACACATGTGTACTCACCAGCGGCCACATTCAGGAGCCATGTGTACCCAGCAGACGGTAGGAGCAGGAGACACATGTGTACTCACCAGCGGCCACATTCAGGAGCCATGTGTACCCAGCAGACGGTGCGAGCAGGAGACACATGTGTACTCACCAGCGGCCAACATTCAGGAGCCATGTGTACCCAGCAGACGGTAGGAGCAGGAGACACATGTGTGCTCACCAGCGGCTACATTCAGGAGCCATGTGTACCCAGCAGACGGTACGAGCAGGAGACACATGTGTACTCACCAGCGGCTACATTCAGGAGCCATGTGTACCCAGCAGACGGTACGAGCAGGAGACACATGTGTACTCACCAGCGGCTACATTCAGGAGCCATGTGTACCCAGCAGACGGTACGAGCAGGAGACACATGTGTACTCACCAGCGGCTACATTCAGGAGCCATGTGTACCCAGCAGACGGTAGGGAGCAGGAGACACATGTGTGCCCACTAACTGGGGTTGCCAGGCAACATGTGACGTTGCAGTCGGGGATGTAGTTCGAGGGCGACAACAGGCCTCTCGCCCTAGCCATCGGTGGCCAGGCGCTCACCGCGGTCAGCGCGGTCAGGTCACGGACAGGTCGCGGTCGCCGGTCGGACACGGCCCGGCTGGGGACCTGGCCACGAGTCGCGGGCTGCTAGCATCGAGCTAACGACACGGATAGCCTCTGGGGTGACGCGGTGCTACGTGCGGTCTTCTCCGGCCCGGTCCGGCAGCTGCGGCAGAGCGGGCGGCGAGCGCTCATGTTCAGCAGCTGCGGCGGAGCAGGCGGCGAGCGCTCCGGTCCGGCAGCTGCGGCAGAGCGGGCGGCGAGCGCCTCCGGTCCAGCAGCTGCGGCGGAGCGGGCGGCGAGCGCTCCGGTCCAGCAGCTGCGGCGGAGCAGGCGCGAGCACTCTGGTTCGGGTCGCGGCGGCGGAGCGGGCGGCGAGCGCTCCGCTCCGGCAGCTGCGGCGGAGCTGGGCGGCGAGCGCTCCGGTTCGGGTCGCGGCGGCGACGGGTCGGGTCCGCCCGTCAGCGGGCCGGGCCCGCCGGCGGTAAACACCGGCCCGGCCGCCGGGCGACGGCCGCCGTGTGGACTCCGTCCCCGGGAGATACCGGCCCCCGCGGCAGCCGATGCCGCCGGGCATCGTGACACGTGCAACGCAACAACGCAGCCTCAGGGGGCTGCGCAGCTGAAATCAGCCTGAAGCGCGCTGATCAATCCGCTATCTTTGGTGCGGATGTGATAAATTGGATGATGAGTGGAAGAGACCACCGTTTTTGTTGTTTATTGGTGTTTTCGGGCGCGTCGACTGCCATGGCCATTTTGCGCACAGAGAGACCACCGCTGTGCTGCCTTTGTAGAGCATGCTACTTATGTAATGGCAGCGGTTAAGATGTTCATTGGGGTTGCAAGTGGGAATTGCATTTAATTCCGCTGATGTAAAACCTGTCCCAGCTCCGACTCCGCACGTGGAGTTAACTCCCCACCCGGGCTCCGAATGACGCAACTATTTTGAGTTGACTCAGATTCCGACTCAAGGATATGTCTCCATCCGGAATTTGTTCCGATGGAGTACGTTGCGGCGGAGCACATTCCTTCGATACACCGAGATAGGAGGAACATAGAAGGCAGCATTTGACATAGGGGTATTTCGTATTACGAGCAGAATGCTTTCTTTGTCCTATTTACCATACGTCTGAGAGCTATTCTGATAACAATATTGGTTTCCTTGCATGCAGGTTAGCGGAGCCATCACTGATTCAAGCCGCCAAGGCTCGTATATCTTCGGCCTAGACCCACTACAGTGTTCAAGGGATTCGATTCGACCATGCCATCGGAACTTCTGCCATCTACAAGGTCGACTGCAGGGGACAAGCACGGCCCGGATACAGACAAATACCTAGTGATTTAGTCTACATAGTTTGATCACAGCTCACCTTCAGTAAGCAGTAGAATCCAGCGGTATGGTGTCCTGTTTACGAAAGAAGTTGGCGCATCACGCAGTCGCCTTCCTAGTAGCTGACCCGAATGAGGGTGACCTATGAAGCCAACAGGACATTTTTAGTGCTTCTAAGCAAAACAATTCGCCGGCGGACGGGTGGATGTGATGTTGGAGCATGCGTCATGGACCTCATCTGAGCCTCATCGGTCGAGATCAGCTGAGATTGTACGGACCTCTCGCCGTGTCTCGGGGTCAGCAGCTGGTCTCAGCGTGGTGCGCCAGGCAAATGATACAGACTAGCCAATGATACCAGTGTCCAATCAATACCGTAAGTGCTCACAGTGCTCACGCAACCCCCCCGTAACACCGGATGCTGAGCGCCGTGGCATAGATACGAAGAAACGCTGTTGCTTGACAGCAAAACAGATTTTTTGGGCATGAAGTTAAGAAGTGTTTGAGTGGGTACATGACGTCCGCCACAGTTAGTGCGTTTTGGAACACGGGATGGAATGCATCCCTCCCAGTTCCGTATGCATAGGAAATTACGCCTGTGGATGTGCGCGGCAAGCAACGCCTTGAATCATTGATGAGCCACCAGGACAAATGTGGTTCATAGCGAAACTAATGTTTAAGTGGGTTGGAAATCTAGTAAAAGAGTAACATTTTAAGAAGTCAACAGCAAAGCGTGTTGATTCAGGCCGGCTACAAAGGTCACGCCTCAATGAACTAACGAGGTCGGGTAGTGCCTTGGGCACGATCAAGCGTGAGGGTGAGTCAAGTATGATGCCAGGTTGGATCTAGGGATTGTGGTTTAACAGCGACCGTCGGGTGCGCTGAAACTCATAAAAAGTGAGAAGGTAACCCGGCTTGAGCGTGTTTTAACCAGAAAAAGCAGCAGGCTTGCGCTGCTTTTTTCCTCAGAGTCGGGTGGTCGAATGTTGCTTTACCCAAGTTGGAAGGTCACTGGCCTCATATCTACTCTGCCCGATCTCTGTACCACTGAGTGGCGGCCTCTGGCGTGTGAACAGGAAGTGCATAACGGGGAACACACGCTCCCTTCACTGCGTCGCTGTTAAGAGTCGCGCACATTTCGACACGACACCTGAATGTCAAAGAATAAGTTGAGTTTTCAGTGCTGCGGTCCCCACCGCTATCTTATTGACCAGAAGCGTCCATTCTTTCCCAAACACCAGGACAAGCTTGATCACGGTTATCCGTGTTCAAGTTCACGCTCTTTCTGCTGCTTTTCCAAGAGGTTACCCCGTCTTGAGTCCCATACACGCTCGGCACGTGCAAATCCCAACCACCCAGCGACTTCATCTCGTGTCAGGTCACACCGCGTCATTATTCGCGCCGATTATGGGACTGGGGACGTCTGGGTCAGATCCCGTCTGCAGCTTCGGATAAACACCGGACCGGGACACGCCTGACCGTCTGGCCTCGTCGCGCGCGCTCTGCCCGTGCCAAGCAGGGTACGTGCGCGGTCGCCGGCCTTGGTTACAAATGAGGTCAGTCGGCTCCCCTTTATTGACAAGATCTTTAGCTCAGTCGAGCCAAGCTGAGGTTCCCTCAGATGGCACGTTCGGGCCCGTGTTGAAAGGGAGCCTTGGAGATCCGCACACCCAAAGCATTCCACCAGCCCACACCTCACTACATCTACATGGAGATCCGCGCACCCAAAGCGCTCCACCAGCCACCTCATTACATCTTCATGCGGGCGGGTATCAGCCATCCACGAGCGTTCACAAATCACCACAAACAAATGGATCGACCAAGGATACATTTGTTTAAATGCTTTATTCCAGTTCATGTGGACACCTGATATAACAAAGATGGACCATACAAATATGTGTACAGGAAAAATACGGTCAAAGCACATAAGATCAATGCTTGGGTACCAGCGGGATGTTGCTTGTATATGCAGTCACACCCGCGGTCCTACGGCCAGGCTAACATTATTAAAAGCTACTGAAAGCATCTCCATCACAGCATCAAACACTGGAAACCGGGTTCCCCATCATACGGACAGCGGTTCAAAACTCCCATCCACCACACCTTTCTTACCGCAGCCTGGGACTGGCGCAGAGTGGACACCGTCCTCCGCGTCCTCGCCAATAAGCCGGACCACGACAGCGACGGCGACACATCGACCAGCACCGCAAGACGGCGGGAAGTCGACGCTGCCTCAGCCTCACCCGTCATACACATCACATGGTAACGTGAGTAGGCGCCTGTCGCTAGTGCACGAATACGCGCCCGAGCACGCGCCCGCGCAGGACACGCCGGTGGGGCGTCATCACACTTCTGCCGCCGACAGCCGCGTGCCCAGCTCGCAGAGGAACGAGTGCAGGTTCACGGCCGCCTGGCGCGTGCCGCGGTCGGTCATGCGCTTGGGCACCATGCCGACGCGGCAGGTCGAAGTTCATGAGCCACTCGACGACGCAGTGGCGCGGCCGGTGCACGCACGGCCGCAACCGTCACGATGGTGGGCCGGTGACGGCGCGCACGAGCCGCGAGTCGCGCGGGTCGTCGCGGTGGTCGATCGACACGACGGCGCTGAAGAACATGAGGCCCTTGCGGCCGGCCAGGCGCAGGTTGACGAAGTCGCGGGGGGGAGATGACAACCGCCGAGGAAAGGGCCCGTCTGCTGGTAGCGCACCTCGCACTGCGCGTCCACGCGCTGCAGCTGTCGGCACACCGTGATGGACTTGTTCCACTCAGGGCAGTGGTTGCAGTTGTGGATCACCTCATTGGCAAATATGTCGGTCGGGCAGGCGACTGTGCATGTGAACATGAACTGTGTGTGACCAGCATGCCTTCTGGAAAAAGATGTAGTCATCATTGACAATATTCTCTTCCTGCTTCCAGTCAGAGGAGTTCAGCAGGTCTAAAGCCTGGCGACAGTTCTCCTCTGCTTGTTGCCTAAGTGCCCGTAGCTCCTCAGTGAGGGCAGCACGGGGTTTGCCAGCAGTACCTCCCTCTTCATCTTCATCATCAGAACCCTCAGGTGTACCCATTGGAGAGTAGAAATTTGCCACACTTCCAGTGCATGTTGAAAGGTAGTCTCTAACTCGCTGCTGAGCTGGATCTACCAATGGAGTTTGCCTGTGTTGCACTACCATATCTTCTTTGGATAAGAAGCCTGGCCCTTGCTTCTTGAGGTATCACTCTGTGGTCATACAACCACACTTCCAGCCAGCCAACTATGAAGAAGGAGGTTATCAGGGTAACCTGGAATGTGTTTGATGATGATGCATCCCACTTGAAATACAAGATCTTCAGAAGACAGCCTACACTTGTTGCAGCTGTGGTCAGAGGCAATCATCCACCAGTGATCAATCCTAATTACAGCATACATCAGTATAAGAAGCATAAATCGAGTTAAACTTGCAGAAACAACATCAAAAAGAGATGTTTCAAACTGAGTAGTGGACAATTTGTTCCTTAAGTTCCAGTGAACACATTCTCCCCACTCATAACTACACAAACTAGCCAGAAGAGTGTGCACAATAGCACATCAAACGTCACTAGGAGGCAGAAGAACCTTCTTGCTGGTGAAATGCGCCCGTTCATCTCCAAACCTGTTAACCAGTCTCCAAAATCATAGTCTGTTGGTGTGGAGTTGACGCTCTGCACAAGTTGACTAGTGCTTCCGCTGAATTCCCGAGCGTTGATGGACGACGTGCCGACGCTCCCACTGTCCCCTCTCCGACTGGACGTCAGGCGCTCCGTCGACATGATAGAGCTCCGCCGACGGGAGCGTTGCCACTGTAGCGAACAAAGGGTGACCTTTCTCGGCTAATTTTAGCGACACAGAAGCACTGCGGTTGCTGGAACCAGCGTTGAGTCACCGGCCATATCAATTCAGTGACGACCTGTTGTTCGACAAATCAATCTGGTTCTCTGCAACGGCAAAATATCTTACACAGCACCACAACTCCACACAGCACTCACCGCGCTCAGCAAGCCGAGACGGAGAGAGTTAGTTGGGCTATTAGCTAGTATATTCCTGCTAACGGAAGAGAATATACAATTATTTTGAGAAACGTTCACTTTCGAAAAAATGTTTTTCAACGTTATATTGGCTCATTAAAGCCCGTTTCCCAATTTTTTTTTTCAAAAAATTTTCGCCATAAGAGACCAACGAATATTTCTACGCTCGGAGGACACCAAAAACAAGTATAGTAGGAAAGTGTACCAGTTTATTGTATCAGCTGCTTGCCAGGTTTTTGTGTAGACATGATCGGCTTTCTTGTGACGAACATGGTCTGCAGCAAAACGAGTATGCAAATCACGTTGAGTGAGTTGTGTTAGATAAGGAACTTGGCATTTGACATAGCCGTTGAGGAAGGGATCGTGACTGTGGGCAAAGATCTTTAACTGTGAACTGAGCTTCTTGTTCAGAAAGGTAAGCTGCCCAATGTACACAGTGCGTTATGTCTCGGTTATTTAACACCACTAAATACACCGATGCCCGAATGGGTGTGCGTGGTTTGCCATGCTTTTTGCGGCATGCAGCTAGTATAAATGTGTTTGGGTCAGTCGTAAGCGAAGATTCAAGGGCATAGTTTCCTTTTCAGTTGCGGGCCTAAACCCCTCCTGCCAAACTTGGGCTTGAGGCTCACCCCACCTTTAAATGAAATGAGCCAAGGTTGAGGGAAGCATGCTTCTTGGCACATTTGGGGGTAAGGCTGGGGCTTTTTTCGCTGTTCCATGACACATTTCATGAAACTTAATCCCTTGCCCCACTGATTTTTCCTTAGAGATGTCTGTTTGAGTTTGCATCCTGTGGATATTTTCCTGTGATGCGAATCTACCCCCAATGAAACATGAGATGCTGGCTGTCATGCTAATCTCATGGATAAGGGGTCCAGAATGTGGAAGTATGTGAACTACACTTAACATGTTTGGTGTGGTGGTAAGATCCTGCAACAGTTATGCCACATGTGTACTGTAAAGGTAGCACCTTGAGTTTTGTGCCTGGGATAACTGTTTTCAGCATATGAAAAGCCTGTGTCTCAAAAGGTTTAATACTGCTTTCATAATTTCAACAAAAGGTGTTTCATTTTACTTGCAAACATGTCTTTCCTGATGACATAATCCAAAATTTCAGCTTAACATGGCTGGAGCTATTATCAATGCATGCATGCAGGAGGGTGAGCCCATATATGTCACTTAGGTATCAGGTATGGTGGATGATTTTTTTTTTGCAAACTAGCAGGAGGTGATGAGACCTTCACAGATTTAAGGCAGGTTTTTATAGGTCTATTGTCACCAAAGTTACCAAGTTTGCCCAAGAAGAAAAGTGTTGATGGGTGGGTGTAGAGCAAGTATATGTGGCTGTTTAATGCCTGCATGGGTCATAAAAAATGCATTGTTCTGTTGCCCATTTAGCCTGAAGAATCATTTTATTCCAGTGGTAGCTGGACACACTCAGATAATGTGGTTATTTAAACACTGTCCTTTCACTTTTCCAAATATTTTGTCTTTGCAATAAACTTACCAAATTTGTCCAGAAATATCACAGGTGAAGAAAGGTTCCCTGCTCAGTGCTAGTGATAACTCTGTGGAACAAAAGGGCATGTTCAGGACTCACTGTGCAGTACAAAGCCTGACTGTGCACTGCATGCATGCATAGACCATGAGTAGATCATGAGTGGACCATTTTTGATTCCAAATTGTCTGAATATGATATGCTCTTCTGGTAGCTAAAAATCCCTACACCCTCCTCACTAAATTCTGCTTTGTCTTTACACCAACAGTTTTATATTGTTTTGTGGTCATTTCATCTATGTGCACATAAGTAAACCCCTGCAGTTAGCCTATCCCAGGAGCTGGCAAGGACATTAGCAGGCAGGAATGTTCTCTTGGAACTGGAATTGGTATATATCATTATATACAATGACAATCCACTTTGGTTGGACATCATGATGCACTGCCAACTAGTCACCTATGCCATTCTCCTTCTTCTGCTGTCACATCATAGCAGGTGTGTTTGCCCTTGCAGGCCCAGTGCGCGCACCAGATGCTGCTGAGCTGCGCGCGCCGCCTGCTGCGGCCGCGGCCGGCGCCGCTGGCTGGCTGCCAACTGTGTGGTCTGCGTCGCGCGGCGCGCCGCCTCAGCGCGCCGGCCGACTCGCGGGACGAACTGCAGCCGGCGGCGCCGCAGCACGCCTCGGCCGCCCAGCGGCTGGTGGCCGCCGCGCCGGCCCCGCTCCGGCCCTACATGCAGCTGATGCGCGTCGACCGACCCATCGGTAAGAGGAGGCCGCCTGCTCTGGCGGCGGCGACGGCGGCGGAGCCGCTCCGGTGGTGGCTGGCTGCTCTGGCGGCGGCGACGGCGGTGGAGCCGCTCTGGTGGTGGCTGGCTGCTCCGGCGGCGACGGCGGCGGTGGAGCCGCTCCGGTGGTGGCTGGCTGCTCCGGCGGCGGCGGCGGCGGCGGAGCCGCTCCGCTGGTGGCCGAGTGGGGCCGATGGATGCTCGCCCCGCGTTAGGCAGTCGCCGTGCTCAAAAGCGCAGATGATTGTTAGCATGAAGTATGGTTCGGTGAACTTCTCCGTGAATTTGTTAGGTGGGTGGCCATCCCGGGCAAAGGCTTATTTTGTTTACTTCATAGGTGAAGTTTGCTGAACACCATGGAGAATAGCTGTTCGGTACATGGCCCCTTCCGTATATGTTTGCACGCGATGCTATTCTCATACGATGTTGGCTAGTTCTGTTGTTATTATCGTTTCCGCTGTCTGGATTAAGTTACTTGTGCGCGGCTAACATACCGGTGCAATGCGTTCGGCAGGCTCGTGGCTGCTGTTCTGGCCGTGCGGCTGGGGCCTGGCGCAGGCGGCACCTCCCGGCTGCCTGCCCGACCCCACCCTGCTGGCCATCTACGCGGCCGGGGCCTTCGTGATGCGCGGTGCTGGCTGCACCATCAACGATATGTGGGACAGGGACATCGACCACAAGGTGTGGGGTATGGTTGGACCCATCCCAGCATGTACTCACAGGCTGACTGCGTGGGGTCACGCGCGGTCCCCGCTGACGAGTTCTGTGGGTTATCGTTAGCAATGCCGTACCATGCGTACGACTCATGGATACCCACAGATTGCGGGCTGCCAGGTTCCTGTGAGCCTTACAACAGCAGCGACCAGAATAGGGGAATGGTTGCCGGGTGTCATGGCTCCCTGTGGCTTTTAAGTGAACTCTGACAGTGATGAAAGCCATGATGTCACATATAGCCCGAATGATTGATTACTTATGGTGAGCAGCAATACTTCAGTGCAATCCTTGTAAAAATGTGACATTTATATGGCTCTGATTGAGCACTACTTCTTGATATATATATATATATATATATATATATATATATATATATATATATATATATATGAAATTTATCTAGCAATGGATATGTCTTCAAGTGACCTATGCCTGGTTGCCATGTCGTCCACTGGTCACTCATGTCTCCACTTTGCCGTCGCACCTGATACAATGCCGATGCGCTCGCGTAGGCCAGTTCACGTCCTTTTGAAGCCTCCAGTGCCCTTGGACGCCCGGCCACGGGGCGCGCGTGCCGTGGCTGACCTGGTCGTGCCGGCCGGTGCAGGTGGAGCGGACGCGCAGCCGCCCGATCACCAGCGGGCGCGTGTCGGTGCTGGACGCGCTGGTGTTCCTCTCGGCTCAGCTGTCGGTGGGCGCGCTGCTGCTGCTGCAGCTCAACTGGCCGTCGGTGCTGCTGGGCGTATCCTCGCTGTCGCTGGTGCTGCTGTACCCGCTGATGAAGCGCGTCACGCACTGGCCTCAACTGGTGCTCGGCCTCACCTTCAACTGGGGCGTGCTCATGGCCTGGGCGTCGGCGCAGGGCGTCGTGAACTGGCCGGCCGCGCTGCCGCTCTACGCCGCCGGCGTCTGCTGGACCATCGTCTACGACACCATCTATGCGCATCAGGTGGGCGCGTCGGATGGTGCGGGACCAGGAGCGGAACGATCGGGAAGTGCTGGCGCTACGTGCTGCCTAGCTGCGGGGCGCCTCGCCGCCGAGGCGGCTGTCAGGTAGCGAGGTCAATTCGGACATCGTTCGTGCCGGGCTACCGATTGCTCTGCCGCCTTGTGAGCCGCCGTACAAACAGGTGGACCTGCCGTGTTTTGCGGAGATCGCGTCACCGGCCGGGGCGATGCCGTGCTGAAGAACTGGGTGCGGCTTTGGTGGTAGAGAAAAGGGCTAAATGGGTGTGAAGAACCTGCCCATGCCGATCCTATTTCAAGATCAGTCCAACTAAGCTCATGCGCCACAAAAGGAGAATAGGGATTAAATCGCGGCATTCTGAACGCACGGCCTACAGACACGTGCAAAACGATCACGCATCTGTGTCCTGCTCACTGTCCGCCGATGGGGCCAACGCGTCTGTCATGTCCAGCCGCTCGCGCTGAGCCTCCCTGCGCCCCCGCAGGACAAGTCGGACGACCTGGTGCTGGGCATGAAGTCGACGGCGCTGCGGTTCGGTGACAGCACGCCCACCTGGCTGGCGGGCTTCGGCGGCGCCATGATGACCTGCCTGGCGGCGGCGGGCGTGGCGGCCGGCCAGACCTGGCCCTACTACCTCGGCTTGACGGCCGTCGGGCTGCACGTGACAAACCAGGTCGGTACTGGGACCGGCCGTGCTTCTTTGGACTGATGGCAACCCACACGACATACGCCAAGCCGTGGTGCGGTTGGGAATGTTGGGGTAGCGTCGCATGCGCATAGGTGAAGGAATGTCTGGGAAGGGCAGCCTGTCAAAGCCAATTATGAAGCCGATTTCTTCCATGTGTCTCCAAAGGGTGAATGTTTAATATTCGTGAAAAGTAAGGGTGCCGTGCGTCCACTTCCCCCCCTCCCCCTCCTGTGCCTACGCCTATGTATCAGTTTCTACTCTTTACGAAAATCACGCCAACTCTCGCATCGGATTTTGTTGTTCTCTTTTCTGTCTTTGCTCTTCCTACGAGATGAATGTCACCGCTGCCCATACATACGCATACGTGTAAAGGATGTGTGGTCAGTAGTCCATTGACCCTGCCAGTGTAATGCCCTGATATCTGCCCGTCCATATCTTGCAAATACGTGAACTCTGTCCGTTGGGCCAGTCTGAGTCATATTCGTGGTGGGTCTGAGGTGTTTCATAATCAATTTTAATAAATTTCATATTTTTACTCAATCGGTAGATTGCCTGGATGTCGTATTTCGACGTTTGTAGGGCCGGACCGATGACCCGTTCGTCCAGTTTAAAATGCGGTTTAACCGATTGTAAATTGGGGGAAGGAAGCGAAGGCCCGAATTGTGAGTTGGGGGAAGGAAGCGAAGCCCCGAGTTGTAGGTTGTTGGAAGGAAGGGAAGCCCCAAATTCAATGTCTCGTGCCATTTGGGGCCCGCTCTAGTACATGGATCGCGTCGGAAACACAGGCGAACGTGTTGACAGCCCCAGCGTGTTCTGTGCAGGTCTCGCGTTATCCAGCTGAGTCCCGTTTGCCCCGGAGGAACCTCGTCGTCCTGTCGGCTGTTTCATTAGTCCCAGCGTGTGCGTTAGCCCGTTCATCTCGGTCCTGACCTGTTCAGTACAGTGCGGAGCAGGCTCAGTGCGATCTCGCCCCATCCGCCTCCCGCTCTTCACACACGCCCCTGCGCGGCCAGGTGCGGACGCTGAACATCTACGACGCCTCCGACTGCGGCGACAAGTTCCGCTCCAACCGCTACGTCGGCCTGCTGATCTTCCTCAGCATCGCGGCCGGGAGGTGGGCGGGGGCGCCGCGAGACGGGGACGCGCCGGCGCCGGCCGAGCCGCCCCCGCCAGGCTCGGACACGCCGGCACCGGCCGAGCCGCCCCCGCCAGACCCGGACGCCTCGTAGCGGGCCGGATTGCTCGCGCTCCCCTCGCCTGTGATGGTCCATTTGTGCATTCAGCTAGTCCGAGGGAGCGCATCGCCGTCTTTCGTGCTGGATGTCGTGTACCTGTGTGCGTGAGAAGTGCGTGCCATTAGAGATGTCCCCCACTGCAGGGGAACGTGGGCGGAGCCGCGTGGGCAATCCTTTATCACAGGTGCCGCACCAGCAAGCGCTGGAGCTATAGATTTTGGTTTTGTGTGTGAGTGTGGACGTAGGTGTGGGTGGGTGCGTGCGTGCGTGCGTGCGTGCGTGGATTGAGCGCGCTGTATATTGCGAATGTCGGTCTGACTTGTTCCTTTGAGATTGGGCCTACCGGAACGGGTAATTGCTTAGCTTAGCAAAACTGATTTGTACGATGAACGGTTCCTGTGAACCGCAAAGTCAAGAGTTTTTTCAAAAGTATGTTCAACGCAGTAACTTTGATACTGCTACATCACATCCCCGCCGTCCTGCCATCTCTGCCGTCCCTGCCATCCCTGCCGTCCTTACCGTCCTTACCGTCCCTGCCATCCCTGTTGTCCCGGCGGTCCCCGCCGTCCCTGGTGGTGAGGGGTGTGGCCTGTACTCGCTTGGTTATCGGGTGTTGGTTTTGGCCGTATCCCAGTCGAGGTGTTGGCAAGGAGCTTTTATCTTGTAGGGAAGGTGAGGTGTTACGGTTGGAACTGCTGGACTTGCAGTTATTTGGAGCTGTACTTTTCCTCAGCAGATGCGTAATAACGTTGGCAATAGGGGGTTTGTTGGACGCTAGGAATAGAGGCATCATACTTCGATTTGTTCCAAATCCTGGATCCGCTCCTGGACTCTGCTATCAGCGCCGCGCCCGCGACTGATGCGCTCGCTCCTGGCGCGAGGTTCGTCTGTGACGTCACTGACGTGGCCGTGACCTGCCCGACATGATGGGTGGCTCACTGGAGTCTAGTCACACTGGGGAGCGCTGACCCGGCCCCGGCCTTCCCACCGGACCGGCCGGGCCGTTGCGGCCGGCGGCTCATCCGCACCAAAGCCGCGCCAAAGTGCCTGCCGCCGTCGCAAGTCAAAGGAGACTGGCGCTCCACCTGGCACAACTGAGTTGTCATCTGCAATATGCGCTGTTTCGTTGTCGTGGCGGTCAGTGGCCCTGGCGAGCAGGAGCGTAGAAGGTTATGTCCGGTTGGCATTGGCTGTCAAGCGTCAGGTGTAATAGACTGGCCATATTACGCAAATGCTGCGTATCAGTGATGTCCGGAGTGACCAAGGCGCCATTTCAGTGCTTGGCCACGTGACTCCTTACCAAATATAGCGCATAATGCAGACGCATATTGCTGGTGTGTGACGAGGGATTCGCGTTTATGATACGAGCTAGACTCGTCTTAACGGCCGCGACGTATGCATGTGCATGCATTGTGACAGAGCTTCTGTGGCATGACCAGGAGGTCTCCTGACCGCAAAATAAGCTGGCATATAACTCGGACATAAAGGGTGGTCATGTATTCAACGCCTGCCGACAGTCACGCGTGTTAAACGAACGCTATACTATGTCCGGATGCCTGACAACGACAAGCCGCTTTTCTGATGTTCTGACAAAGCGCACCTGCTGTCGGGCTTGGTCAGCCGTCGGTCGTAGAAGACGGACGGATCGCGGCGAACGGGCGTGTTCGGACAGACCTGCTCATCTGAAAACCGCTCCGCTTACAGCGCTGCACCACCCGCGCTTTGCTTCGTCACTTCACACGTTTCCAGCAAGGGGTTTGATCACCGCGCTGCTAAACAAACAACAGGTACCGAATGAACCTGCTGCACGCATTGCACGATACAACCATCCGTGTTTTTCAGGGTGACTCCAAGCCGCACGTACCTGGTTGACTGCTGTGTTATCGCTGGGGATGCGCCCAGCTGGGTGGTGCAGTAAGTCATTTGTTTCGGACTGGTAAGACACATTTAATCAAGGCGTTCATTCAAGAAATTCAGGCGTGCACGGTGCGTTTAGACCGAGCGGGTAGTGACAGGCATGCTGTGCACGGATGACGCAACGCTTCATTCGCTCCACAGCACCTGAGGAAGATGCTGTGCGTGTTGAACGTGAGGAAGAACGTGCGACTGGGTGCACGCAGTATATTTGAAGTACAAGCTACTGCAGCATGACATTAAGTGTCAGCAAGGATGATATTAAGTGTCAGCAAGCATGACAGCAGGTATCTTTGGGTGGGTTAGGGGATGAGGAATACGCACCTCACGCCGTGTTCTAGGCAACCAACTAGGTGCATTGTATGACGTAACTTACATGATCAAACATAGGATTTCTGCTTACGCCACTTATCTAAGTGCGCCAGGACGAGACCTGCCATTTACATGTGCTTTGAAAATTCCTTTCACCAGACAATGTACACAATCCTTGAGGACTCGCACCTCAGATCAAGGGTGTAGTTTCGTAGAAAAAGTTTCGGTGGTGAGGGTGGGGGATGGGGGGGGGGGGGCAGAGCAGTAAAAATGACACAACCCACCCTCGAAATACACCAACAAACGGGTTTCTCATGGATTTGGCCCACTTTCTTCTAGAAGATGGAGGGCTGGGCCAAAGTTGGGGAGGGAGCTGGACCACCCGCCCCGAAATGAATAGGAAACTACACCCCTGCCTCAGTTTATATACTGTATTAACATTGGTTGGACGGAATGTGCACTATATACAGGATTTGATCGGCATTTACAATGGCTGTACTAGACACGGAGGTAAAAAAAACCGTTGCGGTACCTCAAAACACCCTTTCAAACAACATCCAACATTAAGCGAATGTAGGATTACCACATTATACTGCGCATGACGGAGTGCAGTTCATGCTACTCGGCGCTACACTTCACTATTTTTGGCGGCCATATTAAAAGTGCCGTGAAGGTCCCACGGGATCCAGTGTTAAGGTCCATTTGATCTCTGGTGTGATGAGTGCACAGAGCCGGTTACAATCAGGCTTAAATCCAGATCATGCACTGCAAAATTGAATTCGTAGATTTCAGGGACCCGTTGTCGCCTGTGAACTGTTGTGTGGAAAATGGTGCCACAACGTATGCACTGCATAAGTAACGAGGCACTGTTACAAGCTATTTTTAAGGCGGCATTATTACAGCTGCTCCATGTCATAGCTCTTATTCGACGGGTTGGGGGTGGCGGATCCTGGTTGCATTTCAAAAGCGTATCCTTCTGTTACCTTTTGATCGATGCGTACGCAGCGTAGCTGCTGGTTGAAGAAACCGGCTTCATACCCGTACGGCGCCTGCTGCGTAAAACACAATAACTTCAGATGGTTGGGATGCAGTGAATTATCAATGTTGGGAAAATCATCTAGTGTGATTAGTTTTAAAGAATAGCATCACCATGATTCTGGTCGTTGGAAAGTCAAACGGTGTGAAAGGTGCCGGGCGCCAGTACATGCTAAACGTGCAATGGCTTCGTCTGTTGTTCCGCTTAGTCTGCTACTAGTGTTGTAGGCTCCTTACGTTGGTCAAACGTAATGCTAAAAGATACGCATCGCACCGCTCACAGTCGGCATCGCAAACAGAGGCAGCTATGCCAGTGATGTAGCTTCCCAAACATCGCCTCCGCAGCGCCAATGCGCGGCGAATGACTTATGAATGACTTCGCCCATTCACGACCACCTCGGATCACGTGACAAAAACGACCACAATATGAATAGCACACCCTTCGCTATCTTCCGTAACTACCACCCTCGCGAAGGTCATCTGACTACCAAAATGCCAGCCACCCTCCGTTTCGACATCGGCGGCTCGTGTCCGCCGCCTGACGCCGGCAGCAGATCCCCTGACCCCCCTGACCCAGACACGCGGCGGTTTGAGCGGGATGCCGACCCTAGAGCTTGGTACGCTGCTCCTGCTCGGCCTCGGGCTCGTCGCCGGTGCCGGCGCCGTCGAGCGCGGTGCTGCTGGCCACGAAGGCGGCGTTGAGGTTGGCCTGCGTGCCCTCGAGCTGCGCCTCGCGGCCGGTGGCCAGCAGCCACTGCTGCCGGTCGCCCGAGCGCATTGGGCCCCATTGCCGGTTCGGGCTGAACGAGTGGCGGATTTTCTGCCGGCAGGGGGCGGCGTCAATGGGCGCTCGTGAGCCGCCGCTCCCCATGGCGGGTGGAGTGCGTACAATAACACTGCTAACGACCATATTGCGTCATTTAAGCCGGGACTCTGAGCTTTAGGACACGCCGGTCAACATGACGGTGGTCATGCTAGATGTGGGTTTGGCAGTTAAGGTACAAATCTAATATGGCAATCGTCACCAGCTGTAATTGGACACAATCGTGTATTTTTCCATCCATTTGGCATGAATGCGTGTGATGGTTACTGAAACTTCTTAAATTTCTTACGTACGTAAAGCGGTGCTTGATAAAAACAAGCGGCCACCCATGCGCGTTTCCGAGCATTCGCTTACGAGTGAGAGCGCCAATTAAGACGTGGTCATATTGTCCCGGGTCACATCACTGGGGTGAGGTCACATCACTGAGGTGAGGTCACATCACCGGTAAGTACTCACGTTGATCAGTCCCTTCTCAGGGCTCTGGTATAGCGCATGCAGGAAACACAGCGGTATGGGCAGCATGGCGGCTCCCGTCAGGATCCAGCCGCAAGCTGTGGAGAGTGGTAGTGTCAGGCGCTCGGACCAGCGCCAGAAAACACAGCGGTATGGGCAGCATGGCGGCTCCCGTCAGGATCCAGCCGCAGGCTGCGGAGAGTGGTGGTGTCAGGCGCTCGGACCAGCGCCAGAAAACACAGCGGTATGCGCAGCATGGCGGCTCCCGTCAGGATCCAGCCGCAACTGCGGACAGTGGTGGTGTCAGGCGCTCGGACCAGCGCCAGAAAACACAGCGGTATGGGCAGCATGGCGGCTCCCGTCAGGATCCAGCCGCAAGCTGCGGAGAGTGGTGGTGTCAGGCGCTCGGACCAGCGCCAGAAAACACAGCGGTATGGGCAGCATGGCGGCTCCCGTCAGGGTCCAGCCGCAAGCTGCGGAGAGTGGTGGTGTCAGGCGCTCGGACCAACGCCAGAAAACATGCACTGCAAAGTACCTTACTAAGGAGACATAACGCAAGATAGCATGTTACGTCCACCCGATCGCGTTATTTCTGAGTCACCGTGGGACAGATTTAGCCTCCCCCCCATGCACAATGCCTGTTATTTATTTGGCATGCCATGAAAGCGACATGAATCACGTGGGAGAAACAATGTTTAATCTCTGGCGCATCCATCCACTCACTGATGGCGATGGGCGGATATTCGACCTTCCCATAACGCAACGGCTCCATCTTGATAATGGAGTACACGAAGATACCCAGCAGGGCGATCGGGATGAAGATGCTCCAGCAAAACTTCCAGTAGATGTTCGGCCGGGTCTTGATCATGAACTCGAGGTCGTCGCAGAACTTGCGGACGCCGTACACCCAGTTGATGGCGACTACCTCTACAGTGGCCAGCACGAAGATGATGAAGCCTCCGCCGAAGTTGTCCACCAAATTCAGGATGAACTGCCCGCCCTGAAAGTAACGGTGCAGTTCGTTTGCTGAAGCTTTAGGTTCCATTGTCTTCCACCGTAACCCACGCGAGCTCGTGCGTTCACCGCGTCCGACTGCAGCTCACAGCGAGCCCGGAACGCTCACCGCGTCCGACTGCAGCTCACAGCGAGCTCGGGACGCTCACCGGCGTGACGTAGACGAGTCCGACGAGGAAGCCGGCCGCGCAGATGGCGGCCGAGACCTTCCAGCGCGCCCAGCTGGGGAACTGGTCGCAGACGATGGTGATGACGCAGCCCGTTAGCGCCGTGGCCGAGCCCACGCCCAGTGTGAACAGCATGAGGAAGAACAGCACCGCGAACAGCTGTGCGGGAAGGGGAGGCAATGTGAGCAACATGAGAACAGCGTTGCGAATGACCTCCGGGAGGGATGAAGGAAGCGTGGCTAGTCTATGATGTGCTGTCTAGGCTGCGGCTGTACATCGCAGCGCACAGCTGGAAGACAAATGTGAGAAGTACATGGACCTCTGTCCCACTGCAACAGCTTGAACGGCATTTATAGATGATGGTCTCACGGAATGCAACAAGTGCATGGCCAAACAAGTACGGACTTTATTTTCAACGAGCTGGATTAAGTCTCAACTGTACTCAGCTAGGTGCACCGATTCCCGGCCGCAAAACGACGCCTAAATCTGTGAGAGCACTTAGTTGCCAACGGCAGCTCTGGAGACACGCTCGCAAGGCACAGCGCTCCACTGTCACCACCTCGACATTTTGGCAACGTGGCCCGAGCGTGGTCCGGCGCCCGGGGTACGACCTGGGCGTCCGCGTCTGGCAGCAATGGAGCCGAGCGTCACCAGCGCTGACCTGCGGCACTCCGGGGAAGTTGGCCAGCGCCTGCGGGTACGAGATGAAGGCCAGCGACGTGCCGCCACCCTTGATGACGTCATCGACGGTGGTGTCCAGCTCGTGCGCCAGGTTTCCCAGGATGGAGAAGATGGTGAAGCCAGCCAGGAAGGAGGTCATCATGTCAGTGATGCTGATGATCGTCGCATCCCTGAGGATGAAGGGAGCTTTAGCATGGTGCTGCCGTCGAAGTAAGAGACCATTAGCTGTGTTCGGAATCAAACATGCAACTGGTCCCACTTTGCCGGCCAGTGCCTTCGTCAGAATGGGACCACTGTTATCCCCTCCAGTGGACGCAACCGCTGTAATCCCCGTCCAGTGACGGACTCCCATAGCAAATACAAACACAAATGAACGTAGATTTGCCTTAAAAGACAGATCAGTTGGCGTCATCGCTGAGTCTTCAACACCGCATTTATCGTGCAGTAACCCATGAATTTCGTGAAACCCCACCGCCACAAATGGAAGCCCACCGTCACAAATCGGCCTTTAGAGCACCCGCACCTGCCACCGTTCGTCTGCGCGTTTTGAAAGCTCACCTAGCCACCGGGTGACGGAAGCCGTTATAACTGGAGAACATCACCAGGCACCCGAAGCCGGTGGAGAGCGAGAAGAAGCACTGCGTCACCGCAGCGTACCACACCTGAAAAGGGGGACAGGCACGTGCCCCGTAGCCAAACAATGGTTGTGGATCTGAACTGCTTCCAGCTAAGTGATCTGATGTACGTAGCGCGTCAGTAGCGCTGGAAATAGAGACCCTAGGGAGAAAACCATTTGTCCTTAGTTTTTTTTGGAATTATGGGTCACCCGCAGCCTGATTTTCTGTACTGCATGTAGCCAGCCGAAGATCAGGTACCGAAACAGCATGAGCTGTCTTTTCACTGTTGTCACGTGTTCAGAACGGGCTTGTATAGGGATTCCTGTGCATTAATCTTTCCAGCGGTATGGAGCACAAATGCGATGATCTCAGCAATCATGCTGCCGGCTTGACAATCGTGCCAAGTCTACATGGATGTGATGAAGAAGGGGCCGACTCTGTGTCACCGACCTTGAGATTCAGCAGCTCGTGCCACTGCGGCTTCAGGTAGAAGAGCACGCCGTCCATGGCGCCGGGCAGCGTCAGGCCCCGCACCAACAGAGTGATCAGCACCACGTACGGGAACAGCGCTGCCACCACACACATGACACGGGTTACCACCGAGCCAGGCTGACCTTGTGCGGCGGCGAGAAGGCCCACCTTCCGCCCAGTCACGTGAGTCGAGCTCCACTGATCACAGGATGGAGGGGTCTGTGGTAGGTGGAGCTCCCTTGGTCACAGCATGGAGGGGGTCTGTGGTGAGTGGAGCTCCCCTGGTCACAGGATGGAGGGGTCTGCAGTGGGTAGAATTCCCCTGGTCACAGGATGGAGGTGTCTGTGGCGAGTGGAGCTCTCCTGGTCACAGGATGGAGGGGTCTATGGTAAGTGGAGCTCACCTGGTCACAGGATGGAGGGGTCTGTGGCGAGTGAAGTTTCCTTGGTCACAGGATGGCGGGGTCTGCGTGGTCTGCGTGATCTGCGTATCCTGTGTGACCGAGCATTGCATGCGTCATTGTTTTTACTGCAACATCGCTAACCGTGCTTGACAGTGCTTGAGAAGCGCTGTGTAGACAGCTACACAAAATATCACGACCCCCTATCGTCCGATGTCGCGAAGTGGAAGACAAACGCGCCTTTCACGCAACAACGTCATCCCGAAGAAGCCCGCTCCCACCTGTGAAGTAGGCGACCTTGCCGGAGCTCTGGACGCCTTTGACAAGCGTGAGAAAGAGGATGACCCAGGAGGCGAACAGGCAGAGTGTCAGCCGCCACTCGGGCAGGCCAATCCCGCCGTCGATGTCGGGCAGCTCGTTCAGCACGTTCCTCCTGGCGAAGGGATATCTTGAGTTATCGCCGTCCGCCGTGTCCTGGGACTTGTGGCCATTGGCCTTGACATCGCGTCGTATGTTATCTTCTAGCCAACTCCAGCAGTTTGTACGCTCTGGTCGCCGCTATTAGAACGTTATCACAAGCTCAGGACATCGCTGCGTCGATGGCTATCAGTAATGCCAAGCACTGCCTACGCCATCCGACTTTGGCGGGCCCGGTGTCACTCACTGGAAGTACATCTCGGTGGAGCCGATCAGGTTGTCGTCGCCGTGCGTGTGGTTGAGCAGCGAGATGTTGGTGGTGGGGTCGACGCAGCGAGTCATGTCCGCCCAGCTCGGGTCGCACACGGTCCACGGAAGCACGGAGGAGAACGACGCCACGAAGTAGAACACGGTCAGCGCCATCAGGGCGACGTAGTAGGAGACGACCGACGCCGTGCCGATCATCTGACCGTACCCGACACCTGGCGGGCAGACGGGGTGCTGTACACCACACCTGGCGGGCAGACACGGTACACCACACCTGGCGGGCAGACGCGGTACACCACACCTGGCGGGCAGACACAGTACACCGCACCTGGTGGGCAGACACAGTACACCGCACCTGGCGGGCAGACGCGGTACACCACACCTGGCGGGCAGACACAGTACACCGCACCTGGCGGGCAGACACAGTACACCACACCTGGCGGGCAGACACAGTACACCGCACCTGGTGGGCAGACACAGTACACCGCACCTGGCGGGCAGACGCGGTACACCACACCTGGCGGGCAGACACAGTACACCGCACCTGGCGGGCAGACACAGTACACCACACCTGGCGGGCAGACACAGTACACCGCACCTGGTGGGCAGACGCGGTACACCACACCTGGCGGGCAGACACAGTACACCACACCTGGCGGGCAGACACGGTACACCACACCTGGCGGGCAGACACGGTAAACCACACCTGGCGGGCAGACACAGTACACCACACCTGGCGGGCAGACACGGTACACCACACCTGGCGGGCAGACACGGTAAACCACACCTGGCGGGCAGACACAGTACACCACACCTGGCGGGCAGACACAGTACACCGCACCTGGTGGGCAGACGCGGTACACCACACCTGGCGGGCAGACACAGTACACCGCACCTGGCGGGCAGACACGGTACACCACACCTGGCGGGCAGACACGGTAAACCACACCTGGCGGGCAGACACGGTAAACCACACCTGGCGGGCAGACACAGTACACCACACCTGGCGGGCAGACACGGTAAACCACGCCTGGCGGGCAGAGGGGGTACTGTGCCCCGTACCTGTCAGAGGAGTTCACGGTACACCACACGTAGGGGAGAGGCGCGAAACAGTGCACCACACCTGGCGAGCAGACGTGGTACCGCACCCCACACTCGGCAGACAGAGGTGTCCACAGTGCATCGCATATGGAGGACAGACGCGGCGCAGCGCACCACACCTAGCGCAGATCCGCGGCACCATACCCCACACCTGGCGAGCGGGGTGGACATCAGATGCCTGTTGCACAAGTTGTGCATGGCACCTGATGGCCAGGACTGAGAATATATAGCTGGTGACCAAACTGGGCCCACCGGGCACACCAGTGGTATCTGGCGAGCGGACTAGAAACTACCGACAACTGACGGACGTACTTGGGATAAAGGCTCCTAGCGTACGGACGGGAATTCATAACTCATAGCGCACAGTTTATAAGCGAACAAGTGCTAGGAAGTAAACGGTTTTTTGTTTTGTTTTGTTTTGGTAGGCAGATGTGACGGCGAGACACCCAAAACAACTAAGGGTGTAGACCTATTTCGTGGCCGAGCGAGCGGTGCACGCTGTTGAGCCTTACCTCTGGCGGCGGGCACGACATTCCAAACTCGCACACAGCCGAACGACGAGAATTGCCCCATGGCCAGCTCCATGTAGTACAGCGGCTTGCCTGCAGCACGGAAAGACCTTAAGCCACGTGCTAAAATTAGCCTTGCACTTTTTGCAATCAAATGGCAACGCAGACTCATGTTGCAACGGCACGTAAGCCTTCGTTGCCATTTTGCATCGGCTTCGTACTCTTGTGTGCGGCGCTTCAATGAGCGTTCCAGATGGGATAGTTTGATTTTGTGAGGTCAGAGTCCCGGAACCCTGTTCAGACTATTGCCGAGCCATGCCCATGTGGCGAAGGAGCTTCAGAGAGATCAGAAGCACGACATCCGTCCACGGGCCTTTGCCCGGCTAAGGACAAAGGTGGCCGGCGGCGGTGGCCTCCGGCTCAGCAGTGTGAACTGGGTCTCGCGGACGACGTGACGTACTTCACCTTTCACTCACCGATGAGGAGCAGCACAACGACGTACGGAATGAGGAAGGCGCCGCCACCGTTCTCGTAAGCGGTGAAGGGGAAGCGCCAGACGTTGCCGAGGCCGACCGACATCGCGACGCAGGACAGCAGGAACTCGATCGGGCTGCTCCATTGGTCCCGCTCCTGGTCCTCCTGGCTCGCCTGCCGCGCGGTCGGCCGCTGGTCAGCGCCCTCTGTCGCGCGGCCACTGAGGAAGCGGCGCTGAGTGCAGCAGCTGCGCGGCCTCGGTCAGGGCGGGTATTCCGGGTTGGTGTGGGGTGCCTGCCACCTCAGGCAGCGCCGGTTCTCTGGGGTGGTGTGTAGTGCCCGCCGTGTTCTTACATAAAGGGGATGGAGATTTTGCATCCTCATGCATCGGCACCACGCGCTCCATTGAGATAAGCCTAGGTGTCACAGGCTAGCTTCCAATCCAATAGGTGGATGGGTGGAGTCGTCAGTACATGAGACAGTCCCAGTGTGAGGAGATCTTCAGGAGCGCTTGAAACTGCTTGCTTGATGCCATTTACACAGACAGACGCGCTAAGGGGAGATCAAATGACCTTTGCATCTCCAACACTCGGAATTATCGCATGGTCCATGAGCATGAGAAAAACTAAGCGAAGTAACTGCGCTCGAAGGTCACCCTTTTTCATGGCTCGCTGCGGCGCAGCCAAAACATAGCATGAGTGTTTAGCACAAGTGCATGGCATGATGAAAGTGCATGAGTCATGAGCGCATAGCACAAGAAAAAATATGGTTGGAAAAGATGGATACGTTTCGAGAACATGAAGTTGATGTTCTCCACAGAACATCAGCTACACCCCTATGGCTTGTATCGGCCCTTGGAGGTCATACGCTTCGTTACATAAATAATACGTGTAACTCTGCATTAATTCGGCACTGACCGCAGGGAGAAATCAAATATGCCCCCGTCTAATATCCGCGATTATTCAAAACGCCTTGAGATATCGCAGCGAAATTTTCAGTGGCTGTCAACTAACGAGCTCTTCGCCTTGTGCCAAAATAACAACTATGAGAACATAAGCAATCAAGCGTAAGCGACGTCAGGATGACGTCATGTTTACCAAGTTGTTTTCCACAAAAGCGCATGATTGGAGACAAACTGACACAGAAGCCAAGTGAAAAAGCATATTTTACATCTGTGAACGGTAAATGTGAGCGAACCGATCCACCATGCATGTACCTTGTTGTGTTGTTTGAGTATTGCACCTTGAGATATTGGCACGTCAAATAACCAAAATATTGACAAAAAGTACACTCAGCATTCTTTTGTCTCAGACTCAAAATTTTGATCACTGAAACGCGTATCATAGTTGCGACTAAGAGGGAAGTCTGCACCAAGTTTCAAGCAATCATCTGAAGAAATAGCTGAGTTAAGGCTTGAAATGTATCACTGCGCACGCCGCCCTGCCCAGGTGCCCGGCCCACGGCGGAGGGCGGCGGGGCTCAGGTCTGCCGCAGGGGCGCGGCGACGGGGCGGCGGAAGCCGTTGATCAGTTTCACACGTAAAGTAACGACCGCGTGACTGTGAGAGGTTCAAGGCCATCAGGCTGCGCTGTCGGCCGGCCTGAACAATCGGACACAACACGAAATCGATGCAACAGCTTTTTCAACACCGAGGTCATCCATTTGACCTCGGCCTTGGACAGTTTATGAACAAGTAGCCGCTATTGCTCACGCGTCTGACACCCATAAGTGTGGCTAAGGTCTTCGTCATCGCGTCTAGACGTTTTATATGCGACGGAAATAAGTAGGCCAAAACAGATATATACACCAAGGTTTCAGTTCTCAATTGCAAAGCGCGTGCCTTTGGCTTTAGGCCTGGTGCTGCACGCGCAACATTACGTACCTTTCTTTATAACATGTCTGACCGGGCCGCAATGACTTCACGCCATCAGAAGCGCTTCCACATGAAACGCGTTGTGAGAACGGTCAGATATTCCAGAATTACATTTTAAGAAGTTGACCTTGACCTGTGACCTTAAAACACGCTTAAAATCAAGTTTGTTGTGTGGTTCGAGGTCGCACGCCACGGCGCTATCGGTTGCGATTTAAAATTTTGAATTCGGCCCGGGCGTGAAGGGCAGGGCAGGGGGGGGGACAAATCTGCCTCCTCCGGCCAATGGTGTGCCGCTGAGGAGTCCGGTCAACGCCGGGTTAGGATCGTATCGGTACCAGTATCAGTGACAGGATATTGGAACCCATCCACGTGGTAGCTATTACAATCTCAGGTCGAAGCAATTTTCAAGTCGCATACAGGTGCAGCGTAAATAGGCACACCCACAACAGGTGCACCAATAAAATGACACGGGCAGTGATAAATGGTACAATAAAGTTATACGAGCAATGGTCAAAGAGCTGAGACAAATCAGTCGGTGCGCATTGGGCAGCGTTCAGTGGTCAGTGGTCAAAAACTACACCATGTATGGCGGTCTTAAACGTATTCGGTGTTGAGGCATTATGGGCGTAAGATGGCAGGCGGGTCCAGGCAGCCGCGCCTCGGTGCAAAATGCCCTCGGTATGGCGGCCGGCCCGTGTCTGTGCAAGTGCCAACTACTTCTGTCCGACGCGCGCGTTTCACGGGTTGAAATGCGGCGCGTGGCACAAAAAGCGCGCAGACCTCGTGAGGCACGCCTACCTCCTTCAGCGCCCTTAACACTTTAATCACGCCGCGGTGTGTCACCATGACCTCCACCCTCGGCCATTCAAGGGAATTTAGGGCCGGGGCGATATGGTGGTGCCTTTTGGAGCCGGTAATCATTTTTGCAGCAATTAAGTTGAAAACATTTTGAATTTTGTGTAATTAATTCTTAGCCGCCCTACCACATACGCAAGGCAGTACGTGACGTGAGGGAACACGTACGCCTGAATGATGATTCTAAGAAGATCTGATGTAAAATAATGACGGAATTTGTTCAGAGAAACGAGGATGCCATTCCATGTTTTTCACGACACTTTAGACATGGGAACCCCATGACAGAGTGGGGTCAACTATGACGCCGAGAGTTTTGCTGCCACTTGGGGTATGCTCAGCGGAACCGTTTACTTCAAAGTGGAAGTCAGCTGACTTTTAAACCTTGCTTTGACCCAACGAGCATAAAAGCAGTATTTTTTTTCGTTCATTTGGAGAGAATCGACACTGGACCAGTTCAAGCTTACGCATGGTAAGTTCTTCCAGTCTTGTGTTTTGATGTGTGCCACTGCCTTCAGAAATCATGAGTTATTTATTGTGACCATACGTCAACAGTTGCATGCAGACATTGGCCCCTTAGTTTCCAACGTTAATGTTAAAATATCGGAAGTGCTCCGCACGAGCTACCAACCTTTTCCTGGTCTTCCAGGGCCTTTTTCTGTCCTCCATCAACTTGCTCCGACACAGACCCTATCGGGACTGGCTTCCCGTTCGCTTCTCCCACGTCCTGCGACAGCTGGGAAGGAAACGCGGCGTTCGTGTTAATCAGTGCGCGCTAAGAGCGCCGCAGTTTGAGATCGAGTTTCATCGAGGGTCACCCCGGTGCATCTCCTTACAACAGGTCACGTCCTCATGTCATCACGTCCTCATGCAACTCGTCCAGCTGGCTCATTCGGTCGCCGCGTTCCCTTGTGCTGGGATGCCAGTGGCGACAGGTTCATCCCACCCATTAGCCTCGTTTCCCCTCCGAGGTGGAAGCGCTTCCCTTGTGCTGGGATGCCGGGGGCGTCAGATTCATTCCACCCACTGGCGTCGTTACCCCTCCGAGGTGGAAGCGCTTCCCTTGTGCCGTGATAGCGGGGGTGTCAGGTTCATCCCACCCACTGGTGTCGTTTCCCCTCCGAGGGGAAGCGCTCCGTGGGATATGAGGGTATGTTAGCTGTTGGCCTCCAGCCTCTGCTGTGAAGTCTGTGACGCGGAAATTTGATAAGAAGCTGTTCCATAGTCGAACGGACCTTGAGAACAACAAAAAAAAAAAAACAGCAGCGCTCTCTGCTCTGTACATTTTGTCAGAGCGATTTATACTGCGCTTTGTAGCTTGTTGTATATCGCTGAGCCCAGATCTTTACTTAGAGCGTGAGTATTGGATGTCAGCATCGAGAAATGAACTCATTAAAATTGACGCGTGGTGCAAATCTGCTACGATTAGCAGGGCGACTTCTGCCCCTCTGACATCACAGATTTTTGCGCGCCTTCGATGGGACCAAATGCTACGCAGATATTATGGTGTGTGTTACGCACCACAATCGTTGCAAAAAATACAGATTGCATTGCAATTGTCCCCAGGCGAGTTTTATCCCACATTCCTTTGCCGGTTAAACATAATTTATGGTGGTTGTTAACTTCAGTGATTTCATAGGGTGTGTTATGCCATTCATTCGTCAACAGATAGAGGCATTAGCACTCAAACTGTGCTGACGCTGATATGCGTCCTTGTGTGCGGCTGGATTTACACCCTCGAATGAGGCAGTTAGATTGTTTAATGTTTAAGCCTCATATCGCGTATGTTCCATACAACTGCGACGTAGACCAGTTTGTACTTTCCTTTCCAGTTGGCAGCTCCAGCTTTGCCCCCCCCCCCTTAACTCTGGTTTCGGGTGCCGCCGCAAGAAGGAAGTGGGCCCAATCTGGAGCAAAACCCGTTTGTTGCCGTATTTTGAAGGTAGTTTTGGCCACTTTCACTGTTTAAATGAGACCAAACGCGATACATACATCTCGACGCGGAAATAATGGGCAATCTTAAAGGTAAAAGTGCGAATCGATGGCTGTACTCACCCACGTCCATTCGCGTGCAAACACAACATTCCACAGTTTCGGAGCGGTTTGGGGATCGATATCAGTTCTCGGTGACCCGGAGGGAAAACGACGGAGACCGACTACACCGTATAAGTGCACGCATGAACGTGCCGTCTACGAAAAAAAAAAACAGCCGAGCTTCCTCAGTATCATAACGGTGCCAGCGATCCACCGGAATGCGACCATTCCTGCGTGTTTTCAAATATCATCTCGAATGCAACACGCTGGCGTCTAAATCGTGCAATCCGGCTCCATGAAATTGACACAACGTAAATCCCAGCCCGCGGTGAACAATATGCTTCAAACATGTCTGTGCAGCTTACTTTGCTCTTGTTGTAGTCGCCCCGAGCGCCATCAGTGTAGAATTTACTCTAGTCTCTGGTGCACACTATCGCGCCCTTCTGCCGGCCTGCTACCGACTACGCACTGATATTGAAGTCGCGAGTTTGTACCGGCGGACATTTGTGCACACCAGTCCGCATACGGCAGGGATGTGCTGAAACAGCAAGAGGCCATTCAAATCACAGCCATTCGCATTATGGTATGCAGCTGGCCATGTCCTGTCGAGTCCAGAGTACGGTTAAGTCGGATAACTTCCGTCATATGTTGTGTACAGCACACATCCGCACAGCGGATATTTAGATGTACGTAAATATATTCGGCAACCGATTCGACTGAAAGAACCACGCGCCATTGTATCGGCCTAACGTGACGTGTCCTTATGTGCTGCTGGTCACGCGTTGTTGGGTGCAATTCATGAGTCGACCAGTGTAGCACGTGTCATTTTAGGCCCAGAGCAAGACATGAAACGTAACATAAAATGACAAAAACGTAACTTGGTCATCTCCCAGGAACACGAGTGCAGGTAACCAGCACCAAATGCTCCTCAGTTCAGGCCATATAAGCGTAAGCCCAATATCTTTAAACTGCGTATCGTGCAATGCTGGCCATCTAGTGTTGATAATTGATAATTTGGTTGATTACTTGAACATTCAGGTGGCTTTGGTACCTCTGTAAGCCAACTGTATTAATTGAAATACCTGTTATGACAAGGGGCTGTCAGTTTAAAAGCTCGCACGCCCACTGGCTCTGACATCGCTGTAAACTAACTGTATCAACCGCGACGCCTGGTTTACCTGTCATTTCGAAAGCCCGTGCGCCTCCTTTATTGCGACACATATTCCTTGTTGACTCCCTGTATCCGTGGCAGCGCCACGGGTTAAAGTCCGTCTGCAGGCGTCTGTCAGGGCACAGTCCATCACACGCGTTTTCACGCCCATAGACCCTCACACAGTCTTCCTCGCACCTGACCTTGTACCCTCGGGGCCGCTGTGTTGAGAGGAGTTGGGCGGTTTGCGCAAATGAACTGGCACTCCCATAAAGAACGATGCTGGCGTGCTTAGCTAAACATGCGCGCAGGTATACGCGCATCGGTATGCACTAAGCAGCCATGCATAACACTGTCTCCAAAACCCCTGAATGCGAAGATGGTAAGTACATCAAGTTGTAAAAGCTGCTCCAAGGGCTAAATGCTACGAACAAAATATTTCAAGGGCCAAATACTGTTTTAATACCGATTTACCGGCTGGGTGCCCGACGATAAGTCACCATCTCAGCATGGCTACAGCGCCTGCATGCGCTCTCATTATCGGCAACAGGCGGCAGCGTATCAACAGGTGATGGTACTCCCGCTGAATCGGCTTTATGGCGGTCATATTGTTTATGGTGCGGCTTACGGGTGCAGCCTGCTGATGTCTGCGAAGCATACTGTGCGAGCTGCGTTACTGAGTGGGGCGTTCACGTCCCAAACAGAAACGATTTGGAGGTCGTTTGGAGGTCGTTTGGAGTCACTCTCAAAAAAGGCGGCGCTGGTCATTTCCCGATCATCACTAGTGCACTGATGGGCCGGAAAATGATGAGATCAGTTCATTTGCACACACCGTGTGCCTGTTTTTACGTCTCTCGCCGGTCTGATTGCCGATGTTTTACACCGATCACTAAAAACGCCCCAAACGGGCGGATCCATCACATACGCACGAAAGGTGATGAACGTCTGGTCATATTACCCCCCTCCCTTCCTATCCCCGTAAAAGCGGGTGTTTATCTCGTGATGTCATGCCTCTGACCATTAATATCCAGGTCTGTGTGTCCGGCCTTTCAATGCCTGTCTAATCTGTCTGTCTATTCGATTGACAGATAGACGGACAAAAAGACAGACAGACAAACAGAGCTGCCTGAACATTCTCACGGCCCAGCTTGGTATGCCAGCTTCCTGACAGTTTTAACCTCTCTGTGTTGAAATCCTTAAGTTTCACGGCAGGAAAAAAGACCCAGTAGCCTCCAGCTGAGGCCCACGCAGCCTCTAGAGCGGCATGGCCAGCACGGTCTCCTGTCGACACGCCACTGACGTCACCCATATGCCGTCAGAAAGCCGCCATTTGGTAACGAACACGCCTCTGGAACATGAGAACAGGGCTCCCCAGCATGAAAATGGTCACGGATAACATCATAAGCCTCTTCAAACTGCAGCAGTGATTCCGTGGTCACATTTGGTCTTGTCCCACGTGAACCAATTTTAGTGGTAGGAACAATTTAAACGCCTAAATTTTCGGTCTTGTGCATCTCAATCCGAAAGAAACGCGGTTTAATCGCACCTATGCACATTGTTTCATCGTCGCATCAATTAAAAGTTATCTATAACACTGTAATAATATATTCGCTACGTCCCCGAGCCTTTTTCATACCGAATGATTTGGATTTACTGCTAACACGCTCCCGGATGGCCGGTTAGATACCCTTTGCTCGGGGGGGGGGGGGGGCGATTTGCCCCCGAGGTCTCAGAAACTAAGAGAGCTAGAGACACCAAGCGCACGGGGCGCGTTGGCGTACGTGAAGTCACTTGTGCCAAAATTTGAGGTTCCTAAGTCACGATCTTTGGGTTAAATTAGATCAAACAAGGTCGAACTCGAGGTTGGTGTCCAAAGGCCCCCCAGAACCTAGATACCTGCTTTAGAAAAAAGGTCACTGATGTGAGATAAAGGTAAATGACCTTATCTGATCTCTATAAGGTCACGGTGACTGAAATAATATAGATTTGTCTGAGTCTTGCGCTTGAATAGGCGTCAAAGATTACGCTTGCAATATGTTCCTAAAAACGAAATGCCGATCTGGATCATTTTAGATCAGTGACCTATTCTGATCTTTGAAAAATTCATGATAGATGTATAATGCGGTTTCTGTTATCAATGAATTCGAAATGAGCACCAGAACTACCCATTACAGCAAGCTCTAAGGTAATAAAGTGAGCTGTTTTGACCTTGGTCTGACCTTCATACCTGACGCTAGGTCAATGGAATTTGTCCAATCAATTGTTGTGTTACTAAAGAAACCATCTCAGAGATGTGTGGCTTCGTCTAGCACTCTGTTGTTGCATCAGATTAAACAATTCCCAGAAATTGACTTCGCTGAACCCATGACCTGACTTCGACCTGCTGTTGATCAGCGACCATAAAGGTACATCCAAATACCTGCTGCCAAGCGATCCACTATTCAATTGTCTACAGGTATGGAAAATTTGGCGCGGCTGCTCCGCGCCGTTCTGAACCACGCTGGGGAAAACTTTGGGGGTCAAAGTGACCGCCACCCGAGCGCGTGTTAATGTGATGCGAAGGTCTCAGTGGACCTCTGAAACATTTCGGGCGTGATGTATTCTGACGTAAGTCGTACTCCCGCTATTTCATCCTTTGTGACGATCTGCGAGGGTAAGTTCACGTTCGTCGGACAGCGATGTTATTGTGATGGTTGATATCGGCCCGACAGCGATATGCAGGCCAAAGTCGTCGTGTTTTGACATGTAGCAAGGACACACTTTTCGTATCTGTGGATCAAACAGGCTGCACCGCAGTGGGACCACTGCAAAACTTATCGCTAAAGCTCCCGTCATTGATATAAGCAGCGATTCTCAAGATTAAAACTCATAAATTTCGGGCATTGACAGTTTTAAGACGCCCGTAATTTCCGCGGGGCTGCTGGTTCATGCTGCACCATGCTTACTGGAGCTGGCCACCGCTTTCATGGCGGTGAAATTTCTTCCAGCAATATTCCCCATCTCGAATCTGCGCGAAACTTAGCCTGACCCGTGGAACCGGAGCCGGAGCGGCAGCTGGTTTTGGTCTTGTTGTTTGAATGACCTTGAACAGAAGTCGCCACCGCTGGCGTCGTTTCTTTGAGCGGCAAGACACACTAAAACCCCATGTGACCCTCCAATGCGTTGCTGAGAGCCGAGTAAATAGGCGCAGATGCGGCCAACAAAGACACTTGACGCATCGCTGCGTACCGAATCAGGAGTGCACCCACCCCCTGCTGCGTGAATGCAATGCCAGAGGCTATTGGTGGAAGCGCTTGCTGTGTTGACATGCGCCGAGTGGGGAGACATACATACCCAGTGCGTCGTCCTGAACCGAGTCAGGACCGCGGGCTCTTCGGATGTCATGCACTTCCGGTCGTAGACCTTGCACGCGTCGGAGCTGCCACAGCGCGGCATCCCAGCACCCCCTCCTCGTCTTCGGGGCCCGCCTCTCTTCTCCCCCCGCAGTGCTGTGTGCGGCGGTCGGTCGTGCCCCAAGGCACGCTCCGCTAAGTTCGTCGAGGCTGTCACTGATCAATGAACGGCTGCTCACTGCACACCCCGCCTTGAACAGACAGACAGCTCTCGCCGTGGCCGCGCTCGCCACCGACCGCAGTTGACGAGGCGAGGACCGCCGCTGCGCGGACGCCGTCGCCCGTTCGCCGGACCCGGGCCAGAACGCCCGGCCGACAGGGATCACCGCTCCCCCGCGCGACGCGACTGCCGGGGAGGGACCCCTCTGGCGTCCACCTGCACCAATCCATACACCGGCAGCCAGGTGCGGGCGGACAGTGTACACCCGGCCACGTGCGAGCCCATCGATCGGGCGGGGGTGGACACTGGACACGCTGGCTGGGCCAGCGCACACGGGCCACCCGTCCCCATGCGCTCAGCCAGCCTGATTTGACCTGTGCAGGGCTATACCTGAGTTTTTTTGCTGCGTATCATTTTAGAGGGACTCGGATTGTTCATAAACCAACCCGGTCCGGCCGTTCTTGGGTCTAGCTGCGAGTGCTGGAGGAATTCAGTAATTAATATTTTGCATGAGTGTTCCCGGGAATAAGTGATGCTGGTGTGGGTCGATGTCGGCGTAATTGCCATGCGGTCCATCATACCGGCTCGCACTGGCTACCGCTGTCGTGCTGCGTCAATTGACACGTTGACACAGCAGGACGCCTGGGTGCAAGGTGTCCTCTGCTGAAAGCAGCAGGAAGCAGGATAGTTGCCTGAAGAGCTCACGCCCAACCGGACCGCAGTTCGACCGGTCAGCGCAAAACGCACTAACGCAAATGCGGCGAGTTTCGGCTGTCCAGTTCACGACGCTGTGGCAGCCGTAGTACCACACACAATCCGCCTTCGTTAGTAGGAGGGTCGCCACGGTTGTGTGGTGCCTGCCAGCCGCAGTACTACACACAATCCGCCTTCGTTAGAAGGAGGGTCGCCACGGTTGTGTGGTGCCTGCCAGCCGTAGTACTACACATAATCCGCCTTCGTTAGAAGGAGGGTCGCCACGGTTGTGTAGTGCCTGCCAGCCGTAGTACTACACATAATCCGCCTTCGTTAGTAGGAGGGTCGCCACGGTTGTGGTGCCTGCCAGCCGTAGCACTACACACAATCCGCCTTCGTTGGTAGGATGGTCGCCACGGTTGTGTAGTGCCTGCCAGTCGTAGTACTACACACAGTCCGCCTTCGTTGGTAGGAGGGTCGCCACGGTTGTGTGGCGCCTGCCAGCCGTAGCACTACACACAATCCGCCTTCGTTGGTAGGAGGGTCGCCACGGTTGTGTAGTGCCTGCCTGTACAAATGAATCAGGGTAAGAGCCCCCCCCCCCCCAATTCAAAACCGTGATTCGACTGGAAATGCCCTCGTCTGCTTAGGAATGCATGTACTGATTTATCATGGTCCCGATTAGGCCAGATAAAATTCAAGATCATTGGCAGGCTTGTCTGTGCGTTCATCACTGCTATTATAATGCACCAGGACATCTATGTTTATTAAAATTATATTGTGATCCACTGTTTTACATTACTGGCAAATATGGATCGTCCTCACTCCTGACCCGAGCTTTGTCAGACATATAGCATGCCATCAGGGCTGTGCTTGTTGTTTTTATAACCTCTTTTTAGTTTAAGGCATCTCGCTGTGATTTCGTGCCGTCGTTGAGGGCTCATTGTAGAAAAAAAAACATTGGGAAAAATGAGCAAATACAAGAGTGCACGGACGCGCGAGAGCATAATTGTATTGTGGCACGATGGGAACTACCGTTCATGTGCACTCCAGCGAAAACTATTGACAGAACTAGTGTGAAAATTCGGCAACTAGAAGAAACACGGACATGAAACCGACCGACTAGTGAACGTTCAGTTACCTCGCAATAGGGCTCACACTGTCTGACTCATCAAGGCGCCAGTAATCGCCTGGGAATCAGCCAATATCGTTTTTTTGGACCCGGTCCGGGGTGTACGATCTAGACTGAGCGCTTGTGCACCGAAAACGACACCGACATATAATTAATTTTGTTAATACCCACCAAAAGAACTGCTATTTTGTCAATACTTCTGTCAGTCACCAAAAACTCGCATATCAAAACGCAAAAATAAAGTTGACAGCCTAGTGCCGGTCAATTTGTACCAGTGCTAGTGAATTTGACGTGGAAAAGTTGTGATGCGAGTGTCTGCCTGCTTTGCTCATGGAGGAAAGACATTTCAAAACATTGCTAAGAACTTACTGTACGGGTTCCCAAAGGCCACCAGCATTCGCCCCTGTTTTGGTGACACCTGCATGAGAATAGCACTCGTCTGTTTTCACCTCGCCGTCCTAAACAGCAGCAGGGATCTCCCGCTGCGAAGAAGCCGCCGCCGCACGCAACCAGACGGACATCGTACTCACCTGGGCAGTCATGGCGGCAGCTCGCGCCGCTGCCGGTCGTCAGATGACTTCCGCTGTGACCGGAACGGCTCGGTTGACCTCCGTGCGGTCAGGCAAAGTGACGGCGGCACCTTGACCTGCGTGGAGCTGCTCGGCCGGGGAGGCGTGGCAGCCGCCGACGGAGGCGGCCGTCCGCGGGGCGCGTCTCGCTGGGCGCGGTGACCCAGCGCGAGTCGCACTGCGATGTCGCGCGGTGAGCTGGAGTGAAGCGGCGGACCTGCTGGCGGCCTGGTCCCGTCTGGTCTGGTCTGGCGAGGTCCGCAGCCGCCGCGGCGCTGAGTGGTGCGTGCCCCGCCGTTCCGTCGGCAGCCCCGCCTCTGAAGGTCCGGCCCGGCGGACTGGCGCACCTGAACTGCGGCGCCATCCGCTCGCTCCCCGCCCCCCGCCCGCCCCGGATCGCCGCAGTCTCTTCGCGCTGCCGACATGCGCGGACAGCGGCCGGCATACCGTCGTCGCCAGTATGCGCGGGCAGCAGCCGGCTCGCGGTCGCGACACCGTCGCATGCACAGACATAGCCTGCCCAGCCTGTGCGGTCGCACCCCTCCGGGTCGTGCTCCGACGAGCGGGATGTCACCTTCGTGGTTGTGACCGGCTTATTGCGATACAGTGATGACAGCGTGCGACCCCCCATCCGAATGTGTGACCACCCAGCTGGGCAGCTCGGGTTCGGCTGGTCCACATGCCAGCCAGTGTTCGGCGTGAAGTGTGCGATGAAGTGCATACCCACCGACGAGCAAGGCACACATATTTAGCAGACTCCCGACGCGTCTTCTCGCCGTTGATCTGCGGCGAGTCATTTGACAAACGACTGACATGGCCACTGGCGTCTCTCGTAAGAACGAAACGCGTACAATGGTAAATACGGCGTCGATCTCCGACCCGTCACCGGATGCTCGCCTACCGCACTGCCAGTATGACAGCAGGTGACACGGCCAAATGCCAGGGACCACACAGCCGGCGACCGGAGTACATGTGATGAAGTGCAACAGGCCTGACCTACACGGACACTCATGAATGCGGCTGAAGCCTAAAGGTCGCACATGGCGAGGCGGCCAGTGAAGCGGTTATGGCATATAAAGCCGGTAAGTCCAAAGGCCGAATGGTCACTTGTGAGCGGCCAGACGTCAGCTGCCCGACCGGGCGCGCTAAGACAACGGAATGCTGCCTATTCTCCTCAGACACTTCTGGTTCTCATGCCGGTGCAAGCCGAGCCAGACGGCAGGGAAGCACAAGCCAACATCATCAGGACGAACCGGCCGCCACCTGCCGCGCGCGCCGCGCTCAGACCGCCGGCCGCGCTGCCCTCCGGCCGCCACCGCTGGCCCGACGCGTGGCGCCTCGGGACACCGCCGCGCTCTGCCATTGTATGCTAACGCCCCGCCGGTGCGGCGTGCCGCCCCATGAGACCCACCGCCCCGCTCCAGATCCCTGACGAGCTCAGCCTAGTCCGCTCCAGCCACCGACTCGAGAGAATGCGAATAGCTACTCTACAAGTCGGCGGCTGTGGCCGATGTGGCACAGATGATTGAGGTCGTCGGGTTCGGGGCGTCTCGACGGCCGGGGTCGCGTGCGCGGTGCAGATGGTTACCAGTGTATGTGCGGGAGACCTGCCACCGCTCACGTCCCGGAAGACGCCGACGGTCTCGGTGATGCTCTCCGTGACACCCTGAAGGCGCCAACTCTCGGAGAAGCTGTCAGACACACACCCGTCTCCCGTGTCGGAGTTTATGCCGATGCTGGTGGCTTCACGAAACTCCACAGGAAATGGAGTTTGCATCACATTATTCTTGCAATCACTTTGATTTTTCCTGAGACACCAGGCGGATATTTACATTACCTCACGGCTTGGCCAGTCGCAGACGGAGAAGCTCGGCGCTTTATTGGACCGGAGTCGTGTGAGTCGATAGCCTACAGCAGCGACTCCCTCAATGACGTCACGGTACACGCCAATCTAGATTACACCACGTGACGCCCACTGAGCTTCGCAACGTAGACGTTCCTTGGCGCTCATATCGATCAGCTTACCGGCAGAGGTTCACTAATCGACCATTCACGCGCAAAGCCAGGAACACTGTTGGGAGGTCTTGCACACTGCAATCTGGTTCCATTTCACAAAGCATTTGACTAATTTGAATCAATGCGACGAAGCTTAACGCGGTTACAATTTTTTATCCAGAAAACTACTTTCAGTGCAACAAAAGGCATTGGTTAAACGATGTTATAAAGCAATCATTCGCATATATTACGAAAATGTTAAGTTTCATCAAGGATGTGTCATGCAAATATGTAATTAGCGACCCCATGGCATGTCCTAACAGTGGCTTGGCATCACCGTTTACCTTAACTTGGCCCCCTTGATATAAATTCCATGATATGCGACCGAAAAACCACAGCCGCCATTGTATCCTCGTGCGCTTCGCGGACAATGCCACAAACACACACAACTGAAAGGCATTATTACACCATAAACATTGTCAGCTTTGGTTTCTCTCTTAATCTCTTCACTGTAACGCTTAAAAAAATAAAATGACGCAGTTCGGCATCTCCCCAGAACCACAACAGGACAAAAGTAACAGCGGACGTGGGAGAATACTTTGAATCACCACCGACAATGCCCCGACGTTCGGGGCGCAACGGAATCGCACAACACATTGTGCCGCCAACCGACGCCGAAGACGCTGGGTTACCGGGACGATGATTCGTCTAACTGTAACCAGAACTCGTGCATGTGGTCGCGAACGAAGCTGTCGAACACCTCTTCCAGCTCCTTCAGGTACTTCCTCCCGACGCTCCCCTTCTGCAACACAGCACCGTCGGCTTAGCGCCTCCGCCAACCCGCCGCCGAACAGCAGGGGCGGCGTGGCCAGAGAAGCACGCTTTACCAGCACTCGCCGCCGGCGATGGATGAAGCAGAAATGCATCATATGAAGCACGGACGAGCAATCGTCATTGTCATCTGTCTGTTGCACATGACATATCCACTAATGCTTAGTTAGATGCAAGGGACGAAAAACGGTACGTGTGCCCGTCTTTCCACGGAGCTGGAGGTTACGAGGATTTCCAGCTCCATGCCAGCTTGTCATTTTGCTTGCATGTACACGCACAATTACTTACTCGTTACCACGGCTACTGTACACTTTTTGACAATCCTATTCAACGTATTGGCAAGCTCTTGGAGCGACTACGAAACACTAAGCCCCCGGCTTTCAAAATCAGTGGCCATCCTACCAGCAGTGGTACTTACACATAAGTGACTTTTCTTCCCCCTTAGCATGCTTTCACGTTAGCAAAAACCAACAGTTTTTGTCCTAAGTCCAGGTGTGGAACTATGAATATCAAAAACAGGGTATTCCGCGCTTGCACATGTGTCAAAAACGGCATATTGATGTTCCAGCTTCAGCGCACTCGCAGCCCATTCTGGCACAAAGAAACGGGTTATCTGTAATTTGCTCTTGAAGGCATTTTGACGACATTAGACAGCCAAATGCCACTGGGTTAAACATCACTAAAATTGTCTTGGCTATGTTTGCAGCAGAGTCGCCTGTTTCCGGCGTGGCTTTCCGCGGGAGAAGTCATGAGCTGGGGACGGGCGACGGGCCCTGGAGGTGGGCCCTGGCGGCCGGCACACGCCGCTGTCCGGGGAGTAGTGGTGAGCTGGGGACGGGCGACGGGCCCTGGAGGTGGGCCCTGGCGGCCGGCACACGCCGCCGTCCGGGGAGTAGTCATGAGCTGGGGCCGGGCGACGGGCCCTGGAGGTGGGCCCTGGCGGCCGGCACACGCCGCTGTCCGGGGAGTAGTGGTGAGCTGGGGACGGGCGACGGGCCCTGGAGGTGGGCCCTGGCGGCCGGCACACGCCGCCGTCCGGGGAGTAGTGGTGAGCTGGGGACGGGCGGCGAGCCCTGGAGGTGGGCCCTGGCGGCCGGCACACGCCGCCGTCCGGGGAGTAGTGGTGAGCTGGGGACGGGCGACGGGCCCTGGAGGTGGGCCCTGGCGGCCGGCACACGCCGCCGTCCGGGGAGTAGTGGTGAGCTGGGGACGGGCGGCGAGCCCTGGAGGTGGGCCCTGGCGGCCGGCACACGCCGCCGTCCGGGGAGTAGTGGTGAGCTGGGGACGGGCGACGGGCCCTGGAGGTGGGCCCTGGCGGCCGGCACACGCCGCCGTCCGGGGAGTAGTGGTGAGCTGGGGACGGGCGGCGAGCCCTGGAGGTGGGCCCTGGCGGCCGGCACACGCCGCCGTCCGGGGAGTAGTCATGAGCTGGGGACGGGCGACGGGCCCTGGAGGTGGGCATTGGCGGCCGGCACACGCCGCCGTCCGGGACGCACCGCACGGTTTCCCCTCCGTAATGGTAGCTGTCCGGTCCAGCCGCGCCCGTCACGTGACCTGGCGCCGGCGGGCAGTGAGCCAGCGGAGGCCGCGGCCGCGCAGCCGTCCGGCAAACTATCGGTGACACGTCACAGAACCAATCCCAGCTGGAGTACGCACCTTCAGGGACCGTATCATGTCCATCAGACGCTTCAGCGCCTTGAGGAGGTCCATGAGTGAGGTGTATTTCCCATGGCTCAGGCGCTCCTTGATGTCGTCCAGGCAGATAGGGTCCTTGAGTTTCCTCCACTCTGGCAGTAGCTGCGTAACACCGTACGGAATATACCCACGACACCAGAGCGTGCACTAAAACCAAACGTAACGTACATGGGCGGAGCGGGCCAGACCGTTCAAAAAAGCTCTAACACCGCAGTCCCACTTGTGTACACAATATAGGAGTTGTACAGTATTTCCATAAAATCCAAGCTTCGTGTAGGTAGGTACATAAAGGAGGGGACAAGCCCAATAATCCTAACATTCCCATGTCCGTGCAAATGGCTTCGTTCGCCAAGAATAACTTTCCAAAATGGACGGACGCCCGCGGGCCGCACTCACCTCCAAGTTACTGCGGCTTCTGAAGTAGAGGCAAGGATAATAGGCGGCATACAGCTCGAGCAGCAGGCGGCGTGCCATGAGGAGGTCGGCGGAGGCCAGGAGCCGCTCAGGGCGGGGGCGGTCCGGCCCGGCCAGCCGTGGTGGCTCCGAACACAGCAGGCACCGCCACTGGCCTCTGGGGACGCGGCAGAGCAAGGTGTTGCGCACGCTACCGGCCCGACCCGTCACGTCCTGTACGCTGCGCAACATGACAAGGCCGTGCTTTAACCCGCTGTGCACAGCACCGAGGGTTTGCTGCGCAGTGTGGGTCAGGGCGCCGCGACCAGGCTGCCTGTTGCCTGGCCAGTGAGCTCATGCTCGTGCTCATACCCATGTCCTCATTAGGTCATGCTTTGGTGAGAATACACGGTGTCCAAAAGATGACCATCGAAGGCAAAGAATACAACCGCTCTGTGCTGCGGCTCCGACATGGTGGCCTCACCAGGCGGAGGGCCCTGCGCTCCTGCGGGCCCTGCCGCTGCAGCTGCAGCCACCTCAATAACTCCTCATGCTCCGCAGAGCGCCACGTGGGAGTCCTCCGTTCGCCACACCACGAGACCCACCATCCCACCGATCACGTGACAACCCTCCGTTCGCCACACCACGGGACCCACCATCCCATAGACCACGTGACAATCCTCCGTTCGCCACACCACGGGACCCACCATCCCACAGACCACGTGACAATCCTCTGTTCGCCACACTACGGGACCCACCATCCCACAGACCACGTGACAACCCTCCGTTCGCCACACCAAGGAACCCACCATCCCACAGACCACGTGACAATCCTCCGTTCGCCACACCACGAGACCCACCATCCCACCGATCACGTGACAACCCTCCGTTCGCCACACCACGGGACCCACCATCCCACAGACCACGTGACAATCCTCTGTTCGCCACACCACGGGACCCACCATCCCACAGACCACGTGACAATCCCCTGTTCGTCAAACCACGGGACCCACCATCCCACAGACCACGTGACAATCCTCCGTTCGCCACACCACGAGACCCACCATCCCACCGATCATGTGACAACCCTCCGTTCGCCACACCACGGGACCCACCATCCCACCGACCACGCGGCGATCCTCCGTTCGCCACACCACGGGACCCACCATCCCATAGACCACGTCACAATCCTCTGTTCGCCACACCACGGGACCCACCATCCCACAGACCACGTGACAATCCTCCGTTCGCCACACCACGAGACCCACCATCCCACCGATCACGTGACAACCCTCCGTTCGCCACACCACGGGACCCACCATCCCACAGACCACGTGACAATCCTCTGTTCGCCGCACCACGGGACCCACCATCCCACAGACCACGTGACAATCCTCCGTTCGCCACACCACGGGACCCACCATCCCACAGACCACGTGACAATCCTCTGTTCGCCACACCACGGGACCCACCATCCCACAGACCACGTGACAATCCTCTGTTCGTCAAACCACGGGACCCACCATCCCACAGACCACGTGACAATCCTCCGTTCGTCAAACCACGGGACCCACCATCCTACAGACCACGTGACAATCCTCCGTTCGCCACACCACGAGACCCACCATCCCACCGACCACGTGACAACCCTCCGTTCGCCACACCACGGGACCCACCATCCCACCGCCCACGTGACAATCCTCTGTTCGTCAAAACACGGGACCCACCATCCCACCGATCACGTGACAACCCTCTGTTCGCCACACCACGGGACCCACCATCCCACCGACCACGTGACAATCCTCTGTTCGTCAAACCACGGGACCCACCTACCCATCGGCCACGCGGCGATCCTCCGTTCGCCACACCACGAGACCCACCCACCCATCGGCCACGCGGCGATCCTCCGTTCGCCACACCACGGGACCCCACCATCCCACCGACCATACGCTCCATCGCTGACCAGCTGTCGCGATCCCACCCGCGCCAACTCACTCCGCGTCGTCCTCGACCTCGCCGACGTAGCAGTCGCGGTGGAAGGCCCGCTCGCAGTAGTCACAGAGCACCAGGTCGCCGCCGTCCCAGCAGAGGACGCAGTAGCTGACGTTGGGGGAGCCCGGCCCGCGCTCCGGCGGCCGGTACAGCAGCTCGGCCGCAAACCCGATACCCAGCGGGTCGTTGGTGCGGTTCCAGGGCAGCGGCTCGCCAGACGCGTCCATCGGGCGCACCACGTGCGGCGAGGCAGGCGGCGCGGTGCCAGACGCACTGCCCACCGCTGGCGAGACGCTCGACGACGGAGGTGATGGGGCACCGGAAGCGGAGGAAGAGGACGAGGCACCGGAGGAGGACGACGAGGACGACGAGGACGAGTTCTGCGAGCTGGGAGCCGAGTCCGAGTCCGAGGAATCGTCCGAGACGGCCAGATCATCCATCAGCGAGGGCCGGGCGGGCGTGGCGTCGCGCCCTTCCGCCTGCCGGCCGCCGGCCGCAGCATCGCCCTGGTCTGGTGGCAGCGCCGGTGGCGCCAGGGGACTGGCCTCAGCAGGCAGCGCGACCAGTGGCGGGGCGGCGGGAAGCAGGTCGGCCGCTGCCGACGCGTCCGGCTCAGGCGCCTCCTCCGCGACCAGCTCCACCTCTGTGCCAGTGCGCAGCGGGTGACGGTGGCCACGCGGCGCGCAGTCGTCCGGGATGAGCTGATCCGTGGCGCCAGTAGCCGTGGCTACGGGCACGGCGCGTAACGCTGGCAATTGCACAAGGAAATACCGGCACCATAACGTAAAATTGCCATTCATCCATAATTCCATCGAAACTAAAATGAACCAAGCCGGCATTGCAAGAGGCGGTGCAGTCACAGGCTAGACGCGCAATTATTCCCAGACGTGCGCGTCCACCACGCACCATCTGTGCCTCCGTTCCACACCGCCTGAACAAGATGTGCGGCGCACACAGCCAGCTTCCCTACCCATCGAACAAACCCATCACGCAAAACAACGTAACCACTTCATCACAGCCCAGCTCCCACAACGCACCACGGAGCCGGAGCCGAGCCTCGAGCCCCGCAGTCGCTCACCGTCGCGCTCCGAGCCGGCCAGCAGCATACTGTTCAGCAGGTCACGCAGCGGCGTGTCGACGCTGACGCCTGCGCGGCTGACTTTGTTGCCGCGGCCGTCCCGCAGCAGCGAGGGCGGCCGGCAGACCGGCGGCTGCGGCTGCGGCTGCGGTTGCGGTTGCGGCTGCGGCTGCGGCTGCGGCTGCGGCTGCGGCTGCGGCTGCGGCTGCGGCTGCGGCTGCGGCTGCGGCGGCGGCGGCGCCGGGCTCAGCGGCCGCTTCTGAGCGCGACCGCCCTCCTCCGGCGGCCGGCCGGACTGCGGCTCCGAGGGCAGGTCCGCGACCGCGCCAACTTCCCGCCGTACCCGGTCCGCTTCAGCGCGGCGGTCGGGGGCGGCGACCAGCTCCGAGCGTTCCGCGGTTCGGTTCGGACCGTGCCCCGGGGCGGCGGCCTCCTCCCGCCGTCCTCGGCCCGCCTCCGGGCAGCGCCCCCAGACGGCTGCCGCGTCCCTCGGCTGCTGAGATTGATCAGGACCGTGCCGTATGGCGGCGGCGCCACCTCGCCCGCGTCCCCGACCTCTTCCCCGACCCCGCCCGAGTCCGCGTCCCCGACCTCGTCCGCGCCCCCAGCCCCGCTCCCCGCCCGTCCGTTGGCGCGAGAGGGTGTCCATCAGGCGCGCCCGCGCTCTTCCCACACCCGACTCCTCGCTCCTCCGACGCTTGCGAGTCGGCTCGCCCGCGGCCCCGCCTCCCTCTCGCGCGTGCAGCAGGGCCATCGATTTCTGGATCTTCTGCCGGAGCGCAGCCTTCCAGGCGGGCTCGGCGGTGACCGCGGCTGGCTCTGTCGTCACTACGTTCTCCAGCACGTCCACCTTGCTGTCGACGAACACAGCATTGTCGTCGTCTGTGCCCCAGTCCAGCGCCACGCCGCGCCACACCTCGCCGTTCGAGCCCGGCTGGCTGTGACCGGACGCGCTCGCCGGCGCCTGCTCCGCCGCCACGTCGCCCGACACCAGCACCGGCATGTGCACGATCACCATCTGGCGCGCGCCCGCATCCAGGGCCGGCAGCGCGGGCGGCGGCGACACCAGGGCCCTGTGCTCTTGGGGCAGAGTGGGAGTGTGGTGCGCGGCGGAGGCGCCGCCTCGTCCACGACCCCGACCTCTTCCCCGGCCTCGCTCCCGGCCCGTCCGCTGGGTCGTGAGGACGACTAGCGGGCGCGGGCGCGCGCGCACGCTGGCCACGTTCGTCCCTTCGCTCCTCCTGCGCTTGCGAGCTGGCGCGTTCGCGACGGCCTGTGCGTCCACCGCGTTCTCCAGCACATGCACCTTGCTGTCGACGAACACGCCGCTGTCGTCGGCCTCGCCACCCGCGCCCAGTTGGAGGCGATCGGGCTCCACCAGCAGCGCCTGTACCGCCGCCTCGGTGCCGGGCGTAAGCACCGGCACGTGCGAACTCGCCACGTCCTGCTGCCCGTCATCGACAGCGGCCGGCGCCAGAGCCGACGGCACACTGGAGGCTCGGGCGGCGCGCGGCAGACCCGACAGCGCAGCTGATGGCGGGATGGAAGCTGACAACGACGAAGACGCGTTCGGAACCAGCACGCCGGCGGCGACAGGCGGCTGGACTGACCGAGCTGGCGCTGGGCCGGCGGCGGCAGCCGGCTGGACCTGCTGCCGCCCGGACGGGGCCGGCGCGGTGGTAGCGAGCGAGGCGGTGCACACTGGTGGTACGCTCCCCGCGCTGGGTGCCGGAAGACTTATCTGCAATAAAGTCATGTTTCAAGCACGTTGCAGACAAGCGGGGTTTGTGGCTGAGCGCTGTGCGCTTTTTGCCACTACGTAAGGCACATGCAAAACTCACCGCACAAGACCGCAAGTCAGTACGACGCGTCTCTTTCGCGGCTCCGAAGCGTAAAACTTCCAACTCCTTTTTAAAGTTGACAAAACAGCTCGACTAACGCGCACGCACCTCCGGCGCCCCATCTCCCGCGTCCCTCACCTGCGCCGTCTCTTCCGCTGCACGATCATCGCGCCTGGACCCCGACAGGCTAACGGACGGCAGGGGCCGCTCGCCCGCTCGGTGCGCCCGCTCCCCAGATGTCCGCTGTGATCTGGGGTCTGAGCTCCACACCACTAATAAGTCGTCACTGTCCTCCGCTGCTAGGTCTGTCGGGCTCAGCTCCGGCGGCGGCCACTGGGTGGGCTGCTGTTTACGACGACGCTTCTGCTGCTCTAGCTGCTGTTGCTGCTGTGGCGGCTGCTCCGACTGATGTTGCTGCTGCCGTTGCTGTCGCCCTGGCGGCTGCCCCGGCGGCTGCACTGACCACTGTTGTCGCTGCTGCTGTTGCTGCTGTTGTCGCTGCCGCTGTTGCTCCGGCAGCTGCACCGATGGCTGTTGTTGCTGTCGCGGTTGGTGCTGCCGCTGCTGCTGCCTCCAAGCCTGAGCTGGCTCGGACATCTGGCCGCCCGACTGTGGCCAGCTGGCGGCCGGCACGCCGGCCTCGGCGCCGTCCGACCGCCAGCCAGCGGCCGCACTCGTACGCTGAAGCCGAGCCGCGGCCGCCACTCCGGCCGCTGGCTCGGCTTCAGTGCTGACGAACGTGCTGACCACTCGGCGGTGCAGCTCGTCCACCAGGCCGCGCAGCTCGGCCGAGACGTGCGACAGTCGCGCCATGCTGCGGAACATCAGCTTCATGTAGGTCATGGCGAACTCAGTGTTGGCGCGCTGATGGCAGCCAATCACCTGGCGCGAGGCCGCCAGGAAGGCGCGGCATATGGCACGCTTCGTCTCCGGCTGCAGACACGTGCCGCGGTCGTACAGCAGCACCGTCATGAGGTCGCCGACGCCTGCCGGTCAGCCGGGAGACACCAGCGACTGTGAGCGGCTGTGCGCGCGGAGGAGCGGACGGCAGCTGCGGGCACCGGTCGCCAGCACCGCACCATCGCTCGGCAGCGAGAGCCGGCCGCGGGGCCCCGCCCAGGCGACATTACTGAAATGCAATAACGAATCCGTGCACGGCATGCTACCATCCAGCAACGAGACGTCTGACGACGTGGGCCCGCCGCGAGGAGGGCCTGGAGAAGCTGGCCTGACACTGCGACAGCCTGAGCCTGTTCCGTGCGCCCAGCGCTGAAGTGTGACGTGAAACAAGTCTCGCCCACAACCGCGCTGATCCTGGGCGCACCTGCACCACTCACGCCGCATCCCTCTGCCCCGCGGAATGAGCCTTAACCCCATCCTTACGACTACCACATGGCATTCACGTCGGCTGTCGGCAATGTGATCAGCACCACACGTCTAACCGGCCCCGACGGACTATCACGCCCGCTGACGCAAACGGCACTGATCACAACTGCATTTCAAAGCACGGGGAACCTGCTGCGGCTGGCCATGGCCGGCCCGCCTGGGCACCAGCCCAAGAGCCCCCCGCTTCGCTCGCTCACGGTCTATGCCGAAGACGCGACGCATGGTGAGCTCGGGTGGCAAGAGGTCCGGCTGCTTTAAGTCTACCGACGCCAGCCGCTTGGCCAGCGCCGTCACGTGCCTGGAACACCGCCGCAGGTCAGCCGACACGGCGCTGGGAGCACAGGTCAGCACAGACAGCGGGAAACAAAACACGTCTAACCTGGCTATATCTAACCAGCCTTGATATTCAGATTCGACAAGACTCAGAACGCGGCAGATCGCGAAAAGTTGGAAAGCTCTGCCAAACAACAGTGGTGGTGGTGGTGGGGGATGGGGGGCACAAATATGAACCTCCACATGCAGATCAAGTAAGGTTCTACAGTAAGCGCAGCCTCAAGCAACGCGATGCACGCCAAAAACAAAGCACTACAGGACGTCACATCTTCCCTCCCCTCGCACCCACCCAGCGCGCTCCCAACGCCAAGCCACGAGCCCCAAGCCCATCATGCCCGGGCCGCCCGCCGCGCGGTGGCTCAGCCCCGGTCGGCTTCGCACCGACGCCGGTAGCCGCACCTGCTGTAGTGGACGCTGGTGGTCGGTCGGCGGCTGTCCAGCAGGTGGCCCACCAGGTTGGCACAATGGGCGGTGCGCGCCTGCACCAGCGAAGCGGCCGCCAGCTGCCCCTCCAGCTCACGGCCGAAATCGTCGTGTCTCTGGCGGCCCGTCTCCACCTGACGCAAGAAGAAGGCGCGCACCAGCGTCTGGTACCTGCCGGCCGGCCGGCGTCAGTGGCGGCCACGGTGCGGCGCGACGCACCAGCCCGCGGGACGGTGCGGCGGATCTGGCTATCCAGATGCTGCGGCGGCGCACGGGGTCACCTGAGTGCACTCGGGGTCGGCGCGGGCGGAGCGCGGCCGACAGCTCCTCCGCGGCCGGCGTCCGGAGCGGCACTACCAGCCGCCCGGCGCGACGGCAAGCTCACAGCTCAGGGATGGGGAAGACGATGTAAAGGATTGCTACGCACCGTTCATACTCCGCACGAACGCTGGCTGTGCTCTTCCGCTTCTCATCGGCGCATTCCAGCATCTGAGACTTCAGTTTGGCGATTTCCACAGAGACATTCATCTTGACCCCGCTGGAAGAGGCAGATTCTTTCAGCGACTTCGACAATGTTTGGCGCAAACTAAGCGATCTCCGACCTGTTGCCAGTGGGGCAAAATAATACTTATCCATCTGTCATGGATGCGGAACGGACGCTGGGTCCGACATTGGCACAGGAGGTCCGTACGACGCCGCGGAGGACCGAATGGCACGTGACGGAGCAGCAATATACCTGGACGTGCCCCTTATCTTAAAAGAAAATGACGATCCATAATTACCGCCAGAAGCGCTAGACGCGTTGGCAACGACGCAGTAAGACCGACAACACACACAGGGCGACTCAAACCTTGCTCCGGCGCACGACATCGGCCCTCTCCCATCACAAGCGGACGTGGCCCACGCACACCAACACCGGCCGCGCCGCCGCCTCCAGCCGTGGTCGTGCTGACCTCATGCCGTCCAGGCAGGAGCGCAGGGCGGCGCGCACCTGGGCCGCCTTGTCCGCCAGCGTGGAGGAGGCGTGCGACCGGTGGGCCGACAGGATGCACTCGCCGCACGCCAGCACCTCGCACCCGTCGCAGTAGTAGTCGAACGCCTGCGAACGGCACGCGGCTGAGAGTCGGCGGCGGTCGGCGCGGCGCCCCGAGGACGAGCACGACAGCTGGACAGTCGTCCGGCACTGCCGACCGTACTCAGTCGACAGATGAAGTGCGGCGGTTGGAGTCAGCACGCCCGAAGAGCGGGGCGAGAATGGAACCCACTCAGATGCATGGACGATGCTATGTTTGAAATACATAAGTGTTGACCCAGGGCCGCCAGTGCAGTGAGCGGACGCACCTTGTCATGCTCAGGGCATCGGTCCTCCTGCTTGGCGTCCGGCAGCAGCTTCACCTTGTGGTCCCACGTGGCCTTCGTGATCTTGTGCGCCTGCCAACGTAGCAGTGGGCCGTCAAAAGAGCGTCCCGAGTTGGCAATGTCGGTTACTTCCATGGGATAGCCACAAAACCTCCACTCACGGACGTCCCGGTTTTCGGCCGACTTGAAGACACATTTGGCACTGTTGGTCGGCCACGGAATGAAAACAGCCACGACAGCCAGCTGGGAAGTACGGCAAAATCCTAGATGCCAGTGGGCCGACAGACTGCCAACGCACAGCTACAGACACGCCGGTCTGAGTGGCACGCCGGCCTGAGTGACGCGGTGGTCTGAGTGGCACGGTGGTCTGAGTGGCACGGCACGCCGTGGACGGCTGGCTCTGCCGTCCCCGGCCCCAGAACGCCAGACAAGGACAGTGGCGCTGTGCCAGCTGAAACAAGCTTACAAGGGGTGGCCCCAGAGCGTGAAACGTGAGACAGTGACACTCTATCAGCTGGGATAGGCCTGCAAGGAGTGACTCCAGAACGTGAGACAAGAACAGTGACTGTGTCAGCTGGGACAGGCCTGCAAGGCATGACTCCAGAACATGAAACAAGAACAGGGACCCTGTCAGGTGGGACAGGCATGAACAACATGGAACCTTTTAGAGGGGAAAATACAGGACAGCTGTCACTGAACAGCACTACCATGCCACATCTGCCAACGACGTACACCTGTCTGCCACGCACCCCAACACCGGGCTGCAGCAACTGCATCACCGTCGCTACAGCATCTCCAGACCAGCGCTGCCAGCTGCCGCCACCTGCGGTGCCGCCCGGCGCGTGGACTCACATCAATGCAGTTCTGGCAGAGGTCGGTCTGGCAGTCAAGGCACGAGCCGGCGACGACGCTGGCGCTGACGCCCCGCTCTGAGCACTGCCCGCAGCCGGCCGCCTGCTGCCGCGCGTGCGTGTCGCGCAGCAGCTCCTCCAGCAGCGGGTGGTCCGCCACCGAGGGCGACGTGGTCTGGCAGAGGGCGCACTGCACCTCTCCCCCTGAAGCACATCAGAGACACCATCAGATGGGAGGTACATTGAAGGATGATGGTGGTGATGGTGATTTGGGCTTTAGAGTGTGCTGACTGCTCTGATCATGTGACGCCCATACATTGGGTACATTGGACCTCGACCACAGGGCACATCAGAGTTACTGTTTGGCATAGGGTGTACTGGATCTCACCTGCTTGGGCACATCGGTCACTGTCTGGCAGAAGGTATACTGGGCCTCATCCCCTATGGCACATCAGCCACTGTCTGGCAGAGGGACAAATGGACCTTATCCCCTAGGGCACATCAGAGTTGCTGTCTGCCAGAGGGTGTACTGCAGGGCCTCACCCCCTAGGGCACATCAGTCACTGCCTTACAGAGGGTGTACTAAGCTGCATCCTACAGAATGCAGTCACAAGTTGCAACAATGTACACAGATGCATGCCGGTCACACTATGATGTCCTGCCCACTGGAAAATGGCAGAAAGGCCCATCACGACAGCACAGGGAGCCCACATGCTGAGGTGGCCTGATCAGCCATTTGCGTCACAGCCTGAGTCTGTAGCACGCGTCAGCGACCGGCAGTACTGACCTGAGCCACTCTCACCAGCACACAGCTGACAGACAGTGTGCAGGCAGGCGGGCAGCAGGCGCGGCGCCAGGCCGCCGTACTCCAGGTACTGGCCACAGCGGGCACAGCTGAGGAAGCCACGGGCACGGCTGGCAGCCAGCGTCGCCTCCTCCTCCACCACCACCTCCGGGTCTGGGTCGACGGCCGTGCCGGAGGTGGGGCCAGGGTGTGCGGCTGCTGTTGCCACTGCCCCACCTGCCTGGCCACTCCCCTCAGACATTGCCACTGGAGGCTGGGTGGCTGTACTGTACCTGCAGAATCACCACATGATTAGTGCACTGTACCTGAAGCCTCAGCCAAAAACCTTCAACTTGTTGATGAAATTTCAGCAGAGGCCCCAAATTTGTCACTCTTCAGTGTGGAGTGTGCAAAGTTCAGGGCCTAAAATAAGTCAGTTGCATGTTCTTTGACCACAAATGACCTGCAGAGAAGCCAGATAATTCTAACTCCAACTTTTTCACTCCATCACAACAGAAAAACATTGATGTTTGATAAAAGGCAAAACCCATGCCAGCAAGGGAGGCCCAATGACATGCTCCACTTGGTGGCCAACCTTGCAGGATTGCAAGATCAACCAGCACACAATTGGGCCAGGCCTGGGGACATAGGCAAGACAATGACTATGAACCCTCCCTTCTGATTCAAGGCATTTGCCTTAAGTAACAGGCAATTTTATAAAATTTGGGCTGCCCCCATCTCCTGCAGAAAATTTTGGTTACATGCCTGACTCAGTTGCAGCAAGTTGCAAAACAAATAGAAAGTGTTGCCACAAACTGTTAGATGATAATCAGCACCCATTCACAAAAAACATACTTGGAGTTTGAACATTCAGCATTTTCCAGCTTGTAGCTCATAAATTGCTATGATTTGTTCCCTTCTATACACTCCCTTATTCTGCCAGTTTCTCGGTACCTCCCACTATCCAGCAGTTCACACAAATATCACCAGGTGCTCAAGTTGACACACAAACTGCCAAAAACCTGCACTTTAACCAAGGAATGCAGCCATGCCCGCATAGCAGCAACAGCCCATAGCACACGTTCAGTGCATGTGCAACACAAATCCATGTACTTAAAATGCTATGTGGTCCCAGGTCTCCACCAAGTTCAGCATATAGAGTCCATGTTTCAGGGTAATATTATTTTTGAGAGGCAATTTCACCAAAAAGTGCTCCAAAATATTTTTCTGTAACAATATTTTGAAAATCAATCACAACTTGACCTGGCCTGAGTTCATCACACTGAGTGACACACTGATGTCACATAAGCATGACACAGAGCATAAATTTTGTGCTAAACTCACATCTTGCTGGGCTGAAAGTGACACCACAAGAGACCAAATCAGCCCTAGTTTGCATGAATGAGCAGTGAACACCTGCCTGGCAGATCTCTCATTGAGACAGCTATATAGACTTGCTGCCTGCTCCCTCAGATGCAAGACAACATACAGATGCTGCGCAACTAAGTTTGGAGTCTCAGGTTTTGCTCATCCTCAAACATACATAACCATACGCATTGCTTGAAACCAATGACCATCAGGTGTTTCTGGCATACGAATGTCGGTAGAGTAATGGTTAACGCATCTGAGTTAACCGCCACGCGTCTGGAAACCAGAGGTACGGGGTTCGATTCCCCGCAGTGCCCGCCCTTCCTGCCTGGGTGAGACGCAGGCTGCGCCATATGGCCTCAGCAGCTGAACGCGTCGTAAAGGCCCAATGACATTCACATACCAGCGTAGGCCTCGCACTATGCAAAAAGGCCTGCTGCAACTAAATATAGCACGCACGCTACATAACACCGATGTGTACGGACGCACAAGACATTTGAACATAGTTCTACCACCTCAAACATCCACTACGTCTCTCATATAACGATAAAATAACATTTGTATTCGTACCGGCCAACCACCAACCCTTTTCCGCCGCCACAACCTGCTTCAACCTTTCCTGGCGCGTCTGCCAGCTAATTCCGCGACGACGGCCCTGTTCGATCCAAGGCCATAGAACAGGTTCGATCTGTCGTCAGCATGTTTGTCATCAGCAACCGTGGTACAAGGTAAAATGCTATGTGACGTCGTGCATCGACTGACGATGCCGACACAATTTTTTGTCAGCCCGTCAGAAAGGAGAGAGAATCGGTTGTTCCTTAACTGAAAAATTTCAATTTGTTTTTTAGTCGATGCAAATAGAAAACGTCCGCCATTTGGGGATCCCCAGTTCCAACAGTTTGCAGGTTTCTCCGGCTGAGCGGAGGGGTGTACGCTTACTCTATGTACAGGCAAGCCGCCGTTAACTCTGCGCTTTCAAGCCTGCGCTGTCAAGGGGCGATTTCAACGCAAAATGCGGTGTCCGTTTATGTGACATTTGCGTTGTAAGCAGATAGCAGAAGTGCCATCACCTATGTACTATAATCGTCCTTATGGCAAGGTTGCGCTTCTAAAAGTATTTCAAATTGGACGCCGTATTTGTTCAACTCACCATTTCCATCGATCCACGAGAATTGAATGAGACACATTGGGGTCGACCGAAAAATGGAACTCGAAGTCAAACGAGCGTGCTATGAGCAGCAGATAGCCCGATACAAATCCTATCTATCGCATGTACAGTGACATTTTTTCATTTGAATTACATGTATGCTGTACAAACAGTGGTGTAGGCAGGGGTGACGGGGCACATGTCTCCCACTTTAGGCTCCGGGGGGCTCTTCGGGGCTCTTGAAACCTACAACTAAGAGTCCGATTTGAAGGCCCGAAGGGCCCGAAAAGCCAGCTGGAAGTCCCATTCAGGAGCCTCAGCCCGCAGGATCGGGCACTCCAATGCCAGCCAGGTGGCCCTGCGCACTGATCAAGGCCCTGCTGAGCCGATAAGGGCCTATAGTTCGGTCAGACACCACGAGTAACGCACAGTCAGATCTGCGGCGGCATGGACCTAAGGGCTCATTTCCCAAGCGGGAACAAGGCCGGAGCCAACGACTGACGTTGATCGGGGCCCAACAGCGCCTAGCAGGGGGTCTGTGTTGTCAAGGGGCCCCGAGTTGGCCAGTCATTGTTCGAGGAGGCCCGAAGAGCCGAGAGGGTCCACTGGGTCCGACGATCAGGGGTGCGATCCGAGGGTTTAAGGGCATAAGGGGCTGGTCAGCATTATTCAGGGGCCCCATCTGCGAACACGGACACGCAGATAACGGTCACAATGCCCTTTGCGTCGATTGGAAGCCCCTGAGTCGGTATAGGCCTATATATCGATCATGTACCACTGTAACGCACAGTCGGCTCCGTGTCGGTATGGGCCTGAATACCCACTTCCCAATTAGCTCTAAAGCCGGGGCCGGTGATTTATACCGGCCGTGACCTTATGTCTGTCAGGGGCCCACAGCGCCTAACAGAGGGCCCTGTGCTCGCAAGGGCCCCGAGCCGACCAAGGAAAGTACTGGGGGTCTTGCTCTATAAGGATCGAAGAGATGCACGAGCGGCCCACGAGAACCGACGATCAAAAGCCCGGTTGGAAGGCATAGGGACCCGAAATACTGCCTGTAGGTCGCATGAGGAATCGTTGCCAACAGGGTCTTGGCCTGAAATATGAGTCAGAGGTCCTCTTGCACTATCTGAGGAGCCCCTGAGACAATGCGGTTGTCTAAATCGGTCAGAGCCTACAAACACTGAACAGCCGGCTCCATGTTTTTCTAGGCCCTTGAGACCTATTTCCCTAAGCAGAAACGAGGCCGGGGTCCGCGATTTGCAATGTTTAGGGATCCTGACACAACGAGGGGCTCCTTTGTCGGTCGGGGGTAACAGTGCCGAACAGGGACCTGTGGTGACAAGTGGCCCCGAGCCGGCAGGATGTTTAGGTGAAAGGGTCTCTTGTGACCAAAGACGAAGGGCCCGACGGCATGGCTGAAGGGTCCGAAGGGCTGACAGTAGGTTACATTAAGGACCCCCGCTCATAGGGCCGTGCTCTCAAAGGTCAGTGAGGTGATCTCTTGCGCCGATGACGACACCTGAAACAACGTTTCTCCATTTCGGTCAGAGGCCATGCCCAACGAACAGTTGGCTCCGTGTTGGTGTGAGCTCTGGGGGCCCATTTCCTAAGCAGAGACAAGGCCCGGCCCGCGATTTACATTGATCGGACTTCTGTATCGTTCAGGGACCCACAATACCCAACAGGGCACTCTGTGTCAAGACGGGACCTCGAATCGGCCAGGGAAGATTTGCTCAGCAGAGGCGAGGAAGAGAGCCCCAATGGCAGATGTTAAGCCCAACTGGAGTCCGTGCGCCAATTATCTGACCACCTGCGACGAGCAGGGATAATGCTGCGTTAATGACGACTCACCCGTCGGTCCGTTGTTAACAGTCAAAAGGCCTCTCGCGTCAGGAAGCGGACTAATGTGATATGACATATTCCTCTAAGGGCATCCGGATCAGCAAGGGGATGCCGCCCTGTGTCGCCAGATCGACGTCTGAAAAAAAAAACACCGCGGTGGGACAGTTCAGCCCCTAACCGGGAAGAACCATGCGCCCCGTATTGTTGTACTCAAGACTCATCCCTATGGGCAGAAGAGTGTTGTTTTTAAGGAGGCCCCTTTAACAGATGGCTTGGCTTGAGTTGCAGTTATCAGATGATGGCTTGGCTTGAGTTGCAACGATGGCTTGGGTTGCAGTTATCGTAAAACCGAACGGCGCTGGCCGCTGCAAGTAACGCCAGGGGATGGGCGTTGAGCGCGCAACAATGATCATCGTAAAATAATGCTTCGGAATGTCTTTTAAAATGAAGTTGTGCAGTATCAAAAATACACTGGGTAAATCTTTTGCTTTTTTGAGGATGTTCTCTGGGCAGATTAACAGTTACGGGAACGCGGAAAATAGAGACTTACCTTTACTCTTCCAGTTCCACCACTGGATTCCAGCACCACTTAGCGGTGCTATAAAGACCAGTACGTTATTGCCGTCAATCTAAAAACTGCACGGGTGAAATAGACACCCGGACTATCTCTGAATGTAAGATTTGGTGTTCTAAAGCGTTCTAAGGTACTTCTCTCAGGTGCGTCACCATTTTTGTCCACCTATTGGTTACATCCTAAAGTCAGCCGCAGGACTGACGCTCCGCGGACCATGGAGACTGACGCCTGACATCGAATTTTTCGTTGTGAAGAGATGCGAGCGCGCACGCTCAAAACTACGTTACATAACATGTATCACTAATCGATTCTGGCTGGATGTTGAACACAGTCAGAGAAAGATGGCGAATCCATGTTAATACAAGTTATTGACCCATTTTGATCTTCAATCTCCATTCGTACAATCCTTGCTATCTCTGTGCAACCCAGATAAAAATTCTGACCAAGTTTCTGAGTTTTGTCGGTTTAAAAAGACTCCAATGAAATTGTAACATGAAGAAAGCCGCTTATTTATTTCATGCAGTCATTTAACACATATTGTTCCCATCTTATTTGCTATAAACTGAAAGCAGAATTGTTCTCGCGGTAGCGTCTGGTCTATGTTCCAGTTATCGAATGTACAAATGTGAAACACACACACACACACACACACACACACACACACACACACACACACACACACACACACACACACACACACACACACACACACACACACACACACACACACACACACACACACACATGTATATATATATATATATATATATATATATATATATATATATATCCCAGTGGCTAGCTTTTCACCGTGGCCCACTGGTGGACGGAAATGAGGACGCTTCTGAAAGAAGTACTTTGAGCGCTTCAGGACATCATTTGTTATATTTAGGAGTCAGTCTGGCCGCATAATCCACGTGCACAATTTTTAAACCGATGATAAGAACGGATTGGCCCTTAAAGCACGGAGAAGTGTCGCAAGAGTCTGGTGGTGGAAATGTGAGAGCATAGGTAGAATCTATATTTTTCGTGTTTCTGTAACTGTTTTCTGCCCATAATACAGAAACAGTTACTGATAAGAAGCTATGTAATATGGTTTTGAACATGCGCGCTCCCAAGCATAGGCATAGGAATGTTTCAAAAAGTGGGGGGAGGGGGGCCAAGCTCAGGGAGCACTTCAGAAACTTTTCTGGAAAACAAGCCTGATGACCGGGGAGAGGGAGGGGTAAAGATGGAGGTTATCGCTCTTTATTCAAATGTAATGACTGCTATTCTGGATATGCATCTAGAGCCGATTCTCTCTGGTGCACACTCTTGCCTATCCGACTCATTTATGCTATTCGAGAGATAAGGCTACCCAGCTTTCCAATATCACTCGTCCATTTCAACGTTGTCTTTCCTGGGGAGTCGAAAGTCCACGAGCGGGTAGGTAGGCATTTTGGACTATTGGGGAGGCATCTGTCTCCACAGGTTAGATGCCAAAATATGGCCTACGCATAGGCTGGTGATAATTTTGAAAAGTGAATTGATGGCTCACAACATAGCAGATTTTGCATGCGCCTTCATTTCGCTGACTGCCTTTTAAGAGATAAGACTTGTTGCGGCATTTTAGGCGGAAACAGATTCGAAAGCTTGAAACTGACAAAATCCTTATGACAAAAGCCATAGAATTGAAGATTCTCCTTTGAAAACCAGGCCACAGAATGAAGTTCTTCTGTCATATATTCCATGTCTGAGCCCTGCTCCCGTCCGCGCGTCAGTGGCCACTGTCCTGGCCCGGCTGTCTCCGAATGACTGACCGCGAACTGATGGTATGACTGCTTTGTTGTACAGCACTGAATCAGCATTGCTACTAATTGGGATGTAAAGCACGTGTTGGACACCTGCAACAGTATCTTTTTCCGAATTATCTTCCCTTACACCACACCACACCACACCAGAAAAATGCTGCCGGGAGGCTGCCTTCTTTAGGTATGAATTGACCCAACGGACATTTAATCGCCCGTCATTCAACGTAGATGACTTGATCTGATGATCTGATTACATGTGTAGACAGGGGGAAGCCAGAGCCTTGCTAAGAGGAACACAAGGTTGACAAAACCCCCGTTATGGTGACCCCCACAAAAAAGATCCCCGGATACCGTTTACTCGTTACAAGGTATACGGTTTTCTTCGTTTCATAGTAATTTTTACATTGTAACTAGATCAGAAACTAGAAGCTACCGTGAAATCAATTCTGTTTACATTGACTGGGGGTCATTACATTGGTGAGTGGTCAATTTAACCCCCCTGAGATCTCGGGAAGAAAGAGAGCTAGATACACCAAATTCATATGGTGTATTGACCTGTACGTTAACTCACTTATGCTAAATTTTGAAGTTCTCAGGTCATGACTTTTGGGTGAATTAAGGTCAAACAAGGTCAGATTCCAATGCTAAATTTTGAAGTTCTCAGGTCATGACTTTTGGGTGAATTAAGGTCAAACAAGGTCAGATTCCAGGCTGGTCTCTAACGGCCCCCAGAACCTAGATAACTGTTTCTAAGCAAAGGGTTACATGTTCGGTTAAGGTCAGTGACCTTGTTTGACCTATTGAAGTTCACGGTGACCAAAATCATACAAGACTGCTCTGAGCTTTGCACTTGAATAAGCGAGAAAGATTACGCTAGGCAGTATGTTTCTAAAATAAAATGTTGACCTAGGTCATTTTAGGTCAATGCCCTGTTCTGATCTCTAAGACGTCCACGGGAGACTATAACGCAGTTCCTGGTATCAATAAATCTCGAAATGAGCAACAGAAGCTGTCCCATACAGCAAGCCCTAAAGTAATAAAACACGTTGGTTTTGACCTTGGTCTGCCTTGTACCTGACCTTAGGTCAACGTAATTTACTCATTCAATATTTGAGTTGCCTAAGAAAGCATCTCAGAGATGTATGGCTTCGTCTCATACTCCATTGTTGTATCAGATTGAATGATTCCCTTAAAGTTGACTTCGCTGAAACCATGGCCTGACTTCGACCTGCCATAGATCAGCGAGCTTACAATGTACTTCTAGATTTATGATGTCAAACGATCCGCTATTCAATTGTCTAAAGCTATGCAAAACATGGGGCGGCTGCGCCGCGCCTTTCGGAAACCATTCTGGAAAACCTTCTGGGGGCGAATCAATTTGACCCCCACCCGAGCGCGTGTTAAAATCAATAAACCGCACCAATCAGGGGTTGACGACCGCATGGAATAGATCACCGATGTTCTTAATTTGCAATGGCTTAGTGGACTTTTTCTAAGCCGATAGAATTCAGAAACTTTTTCATGTTCTATCCGCGTTTTACAGACATTGAGGACATCGCGAGGGTAGATTATAGATCTATATGTTTGATCGAAATTTGGGGGTGAAATTTTGATTGTAGATCGAGTGGTCAACATAGTGTATTAACATCGCCAAACCATATTTGTCTGAATATGTTTAACGTTTAGTCAAAATCGATTGGTGATACAATTTATATAACACGTTTTTTAACATGCGTGCTCGCAAATCTTAGCAACAAAAGCCTCCACGCCAGGCGTTGCAGTCTCCGCAGGCCGCGCAGCGTTGGGTCAGCAGCTAATACTGAGCCGTGGCCAACGGGGGGACGAAAATGATGCCGCTTCTGAAGCAGTACCTTTCAACGCTTCAGGACATCAAATCCTACATTTAGAAGGTAGTCTGGGCACATATTTCACGAGTGCGATTTTTAGACGGATGATGGGAACGGATTGACCTTTAAAGCACCGCAAGGCGGTGCTGGAATATGGTGGTGGAACTGGAATAGTAAAGGTAGATTCTCTCTTTTCCGTGTTTCTGTAACTATTAATCTGTCCAGAAGACAGACTAACACGGCGACCGCCGTCTGGTGGCCCCTAGCAGTGGCCAACGCCGTTCGGTTTTACGGAAGCTGCATCCCGACCATCGCTGTCCTTGCTTTCGAGGTTGCGGGCGGGCATGTTCAAACATTTTGATGATTTTTTCGCTTATCCATTCCGAAAAAATGAACGTTCTTAGGCAAACATGGGATGGCCTTGTCCGCTTTCTCTTTAATTCATTGCGACCTACTCTATTCAAGAATAATGAGATCTCTCTATTCAGCAAAAGTGAGGCCCCTTATTTCATTTCGGGCAAGGTACCCCTTGAGTAAAGCACCAAGGGCGCATTATCGCTTCCGGTCAAGAGCTGAAGGGCCACGCCGTCCCATCGCGAAGCGTCTCATGGCTGTCATTCTAGCGACACGGGGCGGGATCTTTTAGTCGATCCGGAGGCCATTGGAAGGATATATCATATCACACTGTTCCCCTCCCTGACACGGGAGGCCTTCTGACCCGCGCAGTTGGTCCTGGTTCAGCACAGGAACCCTCATTGACTCAACAACATCCCTGATCGCCAAAAGTGGTCCAATAATTGTCACGCAGGCTCCAGTTCCGCGTTTGTCTGCTTTCTTCAGATATATTGAGGAATCCCTAAATGTTGGTTGTAGATGAAATGGGCCCCAAGCTTGTATCAATATGGCTAATCCATGCTCGTCTTAAAGCGTCCAAGATTCTTTCAGAATATATATTGATAAAAGCGATGTAATATGGTTTTGAACGTACGCACTCGCAAGTCATAGCAACAACGCCAGGCGTTCAGCCTGGCACTGCAGCTCCATAGGCCGCGTGGCGTCGGCCCGCAGCTGTGACACTAAGCGATGCTCAATAAGCAAACGAAAAAGATGGCGCATCTTGGGAAGATGGCTGGTGAAGTAGGTAAATTGGCGTGTATATTTAAATGTGATGCAAAAGTAAGCTAAACACAACATTAACCTGGAAAGTGGTGGGGAGGGGGGGGGGGGGGGTTCAGTTAACATTGCTGGCCTCCGGTCACCTTGAAAAGGGGGGGGGGGCATGGCCCTCCTGTCCCCCCCCCCATATTCCTACGACCATGCCCAACCATACCGCCCCCAACAACATCGGTACGGCAAGGCTGCACCTTCCCGCACGAGCACTTTCTTTTCAAATCAGGCGCCACATTTCCTCAAACCACCACTCCAGTCGGCCCACCAGCACTGACTGATAGGCTGTCGGGTACCAACCGAAAACATCGAAATAAAACTAAGACATGTGTGTTGTACTGGCAGCTGATAGTCCGGTAACAGTTCTATTAAATGTAATAAACCACGATCTCCCAGTTTTATCGTAAGCATTTTTCCAGGAGCGCCGTATCATGTGCATCCTCCTACGTGCTCCAGACCGCCGTTAGCTCTGCGCTGCCGAGGGGTGAATTGAACACGTAATGTCATGTCTCCCGAAGTAATATTTACATTGCTATCCGGTAGCGCTCCCACAATAGCACCGCTGCGCCAAGGTTGCACCTTTCGCAGACAAGTAAAAGTACGTAATACTGGAAGAAGTATGTTTGGAAATCCCCCTTCGGCCGACCCACCAGCATTGAGTGACACATTGTCGGGGGTGGGGGGGGGGGATCAGGAACAAAATTGGGAACCAACAGAGGACGAGTACGTTGTATTGGCAGCAGATGGTCGGATAATAGTCATATGGAATGCAAAGAAATCATAATATTAGTTACAACATTCAAAACGCAAATTAATGTACGCCACCAAGGGACCGAGACAGCAATCGAACAAAAAATAAGAACGGTGTGGTGTACCGTCAGCTGATAGCCCGTTGATAGTAATCCTACCGAATGCACCGAAGCGCAATCTTCCAGTTTGATTATAAGCATTTATCCAAGCCCCGTATGATGGCCATCACTCTACGTGCGGGCAAGCCGCTGTTAGCTCTTTGCTCTTTGCTGTCAAGGGGTGATTTTAACAAAAAAGGTCATGTCTGTCTATGTGAGCGTTGCACTGCCGTCCTATAGTACCCGCACAACAGCATCGTCACGGTAAGGTTGTGTCTTTCGTTGGCCAGCCATGACCAACCCACTGCACATCACCACCCTTTACTGATGACTATCTGGCAAGACAAGCGCTTGGTGCCACACGCCCAACTTCTTTCTTTGTCACCTACTGGTAAGTCTTGCGAGCTTTGATGTACAACAATTTGATTTTAACTTCTGTGGTGCACCAAAAAACTACCCAGTTTTTGATGTTACTTGGTCTGAGGAAGTTCCGTCGTTCCATCAACGTACAGGTAAGAGTAGTAGCACGAGGGATATGTTCCGTCACCACGTTTGCATCGGGGGGAGGGGGGGGGGCAAAGGGCCCTCCATACCGATTTTTAAATGAAAAAAGCAACGCCCTTTGCCGCGCCCTGGACCCCCACGTGGTGGTCCAAGGCGCAAACCACTCTATCACTAAGCCACCTCCCCAGATCGACGATCAAGGGCTCGATTGGAAGACCCGAGGGACCCAAAGGGCTGGTCATTTAACATCGCGCCCTCCTGAAGTTGGTTAAGCCGGACCTGCGAGCCTGGGTCTGAACCAAGAGCTCCGATCCAAATAACAGTCACCAACCGCCGATCTAGGTCCAGCTTTCCCAACAAAATTGAGTATGCTCGACTTAACTTAAGTGCATGCTGTCTAGCAACGCTTTAGTTACAATGCATAATAATGCTATTTTCTCCCTTAGTTTCCATCGAGGCCGGTTATTCAGTGACCCATGAAAACGTATGTCCGTCACGCGCACCCGTGCACCTAACAACACTGTAACACCCCATCGAGATGCAAATCGTGCTTCTTCGCACCACCAACTAAAGTCACAACTTGAGCGAGAAACAGAGCAACAAACTTCATGCAGTTATAACCATGGTGCACTAAAAATCTTATGTAGTAAAGCGAGAAGCTCCAGGGCGTGGGGTAACCTGGCTCACCGATGCCCCAATCTCGTCCTCGTACCCCATCAACTAAGCGTTTCTTGCTGCCGCTCATGGTTATTCCGTCAGCAAAAAGGGGTGCGCTTGTTATCTATCACGCTGCCGTGATGTAGAGTATTTTGCGTGATGAACTACATTTTGCCGAGTAAAACACACGATTGATCGTTATGATATAAGTTAGCATGAAGCTTCTGTTTGTTTAACCCTGACCCTGATGTTAAGGATGACTGAGAGACCAGGTTATCTAAGTGGAGGGTACCGTGGGTGACGAAATGCGTCTTGGCGCTTAAAACCCCCGATGTAGTGTCTATTTTTTGTCGGTATGTCAGATCAAATTATTTCCCGTCAGTATCACGTCATGCCATTTCGTGAATTTCATCCTTAAAAACAAAACAAACCTTACTGTCACCAATAGCTCGGTGAGACTGAGCGGATCAAGGCGATAAATATCAGGCGAAACCGTACAGACAACGCACTTTTTAGCGGATCCCTATTTAAAGTCACGGGGGGTACACGTGTAACGCGAAGACGGCCGCACGCGTGATAACGGACATGAGAGATCGCACGTATTACAAGTTTGGTGGGTGTAATGATTCGTAAGGGTCAGAGTAATTATAAATGAATGAAAAAACTTGACATTTATGCCTGATTTTGAACGCATTTCAAGAACCGAGGCGGTAATATAGGACCCAGGAATGAAGCTATTCGAGGACGATCCGCCGCGTTTTACGCCAGAGAAGTGCTTGGCGTAAGGGCTACCTATGACTTTGAAAGCACCAAATGGACTCAAAACTGTTCCCTTGGGTTGCCAGTTTATTTCGTGCATCACAGCTGCCGCCCTGCGGGGTACCTGCTCCAAGCGAATTCAGGGAACTTCTGAGCCCCAGTTGGCATTTGGATTGGGCCTCGGTCTGGCAGATCACCCGACGGAACAAAATGGTCGCATCGATGCATCCTATGATGGTGTACCGAAACGAATGCGGGCGTATCTCCCACCTTTCTGACTGAAATATTTTTAGAGGGGCAGTCGGGTATAGCTGTGCAAGAAGCTTATAAGGTGCTCCAAGCTCCTCGGCCGGGGCTCACGACCCGAACCTGGCCAGGCGCATTCGTACGACTCCATCTAACGGGAATAGTCCAGTCAATGCACACTGGGGCCTAGTCATCCACCAGAGCTAGGCCCTGACGGCTGCTAGTTTCATGGTGCAAGAGGTACCGCTGGTTTGCTCCATCTTTGCCTGGCAAATACTGGATAAGGCCTGCTCGATCATTAACCAAATTCAGCCTAAGAGCGCATCACAGTCCACTTCCATAAACCTTTGGCCTTTCATAATGAATGTCGTGGATCAGTTAACAACGATGTACCTTGTTTGACACCAGGCTTAAGTTAGATGACTGTCGAGCGTGCAATGTCATCTCACTAACGCAGAAGCAGGATCAGATACACTCCAACGGGTCGATGATATCCACCGCCGGCTTGAGCATCCGGAGTTCCGCACGGATGTTGCCAGAGCATTGAGCTGGAACTTGGAAGCCAAGTATCCACCTTGGGAGCGTGCTGTTTGAGGGCAGAGGACGTTTATGACATGCTGGGCGAATGCATATGTCTTCCGGCAGATGGAGCATAGTGCGACAGTATTGTCGACATCAAATTCCTCCATCGACCCTTGGCCAGTCGATACTGGCTAAGTTGCAAGTTAAGTGAATGAGTTGCTGCCGGCTGAAGACGCCCTCGATCTGGGCGTGCTGCAGGTCCAGAGCATTCCACAGGAGCTGGCGCAATGAGCGAGCGGTCACCGAGGCCGGTTCAGAAGGTTAGTTCGGTGCTGGGCATGCGACTTCATCCGCCGAAAGTCAGATGGGCGTCCCGGTGGTAAATCCAGGCCTGAGAATGACAAACGCTCCAACAGTGAAGAGCGTACAGCGCGGGATGCCTGGTTTTCAGATAACCGAACAGCGCGCAGCTTTTTCCACTGCCGTATTTGCTATTTGTTAAATACCCAGCGCATGCCCCAGAGGCGTACCCAAGCCCGTTCAATTTGGACTCATCCGGCCACACTATGCGCTTCAGAACTGAACTGGCACTGATTGAGGCTGAGTGCCCAAACGATAGTATGAGAGGCCCGCACTGCCCCACGGCTTCCCAACCGATGCAGAGGCCCTATGACTGGCCTTGAAGATCACGGCCCAACGGGAGGGGGGGGGGGGGGAGGGGAAATTCTTATTGCAACCTACGAGGAGTCCCTCTGGCCCTATGGCCTCTTCAGCCTTCCAATCGAGCGGTTGATCTTCGGTCCCAAGGGGGCGCTGGGCCCTTTTTCGGTCTCACCAAACAAAGCCCGTGACCGACTCGGGAACACTTGGCCGACCCATGGCCCACTGTTAGGCACCGTGGACCCGTGACCGACAATGGGGCCCAATAATCGTTTCAGGCGCCCAGATCAACGCAAACCATGGGCCCCAGCCTTGTCCTTGCTTGGATAATGGGGTCCCAGGTTTCAGACCGACGTGTAGCCAACTGTTTTGTGTTGCGATGTCTCAGGGGTCCTCAAACGGTATAAGAGACCCCCTGTCCAATATTTCAGGTCAGTCCTACGGGCCGTAATCCTGTGTGGCCTACAGTCGGCCTTTCGGGCCCCCATGTCACCTCCACCTCACCCTCTCCATAAATACTCCACCGCTACTGCTTCTTTCCGAGGCAAAGATCTCACTATACCTGCAACACACTGCATAATACATACCCGCCTTCGCCACGATGAAATGATTGAAGATTCGAAATAGCAGTTTCTACGATGTTTTAATAGTGAAAACAGTTTTGCCCACTATTCAGTTCTCAACCGCCCCTGGGTCCGTCAACAGCCCCTTGCGTTATATACAAATGTATGTAACGCAAGGGGCTGGGGTTTAATATATACATACATATATATATATATATATATATATATATATATATATATATATATATATATATATGTATATATATGTATTTATGTATATATATATATATATATATATATATATATTTAAAGGGTGTATACATATAAGGTGCATATTATATATATATACATATATATATATATATATATATATATATATATATATATATATATATATATATATATATATATCTATCTATCTATCTATCTATCTATGTGTATATATATACACATATCTATCTATCTATCTATCTATGTGTATATATATACATACATATATATATATATATATATATATATATATATATATATATATATATATATATATATATATATGTATAGCCCTGCCTGCGCCTGCCGTCTACCCTGCGTCTTTTCCAGGGCCTCGTGTCTGCCTTAAAGCGTCTCGTCATCTCCCATGGCAACCGATGGAATTGTCGGCAAAAGCTGCCTAAAAGTGCTGCAACTCACCGTAGCGATCCACTAATTCACTGCAAAATCCAAAATGGAAAATTATAAGTCTACTGCGCTGTCAATGCCTCTCGTCGCTGTGGACAGGATGCTTAATCATGGCACAGCCAACGAAGTAAACAAGGCCAGGAATTAAACCCTAGGCAGGTATTCATGACACTGCAATGCAAGTGCCACTTGCAAAGTTGGACTGCATTGAAAGCCATTGCCCATCTCATGTCAGTCGCATCACAACAGTTGAAACACGTCCGCACGTCCAGATGAATCCCCATCTTTTTTGGTATTTTGTACTGTCTAGTTTGAGACACTGAGAGTCGGCTGTTAAAAACGGCGAATCGGCCGTCAGCACAAGCTATGGATTGGGTTAACTAGAAGTTCATAATTTTAGGCAGTGATCGGCACCTCAGGGCTCAGTTGCGGACATTCTCGAGGAACCAGTCCACCCTGTCACTGCTCTTCAGCACTCTGGGCATCTTGAACTGGTCGGCCGTGACGTCCGTGGTCGCCAGCAGGTGCGCACGGAAGCGCGAGAAGGCACCCGGCTGCACTTGGTACACCCGGATCTTGGCGATACTCCCCAGTTTCCGGAATGTGGCGTATTCTTCATCCTGCTGCAGAAGGATATCATCCACCTGCAAACATGGACTATGCTAACACTCAACGTGGGTGGTGTGGTCTGAGGCGCAGCTGACTTCGGCTCTTGAGACCAGAGCTCACAAACTGCGCATCGAGTAACATTGTATCGGCGCTATCACAAAATGTCGTCCGAGGAAGTGAGTCGTGATGTAACACGTGCTCGGGTGGGGGTGGGGGTCAAAATGATCCCCCGAAGGTCTTCCGAAATGGTTTTCAAACGGCGTGGTGTAGCCACGCCGCGTTATCTAGGTTCTGGGGACCCTTTGGAGACCAACCTGGAATTTGACATTGTTTGACCTTATTTGACCCGAAAGTCATGTTCTAGGAACTTCAAGCTTTGATCTAAGTGAGTGCACGTACAGGTCAACACATCCTGTGAAGTTAGTGCTTCTAGCTCTCTTAGTTCCTAAGATCTCAGGGGGGAGGGGTTAAATTGACCCCCACCCGAGCGAAGAATATCCAGCCGGGCACCCGGGCGCGTGTTTATAGCCATGCTTTGCATGTGCCGGTGACTAATCTAAGGGCAAAGGTTGCTTCAGAAGGGAATTGGGAAGCTGGTCCAGGGTGGCCGGTTACTGACGTCACATGCTGCCGAAACGCGCACCGCCACTGCAGGAGAGTCGGCGCCCGGTCCACTTACCAACCCCGTCTGCTCCTCAGTCAGGACCGGGCCGTCCAGCTCCAGGAAGAGGAGGAAGTGCGGGTCCAGCAGGCCCTGATGACTGGGCGTGAACTGGCTGCCGGCCGCCGTGTAGTCCTTGAGAGTGGACGACCAGCGGTCTGCCGCCTCGCGCAGGGCGCGGAAAAGCACCTCCTCGGAGATTTTCACTGCGTTCACGTTCAGGTTCTGGCCTGACCTGGTCACATGACGAAAGGTCACGTTAGACAGGTGTCCGACGGCAATCCAGCTCGCAACTTTACGCATTTCATTTTACATGTTCCAACAGCATTTCACGTCAGGACGGTTCCATTGGCATCAGAACAAAACTGGTGAACGCCACGGCAGTGCGGACTCTGACTGCTTGATCTGTTTGAGTTACCCACCTGAAGAGGAATTCGATCTGCGGAGCTTGCTGGTAGAAGCCCACCACTCGGACCACATCCCCGAGCCGGAATCGATAGAAGCCGGAGGAGTTGGTGATGATGACCTCGTACGTTTTGTTCAATTCCAATTGCTCACTGAGGAGGAGCTCCCTGGGGTTGATCTCGTCCAGATCGGGAATGCGGTCGTTGACAATCGGCAGGAACTCAAAAAACATAACGTCCGGAATGAGAGTGTACCTGGGCGGTCCGGGGCGGGTACACTCGAGGTTGGAGCCCATAAAGCCCTCTGACGCGCTGTATATGAAGCTGACTATAGGGACATCTGGACCGGTAAGAGCTTTGGCTTCCTTGTAGTACATCTCGTTTGTGCTTCCTGACCAAAGACCACTGATGCTTTTCACATCTGGCCACAGCCGTGGAATGATGCCCTTGAAACCTTTCGCGAATTCATTTTTGATTTCCTCGGCTCTTTCTGGCGTGGGCGTGAGCTGTGCATTCAGTTCGGCACGAACGTGTTCAGAGATGTTCAGGTCGTCTTTGATACGACCACGACGAATGTCGTTTACGAGATCATTCTGAAAGACCTCCATTCGGCGCATCATGCCAAGGAAATTATGAACAAAGACGGTAGCAATCACAGTTATGTGCTTGTCTCGAAGCCCAAAGAGAGTGTGGATGTATTGCGATTCAAATTCATTCTTCACCTGCATACTGATGACAGGGCTTGTGTAGAGAGGTGCAAACAAAGTCATCGCCTTTGAGAAAAATACATTGGATGCAACGCCAAATACGTGACCTGACTTGGTGTACTGGACAGTGTGGCCATTGTTGACACTCATCGTTTTCTTCAGACTCCACGGAACGAGGTCTCGTTGTAAACACCACCGGTAAGGACCATAGTATAGCTGAGACTGCATGTCCTTTGCTCCCTGATCCGACAGAGGAATTTTTTTACTTTTGCCCGTTGTTCCTGATGATATAATGAACATGAATATGCGATCTTCGTCCCCGAGAAGTGCTGACTTTTCTCCGTCTGTCATTCGGTTGACATAGCTTTCCATTGTTGAATATTCTGTGATCGGGTGGTTGCGAAGGAAGTCGGCAGGGGCATGCATGGATTTAAAGCCATTGTCTCGACCGTAGGCCGTGTTCTCACACCGACGAATCCGATTCATCAGGAACTGGGATTGCACCTGCAAATGGACGAAATAGATCAGGATTGACACCAACCTCCTTGATGTGACCGTACACGGTCATCCTTTCCGGCTAGTGCTGTCGAGACAAACACTGAAGAAAACGGTCGTCGGAGCGAGCCGCAGGTCGAACCTGGCCTGCTAGCTACATGGAAAGGAAAACGATGTTCTAATTTCGCTCAGTAAATATGTTTCATAGCGCAGTCAAAGTCCGCACATCAAACTGATCTTTGCCGGTTGCCTCGGCAAGCCATTTGTTTACAACTGTCCAAATGACTACCTCATGAGATAGAACCTTCTTTTGCATTATAATATTAACCTTAACGAGGTCACTACTGCTCTGTCAGAAATAGCGGAGAACGCAACGTCCATTTCGTGCTGTCGCTCCGCGTCAGGTCACGACGCCTTCCGCTACATCTTCGCCTACATCGCTGCGGTGCTGTTTATCCATGTCTCACACAACCCGCATGTCCATCTTTCTCTTCTGAAGGCTAGGTCGTCCAGGGTGTTGTTTTGGTGGACGTTCTGGGCGTCTTGGGTTATCATGAGAACAGTTCGGTGCATTGAGCTGAGAATCAGCGGTCGGTCACGAATCCACAGCCTCAGAGCTCTTCGGGAGGGGGGGGGGGGGGGCAAGGTGCAAGATACAGCGCGAAAGCCAGTGACGAATTTTGACATGTAGCAAGAGGAAAACTTTATTATAGAACAGATTTTCCGCTCGCAACGCTCCTTTTTTATACGTAACTGGGTGGTCGGTTGAATGCGACGGTACACGGTGGGGGGTAATTAACCCCTCAAGACCGACACCAACTTTACAAGACAGATAGGTCAGTATTATCACCCACTTGTGTCAAAGCTTGAGATGCCTTGATCATGATCTCCGAGTCAAATAAGGTCAAACAAGGACACATTCCGGATCAGTGTCATTCCCTCGGACCTCCTTATGCAACCATATTTAAGCAAGATACCTCTGCCAAGCCATGGCCCAGTGGCGTTCATTTCAGTTCAGTCACCTTTGTTGACCTCAGAAGGTCACGGTGACCAAAAACCTGCAAATTGCAAATCTCTGCTGCATGAGATTGAACGATTGCCTAGGAGTTGTCTTTGAAGACAGCCACGATCTGTCTTTGACCCGCCATAGTTCCGTAACCTTACAAGGTTAAAGGAGGTAATCCTAATTTTTAATGTAACTGTCTTGTCAAAGCGTCTTTTCGGAGATGTTCAGCTTCACCTAACACTCCTTTGGTGCATCAGGTTGAGCGATGCCCTAGGAATTGCCTTCACTGACAGGCATGGCCTGACATTGGCCTACCATACACCAGCGATCTCACAAGGACTAAAATTTTAACACCAACACACCGGCTATTCCACTTGCTGCGGTCTTTTCAAACTGACGGCACATAAGGCCGCCCGGAAGTTGTTTTGGAAAACCATCTGGGGCTCAAATGGATCCCAGCCGAGCGCATGTGAGCTCTCCCTTACCCCTGAATATCCAAAAGATATCGGTTGCAGATCACTTTGAATTAGAGTTTCGAGACTTGGAAATAATGCTGTAGGTTTGTAGGTTTGGGGAAAGGTTAAACGTTGAGGTAGAAAAGTTTGCACCAGTAAAGTCGTGTTGCAAATTATATAACCTGATCAATATAGAAGCCTGCCCACCAGAAAGCAGCTCGGAAAAGATTTAAGAGCTCTTCGGGGTCATTTTATAGCATTAAAAACTGTGCAAATATTCCCTTAAACTCGTGCTTTTTCTGGAGGATGTCTTCCCGATCGTTGCACCTCGTCAGTGCTCTTCTTTCTTTTTTAAGAGGGCAAAACGCAAGTCGTCATGCCTCTTATGGAGCGCCAGCGACTACATTCGCCATATTAGCGCTCAGTGGTCATCATAGCACAACCGGGACTCGAACCCGGACATTCCTACGTGGGAGACGCACTAAACACTTGGCCATTACGACCCCCGCCTTATTAATGCAAAGGCCTGTCTGATATAGATCGCCTCGTACTGTGCTTCCATCTCTTTATACACGAGGTGGCGCCACCGAGCGGCTCGACCGCATTCTGCGCGAGCCGCTGCTTGCCGCCGCTTGGAATCACTCCTACCACGTGCATTGAATAGGCGGTCCGACCTTCGGCGCCGGAGGCCCCTGTTAAAACTCCGATCTAAACGGATGTTGAATCGTCCCATTTTCCTCCCATTCCCGTTGAATCGTCCCAACACACTTTTGATAATGTGAAGTTTTGCTGACTGGGAGGACACACGTACCATGTGGTATGGAATCGTAAACAAATACGGTATTTGATTTCAACATGTCTGCATGCAACCATGCCGTCTCTCAAAGCAGCGCGGCAGGGGCAGGCCTGGACACCTGCCAAGTCTGCCGCAGTTCGGTACGCCTTTGAAGATCATACCATGGTAAGCAACGCACTCAACAAGTTTGTGTGCACCATCCACGCTTTGCTCCAGCGGCCACTATCTCGAGCTTTGCTATGAGGTTGAACTGGTTCAAGATGATTGGGTGCGCCCCACAAACACGGCTTGTACTCAAATGAGGTGAAAGGTGCAGTACCTGCTCCCCACCCACACCATATTTTATTCATTTTTGCCACGGTCGTTCCACTTTTACCACGGTGGTTTCTCCTTCTTCTCCAATAGGTCAGCAAATTGTTGGACTTGAGGAAGTTCCAATGGTAGGCGAGAACCAACTGGTCTTTAGTGAGCGAACCGTTCCTAGGACGAAAACCCATAAAGGCAGGGCCTGTTGTGAGGGGCCTTGTTCTATCAGCCGATTGTGAAATTCGACTGGAGATGAACGATCGGAATGTTGTTCCGCAGGAGGCAAGCGGGAAACATCCACAAACCAACGCCCAACGCTCAATACACCTCTCCTGCAGCCTTACCTCCTGGAAGTGGCGAACATCTTTCTCGAACTTGCAATGCATCAAGTACGTTTTGATAGACCCCAGCTGGCGTACGACGTAGAGCTTCATAAGCAGTGGCCAGCTGAGCTCGGAGCAGTACCCGCGCCGTCGGATATCCAGCATGGCCAGACCACAAATAACGACCAACACTGAAAAGTGAGCATAATAAAGCTAACGCCAGCCAGATACATGGTTTGCTAGCTGCAAATTCCTCTTTTCATGCACTTGTTTCCAAAAGTTTCCTCTCTTATGGCGAGCGTATAAAAGCATCTTTGCAAGTTTACGTTTTCTTGCGCACGAAAGAGTAACGTGTATCCATATAAGTGCGACATCGCAAGGCATGTCTGTTGACATCAGGGCAGGCTTTTAGGACTAAATGCCCACATTCTATTTATTTTGCAACGTGGATGATGCTGTCCAATAAAAATTCTGCATTTTTCCATTTCAGAGCTTGATAACTTTGATTGCCTACTTCTTAAGATCATAAGTAATGTTTGCATTACCAGACGCTCATAATGAAACCAGTCGCACGCAGAATTCGGCAGATAAGCAATTTTTACACAAAACCACGCCAAATGTATTAGACATGTGATTCGCGTATGTATTTGAACCTGTGACATGGCTAAGGAGAAGGCCTAGAGTTCATACCTCTCCGCCAGCCGAAAAGCTTACACTACATGCTGGTGATTTCGCAGGAATTTTGCTAAAGAATCGCAAAATTTCTGGAAAATTTGACAGTTGTCCCTCACGTCCAGGAACATTTTACTTACGATCCTCATTTGAGCACATGCGGGTCTCAATAATCTGCGAATGAATTCGCCCACATGCTGTCTCGCTAAATGTAAATAGACATCTCGAGTGATCAAAATAGGAGGGAAAGTTGTATCAGTTTTTGCTCTGAACTCCCGCCTGTTATAACTCGTGAGGATAGAACTAAGACTATTAGATCTGCAGACAGGTATAGTCTTTTGCTTCATATGTAGCAGTAAAGTTTTGGATAGCACTCTTGGTTTTTGGTAACTGGCTTCTGAATGACATTCCAAATGAGAAAACTTGCCCCACCCTGGGCTACTTGCTGGGGAAGTCGTGCTTATGTTATTTTCGTCACAGAGTAAGTTGCACCACAAGCAAGCGCAGGCGTTATGACATGCGGATCGAATGCGCTCGTCTGTACTATTTTGAAATTCGTCGTGATTGTGACATGACATGTTTTCTATTTTTTTTCTATCAGTATTTGTTTGCAACTGCTGTCACCTTGGTATCGGCTACTCAGGTAGAAGTCATGGGTCTACATAAGTCATGTAAGTGTTAACTTGTTTCCTGAATGGCATAAAGTCATGGTAATCATGTCAGTCAATGACATGTTATCGGTACATTGCATCACTGATACACATCCCACGTACAGGCGACGTAACTTGTAGCATCCGACATCTTGGAGGAAAGCCACGCCACCTCAAAATCCTGGGCAGGCAGACGCGAAATATTTTGCAGTGTTAAGACACATGTACTGCTCCAGCACTCAGTATAGCATTCAAATGGTCCGGTCATACCGCAAGCCCTCAAACACGCATTTACACCGATCGCTTAGGTTTTCAACGATATGCAAAGAAAACATCCAGTGTTCGCACTCAT
>NW_023596921.1:19819452-19840043 GCF_011947565.3 Pollicipes pollicipes
CGGGCGGCCAATCCGATAGACGGGTAGAGTGGGCTTGTCTTAGGAGTTAATGGGCTTGTCTGCATGAATCAACATTCTCCTCTTGACTATGTAGCACTTTTGCGTGTTTGTCACGCACAACTTGTCTGCGTCACTAACGATGACTCGTCGCTTTGAAATGACTAAATGCTGCAGCTGGTATCGAGCGTGTGATGTTGCTTGCTGCTCTCGTTTAGTGTATGATCCTAAGAATGTAGGAATGAGGGGGTGGTTTAGTTACGTTTGGCCATTTACATAATTCCACAGTAAGTGGGTTTATTTTGGCTCGTTTGTGTGGTTCCCATGTTCAAAACTCAATAGCTGGAGTGTGATGCGAATGCTTGAATTCACTGATCGACGTGTAACCCTCACCTGCCAAAAATTGGGCACATCAGATCCCCTCAGAACAGTTATGGCTTTAGACACGAAAGATCGAGCCACTTCAGATTTTACTGCCAATTTTGTTGGACTACGTCCTTCATTCCTTCAGGAAATGAGCAGGATCCTACCCAACTTTGCCGTCCTTTCTGATGCTGCAAATTATACGGTTTTCTGTGTGGTCAGTTGATGAGGAGCCACATCTTGCCGTCCTCTCCCTGGGGTTCGTCATCCGTACCGGACAATTCGGTTTTGTCCGGACGGTTGTTGCCGGGCAGCGTATCGCAGCCGCCTGGCGGCCACCGCCGAAGCTGTTCTGTTGGGGGGGGTGGGGGGGGGGGGGGGGGGCTCGCTCGGGGCGAGTGGGACGGCGCCGCTGTCGGAGGTGCCTGGAGACAGCCGAGAGGTGTGCTAGGATGTATTCGCTACAGGCTTTGGGCCAATGCTTGTCCGGCCGCAGTTTACTGTTATGTGGGCCATGAAAATCAACATGATGTCCTCCGTCCGTCCGACCGTCCTCATGAAGGAGTATCACATTATGTGCTTTTGGAGGTGCCTGCTCTCCATCCCCGATTTTTCTCGGGGCCCCTCGTGCATGTGGACTAAAAAAAACTGTGCTAAGGAAGTGCAACAAAATTTCGCACTCTTGGCAGCTGTACCCATTACTAATGGTATGCTAATTTTTAATCGCGAAGTATTATGCAGCATCGTAGGGCATCTTTGTCACACTGCCTTCATCTTTTCTCAGGCTAGTGTGCCATTGTCACCTAGTTTTCTTAGATAACGGTTTGGATCAAAATAAAAAATGGATGTAAATGCAGCAGGTTTTTAAAGTAGGTTGTCGAATATCAGACTTTATGAACATGGCACGAACATCACAATGCATGTCAATCGCGGGGATCTTAAATTGAAGCGCATGGAGCGACACACGCGGACATGAGTATCTATCGCCACGCCCAGATCATATGTCTAAACGTTTATAACCAAACATCGTTGATCAAACAAGTCTTAAGACGAAGTGTGTTTCTTCAGCCTCAGACAATACGTAGACATGTATAAGGATTCCAATATTCTGAAAGCTCCGGTTTGTTTGCCATTGCTAAAGCTGACATATTCAAGTTAGTCTAGTCTTGTTTGTGTTCAATTCTTGTCGCAGTGTCGTTAGATCGAGCTATCCCCTCGTGGTGTTCGTGCTCTCGTTGTTTTGTGAATAGATTTTGACGGAAGGTTGAACATTACCTTTGGCAAACTATTCCATGCAGTCTAACGCTTGCTTCCTCAGTTTATTGCCTTCAAAATATAGACAGAATTGCATCATCTGGTAGCTTCTAGTTTCTGTTTCAGTTAAAACAGGTAAAGCTAAAACGAAGAAAATCGTTCCCCCTCGAATTGAAGTGGATCACGTCCGGCACTTTTCTGGTGGACCTTCACGTTCACAGGCATCTTTGTCACCCTCACGTTCACAGGCATCTTTGCCCCCCTCCCCCTACAGCGACTCTAGCTGCGCCCCTGCCCTGATGTCAATGTTTTTGAAAGTGTCTGCGGCCGAGGTCACGTACCGGTGAAGAGCAGCCGCAGCAGCTCGAACAGCTCCATGGCTGCTGATGGACCTCCCTTGACCTCTGCTCTCGTGGCCGGAGACAGGCTCTGTATCGGACACAGACTGAACAGTCAATCCTTCTTGCGACCGGCTTACAATTTATCAGCTGTGGCCGGAGTTATCGCTGATATCTATGCAAGAGATGCCAAATCGCCAGATTATCAACATTGCGCGCTGTGGGGCTGCAATAATGGCACCTACTGCAGTCGGTGTTTTTCATGCGGCACTACTTGTCACACTGCAGACTTACAGCATTGCAACTTCATGGATGACAATTAGCTCTTCGATGGAGAGTTTGAGGTACTTGTGGATAGGCCGACGTCCGGAACACAAGGCAACGCACTTGATCATCTACTCTCATGTCGTCGCCAGTTGCTGTGCTTAACGTCAGCTATATTTTGAGCATGATATCATAACAACGACGTTATAAGAAACAACGCATCGCAAGGCACGTTTAACACTGCGCAGCTGCATTTGAAGCACAAAAAATGACAGCCATGAGGGGGGACGAAAATCCTAGGAGGTCGGTTAAAGGCGCGCTAATACGTCCATCCATTAGCCTGTTCCGGCACACCCCATCGTTCGGGGGTCCTCTAAATTTTGCTTGGAGTGTTTCTTATTTGAATGGAGGGCCCTACACTCTGGTCGGGGACCCCATCTGTTTATCTGCTTGAACTCACTCGACCATTCCTGGGCCCCATTTTGTGTCTTGTATGCTTGCTATTTGAGTGAATGATCCTATGTTCTTGTCAGGGCCCCTCTATTAAGCTACTCGAGCCGGCGTCAGATCCAGAGAAAGGGGGGGGGGGGGGGGCACGGAACCATGCCTCTCCTGTGTCCCGAGGCGACCCATGGGTCCCGAAGGGACTCATGACCGGACGAACGGGCACGAGTTTCCAGCACGAAGCACAATAAAATTTAACGTCTTTGGGCCTCAAGATCACGATGAGCAGTCACAAGCAAAAATAAAGACCCCATCAGCAGACGAAGCTACTTCGCTGATTGAGGGGTATGAGATTAGGAGATATTTGGAGGCCTATTACGCTGTTCAGAGGCGTTACACTGCTGTCGAGGACCTATATCTTCACTTGCCGGGTCAATCAGATCGTTGAGGACCCCTCCGCGTCGCCCTTGGTGTCCTCCGAATTTTCTCGTAGGGCCCTACGCTGCTGATGGGACACTTTCTGCTAAACATGCTTGGGCACTCTTGATCGATCAGTGGTCCCCATCGAATTCCTCCCATTCGTCCGAAAATCTCTATATGCTTTGGACACTCAGTCGCTCAGTGGGCCTTCATATTAGTTTCAGGTTCTATCCACTTGCTCGGAGGGTCTTGTGCTGTTCCTGAGACCCATATGAGATAAGGCATTCGGCACTCAGAGGCCCTCTTCCTCGACCTAAGGCTTTTTTCCTTTGATCTCGTTTGTGGAGGACCCTTCACTCCTGTCTGGGCCTCATCGTTTGACATAAATATTGAAATATGCTCTGTAGGTCGCTGACCTATGGCAGTTCAAAATCAGGCCATAGTTTCAGCGAAGGCAATTTCTCGAGAATCGTCCAATCTGATACAATAACAGGTTGTTTGACGAAGCCATGCATCTCTGACATGCATTCTAAGGCACCACAAATATTGGATGAGTAAATTACGTTGACCTAAGGTCAGGAATGAAGGTCAGACCGAGGACAAAACCAACCTGATCTATTACTTAGGGTGTGCTTTGGGATAGATTTGATGCCCATTTCGAATTTATTGAAAGCAGGAAATGCATTATACATCTTCCACTGACTTCTTAGAGGTCAGGTAGGTCACTGATCTAAGATGACCCTGGTTGACATTTTGTTTTAGAAGCATACTGCCTGGCGTTATCTTTGTCGCTTCTTCAAATACAAAACTCATAGCAGTCTTGTACGGTTTTGGTCACGATGACCTTCAAAGGGTCAAACAAGGTCACTGACCTCAAATATATTCGTGACCTTTTGCTAAGAAAAAGTTGCCTAGGTTCTGGGGGCACTTAAAAGACCGAATTGGAATTTAACCTTGTTTGACCTTATTTGACCTGAAGTCCATGACCTAGGAAGCTAAAACCTAGGGCTAAGTGAGTTCACGTACAGGTCAAGACACTCTGTACCTTTGGTACCTCTAGCTTTCTTAAAACCCGAGATCTCAGGGGAAGAGGGGGTTAAATTGATCTTCCACTCGAGCGAAGGGTATCTAGCCGCCCACCCGGACGCGTGTTAACAAAGAAAAACACTGAACCATTGTATGAGAAAGGTCAGAAAGTAATGAAAAAGTTGCGTTTGCTGCAGTTATTTAGGGCCTGACGCATTGAGCTTTTTGGAGTTTAAAATGCGAACATAATTGCCTCGTCCGGTGGCTCGTGTTTTTTGTTCAAGTTGAAGCGGGTAAACAGAAGGATAAAATGAGTAGGAACACGTTCCACGATTTTTCGCAGGGGACGGGCCTTGTCAACTCCGCGCTTCCCATCCACCGCCTACGAAGACTATCTGGAAGAGACCCGGTAGCCTGGGCGTTATCTTTTGTTGAGCCCTGTTGTGCACACCACAATTTTATAGACTTGTGCAGAAGTGCACAACGATTTCAGTTGTGCTGCTGCAAACGCTGCAATTCATATGTATATATATATATATATATATATATATATATATATATATATATATATATACATATATATATATTGTGCAAGCACTGCCATCACCACTAATGACGAATATGTTGTACTGCATCTCTATTGCATTCACAGGTGGGAAGATAATTTCTCAGTCAAAATGATAGCGGATCTTCGAATGTACGATCGTCGTCAGTGTCGTCCGAATAGGGTAAGGCTGGATGAGCGTGGGCGAGCTCATTGAGCACCGAGTACGCATGCATCGTCATATGCACATAATCACTTAACAGCCAGCTCAAGTAGTAACAATGATACAGTCTAACTGGATTGAGCATGACATTGCCAAGACTGGCGTTTCGTTTGCCGCACGTTCGAATTGCAGCAGGGTCCGGGAGGGTAGTTTTCTGTTCAGAGTCACACATCTTGGAGCAGTGCACCTCAGGTGCACAGCAGGCTACCAATGCGTGTTTACTGGAACAAACGGGGAAAAGTCGTTCCAAACATCAAAGAATTGGCCTAAGCGTTGCTAAGGAATGGTTAAGAACCATTGTTTTAAATGATGCGTGGAGGAGTAGTTATCTTTTTTTAAAGTAAACTGCACGCAGTTTGCCGATTGGGTTTTGATTTGTCGAGAGCGTGAGTGTAAAATGGTTGCGATAGACATGGACAGTCCATTCTTGTAAGCATATAGACAAAGGGTTGACAACTTACCTCACTACACAATGACATATTATGGGCATATTTCGCATTTCAGTATAAAAAGACAGGTGTGATAGCACTCCTTCTGTTACATACCAGTGGTGTGCTTCATAAAAAACTAATGCAAAATGCGGCTTCCGTATGTGATTGCTGTGGATAAGCACATTTTAGCCTTTATAATATGCTATCACTGTTGACACACACACACACACACACACACACACACACACACACACACACACACACACACACACACACACACACACACACACACACACACACACACACACACACACACCCACACACACACACACACACACACACACACACCACACACACGCGCACACACACACACACACACACACACACACACACACACACACACACACACACACACACACACACATACACACACACACATACACACACACACACATACATACACACACACACACAAACATACATACACATATATATATATATATATATATATATATATATATATATATATATATATATATATATATATATATATATGTATGTATATCCTTCATTCTGGCTCGTCCCCAAGGACCTGCACAAGAGAGGACACGGTGCGGAGTGCATCGAGAAACCGTTTATCTAGTCGCACATCACACTAGCCTGGGATCGAACGTCCGCTTCCTTGCGCACGCGCAGCCTTCAGCTGCGACACCTAGGGTGCCTGGTACGGCTGTCCCGCCATCTAGCGGTCAGCCGGGTCTCCAGTGCCGACGTAGCCGGCAGCCCAGGCGACGGCCGCCTGGCGGCAGATCTCCGAACCAACCACCCCGGCGGGATCCGGCACAGCCGGGCTCGCACCACACATGGGACGACGCTCGCGCCCCCCCCCCCCCCCCCATTTGTGCGCACAACGCCGACCGCAAGCGGCACGCGAGTTCCGCACCGCGGCGGGTGAAATACCTAACGCTCCATCCGAGCGGAACTGTTCGCGGTTACTCCATGCGCCGGCAAGCCGCCGTTAGCTCTCCGCTGCCAAGGGGTGATCTCAACACAAAATGTAGTGTCTGCCCGTGGGAGATTTACACTGTAAGCACATATGCCACCATCTATATGCGATAGTGACGTCCTTATGGCAAGGTTGCACCTGACAAGCGTTACCAAAACTATTTCAAATTGGATGCCGTATCTGTTCAAATCATCGTTCCTGTCGGGATACGAGGATAGAAAAATGGACTTTGGGGGTCGACCGAAAAATGGAAACCAAAATAAGACGAATGAGTTGTAATGGCAGCTGGTAGCCAGATACAGGTACTATGACATGTACCGTTTCAAATTTTTCAATTAAATTGCAAGTATGTTTTACGAGCTACTGTATGATGACCAGCACATTTATGGGTACGCAGGCCGTCGCTAGCTCTGCGCTTCCACAGGGTGATTGAAAGAAAAGGCGTCATGTTTGCCGATACGAGAGTTGCATTACCCAACGATACTGCCCTCCAACAACATAGGCACGGCAAGGTTGCACCCTCCCGCCAAATCAGTTGTTTGAAATAAGTATCCAGTCTTCCCTGTTTAAATCACCGCTCAAATCGACCTTCCAGCAATGACTGATAGGCTGTCAGGGCCGACCGAAAAAATCGAAACCAAAATGGGACAGGTGCATTGTACGGGCAGGTGATAGTCAGATGACAGTTCCATGGAACGCAGTAAACCACGATCTTCCAGTTTCATTGTCCACATTTTTGCCGGGGCGCCGTAGTATCCTCCACCCATCCTCCTACGTGCCAACAAATTGCCCCTTCACAGCCAACTCACCAGCACTGAGTGACTCATTGTTGGGGGAGGGTGGGAGGGGGGCAATGAAAAACAAAACTCAAAACCTACAAAGGATGGACGTGTTGTACTGGTAGCATATGGTCCGTTAATAATCCTATATAATGCAAAAAAACAATGTAATGTTCCAGTTACAACATTCAAACATTTAATTCGACGTATGCTGCCGGAGGATTAAGCGACAAACAAACGAAAAAAATCAGAAGAGTGTGGTGTACCGTCTGCTGATAGCTCAATAATTGCAGTCCTACCAAATGTACCGAAACGCGATCTCTCTAAAACAACCAGGAATTTATTGCTGCCACTCATGGTTTTTTCGTCGGAAGAGAGAAGTACACATAGTATCTATCACGCTACTGTGATGTAAAGTATTCTGCGTGACGAACTATCTTTTGCCGCGTAAAACGCATGACTGATCGTTATGATGTAAGTTGGCATGAAGTTTCTGCTTGTTTAACCCTGACTTCGACATTAAAGGATGACTCTGAGAAGTCAGGTTATCTGGGCGGCGGGCACCGTAGGTGTCAAAGTACGTCTTGGCGCTTAAAGCTCTCGATGTGGTGTCTGTTTTTGTCGGTATGTCAAGTGAAATCATTTCACGTCCGTATCCCGTCATGACATTTCGTGGATCTCATCCTCGAAAGAAGGACGGACCTAACTGTTGTCAATAACTCACTGACATTGAATGGAGGACGTTCGGGCGAAATCGAAACCGGATACTAAATGCTAATATGAATAATGCGCTAACTTGTTTAATATTCTTCACGGCTGCAAGTAAAATGAGCCTTATTGTTGCCGGTAACTCGGTGAGATTGAGTGAATGACGTGTGGGCAAATCCCAAACCGGATACTGAATGATAATATAAATAAGACGCTAGCTTCGTGGACCATGACTTCACCAAGACATCTTCACCAAAAGGAATGTAGCGCATTGGAAAGTCTTCACTTGGCTGTCCTTTCCTTTCGCCACATTTGCAAATCGTTAGACGAGCTACAAATCACACGGCTTGATTTGCAGGTGCTGGTAGCATGTAAAAGTCGCCGTTGTTCGTTTCCCCATCACTGTAACCATGTAACCGTGGAGGTATGTATCCATGAAGATGAATGCACCATGTTTAGCCTTCATACTCATTTCAGCAATATCGTGTAAAAAGTGATAAAGCTGTCTTACTCGCCACTGACGGCAACGGAAGAGACATAACCTCGTATTATGGAAATACAACGTTAAACAGAACTCTCGATCTTCAATTGTATTGCGTTCATGCTATCAGTTAAGCCAAACACATCCGGCGTATCAGTTCTACTGAGCTGCATGCTCTGGTTGATTCAGCGCACAAATGAAACCATGCGGCTTCCCAGTGTTCTAAATATAGTCTTAACAGCTGGACCAAGTTAGCAATCACATAAGGTCGGCTTATTGCTATGATGATCCAAGCACGATAACAAACAACCTCGTCACCAGAAGATGATATGTGATATGGACATGGCTATGGTGATCCAAACACAATAACGAACGACCCCGTCACCAGAAGCCGATCTGTGATATGGACATGGTGAGGGCTCTAACAAGCTCAGGGCATGACAGAAAAACTGATACACTGGCTATGGATAGGCGAATGTTATTTCAACTCCAGTTTTCAGGACAACTTCGGGGAAAAACACATAGTGTTCACAGAGGCGCGGTGAACACAACGACACAAGCGGTTTAGAGATCACAACGGCTTGACATTTCACAAAGCTGTAAAGATACAGGCGGGAAGGAAGGCATGTAGTTAAGCGGCATTATACCAAAGCTGCCTCATTCAGCACAAGCTACCAACTGGGTTAACTAGAAGTTCATAATTTAAGGCAGTGATCGGCACCACAGGGCTCAGTTGCGGACATTCTCGAGGAACCAGTCCACCCTGTCACGGCTCTTCAGCACTCTGGGCATCTTGAACTGGCCGGCCGTGACGGCCGTGGTCGCCAGCAGGTGCGCACGGAAGCGCGAGAAGGCTCCCGGCTTCACTTGGTACACCCGGATTTTGGCGATCTTCTCCAGTTTCCGGAAGCTGGCGTATTCTTCGTCCTGCTGCCGAAGGATATCATCCACCTGCAAACACTGACTGTGCTTACACAGCACGTGGGTGGTGTGGTCTGCAGCGCAGCTGATTTCGAGTCCTGAGACATGAGTTGAAAGACGACGCATCGTGGGAACATTGTATCGACGCTGCCGCAAAACCGTCGTCCGAGAAAGCGAGTTTGATGTTAATGGTCATGCTTTGCATGTTTCGGCGACTAATCTAAGAGCAAACATTATTTCGAGGGGGGGGGGGGATTGGAAAGCTGGCCCTGGACGGCCGGTTACTGACGTCACATGCTGCTGAAACGCGCACCGCCACTGCAGGAGAGTCGGCGCCCGGTCCACTCACCAGTCCCGTCTGCTCCTCAGTCAGGACCGGGCCGTCCAGCTCCAGGAAGAGGAGATAGTGCGGGTCCAGCAGGCCCTGATGACTGGGCGTGAACTGGCTGCCGGCCGCCGTGTAGTCCTTGAGAGTGGACGACCAGCGGTCTGCCGCCTCGCGCAGGGCGCGGAAAAGCACCTCCTCGGAGATTTTCACTGCGTTCACGTTCAGGTTCTGGCCTGACCTGGTCACATGACGAAAGGTCACGTTAGACAGGTGTCCGACGGCAATCCAGCTCGCAACTTTACGCATTTCATTTTACATGTTCCAACAGCATTTCACGTCAGGACGGTTCCATTGGCATCAGAACAAAACTGGTGAACGCCACGGCAGTGCGGACTCTGACTGCTTGATCTGTTTGAGTTACCCACCTGAAGAGGAATTCGATCTGCGGAGCTTGCTGGTAGAAGCCCACCACTCGGACCACATCCCCGAGCCGGAGTCGATAGAAGCCGGAGGAGTTGGTGATGATGACCTCGTACGTTTTGTTCAATTCCAATTGCTCACTGAGGAGGAGCTCCTTGGGGTTGATCTCGTCCAGATCGGGAATGCGGTCGTTGACAATCGGCAGGAACTCGAAAAACATAATGTTCGGAATGAGAGTGTACCTGGGCGGTCCGGGGCGGGTACACTCGATGTTGGAGCCCATAAAGCCCTCCGACGCGGTGTATGTGAAGCTGACGATAGTGATATCTGGACCAGTCAGAGCTTTGGCTTCCTTGTAGTACACCTCGTTTGTGCTTCCTGACCAAAGACCACTGATGCTTTTCACGTCTGGCCACAGCCGTGGAATGATGCCCTTGAAACCTTTCGCGAATTCATTTTTGATTTCCTCGGCTCTTTCTGGCATGGGCGTGAGCTGTGCATTCAGTTCGGCACGAACGTGTTCAGAGATGTTCAGGTCGTCTTTGATACGACCACGACGAATGTCGTTTACGAGATCATTCTGAAAGACCTCCATTCGGCGCATCATGCTAAGGAAATTATGAACAAAGACGGTAATTATCACAGAAATGTGCTTGTCCCGAAGCCCAAAGAGCATGTGGATGTATTGCGATTCAAATTCACTCTTCACCTGCATACTGATGACAGGGCTTGTGTAGAGAGGTGCGAACAAAGCCATCGCCTTCGAATAGAATACACTGGCTGCCACACCCAACACGTGACCTGACTTGGTGTGCTGAACAGTGCGGCCATTGTTGACACTCATCATTCTCTTCAGATTCCACGGAGCGAGGTCTCGTTCTACAGCCCACCGGTAAGGACCATGAAACAGTTGAGACTGTATGTCCTTTGCTCCCTGATCCGACAGCGGGATCTTCTTGTTCTTGCCCGTTGTTCCTGATGATGTCATGAACATGAAGATACCATCTTCGTCCCCGAGAAGTGCTGATTTTTCTCCTTCTGTCATTCGGTTGACATAGCTTTCCATTGTTGAATATTCTGTGATCGGGTGGTTGCGAAGGAAGTCGGCAGGGGTATGCATGGATTTAAAGCCATTGTCTCGACCGTAGGCCGTGTTCTCACAACAACGAATCCGATTCATCAGGAACTGGAATTGCACCTGCAATTGGACGAAGTTGATCAGGATTGACACTAACCGCCTTCATATAGCCGTACACGGCCATCCTTTCCGCCTAGTGCTGTCGAGACAAGCACTGAAGAAAACGGCCGTCGGAGCGAGCCGCAGGTCGAACCTGACCTGCGAGCTACATGGAAAGGAAAACGATGTTCTAATTCCACTCAGTTAAGATGTTTCATAGCACAGTCAAAGCCCGTACATCAAGGTGATGTCTGCAAATGACCACGGCAAAGCATTTAGTTACAACTGTCCAAATGACTACGGCATGAGATAGAACCTTCTTTTGCATTTATAGATTAAACTTTAAGAGCTTACTACAGCTGTCAAAAATAGCGGAGAACGCAACGTCCATTTCGTGTTGTGACTCCGCGTCGGGTCACGACCTCTTCCGCAACTTTTTCACTCAGGCCGCCACGGCTCTGTTTATCCATGTCTCACACAACTCGTACGTCCATCTTTCTCGCCCGAAGGCCAGGTCGTCCAGAGTGTTGTTTTGCTGGACGTTCTGGGCGTCTTGGGTTATCATGAGAACAGTTCGGCGCATTGAGCGGAGAATCAGCGGTCGGTCACGAATCCACAGCCTCAGAGCTGTTGCAGGGTACAAGGTGCAAGATACAGCGCAAATGTCAGTGCCAGACATTGCCATTCAGAAAAGGCTGACATTTCTGCTACCGACTTCCCGCTTCCGACGTTTCCTTCTTAATGCGCGCGCCGGTGGCCGGTTGTGGCCGGTTGTGGCCGGTTGTGGCCGGTTGAATACGACACCGCTGAGGCGGGGTATGGGTCAATTCACACCCGAAGATCTACACCAAATTCCCAAGATAGATAGGCCAGTATATTCATTCACTTGTGTCAAAGCTTGAGATCCCTGGGTCATGACCTCCGGATAAAATAAGGTCAGACAAGGTCAAACTTAAGATCGGTGTCGTTCCTTCAAATCTCCTTATGCAACCATATTTAACTAAGATAACTCTACTAAACAGTAGGCCACTGGTGCTCATTTAAGTTCAGTTACCTTAGCTGAACTTCAGAATGTCACGGCGACCAAAAACTAACAAATCTGTACTGATGTTCGATTTTCCGTTGGCGTAAAAAATTACGCAAGTTGTCTGCTGCTAAAGCAAGAGATTAGTCCGAGTCATTCCGGGTTAGTATTATTTTCTGATTTTAATGACGTTCCACTGACACATTTGTTCACCTCCCTGTGCTCAAGAACTTCGAAATGTACCTCTAAAGCTACCCCGCAACGCAAGATCTCCAGCAAAAACACTTCTGGTTTTGACTTCGGCTTGACCTTGATGTCTCACCCGAAGGTGAGAAGAAATCCTAATTTTAAATGTAATTGTCTAGCTGTCAACGAAGCCATCTCAAAGATGCATGGCTTCGCCTAACACTCCTTGTTGCATCAGGTTGAGCGAAGCCCTAGGAATTGCTTTGCTGCCAGCCATGGCCTGACTTTGACCTGCCATGGTTCAGAGAACTTACAAGATCAATATAGAATTGTAGTGCCAACATATAGGCTATTTCATTTACTACGGCTTTTTAAAGCCTGACGCGACACCACGCCGTTTGCATGTTGTCTAGGAAAAATATCTGCGGGTTCAAATTGACCCCACCGGAGGGCGCGTTAGCTCCCCTTCACCTCGAAAAATGAAAACATTTTTGAAGATATCTTTGAACTGGACTTCTGAGACCTTGATATAATGCTGTAAGTTCGATAGAAGGTCAAAAGCTGCGGTAGCAAAGTTTGGCCCGATGAGGATGTTTTGTAAATCATGTAACCTGATCAATATGGAAGCCTGCCCACCAGAGAGCAACCTGAAATAGGTTCAAGAGACCTTCGAGGTCGGTTTATAAAATTTAAAAATGTGCAAATATTCCTTAAAATTGGGTTTTTCCCGGGACGCGTGCTCCGATAGTCGCGTCTTACGAGAACCCTTTATTTCATCTTTTTTAAAGAAAGCGAAACGCAAGTCGTCATGCCTCGTATGGAGCGCCAGCGACTGCATTCGCCATATTAGCGCTCAGTGGTCACCATAGCACAACCGGGATTCGAACCCGGACATTCCTACGTGGGAAATGCACTACACGCTGGGCCATTACGACCCCTACGTTATTAATACGAAGGTCTATCTGACATAGATCGCCTCGAACCGTGCTTCCATCTCTCTATACACGTGGTTGCGTCACCGAGCGGTTCGACTGCGCTCTGCGCGAGCCGCTGCTTGCCGGCGCTTGGAATCACTCCGTCGGCGGCCTACCACGTGCATTGAATAGGCGGTCCGACCTTCGGCGCCGGAGGCCCCTGTTAAAAGTCCTATTTAAACGGACGTTGAAACGTACCATTTTCGTCCCATTCCTGCTGAATCGTCCCAACACCAGTGAGCTAGAATTGTTTTTGAACTACGGTGGGAGTGAAAAATTCCATCGCAAAAATACCGTTCAGGAGTGAAAAAATGAATTCACAAAAGATGGAACTTATGAGCTCGTGACTGATGCTTTAGCAAACAAAGACATGTATTTCAAGTTGGCATGAACGTAATATCATAAACTTGACGCAACTTTTTGTTTTTTAACATCTTAAACGGTTAAGCTGAAAGAGAATACGCTAAAACATAGTAATTTCATGACAGTGTAATGAGCATAAACAAATATTAACACCAATATGCTCTACTTTGCACTTCCTTTCCAGAGCAATTTAACACCACACAAAGCAAAAGAATTCAGTAACAAAGTAAAAGAAAATTCAACAACCATAAAACACCCAAATAAAAAAACCTTGGACTCCTAAACATCAGCCCATCACCAAGTCAAGCACATTAGACATAGCTCTGGGGTTTGTTAAGATGGGGTCAGGGAAAACAAACATTTTTCCACTGTTTCTTATAAAGAACCAATGCTTATTCTATTAAAGTAGCCTAACTATGCCGAACGTAAAGAGGCATTGTCATCTCATCCTATCTAACCTGTTTGTGTCACAGCAGCAGTTGTGAGTTACTGCTTTTGCACAATTCCCTTTGCCACTTGCCATGCACTTAACCAACTTAACCTAACTTAGAGTAACCCATATGTTGTACATCATCTCAACTCGCCATCTGTTGACAGCAGCACTTGTGATAGAAACACGATATAGCTAATTTTTGGCTGGTTTCAACTTGTATTTTCATTCAGTTAATTTGTGTGTGCTTGTTGACATCAGACAAAGTTCACAACACACAAATCAAAATACTTGAAATCGCTCTAAACAACTTATTTTGATTGCCATGGTTAACCTATGTCAAGGACAATAATGGGTATGCTCCACAAAACAATCTTTCTTCTCCCAAAGTAACATAACCTTTAGATCACCATGCCAGTACTGCAGCCTGCTTTTTCAGCTGCAGTAAAGGCATCTATTTAGGCTTGTTTATGAATATTTAATGACAAAGTTTGAAATGTTGGCTTCACATTTTAAATGGGATGGTCTGACTATTTGTTACATACTAATTTTTAACTCACCTTATGATTGCTATGCAGCTAAGAGTATCCCTGTGTTAAAAATGTAGTATATATATATATATATATATATATATATATATACATATATACACACAGTACAACAAACCAGCCAGCAAACCATGACAACTATAGAAAATATATGGGTAAAGCAACCATGAGGGACCACTTCAAGAAATTTGGGGCAAGTAATCAAGAAATGGTACATAATGGGCCCATTGCATGCCTTGTGACATCATAATTTGTCTTATGACAAGACTCGATTGATTGAAACAGAAAATGGCTAACTCTGGTCACCGATCATGTGTTGAAAGCAGGTAAGGTAAACAATTACTTGGCTAACAAAAGGCTTACTGGCTTCTTCCTGCTCCCCCAAGACAAAAAGTCAGCACCTTTTGCATGGTCTGCTGGCAGACAGAGCCATCCCACTCATCCTCCAAATACAAATATCAATCATACCTACCAACCTGCAAGATGAAAATGCGAAACAAGTGAGAGGTGCGAATGATTACCGTCTCCAGAGGGCAGAATTTCGCCATCAAACACTTCTGCATTAGCTGCGTCAGGTCTGTCCAAAAGCTCTGTATGGCGGCATTGGGATAGCCTTGCCAGGTAGCCTGATAAGTTGGACACTCGAAAGGCTTAGGTTTATCATTATTGAACACCGCCATAAACCCAAGAAACGGTTAAACAAGGGTTTAATGGGTCAAAAATGTCGATAAAAATAAGCTCCGTGCCTCAAATTGTCTCCTTCATTCCCTGTGAATTGTTCACTCCTAGGTACATATCAAACATGTTTGGGTGGCTGGCGAATTAATCCAATTTATGTACGAAATACGTACAAGTTTGCAGTTGGAGCATCTTGCAGACAACTTGGTCAACATTTTAAGCAACAGATGGTACCTCTAAAGGTATTCGAAAGGGAAGGAAGCATAAAGTGATATGGCACTCGTATGATACCAAGAAAAGTGAAAGTAGTTAAATAAACATAAAGACTGAAAAATAAGTACTGCAATGGATTCACGTTGTAAATGTAATTTGGAAGATTTTTCTTGAATCCTTCACTCCTACATTTCAGGGGTGATGCAATTTAGCGGTCAAGTTTCCTCGGGGGAAAAGAAATACGTGGATTAATGTTCTCTACCAGGCCTTGCTGGTGTTTGAATCAGGCTCTGCTTTCGTGGTGTGGTGGTGAGACAAAAAAATAGGGGATGCATGAAAACCTTGCATTTGGTACACAGCTGCCCATTGTAATGTATTTTTGTAAACAATCCAAACTAAATGCGTGCAAGCAAAGTCGCTGGGGTTCTTGGGCTAGGAGGTAACTGGCGCCCTTGCTCTGTGCATACATAGACATGATTCAGATGTTGGTGAGGCAGGACAAAGCCGAAGGTGTCCAGGTTCTGAGGAGCCTCGGTTATGCTTGGTGGTTTCAAGTGCGCTCGGTCTTGGATGACATCTGAAAAACCTCAGAAAGGGAAATAGGGGTTTGGGATGTGCGATTAGACAATACCAGGCGGGAGTGTAAAATTCACACAAAACGTGGGGAAAAAGAGTGAAAAATTCCTCCTCATAGGGTGATGCTTTGCACCCAAAGTCAGCAATTCTATGACACTGCCCAACACACTTTTGATAACGTCAAGTTATGCCGACTGGGAGGATACATGTACCATGTGGTATGGAGTCGTAGACAAATACGGTATTTGATTTCAACACAACTACATACAGGCATGCCGTCTCTCAAAGCCGCGGCAGGGGCAGGCCTGGAAACCTGCCAGCACCGCCGCAGTTCGGCACACCTTTGAAGATCATACCATGGTAAGCAACGTACTCAACAAGTTTGTGTGCACCAGCCTCGCTTTGCTCCAGCGGTCACTATCTCGAGATTTGCTATGAGGTTGAACTCGTTCAAAATGATTGGGTGAGGCCCAAAAAACGTTTTGTGGACGAATGAGGTGAAAGGTGCAGTACCTGCTCTCCACCCACACCATAACTTCATTTATGCCACGGTAGTTCCACTTTTGCCACGGTTGTTCCCCTTCTACTCCAATAGGTCAGCATATTGTTGGACTTGAGGCAGTTCCAATGGTAGGCGAGAACCAACTGGTCTTTAGTGAGCGAACTGGTTCTAGGACGAAAACCCATAAAGGCAGGGCCTGTTGTGAGAGGCCTTGCTCCATCATACGGTTGTGAAATTCGAGTGGACTGAACGATCGGAATGCTGTTCCACAGGAGGCAAGCGGGAAACACCCACAAACCAACGCCCAACGCCCAATACACCTCTCCTGCAGCCTTACCTCCTGGAAGTGGCGAACATCTCTCTCGAACTTGCGATGCATCAAGTACGTTTGGATAGACCCCAGCTGTCGTAGGACGTAGAGCTTCATAAGCAGTGGCCAGCTGAGCTCGGAACAGTACCCGCGCCGTCGGATATCCAGCATGGCCAGACCACAAATAACAACCAACACTGAAAAGTGGGCAAAAGAAAGCTAACGCCAGCCAGAGACATGGTTTGATAGCCACAAAATCCCCTTTCCGTGCACTTGTTTCCAAAAGTTCTCTCTTTCATGGCAAGCGTTAGAAAGGCGTATTTTCAACTTCACTTTTTCTTGCGCACGAAAGAGTAACGTGTATCCACATAAGTGCTACATCGCAAGACGCATCTGCTGCCATCGGGACAGGCCTTTAAAGCTAAGTTAGGGACAAACACCATTATTAGATTTCCTTTACAAAAAAAGTCCTTTCTTTTGGATGATGCTGTCTAAGGAATTTCTCGCATTTTTCCATTGCAAAGTTTGAAAACCTCTATTACCTGCTACTCAAAAACACAACTTATTTTTTGTTGTCAGAGGCTTATAACGAAACCAGTTCCACGCAATATTCGGTCGGTAAGCGATTTTTATGCACAAAACCATGTCGAATATATCAGACAAATGAGTCATGTGTATATTTGAACCTGCGGCATGTCAAAGGAAAGGGCCTATAGGTCATACCTCCCGGAGGGCAAGAAGCTTACACTAGATGCCGGTGATTTTGCAGGAATCGTGTTAAAAAATCGCAAAATTTCTGGCGAATTTGACATTTACCCCTCACGCTGAGAACCATTTAGCCTACCACCCTGATTTCAGCACGTGCAAGTCTCAATAATCTGCGGATTAATTTGCCCACATGCTCTCTCGTTAAGTGTAAAAAAATATCTAGTGATCAAAATGTTGGGGAGAATACGGAGAGTTGTATCAGTTTTTGCTCTGAACTCCCGCCTGCTATAGCTGGTGAGGATAGAGCTAAGACTGTTAGATCTGCAGACAGATATAGTCTTCTGCTCCACATGTAGCAGTAAAGTTTTGGAGAGCACTCTTGGTTTTCTTCGGCAACTAGCTTCCGAATAATCTAGCAAATGAGAAAACTTGCCCCACCCTGGGCTACACGCTGGGGAAGTTGTGCTTATGTTCCTTTCGTGACGGAGTAAGTTGTTTCGCAAGCGAGCGCAAGCGTTTCGTCATGTGAATCAAATGCACTCGTCTGTGCCATTTCGTAATTCGTCGTGCTTGTGCAATGACATGGTTTTATTCCATTTTCAATCAGTAATTTTTGCGACTGCTGCCACTATCTTTTGGTTGCTCAGGTACAAATCATGGGTAAGCACCAGTAATGTAAATGCCCACTTGTTCTCTAGATGACAATAAGTCATGGCAATCATGTCAGTCAATGACATATTGTCGATGCAATGCATCACTGATACAGGTCCCATGTACAGGCGATGCAACATGTACCATCCGATACCTTGGAAGAAAGCTCGCGCCATCTCGAAATCCTTGGCAGGAAGACGCCAGCTTTTTTAAGTGCAGTGTTAAAAGTCACGTGTATTGTTCCACCACTCAGCTAGAATGCTGATGGTCTGGTTAAACTGTAGAACCTCAAACACACGTTTACACCGATCACTAGTGTTCAACGACATGCAAACAAAATCATTGTTCACATCTATCCCAAGACGATTATACGTACGCGGCTGGAAGAACACCGTAAGGTACAGAGAGACGCTGTGCGTCAGCTGAGTGACGTAACACTGCCATCCAGCGCGTAGATTTGGCATGGACCACCCTAATTAGGTCATGACCTTCAGGTCAAGTAATGTCAAACAAGGACAAATTCCAGATTAGTCTCGAAAATCCCCCCAGAACCTAGGCAATTGTTTCTAAACAAAAGATCACGAGACCATTTGAGGTCAATGACCTTTTTGACCTGTTGAAGGTCAAGGTGACCAAAAGGATACAAGACCGCTCTGAGTTTTGCACTTGAATTAGCGAGAAAGATTACGCTAGACAGTATGTTCCCAAAACGAAGTGTCCGCCCGGTTCATCTTAGTTCAATGACCTGTTCTGACCTCTAAGAAGTAAATGGAAGATGCATAATGCGGATCCTGCTGTCATAATGTTCGGCATGAGTAGCACAATCTATCCCATACAGCAAGCCCTAGAGCAATTAATCAGGTTGGTTTTGACGTTGGTCTAACATTCAAGCCTGATCTTAGATCAACGTGACTTGCTCATTCAATATTTGTGGTGCCTAAAAAAGCATCTCAGAGATGGATGGCTTAGTCAGACACTCCGCTATTGTATCAGATTAGACGATTCCCGAGAAACTGCCTTCCCTGACGCCATAGCCTAACTTTGACCTGCCATAGGTCAACAACCTTACAAGGTATATCTAAATTTGTTATATCAAACGATGCGCTGTTCAATTGTCTACAGCTGTGCAAAATTTGGCGCGGCTAATCCGCGTCGCTCGGAAACCATTCTGAAAAATCTTCGGGGGAGTCAATTTGACCCCTCACTCGAGCGTAAGTTAATCGATCTCCCTTTTTCTTTTTTTGACACCAATCTTTCTCGTCTTTCTAAGTCTCATTTGGGCCTCAAAATGGACATTGGACAATCCGATTCCAGCCACTGCAAGATGGTCACCTCGCAGTGAGCAATGCCAGTACAGATCACTTCTTACTGCGTTTTCTACACAAATTTTGCCACACATCCAATTTTATTGACAGCTCTGATGCTCTGAGAGCTCTGATTACTCATTATCTCCAACATACAGTTTCGTCATAGTACACTCTATATTATGTAGGGCGTAGTGACGCCCCCCAAAACTGCTCAAATTACCATCATTTTAGCGATGAGCCGGCGAGACTGGAGGTGGGGCATCTCTCTGGAGCCAACTCTAACTGTGGTGTTCAGGTCAGCACCAGTCCAATGCCTGACCATTTCGAAATGCTCCATATACGCTTGAATGAAGTTTTTCTTTCATGAAGGAGAGGTAAATTTGAGGACCGTGGAGTCAGTTACAACATTCTGTATTATGTATGGTGTAGAAACGTCTCCATAACTACTCAAATTAAAGTGGGTGTTCCACATTTACATAAGCTTTTGAAGTGAAATACCCATCTAGAAGACCTTTCGGTGCTATTCACAGCCCTGCCCTTCTCAAGACCTTGGCCCCCTAGTTTCCGAGCTGGACAGCCATGCAAATGTGGATAGGTATATCGGGGATAATATTTCAAAGTCACCTTGGCATTCATGACGTCATAATATGTCATTCAAATTCTGTCATTCCAAAAGTCATGCGGTGATCGAGGCCAAGAGAAATATAAATGTCGAAGCGTTTGATATCTGGCGTTCGTGAGAGCGTTTCCAGACATCACGGCCGTCAAGTGAATCTCAATCAATGTTATGCAAAGTGCGATGAAATAATGAAACCATGACGCAATGCCGAGCATATTTAGTAAACAAAGTTTTGTGCTGTCTAGAGCTGTCTTTCCATTTAAAGATAAACCAATAGTTATAAATAAGCTCGTTTCATCGTACCCCATGCTTGCTTGAACGTGTTCAAATGTGAGGCATTCCCTTTAACATTACCAAAACGATCATTCGACGAGACTG
>NW_023596921.1:19840143-19884467 GCF_011947565.3 Pollicipes pollicipes
GCTATCGTTCTGGCATATCACCCCCCTACGGACTATCTCAATAGCATGGAGTGTGAGGACGACCCCGGCCCCCAAACGGTCCCCAGCGCCGGAGACAAGCGGCCTGCCGCCGGTCGGCCGGACGCGGCCGGCTCGGGGCTGGGCGGCGCGCGTGCACACGGTCCGGGGGTCGGCGGCGGGACGGGCCCTCACCTTGGCTGCCGGCGGCGCGCCCGCCTGGTTCGCTAAAACGGACGGGTTGCCCTCGTCAACGACAAGCACGTCTGCGACGGGCTGCTCGTCGCCGCCCGAGGGCCGGTCCGGGGCCGGCCGGCGCCGCTGTGCGCGATGGGGGACGGGTCAGCGGTGGCATCAGGGCGGCGGGGGCGGGGGACACGGCACGTGAGACAACACGAACGGCGGGGACATGGCACGTGAGATGATGCGAACGGCGGGGTACGTGTGACGACACGAACGGCGGGGACATGGCACGTGAGACGACACGAACGGCGGGGACATGGCACGTGTGACGACGCGACCGGCGGGGACATGGCACGTGAGACGACGCGAACGGCGGGGTAGTGTGACGACACGAACGGGGGACACGGCACGTGAGACAACACGAACGGCGGGGACAGGACACGTGTGACGACGCGACCGGCGGGGGACAGGGCACAGTCACATCACTCCATGGCCGCAGCGTCTTACCCGTGCAGACGCCGCCGCTGGAAAACATACGTTATCACCTTCCAGTCATCACACCGAAGGCGGACGCCACATGTCAGCCGTGTCCTTTCGACACACATAAACGCAGTACACTCCGACGCCGACCAACCAGGACGGCGAGCACTTCAGCCACGCGCATGGGGTGATCTCATCTGACAATGAGAATGCTTTCTGCGGTACTGTTCGGTGTGTTAGGAATCCGCGGCATTACCCCAGGCCACCGGCGCGTCTGGTTTGGCCTTCAAACGTTTGGAAGGCGAGGATCCGCGAGCGGCAGCTCTGAACGAACATGGCATCGGAGACCTGTTAATGACCACGATCAGGAAGTCAGAGACCTGGCGGTCGGTCGGGGAGAAGGCCAGTGACCTGGTGATCTGTCAGGCAGAGGGTCAGTGACCTATTGATCAGTCGGGGAGAGGGTCAGTGGCCTGGCGGTCAGTCGGGGAGAGGGTCAGTGACCTGGTGATCTGTCGAGGGAGAGGGTCAGTGACCTGGTGATCTGTCCGGGGAGAGGGTCAGTGCCCTGGTGATCAGTCAGGGGAGAGAGTCAGTGGCCTGGCGGTCAGTCGGGGAGAGGGTCAGTGACCTGGTGATCAGTCGGGGGAGAGGGTCAGTGACCTGGTGATCTAGTCGGGGGAGAGGGTCAGTGACCTGGTGATCAGTCAGGGGAGAGGGTCAGTGGCCTGGCGGTCAGTCGGGGAGAGGGTCAGTGACCTGGTGATCTGTCGCGAGAGGGCCAGTGACCTAGTGATCAGTCGGGGAGAGGGTCAGTGACCTGGTGATGTCGGGGGGAGGGTCAGTGACCTGGTGATCTGTCGGGGGGAGGGTCAGTGACCTGTTGATCTGTCGGGGGAGAGGGTCAGTGACCTGGTGATCTGTCGGGGGGAGGGTCAGTGACCTGTTGATCAGTCGGGGGAGAGGGTCAGTGACCTGGTGATCTGTCGGGGGGAAGGGTCAGTGACCTGTTGACCTGTCGGGGGGAAGGGTCAGTGACCTGTTGGTCTGTCAGGAGAGAGGGTCAGCGACCTGGCGATCAGTCGGGGAGAGGGTCAGTGACCTGGCGGTCCGCCCGTGAACCTAACCAGAGGTCTGAAGGCCAGTCCCGGGTGAGGCAGTCCGTAACCTGGTTGTCTCCCTGGCTGGGTCAGTCAGTTGGCACCCTGTCTGCGGAGGGATCAGGCCCTGGCAGTCGCCCTGGCGGAGGCGAGCTGCTGGACTCTCCCGGGTGAGACCCAGCACTCCCGTAGCCTCCCCAGACATGTCCGACGGCTCATGGGAGTCGACTGACCGGACGCGCCTCGGACGGCCACCATGTTGGACGGCTCCAGGATGTCGCGGTACTTGGACACCCATCAGCACCGAGATGAAGTAGAGATGCCGGCCAGCGACAGGAACTGCGCCTGCTTCGTCTCCTCCTGCCGGTCCGAAAGAGGCCGCGATCATCCTACTGCTGGATGCTGCACATGTCACACCATCACTGCTGACGCAGATCCAGGCAGGCGGCTTTTAAATTTCATCATGCAATGGAGCAATTTTGACACCCAGTTCTCTCTAGACCTATGCTACACACATGCGCCCGGGCTTCCAATTTAGAGTTGACTACGATGCCACACACTGCCTGGAGTACGCGTCAGTCGAGCACCTGCGATATGGCTCGCGTTCCAGTCGGGGTTCTGCGAGGCGCGCTGGGTGATGGGCCTTTCCCCTCGGTCCGCCGGCCTGCTCACCACATCTCTGTAGACGATGGCGCGCAGCCGGTTGACGTCCATCTCCTGCAGCAGCTTCTCCGGGTCCCGGACGGGCGTCACCACCGAGTCCGGGTCTCCGGTCTGAGGGGGGGGGGGGACAGTGAACGGTCAGGTCCGACACCCTCCCAAGGTCAGGGACGGGCATCGCTGCCGAGCATGGGTCTTCGACTTCAGGCAGGGCGCAGGGCACGGCCACACGTGAAACCCTTCCGTGCGTTCTAACAGGGGCACCACCAAGGCCCAGTCCTCCTGCCGTGAGAACGGATGACGGGATTGTCTGGCTCCCATGCGTCTCGCCATCCTCGCTAGCTTTCGGCCGTTGCGACATCAAGACGCGTGAGGTCATCTATCGCCAAGCTGAGGGCTCAACACCGAACACAGTCCTCAGCCCTTCGCAATAGACACCTAGGTCCCTCAGAGCATCACACCTCATCATAACACACGACATGACATGACATCAGGTCACATCACACCTCATCACCGAGACCGCGCTCGGCAGTAACCCTCCAACCAGACCGCTCCGGTGGCGGGACCGGCGGACCGGCGGCGGGGCCTGTAAACCGGCGGACCAGCGGACCGGCGCTCACCGTGGCGAGGATGGGCACGTTCTTGAGCCCGGTGATAAGCAGCTGGATGGTGCGGTTGGGCTTGACGTCCGGGTGGCGCATGAGCCGCTCGCGCTCCTTGCACTCGAGACAGTTGCGCACGGCTGCCGTACACACCTGCGCCGGAGAGTAGGCCGGTCAGGGCCGCCGCGGACTGACACACGCGCCACCCACCGGCGGGGTTTGGGGTTGGCCTCCCGCCGAACGCACTTTTGTCGTCCAAACTGTTCTAGTTACGTACAGCAAAGGTCGATATGTTCCACTCCGCTTTACTGCACTAGCTCCACCTATTCCAGAATCGATGTGGCTTGTTCTGAATTGTCATCCGAGAGCAACAAGGCATCTCTTCAATTACCGAATGTAGCCCCCTGTACCACTATACAATGCAAAGCTGCATAGACCGTTTCATGCAACACAACAGGCGGACTTCCAGGATTTAAAGGACAGTCTTAAGGGTGCACAGATGCACATATCAAACGAGTCTTTTCGTCGCGTGACATCAAAGCGGATGCCCTTTAAACGTGGTCTAAGAGGAATAAAAGAAATAGGAAAATGGGGGAGGAAGGGAAGCGGACAGATAGTTAACTTATCCAATCTCATTAAACTGTTATACTGATAACATCGGCTTTGATGAAACACAGTGACAGACAACGCGGACAAACATCGAGGTAACAGTTTTTGACAGGCACACTGAAAAATGTCCCAAACCAAATGCGAAGCAAACATCACTGACACCTCTACTTCGCCTTCAACGGCCGCTCAGACGATCTGCTCTCTCCCCCCCCCCCCCCCCCCGACCAAGCAGTCTGCGCCTCCGGACGCTCCTTCGCCGGCCGGCGCCGCCTGGCCAGAGCCGGGCCGCGAGCGCTCACCAGCCGCAGACACTGACGCAGGATGCCGCCGCTCGACATGTTCTTCTCCACCTCGAGCTCGGCGAACGAGATGCAGCTGGCGAACACGAGCGCGTCGGCCAGCCCCACCAGCCGGTGCAGGAAGCCGACAGCCACGTCCACCGACATGCCCTGCGTCGGCTCCAGCACGTCCAGCTCGCTCTGTGGCCACGACAGAGACGGAGGTCAGCAAAGCCGCAGTCGAGAGGTCTGGAGAGGTCACTTTGGATCTGGAGAGGTCGGCGTGGCTCTGGGGAGGTCAGCATGACTTTGGAGAGGGTAGTATGGCGCTGGAGAGGGCGGCGTGGCTATGGAGAGAGTAGCATGACTTTGAAGAGGGCGGTGTGGCTCTGGAGAGGGGCGGCGTGGCCCTGCAGAGGGCGGCGCGGCTCTGGAGAGGGCGGCGCGGCTCTGGAGAGGTTAGCGTGGCTCTGGAGAGAGCGGCGTGGCTCTGGAGAGGGCGGCGTGGCTATCGAGAGGGCGGCGTGGCTCTGGAGAGGGTAGCGTGGCCCTGGAGAGAGCGGCGTGGCTCTAGAGGGTAGCGTGGCTCTGGAGAGGGCGGCGCGGCTCTGGAGAAGGTAGCATGGCTTTGGAGAGGGCGGCGTGGCTCTGGAGAAGGTAGCATGGCTTTGGAGAGGGCGGCGTGGTATGGAGAGGGCGGGCGTGGTTCTGGAGAGGGCGGCGTGGCTCTGAAGAGGGTGGCGTGGCTCTGGAGAGGGCAGCGTGGCTCTGGAGAGAGCGGCGTGGCTCTGGAGAGGGCGGCGTGGCTCTGGAGAGGGCGGCGTGGCTATGGAGAGGGTAGCATGACTCTACAGACGCACAGCGCAGGCCAGAGGCGCGTACAAATCGGCCTGTAGCGCCCGTAGCAATGTCCCAGGTCAGCAGAGCTCAACAGGCGGCCCTGGGTCGCGGAGGTCATGCCGTCTGGCCATGAGATTGTTCACTGCGGTGCGGACGATGATGACGTCAGCGGCAGAAATGAGAACACAGCGCACGCGGTGGTACATCCGCGTGTGAAGCCCAGCAAATACCATCGCCCGGTTACCGCCTCGGGGCTGCCGCGCCGCCCGGTATCGAAATAGGACCCTCCCATGTGGGAACGACTGGTCTCAGCCACTCGCCGAGGGACACCTCCCTCAGGGACGCCCCATGTCAGGGACGTCCAGCGGTCCCGCCACCCAGGGTCGTCCCTACGAGGTGCTGGCCCCGGCCGCTGAGCGCCCTCGCCGCGCCTCACGTTCGGACTGGTGGCGGCGGCCAGCAGCGGCAGCAGACCGCCACACGCGATCACTAGGTTGTCCCGCCAGCTGGGAGATCAGGTGCACCGTGTTGATGACGAAAATGGCGTTGTCGCTGTTGTTGACGAAGTCCAGGATGCTCTTGTTGGAATGTCCTGCCGGCCAAGAACGAGCATTGGGACACAAACAGAAAAGCTTCGCGTAGGTGGACCGTTAGTGAGAACGTACGCCGCTTACAGCAGGTGAGCCTCTCATGCTCCTGGAAACGGTATTTTGTCATTACTTTGCGCACTTAACTGATACAAAACCAGTACGCATGCGTCGAGCTAACGCACACGAAGTTACGCTTCACTCCGCGCCAAGTAATATACTCGTTTGACATCTACCTCTACGTGAAGACCAAACATTGGTAAGCTGTCCATCGACACTACACCCCTCTACAAAGCCGTCACATAAAGTGGCCCGGTACCGGGCGGCGAGCGGGGCACGGTCGCCCCCCCCCCCCCCCCTTCCCCGTCTCCGTCCGGCGCGCGGGCGCGACCACTCACTGTCGCCACTGCTGGATGTCGTTCTCCAGCGAGAGCAGCACGTCCGACAGCAGCCGCTGGTGGATGTAGCTCCAGCGAAACTCGGGGATGCGGAACGGCGGCCGCGAAGGCCCCGGCGAGAACATGGCACGTGACGGGCCCTTGCCGCCGGAGCCTGCCGACAGCGCCAGCCGGCCGGCGTCCGTGGTCGTCACCGCCGACAACGCTTTCTCGTCGCCGCCTATGCAACCCTGCTCCCATTACGTGTTCGCGCCATCACGCATTACATTGCCTCGCTTCATATCGATTCAGCCGTCAGCGAAGGGTATGGCTATGGCCTTCGGCTGGAGGGGTAGCATCGGCGCGCTCCGGAAATGGTGATTTCAGTAGGCAGTACGAACACGACAGGGGCCAGGCAGCCGACTATAAATACTCATCACTCGATAGCACGTCACTCGGCCCGAGCCGCTCCCGAAACCGACGTTACGAGCCGTGAGCTTATCCAATAGCCGCTCGATGGCGGACCAAGCCAATAACGCTGAAAGGGTCCTCGCCAACGCAAGTTCGCTTGCGAGCCATTGACCGTTACGCCCGCCAAAGCACGCGGAACAAACTGCAAAACACAGGTCACGATCCAGTCACGCAGTACATGGACTTCACTAACGGGAGGCGGAGTTTCATACAACCAACGGAAGTCAAGTCTGCATTAACAAGCCAGTACTCAGTGCCTTGTTAGTCTTTATCTCAACAAAATGAAGTATTTCTTGCGTTGTCGAAACTAATAAGTACTTTTTGACTTGTTGAGTTTCAAACGGGCTTCCAACACCACCGTGGAGGGGAAAGGAACACTCACAGAGATGCGAAACTCCACCCCTAGCCACGACACCGCAACCGTCAACCACGAGCCCGGCGGAGCTAGCGAAGCGAGCCGCCCAGGGCGGGACAAGCCGCCGTCACCGGGCCGGAGCCACCGGCGGAGCTCACCTGGTCGCGAGAGCCGCTCGCTCTTGCCGCTGCTCTGAGAGACGCTGCGCGCCACGCCCGGCTTCACCTGGGCGTTCCACTTCTTGACGCACGCCTCCTCCGGCTGGCTGCTCAGCTCGGGCACCTCGACGCTGTCGGGCACGCCGGCCGGCGCGTCCGCCGCCGCGTCGCGGCCGTTGCCGGCCGGGTCGCTCGCCTCGTCCGCCGCCGCCGCCCCGCCGGCGTCCTCCATACCCTCGCCGCTCTTGCGCGAGCTGGCGTCCTCGTGGGCGTCCGCGTCCTCCTTGGGGTCCTCGCGAGCGTCGCTGTCTTCCCTTGTGTTTCGTGGGAGCTGGTCTCCTTGTGGTCCGCGGGACTTCCAGGATCGGCCTTAGCGTCTTCGTGCACCTTGTCGTCTTCCCTGACGTCCCCGACCTCTTTGGACGGCATTTCTCCGTTGAGCGCTACAGGAGAGCCGGCGTCTGTCTTCGACGGGCTCTTCGGCGACTCAATGACCGCATCACTGCTCTGCTTCTTCGTACCTCCTCCGTTACTCTCCCTTGGTTCATCATCCACTTCGTCAACGACCGGCTCGTGATGATGACCGTTTTCCGTAGCCTCCACCTTCTCTTCTTTCGACACCACGTATATCTCGACGCGCTCCTCGCAGCTATCACCGTTCTTCCCCGCCTCGCGCTCGCTCTCAGGCTCCGGGGTCTCTGCCTCTTTCTCGCCCTCCTCAGCGGCCGGCTCTGGCTCGACGACGGACGCCTTGCCGCCGCCCTCCGCCGGCGGCTCAGCGGCCGGCATCGGCGCCCTCTCGCGGTCGGCGGGCTCAGCGGGCGCGTCGGTCGGCCCGGCGCCGCCCGGCTCCGGGTCGGCCGCGTCCGGCTGCTCAGCACCGTCCCCGCAGCTGCGGCTGGTCTCCGCCGGACCCGGCTCCTCATCCGCGCCGGCCGCTGGCTCAGCGACCGCTGCCTCCGTGACGCTCCCCGCAGTCCCAGCATCGTCCACAGCCGGCGAATCACCGTCAACAGCCTCTCTCGCGCCGTCCACAGCCTCTACCGCACCGTCCACACTGTCCACAACACCCCTCCACGTCACCGGCGGCGCCCTCCGCCGCCGGCTGCGCCGGCACGTCCGTCTCCGGCGGCGGTGGCGGTGGCGGTGGCGGCGGCGGCGCCTCTGCCACCGCCCCCGCGCCGTCCGCCCCCGCGCCGTCCGCCGGCGCGTCGCCGGCCGCCGGCGCCGGCGCCTGGCCGGCTGGCTCGACGGCTGCCTCAGCACCCTGCACCGGCTTGTCCCAGCCGCTGATGGTGCTGATGGGCCGCTGCTGCCGCAGCGCCGGGTCGGTGATGTTGTCCGCTCGCCGCCGCTCGTACTGCTCGTACATCTGCGCGAACTGCAGCTTGAAGTCCTCGTACGACACCTGCAACCATCGCGGCGGGTCACACCCTCGGAAAGCGCTGTGTGCTGGGGGGCGCGAGAAATCGCTGGTGCGGCTGGACGGCCCAATGTCTACAACGTTGGGTTTGGTGAACGGCAAGAACCTTACCGAGTGCAGGAAATGAATGCCGCTTACTTGAGGAAGAAACCCCAGGAACGCGTTTGAGCCGTGACCCATCCATTGTTGTCTCCTGACAAACCGTGCCGTCTCCCAAAGCAGCACCCCATCGCCACCTGGACTCCTCCACCCCGCGAGCGGCCGCCCTGAGCTCACCTTGGAGTGGACGATAGCGAGCGTGTCCACCCAGACGCGCCAGCCGCCGTACTCGGCCTTGATAGCGTGGTGCAGCAGCATGCGGAACAGGTTGAACACCATCTCGGAGACGCGCTGCTCCTCGGCCGAGCGCGGGTGGATGTAGGCCATGGCGATCAGCCACTCCTGCCGGCACAGCCGCGGACGGCGGTCAGCCGGGCCGACCTCGTCTCCAGACCGGCGTCGCGGCCGACGGCTGGCCGACGGCACTCGGCGCCCCGCCGTTGAACGCAATCACGTCAATCTCCGAGCTCGGAGCCGTACGGCCGGCAGTGGTGGGGGTGGAGGGAGGGGAGGGGAGCGGAGCTTTGTTCAACGGGGCGGGCCTGAGAGGCCAGAGGTCACGGGTCATTTCTCGCTCACTCGCATCGCAACTGGCCTGGCATTTGGCGCCATTCTCTGACATCACCATGACTTTCGCGACATCTGAAAGGGTGCCGCGGCACATGAATGGAGCAGCCCACACCGCGAGCGGTGCCGGACAATGCACGTCTCGCAAACAATGCAGGCGACGCTTTAGCAGATGGCATGTGCCATTTCGGGAAGCAGCTTCTTCACGGCCCTCCATTCGGCCCGACGGCGGCGGCGGCCGGCCGGCATCGCCTGACCTGCCAGACGCTCATCTGCAGCACGGTGCGCCGGGTTCTCCTTGTTGGCCTGGCAGAGGAGCGTGGTGTCGGTGAGGAACAGCTTTCTTCACCTCCATCAGGCCGTCCGAGGTCTTGGACTGGCGGATCAGGCTGGCCACCACCTTCAGGATCACTGCGGACGACCCCAGGACGTCGGGTCATCAGGTCACCGCGGCGGAGGTCGCGGTCCGGGGTCCCGTCCGACTCGGGTCACCGGACCACCTCAGCTTGTTCACGCTAACCTAGCGCCCAAACCCCCAGCGCAGCATCAGTCTGGTCGCAAAGGAAGCCGGACCGGGCGGTGCGCCAAACAGCTGGCTTTCAGAGACGCACACCGACCAGCTGCTGGAAGTGCTGCGGACCCGCGGGACACGCGGACGGTGTGAGGTGCCGTCAGAGCTGGCACACACGCGTGCTGCACACGCCTCACTGGGCCCGGACGTCGGGACCCGCCCCGGCCGTCCGGCTCGGGTCGGGCGGACGTACTGGGGTTCTCCAGGCGGTGGCTGACTTCCGGCTCCGCGTGCCGCACGTACAGGATACCCTGGGTCATCTGCTCCGTCAGGATCTGCCGGCGGACGCGGCGCGTCACATCACACGCACGGCATGCCCGGGGCCATGCTCTGCTCAGTCAGAATCCGCCGGTTCATAGCTCCAGGTCCCATGTAAAGTCGCGCTGGCAGCTGCCGTCATATACGGCGGGTGGGTGCCATGGCGACACCTGCTGCGGAGCCAGGCAGTGGCGCCGACATACGTATCCGGCTTCCGCCGGCTCCCTCCCGACGCAGCGCTGCAGCAGGCGCGCGACGCATCGGCGCCTGGCGCACCACACATCAGAACTCATTCAAGCGCAGCCCGCCTCGTCCGCGTCACACGGGCGCCGACTCCGGCGGCGGGTGGCGAGACCGTACCTCGTACAGCACGTTGTAGGTGGCCAGGGTGAGAGACTCCTCGTTCAGCAGGATCTTCTCCACCAGCAGCGTGTACAGGTTGTGGGGGTTCATCACATCATACTTCCGCCTGCAACGACCAACGAGGCTGGTGAGGCGCGTCAACACCCAGCGCACGCCTTAAGAAGTGAATAACTCAAGCTGCGGGTGCTTGCGAACGAAATGAACTTGCACAAAACGCATTCTTTGAATTTGATTGAATTCATTTCAGCCGAAATGTGCGCCTTCACTTCAATTTTGGGGGCATCCATTCACTTTCTTGTCAATAAAGGTCTGTTTGAAAGGATACATGACATTAACTACGATGTCATAACACGTTTTCGCCTTTTGCGGAGGTCGCCTTGGAACGGAAATCTGGGACGAAATCCCCGAGCCAACCCCTGACCAGCACCCGATCACAAGGGCCGCACCGCTCTCTCTCTGACGCCGCCCTCCGCGCTGCGCCGCCAGCCGTGCCTGTCACCACTCACTTGTGTGTGCTTCGACAGAGGAAGAAGCCCATCAGCTTGAGCGCCAGCAGCCGGATGGTCTGCGACTGGGCGCCGAGCAGCTTCAGCACCGACTGGATGCCCAGCTTGAGGTCGAAGGCGGGCACCATGGAGGCGGGGTGGTCGGCCATCAGGCCAATCAGCGTGTGCAGCACGTCCTCCAGGTTCTCGTCCTGGCGGCGGCGGCGGCGGCGGGACGGTCGTGGTCAGTCGTTACGGGACGGATGCCACCGGGCAAGGCAAGGTCATTGTGGGCCACGTCGACGGGGGCAGTCCCAGGCCCGTGCTCACATGCATAAATTCGGCGCTGCGAACAGTGGAACTCGACACCTGTTCACGCATCACCTGCAGTTCAGAGACATAACTTCCACCCGGATGGAGTCAAGCAGGCACAGGCCGCCAGCGGCCGCGCCGGGCTCACCACCGCCCAGTCCGATCTCTCCGGCCGCGACCTCAGCCGCTGGCGGTGTCGGACCAGCCGGAGCCGGAGAGGCCTCCCGTCCCTGCGTCTGCGCCTGCGTCCGGTGACGCCGTCTCAGCTTACAGCGCACCTCGTGTATGGTGCTGAGGTAGTTGAGGATGCTCTGCAGCTCGTCCTCCTTGACGCCGTTGCCGATGAGGATCAGCTGCCGCAGGAACAGCAGAATGTGCGAGCGGATCAGCAGCACGTCCTTCTTGGAGGGGGCGCGGCCCGTCTGGCGGCGAGAGCGCGGCCCGTCAGCGTCCGTCGCACGACAGTGACCTGCTGCCGGCGCGGGCGCAGGAGACCGCTGGCCAGCACGGCAGCCCGGCTCACGTGACCCGGGTCCGCCGGCACACGCGCACAGCGGAGCACAGGATCCGGGCTGGCCGGGCCGCTCCTAAATATGATCGACGGCCGTTTAGGCCAGCTGAACGCTTTCACAAGCGGCCGTCTCGATTCATGGCACAACACAGCGTACCTCTGACGGCGATGGCACCATCACTTCAATACTGATCCCTGCGCCAATTAATGACGCAACCCCCCCCCCCCCCCGAGCTCTGCTCCACGCGCTGAACAACACGAGCTCGCCGCGCCGGTGACGACCCGAGCACCTGTCCCGCCCGGCGGCGGCACCTGCCAACCCCCAGCCAGGGCCGTCCAGGGCGGATGGTGACCACGCCCCTCCCCTGCCGCGTCTCTCACCGACGGCCTTGGGCGTGACGCCGCTCTTGTCGCGCGGGTTGACCACCCAGTAGTAGTACTTGAGCGTGTGCAGCGTCTGCAGTACGGTGGACACGCGCCGTACGCTGTTGTAGATGTGCGTGTCGCAGAGGAAGTCGGACGCCAGGTAGCCGTACAGCCGGGTCTGCACGCCCACCGGCGCGTACACCCACAGCGCCGGGTTGAACAGCACGTGGTCCAGCAGCTGGCGGCGGCACGCGGGACTGGGGTGAGGCGCGACGGAGCGGAACACACGCGGCACGCACACCGCGCCAGCCGCACAGGAGCGCGGGCGGGTTGTCGCGCTGGCGGGGAGAGCATGAGAGTGGTGGAGAGGGTAAACGGCAATGAGGGTGGACAAGTACATAACTGACAATGCTACCCTACTTCGGCACAACACTGGGAGTGCATCGCTACCTAGGCCAATCCAAAGGGCGTAGCACTGAAACAAACCTGCCCACCATCGCTGTCGGGAAGCCGAGAAAACCACGAAGCCTGGAAGACCACACAACACAGCAACACGCCACCGGCTGACCACAGCGCGTGCTAACCGTTCGCCTCCCACGTCACGAGCCGGGCCGGTCGGCGGCGCCGGCGCCCACCTGCTTGAGCAGCAGCTCGGTGTTGGTGCCGGGACAGGTGACCAGGTACTTGGAGAGCTGCAGGAACACGCTGAGCACCTGGTCGTTCATGTGCTCGCGGTTGGTGCGCTGCAGCAGGTGCGAGATGACCAGGAAGCCGCGGCACTGCAGCATGTGCTGCTGCACCACGGCCGAAGTCTCCACCAGCTCGCAGATGAAGCCCAGCAACGTAGCGCTGCCGGCGGAGGGCCAGAGGTCGGGCTGGTGCATGGCGCACGCCGCCCGCGGCGAGCTGGCTCAACACGACACGTGCGTGTTTCTTGGTGAACCGAATCACATTCGCTCACACCGTTGAGACCGTTATGTTCCGAAGTCGGCGTCAAAGCGATGAAGAAGCGCACGATCTCGAAGACAATTAAAGGCTAGCGATGCGAAGTCACGTTGGATCTACGTGATCGTAGTGTGTGATCTGATAAGTATATACAAAACTGAAAATGCACCTTTCAAGGGTTATGATTATTTAGAGATGCAAAGTGAATATGTGCATAAATGCAGTTTGAAATCTAGCCACCTATGACGACAATGCGGGAAATGCGTGCTGCAATGCAAACGGAATATAAAACTGACATTTAGCAACATCATAGCCAGCTATCGTTTCGTTCCAGAACGCACGCAACACTCTTGAAAGTTCCCATCACATTTGTCTCGGCATAAGCAGCGCGAAAGAAGGTCCTTCTCCACGGTACCGGACGGATACTGATATCACAACGTAATGACAAAAAACACATCTTAGTCCGGCACATTCAACTGGTTTACGATACGGGTGCCTCAAATGAATACGCATTCGCTGAATATTTGAACATTATATATATACATAATGAACTTTACTAATCATTTGCGTAGCGTCAACATAAACTCAATCACTGAGACGATTTGACAATCACAAGCCTTCAGAACGTCTGTGGTAATGTTTGTATTCCTACGTCCTCCAGAAATCGACCGGCGCCTGGCATTGCGCCTAACTTATTTTCCGAGTTCAAAGCAACGTTAATGGCATCGCTGCGTGTTTCACGCGGCCCATGCGATGCCAGGGCACAGCGCGCGACAGCGCCCGAACTGATCGATGGCCTCCGAAAACCCAGAGTGACGTCGGCAACGAGCCAGGCGGCATCGGCGCCATATGCCGATGGACAGCACCACACGCGACGAGAACGTAACTTATGTTACGACACAAACTGGCTGCACGACGTGGTCAGCCCGAGATTGGGCGCGATCACGGGCCCGCGACGACAGCCAAGTGCCGCTCTGCTGACACGTGACTGAGCAAATACCCCCAGTCCCGGCGGCTTGAATGCACGAGTCGCATGTACACAATCATTACAGCGGCGCACACGGCGGCGTCTGACTCAGCATCGACCCCGGCCCGCCTGCGTGGCACAAATGCATTATTCCCGAGCAAAACCGACGGAAAGGAGCTTATGGCAGTAATCCTGTAGTTTCCAGGGTAACACTCCACAGCAGTGCATTCGCGTCGATGAAGCGTCCTCTGGTGACCGCATGAAAACAAGGGCCCTCGCACAGCGCAGACCGCCTGGCCGTGTCGTTCCAGACGCGTTACTGCACCCGAGACTGGGATCGCATCCGAGAGGAAGCGGTCTCTCACACGAGGTTGGAGCCCACCCCCCCCCCCCCCCGTTGATAACTACTACCTCACCAAAGGTTGGGGTTCCGTTCCCGGTGAGCAGCTGCATCGCCCCAGGTTAGGGCGCCCCCTTGGGGATGTTCTCTCACAGAGTGAGGGTCCCTGTTGAGGAACGTTCCCTCGCTGGGGGTGGCGGTCCCACCCGCGCACCGCTCTGCCCTCCTCCCCCTTTCTCACCAGAGGTTGGGGTCGCGGCGTCCCTCCGTGCCGTCCACGCCCGCCTCCACGGGCAAGTCAAGCTGCGAGAACAGCGGGAACAGCACCTGGATGCCGCCGATGGCGTTCAGCGTCGCGTAGATGGAGTGCGTGACCACGGCGCACACGTCCTGCAGACGGAGGGAGGGGGGGGGGGGGGCCGTCACGACACAGGAGCACGGACGGCTTCCGAACGCGAACACGATACACGCGGAAAGCACGTGCCATTGGCCAGGCCCGGTGAACAGAAGCGAAGACATGGCTCACGTTCAAACCATATCGCTGCGCGGCAGCTTTGCGCCCCGTGGCTATTCTGAAGCATCCACAGGGCGTGACAAGGATACCTGACGTAAAAACTGCGGCCTCAACATAGATACTCTCAGTTTAAATGGATAGGAGAGCCACGAACGACGGCGATATTTTCACAAAACAGTCGCAGCTCGATTGCTTGACAGATCACCCACGTGTAGCTATGCTCCCCAGCCCGGGACTGAGACACGTGACGCAAAACAATCGCAGCTCGATTGCTTGACAGATCACCCACATGTAGCTCTGCTCCACGGGCCAGGACTGAGACACCGTGACGCAAAACAATCGCAGCTCGATTGCTTGACAGGTTCGCCCACATGTAGCTCTGCTCCACGGGGCCAGGACTGAGGACACGTGACGCAAAACAATCGCCCAGCTCGATTGCTTGACAGGTCGCCCACATGTAGCTCTGCTCCACGGGCCAGGACTGAGACCACGTGACGCAAACAATCGCAGCTCGATTGCTTGAACAGGTCGCCCACATGTAGCTCTGCTCCACGGGCCAGGACTGAGACACGTGACGCAAAACAATCGCAGCTCGATTGCTTGACAGGTCGCCCACGTGTAGCTCTGCTCCACGGGCCAGGACTGAGACACGTGACGCAAAACATCGCAGCTCGATTGCTTGACAGGTCGCCCCACGTGTAGCTCTGCTCCACGGGCCAGGACTGAGACACGTGGAGCGCAAAACAATCGCAGCTCGATTGCTTGACAGGTCGCCCACATGTAGCTCTGCTCCACGGGCCAGGACTGAGACACGTGACGCAAAACAATCGCAGCTCGATTGCTTGACAGGTCGCCCACATGTAGCTCTGCTCCACGGGCCAGGACTGAGACACGTGGACGCAAAACAATCGCAGCTCGATTGCTTGACAGGTCGCCCACGTGTTAGCTCTGCTCCACGGGCCAGGACTGAGACACGTGACGCAAAACAATCGCAGCTCGATTGCTTGACAGGTCGCCCACATGTAGCTCTGCTCCACGGGCCAGGACTGAGACACGTGACCGCAAAACATCGCAGCTCGATTGCTTGACAGGTCGCCCACATGTAGCTCTGCTCCACGGGCCAGGACTGAGACACGTGACGCAAAACAATCGCAGCTCGATTGCTTGACAGGTCGCCCACGTGTAGCTCTGCTCCACGGGCCAGGACTGAGACACGTGACGCAAAACAATCACAGCTCGATTGCTTGACAGGTCGCCCACGTGTAGCTCTGCTCCACGGGTCGGGACTGAGACACGTGACGCAAAACTAAAGATAAAGGCAATCTACAACCGTTCGTGATTCACAACGGACCGATACGGCGGCCGATCGTGACTCGGCAGAGTCTGGCTTAATCAAAGAAGGCACTTAAGTGAAGGTCTTAAGTGAAAAGACGACGTCCGAGCCATCGCCAAACTAACGCAATTTTACGGCACGGGAGCCATCGCCCCCAACTTCAGAGGCCGCCCACTGCTTCCGAGGTCACGGTGTGTCGAGTTACGATATTTCCCGCTGCCGCAGAAGGCGCCTCCATGACTGACGCTGCCGCAGCGTTCGACACTACCGCGCGAACCGGCGGGAGGGGTGCGCTGTAGCCGCGGCGCGGCAGGCGACCTGGCCGCGCGGAGAAACCCTGAGCAGCGGCGGCCCGCAGTGGCCCGCGGCGGCCCGCGGCCGGCCAGCTTCCGAGCTGGTCTTAATTATGTCCGACGATTCATGGCCTGTCGGGTTCGCGGAGCACGGGGATCACCGCGCCGGCGGCCTGCGCGCAGGCGGCTTTAGCGAGACCGTCCCATCGCGCTTCACTCGACACCCACCCTACACCCGCGTGCAGGGCGGCTTTAGCGAGACCGTCCCATCGCGCTTCACTCGTCACCCACCCCACACCCGCGCACAGGCGGCTTTATCGAGACCGTCCCATCGCGCTTCACTCGTCACCCACCCCACACTCGCGTGCAGGCGGCTCTAGCGAGACTGTCCCATCGCGCTTCACTCGTCCCCCACCCCACACCCGCGTGCAGGCGGCTCTAGCGAGACCGTCTCACCGCGCTTCACTTGTCCCCCACTCCACGCCCGCGCGGCCGGTCGCCGTCCCTGGTACCGCTCTCTTCCCCGAGAGGCACGAACAGACCGTGTGCGATGCCGCGCTGTCTCCTGACAGCACCCAGCATATCTTCTCGGAATGAGAAATGAGCACCGTTGCCATTTCGCGCCGTCCCACCAATTCTGCTCAAATGCTGGCACTATTATGCCAATTGTGATGCAAAACTCGGACGATCTCCCAGAGTCTCTTCGAGAGTGAGCCCGGCGGTACGGAGAAGTCCAAGTCCAGTTAGAGACCCTCTCAGGGACTCCAAGGGCGTGTGACGTGCTCACAGTCCGTGCGCCAGCGCTGTGACTCGCTTCTCGGCCGGCGCGGGCGTGTTTTCCTCGCGACGTCATAAGCTGACGGGGGCGTGCCTGTCATCCGTGTGACTGGGCCCAGAGCGAGCGCAAGCGCGAGACACTCCACTCGCCTGGCGCATGAGGCCGTGTGCCGAGTGGACAAAGTAGGAGGGGTTGCCCTTGGGCGCCGACTGCAGGCAGAGCTGGCCGTCGGTGGCGGCGGCGCTGTACATGAACACGATGGCCGCCGACATCTTGCCGTCGTACAGCACCTGGGCGCGGAGGAGCGGGGGCGAGTTAGGCGGCCGCACCTAGAAATAACCAGCTTAGTGGAGGGAGACAGCGTCAGAGCGTACAACACAATCCTCACCCGTATCTCAAGTAAGTGAGGGATGTGTACAATGAGTCACACGCAACATGCAATCCAGATGAACTTGCAACGGGTAAAAAAAAACACCGGGCCGTCTCGAGATAGAGACCAGCACCAGCAGGGTACACCATGAACTATCACTGAACACGTATGCCATAACCGTACGTGCCGTGCATCACACGGCCGTGTTTCCCCTATGTGCTCAATCAAACCAAACACACGCCAGCACAATCCTTATCACCGACTGCACGCCAGCAGGAGCCGCTGCTCCTGCCCCGCCCCGCGCCGCCCCCGCCTATCGTCGCTCGGCTCATTACTCGCCGCCCCCGCAGCGCCACTCGGCACGACACGGGACGTCGGCGGCTGTACTTGGGCCGCCCGCCGGCCGGGCAGCGCTCTGGACGCCGTCATGAGCCCCGGCGCAGGGCTCGGCCCCGTCTCCCCCTCGGGCGCGGCCGAGCTCAGACCCTCTCAGCTCCTCGGTGCCGCCTGGTGTCAGGTGGGGGGGGGGGGGGGGGGGCGGGGAGGGGGTGGTAACGTCAGCCATGGGTACGGGGCGCGCCGGGGGTCCGGTGCCGGGCTGGCGGCGGCGGCGACGGGACGGCCTTCACTCACCCGTCTGTGGTTCTCTGACAGGCGGTCGTTGCTCTCCGCCTCGAACCGGAACTGGCTCTGTAAACACGACAGGCGGCCTGTGACAGACAGACAGACACACTGGGGGTTGCCTCTGCCAGCGCGATACGGGAAGGATGTGGGGACAGCCTCGCACACACGATGTCGAAACGGACCGTGAACACTACACAACAGGATGCCGTATTCTGCCGACACACGACCGGCGAGATGACGACTCTGTCAGCACTACTCGGCCCGGAGGCCCGAGCTGAATCTCAAATACAGAACAAAGATCACGTCGGAACTGGCTTCACAAACAATCCACAGCGGCGACACAAGAGCAGTCTGCAAAGGCAGCACGCACCGAATAACAGGCGGGCATAAATCACCACACTAATGACACACTCGACTCGGCCCGCAAAACAGCCCGCGCAGCGGCGAGCCCTCTCCCGCCCAGTTCCCGGTCGCGGTGGCATTTCCCGAGTCGCCGCTGGGCAAAGCCGGTGATTGAGCCATGGCCGCGCCGCGCCGACATCGGCGGCGGGCCGCGGACCGGGCCGGGCCGGACCGGGGCGACCCTGGCGCCCGTCGGGCCAGGCGGCGCGATCGATGATGGCGCTCCGGATCAGGCTGCTCTCCGATACAGCCGCTCACGGGCGGCGACGGCCCGCGGCACTCGCCGGCCGGCCGGCCAGTCGGCCGCCGCCTCCTCAGCGCCGCTCGCTGCCGCCAGCCTTTGGCGTCCACGTGCACCACAAGGTAACGTTGGTGTTTGATCGAGGAAAATTGGCCCCGTGCGGAGAAGCTCGACGCGAATGCAAATAGCAAAGGAAGACCACTGGGAGTATCAGTATGGAAGGCAATGTGCAGAAGCATTTACAGAAATATCTGAGGGGCGTCCGGCGCAACGCGACGACTCCGGGCGGTCCCAAAAGCCTGCAGTAGCAATGTTGCGGAGTACGGCAGCAGTCAATCGCATGCAGCTAAACAAAGCCTCGCGTCTGTAGAATGACCGAACCACGCCCTAGGAAATCACTGAACAAACACGGCTGCAGCGGGGGGCCGACCGGCACGGCACACACAGCCGACCCATTCCCCAGACGCCAATAGCTCTCCGCTCCTGCATGCACACCGCCTTTGACCGCTCTCAACGTACACGCAGCGTCGCCGGCCGCCAGGCATCGACTCGGATGTCGCTTTGCTATTGTGCCGATTGATGACGGAAACGTGAAACAGTCGCGAGCGCCTTTTAGTCAGCCGCAGACAGCTCTTCAGTTCGTGAGTGGTCAGTGATCACAGCTGCGGGGGAAGGGCGACACAACGAATCCGGTGGCGGAGTGGAACGGTCACAGACCGAACCCCTTCGACGTGGCCGTTCTGTACGCCACCGCACCACAGAGTTGGAGGAGTGAGCGGATACCACTGATTGAGTGAGGGTACGGCAGATCAGGCCGGTGCCACACTGTCCGGATTATCCACAGTGCGGTCTATCAGCCGCACTGGGCGGATTATCATCGGTGCGGTCTATCGTCCGCAATGGGCGGCGTGAGCACTGGGCAGATGACAGACCGCACCAGCGAAGACAGCGAAGGTGCGAAATACTTTTGCAAAATGACTTAGGAACTGAACGGTGAAAATTATGTAATTTTACCCCCACCCCCCAAAAAAACAAACGAAGGGATAGTTCGGGGGGGGGGGCCTGAGGTTCGAGTTGGGAGGAGGGATGAAGTTTCATCAACTGGATAGGAAACTACGCCTCTGGCACGCACCACTGGCGGAATGAACGGATGATATACAGCACCACTGGCGGAGCGAACAGAGGTATACAGCGGCACTGGCGGAGTGAATGAATGGTATACCCCACTGCTGACGGAGTGGACGGGTGGTATACAGCACCACTGGCGGAATGAACGGACGATATACAGCACCACCGGCGGTGTGAATGAATGGTATACCTCACCTCTGGCGGAGTGGACGGGTGGTATACAGCACCACTGGCGGAGTGGACGAAAAAAAATGGTAAACTCCACCACTCGCGTAGTGGACGGATGGCATACAGTACCCCTGGCGGAGTGAACGGATGACATCCAGCACCTTTCGCAGCTATGCTTGAATAAATGAGAACGCGACGCACGTTGCCCCACGCCCCTGTTATGAATCGCCCGCGACTGTAGAGGCCATGTGAGCGTTCAAGGGCGACAGTGTAATCGGGGTTCGAACCACGGGCCGAGTGATCCGATGGCAGACCACACCTCTGGCGGACCGCACCATCCTCCCGATCCACCGCGTCCCTGGTCGTCGGTGGAGCCAGCACATCCCAGTGCATGATCGCCGCCGCCGCCGCCGCGCCGGCCGGCCGGCCCCCGGTAATGAGGCGCCGCCTCGGCCGGATGCCGACTGATTTGGCACGGGCGGCGGGCGACGGGCGGCGGGCGACGGCACCCCACACTGCCGAGCGGTGCGACGTGGCGCCACGTGCCCGCGGGGGAGGGGGAGCGCTGGACGACGACGTCCCCGCCGCGACCGGCGGCAGCAGCTCGGTCAAACGCGTCCTGCGCGCTGCGATCGCTTGTCGATAGGAGACAAATGAGCGGAGCTATTGGGGTAATATCCCATCTCGGGGCGCTGATCAATCATTTTGCGAGTGCCCATTGCGACTCCGGGCCTAATTGGTGCCGAGTCGGAGACAAGCCCGCGCTGCATGGGCCAAAGATTGATGCTCGGATGATTTAGCGACGCGTCCACCTTCTCCGGTCACCTGTCGTCCGCGTTTGCCACGCCGACGGCCGCGGTGAGCGACGGAACACCGGACTCCCGTCCAGGCCCGAACCCACAACCTTCCCACCAGCGGCGGTGGCCGAGCGATCCAACCAGCCGCGCTCCTCTGTCGCCTGCACCGCTGATGAGCAGCTTCATGCTCAGACTAGGCACTGCTTGTCAGACTTGCGTTTGATTCCAGAAGAATCGAATCTGGTTCGGTAATTGGGCTCGTTCTGGCCTGAATCGGATTAGGATTCCACTTCGTACGCTGCGTTGGATTCGGAATTAATTCACATGGCTTGTGAACGCATCAGCAATTAATGGATTCCGCTTTGAAATTACGCGATTCACAAAATGTTTGTGCCAGTCTCTGAGATCTATGCGTTAAGTTAACCTACTACTGCACAAGTTTCATGGCCTGTAAGGCAGCAAAGTCTGTCCTAATACCTTGGACTTCCGACGCCTTCAGTTCCCAGATATATGAGCATGTATGCATTAAGGCATCATGCTTAATCAGAAAGCCGTTGTGTTCCTGTTCCTTCATATAAATACATGATAGCAGCTGTGCGTTGTTGCATCCATTGCAACCGATTGACAAGCTGCGATACCTATTGAGCCATATCTATGGCCGCACGCACGCACGCACGCACGCACGCACGCACGCACGCACGCACGCACGCACGCACGCACGCACGCACACACCACACACACACACACACACACACACACACACACACACACACACACACACACACACACACACACACACACACACACACACACACACACACACACACACACACACACTTCTTACGTGTACGTTTCTTTGTGCATGATGCATCATGCGCATTAATTTACCGCCTGCTGTGTCTGTCGTTGGGGCTTTACGACGCACCCAGCTACTAGTTATATGGCATCGCCTGCTTCTCACCCTGGCAGGGGGGGCGGGCACCGCGGGGAATCGAACCCCGTACTTCTGGTTTCCTAGACGCGCAGCGGTTGTTAACCACTACACTGCCGGCATCCCACCGCCTGTTGTTCGACAAAAACTTGAATCGGTATCGAATTCGGAAATTTTTGCTGCGCTAGCGTCAGATTCGAATTAAATTCCAACTGTCAACATTCGCTTTGACTCAGATTCGGATTCGGAATCAATTCTGCCCGAGTGGATTCCAGCACCAGCCTCCATTTACTTTGAAACGACGCTTCGACACACCACGGTGCCCCTACAGCGCCGAGGCGTAAACACACTGGATTAAAGCACAGCACTCGCCTTGGCAAGAGATCCAATTTGATCGCATACAGAAGGCTCAATGGCAGCGAACACCTGTGGGCCTCTGAAGACCGTTCGAACAGCACGTGATTCGATCGACCAGCGTACAGGGTGGCTTGAAAAGCCGCCTTTAACCGATAATGCAGGTAATCACATGTTCAACCAAGTGCTGGTAGAAGTCGCGGACCTTACCAGCAGCCCACCAAAGACGCGATATCAGGCTTGCCCCCTCCCCCTGGCCGGGAATCACCTCACAGGTCCGGACTGCGACGCGGCCGGCCGGGCGTTGCCCCGGCGTGGCTCCGTCTCGCCTCCGCGTGGGTCCCTCTCCGGTCCGCTAGGGTCTTCCGAGGACCGAGCAGCCCCGGTCACACCGGGGCTAGCCAGACCGGGGCGGCCACAGCCGGGTCGGCTCCACGGGGCGACCCGGCTGTGGCCGCACGACCCGGCCTGAGGCGGCTGGCGTGGGGACCCGCGGGCCCCTCGCCGAGCCGGCGGCCGACCTCACCCCGGCACGCGTCAGGGCGAGGACAGCCCCGCGTGGTGTGGGACTCTCGGGAGGCCACCAGTCCAGGAGACGACCATGGGGTGTGGACTCGACAGCACATCAGAATCACGCCTTTCTCAGCTTTGTGAAGCGAATATCGCAAGCCTCAGTAAGTTAGAATTACGCGTACAATAACTGTCAGCCTTACAGCACCCTTCATCAAGCTGTTACAACCATAACAGAATAACGACTTGCAGCGGTTAGAAGAATATAAATTGGGAAAGAGTGCGATATTTGCGCAGGCCCTGTCACCATACACGCGCAGTGGTTTCTTGGAGCGAAACCTTGCGAGACCACGCTAACCGGTGTCCGCGCTTCCCAGCCGGAAGGAGGGGGAGGGGAAGAGGGGGGAGGGGGCCGTGTAAGTGGCCCGCTCAGCTGGTAATACTCTCCATCTGAGCGCCATCGGCACTGGCCGGTAATTGCCGCAGTGCATCGCATCGATTGGCGGCCGATGGACTAGGTATTGAGTGGAGCGGCGGCCGCGCCAAACGGCCGGAACGGCGCAGAATAAACAGAGAAGCGCCCGCACCGGCCGTCCGCTCGCGCCTTTCCACCACATCGATCGTGGACACGGACGCACTGGCACGTGGCGCCGCGTGGACACGCGGCAACCAGCCATAGGATAAGGCTCGAGCACGGGCAGGCAAGTGGTCGCTACCGATGCGTGCGTGAGTCTCGGTCACCTGTTCGAGCCGGCGCGAGCCGGGCCCTTTCGTGGTGAAAAAGTGATCATCTCATACGAAAATGAGACAGACAACGCCAGTTGTGCTGGAAGTAAATGCTGTTTCGTGCCAGCAACGCCACTTGAAACGAACTTCTCCATCTGACTTCATTGACGACCGAGGTAACCCAACAAACTAACCGAAAACTGAAAAGCGAGACGTCCATGCCTTCACCACATGAATGCAGCCCGCGCGTTCCAGACAAACTGTTTCATTTCCTTCTCCGGTGCGCCTTTCGAGGGCACGTGAGCACGTCATCTTCCCCAGTCTAGCCCGGATCACACGGCGTGCGCACCGCCCCGCGCCTGTCACGCGCTCAGCGACTCTCGGAAGCGGTAGAGCTCTCACCTTGTAGCCGGGGCCGAGCCGGTGCATGCCGCACACCTGGTGCGCATTCAGCGCCTCCGAGAAGAGGTAGACGGCGGACATCTGGCCGCAGAAGACGCGCTCCTCGTCTGGCTCGTGCGTGGCGCCGATGTGGCACCTGTCGAACGTCTGGAGAGAGGCGGAGGGGAGGGGGGTCAGGAACACCTCGGTGCGACCTGACCGGATGCGAGCCACGATAGCGGGCGACCAAGTACGATGCGGTGGGAGGGGAGCGTCGACGAGGAGGGCGACCCAAGCGGCGTGGTCCAAACGACGGCCCTCACAGAGGAGACTCGCCCACGCTGTACGTTTGCGACGCCCCGCTTAAACGTGATCTCGTCGCCTGCTTTAAGGGCGATCAGTACTCGCATGGGACGACATAAGCGACCGCACTAGATGCCACAACGCCCGAGAGCAGACGTGTTATGCGGGTCGTATGCGGCTCTAAGGTCACGGGAAAATCAGCACGTCAAACAAGCGGCGGGCCATTAAAAGGAGGGTCGGCAGGAAAACAGGCAAATATGGGCAACTTATCTACCGACGGTCATAAATACGACACCATCGATGCCCACACCTTTGCGCAAATAGAACGGCGGCCGAACGGGAAACCAGCAGCACAACTGAACCGCTCTCCTCTCTCTCTCTCTCCTCTCTCTCCCGTCTCCCGTCTCCCCGTCTCCCGTCTCCCGTCTCCCGTCTCCCGTCTCCCGTCTCCCGTCTCCCGTCTCCCGTCTCCGTCTCCCGTCTCCCGTCTCCCGTCTCCGTCTCCGTCTCCGTCTCTCTCTCTCTCTCTCTCTCTCTCTCTCTCTCTCTCTCTCTCTCTCTCTCTCTCTCTCTCTCTCTCTCTCTCTCTCTCTCTCTCTCTCTCTCTCTCTCTCTCTCTCTCTCCAACAGAGGATGAAACTAGAGCCTACCAACATTTACCAAAATCGAGCAAAAATCAATCCTGAGACTTCCTATCAATGCAAAAGAGCAAACACCAGCTCGGCAGATATGACAACTACCCAAACCAAAACTTTCCGCGACATTTGCATCTGCTCTGAGCATGAGCCAAAAGTGGAGGAACTGGTGTGCACCGGCCCAAAGGAACACGGCCGCCAGACAGGACACCGGCGGCTTCCTCTGACCGTCGGCTGGGCACGGACAACCAGAGCCTGCCCTTCCTGCCCGCGTGCCGGCGCATCTGAGCGGTCACGGTACACCTCAAGGCCCCATTGCGCGGCTCACGGTGAGCGCCTGCTGCAGATAGAGTGTGTGTGTGGGGGGGGGGGGGGGAGGCAGCCGGACACGGCGCCACGAACGTGAGCCCCGTCTGCGCACCAGTCCCGTGGCCGCGGCCGCCCACCCCAGCCCGGTCACAGCTGCAATACGTCTAACGAGCGAACAATTCGATGCCTCGCCGTGCCCTGGTAGGCAAATTTCGGGCGCATGGATACATTACCGTCAGCTCCGGAGTGAAACACAATTTAAGCCAGCATCAGATGAAACGCTCCCTGCGGCCACCGGCAGCCTGGGTGAATAGCATCACCTTCCAGAACTTCGGCCCGGCATCGCTTACAACTCAGCGCCTTCCCTGATTTCGCCGGGGATTCCGTGATACAACGTTCTGCTGCAGCCGGCTACAAAACTGCAAGGAATCTGCCTCCTTAAATAGCCACTCCATTGGAGATTCAGCTCTCAACAGTCGCTAAAGTTTCCCCATTATCTGACAACGACAGGCAGAGTCGTTACGTCCCGGGGCTCGTACCGTTCCGGGCGTCTTTGACGACGCCCTATAACTCCGGCCAAAAACCGGCGGAGGACTGTCCAAGTGTGGACGCTTGTGAGTGGCCGGGACGGCGGCCGATCTGAGACAAAACGGAGGCCACTCTTGGCCCTCCAGACGCCCGTATGGCCCAGAAGAGCGCGTGCAGCAAAAGCAACTGGGCTGTGCGCCACACCGCGCTTAAACATGGCAGTATCTGATAATATCTTGTATCCTTGACGGTGTTTGGTAGCAATATTTTTAGCACAAAAACACGAAGAAAATGAGGCATATTTCAGGTAACCGTGCACATATTCAGACCTTATGCTCGGGGACATGGGCGAGAAGTGGCATCGAATTTACGGCAGTATTGCTCCCATTATGTGCCTCTTGGCTCCGTCCATTGCAGACATTTCGTTGGGAATTTCAGTTGGCAACGAGCTGATGGTCCGGGTCGATTTGATGGTTTGGGCCACCGCTTGCAAGAAAACCCGTTGGTTTCACTTCACGATGCCGAAGCGGACTGGAGCAGGTTTCTGGGCAGCATCGCGAGACCGAGCTCCCTGTTTGCAGAGCTGGCATCGTGTTGGCAAGATGAGCGGGTGACGGCTCAGAATAGCGCGATCAATGGCATGTGCCGGCGAAAACAATCGAGATTAACCGGCCATTCCACGCTGAATTAGAACGGAGCCGAATGAATTTTGGCCGCCCAGACCCGAGCCGCCATTGTGCGCAGTGACACTCCAGCAAACAAGTGATGAGGTGGCCGGTGGGCCGTCACATCCACCATGCATTTCTGTCACAATCTTCCTGGCACTCTCGTATCTCGTCGTATACAACGTGGCCCTCATTGTCCAGATGTCGCAGCAATATGCGAAAAGTATTCCATTTTACGCCACTAGCCGGCGTTGAAGCCTCGCCGATTCCACTCGGCCCGCCCGCCCTGAGCGTGCAGGGACCCTTGCGCGGCATCCATCACTCCGGGGGAACTCATCCGCTCCCGTTGGGCCACTCCTCGCCGCCCCCTGAGGGCCCTCCCGCGACCTCTCTCCCCTCTCCGCCCCTCCCGCGTCCCTTCTGCCGCCAGCCGACTCCACCCGATCCGCATTCTCCACGCGTTCCACCCGGACACGGGGGACAGCGGCCCAGTCGGCGCCTCCACAACAACGGAAGCGGACCGGGCGGCCGCCCCGCGCCCGACGCTCGAATCGATAGCGGCCACGCTGGGCGGGCCCGCCGCCGGCGGCAGCGCCTCTCGTCGCGTCACCCGCCGCCGCCGCCGCCGCCACCAGTGCCGCCGGCTGGTGGGTGCCGGGGCCGGCCGCAATCCATTAGAAGCGCCGATGGCGTGCTGGCGACAGCACGTGCTGTCGCCGGCACGTGAGCCGGCCGGCCGCGGTCGGCCCGGCTCGCCCGCGTCGCCGCTGGCCGAGCCGACTCTGAGCCGCCGACGCCCGCAGCCTCGAGCGCAGCCGATCCGCCGCTAGGCACGGCCCGCAGTACCCTCCAGCCGTGACCGAGGCCAGCAATCACCCGCGACAGCCGGTGCATGCTGTGATCCAGCTCTGTGCAATTCCTAGTGTCTGCACTGGGGCAGGACGGGCAACACATGGCACAGAAACGGTACAGTGGGCCGCTTCGACAATGGTCCAGTGTATCGCGTCTGTACAGATAGTGCGACTGGTTTCACGCGCCTGTCCGGCCCGCTCGCTCGCTGCATCCGCATCGCGCACACCTCGTTTTCTCAGTGTCCTGAGTCCACGCCTGCCCTGTCCTGCACTGCCCTGTTCTGTTCTGTTCTGTGCTGTGCTGTGCTGTGCTGTGCTGTTCTGTTCTGTGCTGTGCTGTGCTGTGCTGTGTGTGCTGCGCTGTGCTGTGCTGTGCTGTGCTGTGCTGTGCTGTGCTGTTGCATCTTATCCTTATCGGCGTGAGTGGGGCCCGAGCGGGTGCTCAGTGTGCCATGCTGGGCATTGTTAACGTGGCAACACGCAGGATTGTCGTGGATAATCTATAGGGAAATGCAAGAGCAACTGTCTGAATTCTGGGACTCTTAAGTCCAAGCAGGAACTTACGGACAGAGTCGTCATCGGGGGCACGCGCCCCGCCCCCTACTAAATTATAGCGTGTATAAATTCAAAGGTGACTTAAGGCTGACAGTTCACAATTTTAGGTAAATACAAATACGCACGCCTGCGGCAAGCCAGACTCAGCATTCAGCGATTCGTTGTTTTGCACTGTGTCCCCCTCGCCGACGTCATCCCCGCGTACACCCCCGGGTCCAATGCCCGGCGTTCTACATCCGAAGTGCGGGGCCTGGCGTGCTCTGTTCTCTGCCCTTTGGCACGGCGGTGCCAGGGGATGCCCCGGCCGAGACGAGTGAGGCCGCGGCAGTTTAGCCGCAACGACCGCGCGGCCGCCGTCACGTGACCGATGATTTGGCAGCCGGCGAATCCTCGCACAACACACGAGGAGATGGCGCTCAACATCGCAGAAGTAATCGGGTTTTATGGGCGTGTGGACTGCGGTCGATGTTTGCGCCGCGGTCCATATCGCTAATCATCGCTCCGGCACGGGCAAATGGACTAAACTGCTGCGTGCTCGTTTCTCTATACGGTGGATCACTGACGACATGGCCACATTTCCGAACACCGACGCACGGTGGGCACCGATGACGGCTTGTGACCTGGTCGTACGGCGGCGCACGGTGCATGCAGTTGGTGCATTTGCACCACCGCCGTGCACCGGTGCGTCAATCTGCAATGACGTCACGACGACCGTGCCCCTCATTGGCTGCTCTGAGTTTCAGTCGTCGCTCCCTCCGCCCCATGTCAAGGACCTGAGCGTGCCCCTCTGGGTACTGACCTCGCTCCCGGGCGACACGAACCAGGCCATCTCGGTGCTGGACGCCAGCTGGCCGTTGACGAACACCTTGATCTCGCTCTTGCTCCACCGGTTGTAGATGTACACGATGGCGATCATGTACCACTGCAACGCGCCGGCGGCGGTCAGTCGGGCGTGCCTTGGTCGCTGAGACGGTGACGACGGCACCCTGCTGAGGCGGACCGGCGGGGGCGGGGGCGGGGGCGGGGGGCGCCACTCGCACTCCCGTTAGTGGGCCGCAAATGGCGCCCACCTCCGCGCGAGCTCCGAATTGCAATGGCAGTCCACAGAGCACAAACACGTACGATATAACGTTACAAACTGAACGTCATGATGGTCAATGCTCTTTGAGTGCACAACTTCAATGGACCACAAAGGACTATCGCAATGTGTCAGAACAGCGCTGTGCCACGCTGGCCCAGAGACACCGACTACTCTGACGGAAAAGCGAACGCTTGACCCAGCCGCCAAGCGACGAAATAGTAAATACTTCGTCAATCAACCCGTCCGGATGCCGCACCGCAAACCGCAAGCTGTTTACCGCTTCAGTTAGAGTCCGAAATCAGCCCATTGATCAACTGAATGACGCCATTTGCGACACGCTTCCTTCTGTTTACCAAGCGCCGGCCGCCTGTGCTCCGCGCCGCTGCCGCACACGATCTCACCACAGTACACACACGGAGATTGGACGCCAGTCAGCCCCGCCGCCCAGCCCCAGCCCGTAACCGTATCCGCGCTTAACCAGCAACGGGCCTGCGGTTTCCTGGGGGTGACTCGGCACCACATCATCCGCAGCTAACACACACACGCACGCGCGCACGCACGCACGCACGCACGCACGCACGCACGCACGCACGCACGCACGCACGCACGCACGCGCGCGCGCGCGCACACACACACACACACACACACACACACACACACACACACACACACACACACACACACACACACACACACACACACACACACACACACACACACACACACACAACACACACACACACACACACACACACACACACACACACACCACCGATCACCGCGCTCCGAGACATTGCGTGACCGGCCGGCGGCGGGCGTCTCCGGATCACGGCCGTCAGAGCACGTGTCGGCGCGCAGGCGGGCCGCGGCGCCAGCGCCAGCGCCAGCCGCAGCGCCAGCGCCAGCCGCAGCACCAGCGGCGCGGGGTACCGCCACCCGGCAGTCACGCCGCGCGGCGACGTGCCGTAGCAGCACGGTGCCGGGCTTCCGAACCTCAGTCAGCAGCGGGGATTCGGGGAAGGCTCGAGGACGTGAACCTCGACGTGGGCCTCGCGGTGGTGAGAAGCCGGCAGCACCCAAACGACGTCAAGGCAAGCATCAAAACCGACCGAAGCACCGACATCACGAGCAGCACTGCGCCAGCAGCGATACACCAACAGCTCTTTGAGGACGCACAGACGCAATACGTACCTTACGCGGCTGGAACTCGTACTTCACGCAGTGCTGGAACCCCTTGCCCTTGATCTTCATGGCGGTGAGCACCAGACAGGAGCCGACGAAGTGGGCCGAGTAGCCGATGCCCTTGCTGGTCTTGAAGCTGTACAGGTAGGGCTTCTCACGCTCAATGTTGACCGAGTTGATGGGGTCCAGTCGGAACCAGCAGGCGAACGTCCAGCCGCTTTCGTACGGCCACCGCGCCAGCGGCGGGATCACGATCGCCTGCGGCAGCGGGGTCACGGGTCATCGACGGGCGCGCCGCCAGGTCGCCAGCCCGCGCCACCGCCCCGTCGGCGGCGGCCGCCACGCCGCGCCACACCGAAACGAGGGCGGAGCGCTCGCCGGCGACCGGCGCCAGGCCGGCAAAAACGGCCGTCCGTATTTCCGCAGCTGCCGTCGGACATTTCCCAGCGGCGGCCGTGCCGTCGGCCGACCCAGCTCGCGGACGTTGCCGACAAAAGCGCGGGGACGAGCACATCAGGCGGTTGCTGACGCTGGCCTGGTGCCGTCCGCCACAGACAGCGCCGGTGGCGACTGCGATCCGCATGGAGGCCGCGCCGCGCCGGCCGTGTCGGGGGAGTGGAAAAGTGTTCCCCGAAACGGCCCCACCGAGAGCCGCAAAGGGAAGCGTTGGCATGCCCACTCCCAAACGACCGCCGCGCCGCTCCATTTGGGGACCAAGCTGTTGCGGAGTTGATTCAGGTGGTCACCGAGCTCACCGAATTCAACGGACAAGGTTCACCGGGCTCACCAGATGGCGAGGAAGCCGACTTTACTCTCCCGAGATCCGCAATAAGCTCAACTAAACTCGCTGACCGGGTCCGCCGAAGGGCGAAGTTGAAAAAAGAGAGAAAGTCATCGGGCCGTCCTCGCCGGGGAGACAACTCACCGAGTTGGTTTTGCCGGGGAACATGAAGAAGGTGTCCGGGCTGCTGCGCTGCGGCATCTGGCGCAGTACCGTCAGCAGCTTGCTGGAGTGGCGCGGCTGCAACGGCGCGCACAGACGGCGGTCACGGGGCAGAACATGACCCGGACGGGCGCACGGCACGGGAACAGACTGCCCAGTAGGATACCAAAGACAGTAGGATAAACGCGGCTATACCGCCACGACCGACCAGCACCTTGGCAAGCCGGGAGGGTGCTGAACGTGGTCCAACAGCGCTGCGGACTGGTGCAGGGGGCAGGGAGGCGGACTAACGTGGCAGCCGCACCATACACGTCAGGGCGGGACAGGACGATCGTTGTGCACCCCTCAGGTTACGTCGAGGAGCACGGGCCATCTTGGCCGCCATCTCGGGTGCCAACATGGTCCTTACCGGGCTATTTACCCAAGCATTATTCAAGCGACGAGAGCGCCTTGCAGCGAGATCTGAAATCCAGCAGGCGCCCACAGCCGCCCTCCGTTTATCTATTTTTCAGTGGCGTTACGGTTTGGAGTAGGCCAGGTATGGCCCGTGAGCGAGAGCTGACATGTAACAACATTTACGAACTTCTGGTAGAGAGGCTGGCTCCATCATAAACGCATTGTGTGTTCGCGATAAGCTGCGCTGTTTGACATCGCGTCCGCAGGCGCGTTCCATTACGGCTCGATAGAGCCGAAGGCCATGTATGTTGACAGAGACCCCGACCCCTTCCATGACAGGCACGACACAAATAACTAACAACGCCGTTCCAAATGCCCACGACGTGCTGCAGCTTCCGCCTGTCACGCGGCAGACCCCGGTGACCGTTATGAAAAGCCCCGCTGGATTGATATGTCGGAGCCGCACCGGCAGGCAGATTTGTGATCATTGGCTGGGCCTCGACTGCGTTGCAACCCGATCGAATATTGATCAGCCAATCGCCATGGGTGCGGCGAATTACGCTCTCAGAGCGAGGGTCACGGCGCCCCGGGGAGCCCGGTCGTCCGGGACGACCGATCGCCGGCCGGCCGTGGCCGGCAAACCGTCCATCCGGGGGAGGGGCGCACCCACCAGCGGACCAATCGATCACCCACCCACACACAAACCACCCGTCCATGGGTGAGGATGGCCGGCCGGGCACGTCACTGACCACAGGCCGGGCCAACAAGCCTGCCTGACAAACCTCACCAATCGCCCGTTATCGCGAGGCCTTAGAGACGGGTCGACCCTGGGCGACCCGGCCTCCCTTCCTCCCCTCCCCATTACAGTGCCGTCCGAGGAGAGGCCGGCCGCGCGGCCCTGCTCGCCGTCGAGCCCGGCCGCCTGCGGGCCGCGCGCCCCCGCCCAGCTTTGGCGCGACCGAGACCGTGACGCGCGCTTTCCGCCGGATTGCGTTCGCGCGATTAACGCGGGCGAGCCGGCAGTTCCGCGCCGCCTCCGCACGTCCTGGGGCGGGGCGGAGCCGGGAGCTAACCCTCCGCTCCGGGGCTCTGGGGCGCAGGGGCAGTGCGAGGCCAGTGCAGCGACCCGCAGGGGAGATGCGTGAGGCGCGTCCGTATCGAACAGACGCGTCAGCTGAGGAACAGGCTTGCACCTCGCGCCCGTTGCCGGGCAGGCTTGTTGCTGTTGTCACTGGAGCTTTGTGATGCGGTCAGCGCTGACGCTGACATGACGTCAACCTGGCCCCTCGCCGTGGCAGGAGAGCGGGCGCAGCGGGGAGCAGGATCCTTTCCTCCGGTTTCTCGGACGTGCAGCTCAACCATTACGCTACAGTCACCTCTCACTAGGCTGGGTTATCATGCGCGGCTGCGTTTTGTTACTTTTCGAGTTGTCGTTTTTTAACAGAACGAACTACTGTTTTAAACAATAACCAAGTGGACACAAAACCAGAATGGAGGAGTAATGTCTTGCCAGCATTCAGCAACGCAACACTCCCAACAGGACTGTGCGAGCAGCCTGCCTGTTCCGCTGGTCTCGTGCTGGCTGCGTCCCTGATTGACTCCCTTGGGACGCATCCACAGTCGTACGCAGCCTTCGTGGCGGCAAACGGTGCGACCAACGCGTGCAATCTCAGGCCAACAAAATGCAGCGCAGCAAGCATGCTCATTGCGCTCCCTTTCACCCAGATCCCACACTTCAAGCTGTAAAGCAGAACTCAGCAGGGAATTTAATGACTGCTGCGACATATTCCAACGCCATAAACAGTCCAGTACCATAACATTGGCTACACAAGTTTCCGCCAAACTCTTGGCAGTCTAGGCGCTAAGCCAAAGACTCCGTCGCCTGGCAGCTCCTATTTTCGACGTGAGCGCGGTACGGTCGATGTTCGAGTCCGGGATCTGACAAGTCCACAGCGAGCCACCGTCCGGACCGGGCGCCCTGACCCTACGCGGCGAGCAGGCCGGGCGCGAGCTCCGGGGCTCCTCCCCGGCGGCCGCAGGTCGGGCCACGTACGGCCCGCGCGCAGCGCCGCCGACGCCACCAGCCTTCACGTCAGCCTCACCTTCACACCGGCGACGACGCTACGGTCAGCGGGTGACACTGAGCCGCCAGCCAAGAGTGCAGCCCGCCCGACGCCTGGGCCACCGGTGGAGCCCGACCCGCCAGCGGAGCGCGACCGATCACGGGCGTTCGGTCTCGACCCGAATGTTTCGATGTGGCAGAGGCGGCATAGAGGATGCAATTCGCAGTGGCCATGCGCAGAAGCATATTTCCACGATTCAAAGGCGCCTCCTTCTCAGAGGACAGGTAACTTCGGTGATAGGCCGCGAAATAACATAATTCGAGCTAATGCTGACCAGATCTTTATCCGCTAAAAGCCAGCCAGCAATATGCCGTCTAAGGGAGACCCGCTGACCCCGTGTTCGCTTCTCTGAGCGATAAGGACGCCGCGGCCGGGCTATTCACATTAGGGCCTTTTCGGAGTTCAGGTCCAGGTCCAGGTTCAGATTCAGATTCAGGTCCAGGTCCAGGTCCCGAGGTTCAGGTTCAGGTCCGAGTCCGAGTCCGAGTCCGGGTCCGGGTCCGGGTCCGGTCCGGGTCCGGATCCGGGTCCGCATCTGCATCTGGGTTGGGTTCGGGTCCGGTCCGGGTCCGGGTCCGAGTCCGGGTCCGGGTCTGCATCTGGGTTGGGTCCGGGTGCGGGTCCGGGTCCGGGTCTGTATCTGGGTGTGGGTCCGAGTCCGGGTCCGGGTCCGGGTCCGGGTCCGGGTCCGGGTCCGGGTCCAGAACCAGGTCCAGGGCCAGGTCCAGATCCAAGTCCAGGTCTGGCACGGCACTGTGCGTAGTTCCGTTCCGTCCCGTTCCGTTCCGGTCCGGTCCGGTCCTCGACAGACCACACGCCTCATCGTCGGACGCGCGCCCATCCGTCGTGGCTTCGTTTCCCATTACTGACGTTGTCACAGCCGCCAGCGAACCCATTTGTAATGAATGCCTTCCATCTGGCTCCGCGGTGGTCTGGCATCTCTGGAGGCCAGACCTGAGGCTGGCTGTCACAGCTGCGTGGCTTTTATAAGTGGGCCTCTGCCGCACTCCGCGGCCCTGATTTCCACGCCTTCGGCTCGCTCCCTTTGGACTGAAAGCTGATGTGCTGGATGCTGCCGGGACAAAGACCGATCACGTTTCAAATACCCGTCGAAATTTCTGAAAACGCGTAGCTGTTAATCGTGAAATCGCAGGTCACGGGGTGTAATATACACCCTGGGAGCTACGATTTCACGACAACAGCTGCCAGTATTTAAGAACCAGACGCCTCTCCGACTTAATCAAAATTCATTGCAGCGCTAGCGGGTCTTATCGCTGGTGTACACGAAGTCCGTGCCTGTCCGCTGATGAATTCGCTCATCTCCGGCCACGCCCACTGGGCGCGCCGCCGCTGCTGGTCGGCGCCAGCTCCAGCGCCGTGGCCCCGCTGCCGGCCGGCCACGCGGCCGCTGCCGGCCCCGGCTGTACCGGCCTCATCGCCGCTGCTGGTCGCGCCAGCTCCAGCGCCGTTCCCCGCTGCCGGCCGGTCCACGCGGGCCGCGGGCCGGCCCCCGGCTGCAACCGGCCTCGGCGCCGCTGCGCCCGGACCGCCCGCCGGCACCGGACGGGGGGGGGGGGGGGGGCTCTCAGCTGAGTCTGAGTCATCCCGCCGCTGCTGCAGTGCACCTTGCCGCCCCTCCCCCCCCCCCTCCGCCCCTCACTAAACCACCACCGCGCCTGACCCGGGGTTGAACTAAAACATTAGGATCCGCACATGACCAAAGTGAGTTGTCTGCCACTGAGCATCTGAGCACTTGTGACTGTCCTCTTGCAGACCTGGAGATCGACGTTTTTCGAACTAGCTTAGACGCAACACGCACAAACTGCACGTCATCCGCTTTCGCATTTGTTTCGGAGAGACCCGGCAACAGTATAAGCCTTTACTCCCAGAACTGCCCAGCTAAGACTCAACTGACGGCCTGGGGAAAAAATTATCGGCGATAATTGCTCTACTGAATTGACAGCCGACGAGCCAAACTTCTTCCACCTCATGGGACCAGTCCATATCGTCCGTCCAAAGCGGTAGCACTTCGTGACCTTTTCAAACCAATCGAATGCCTCTGACAGCCTTTGGGAGCGTTTCAACGTACTCCGTCCAGATACTTTGTTGAAGAAATGCAGGCAGCACGGCTTCCAAGCGTGCCTTAGGGCTCCGTGTATTTCAGGACGGGTGTCCTACACGCGAAACAGAGCTTGAGACGCGCACACCCACCACCAGCATGAAGGCAGTGGAGTTTCCGTTCGCCGACAAGTTTACCCTAACCTTTAAACGTGGCAGGAGCGGCTTCGCCCCCCCCCCCCCCCCCCCCACACTCGATTAGTACAGGCTGTCTCCACCTATATTTCTGGCGGAGTCTCGTCCATCTGACTATGCATAGTACATACAAATGGTTCACTACCACAGACATACATCCTTAGCCCTCCACCGACTCAGACTCGTTCAGGGTCAATCCACGGGTAAGTAAAAAGTAAACTCCAACATGGCGGTGCAGGCGACGCCTGGCGCATGCTCTGGGCGCCGAGTAGTGCAGAGTCGCCCGGACGCTCCGCCGGTCCCGGCCGCCCGGCGCTGGCGGCAGCCGCGCCGCGCCGGGGGCTGCCCACTCACCCAGGGCCCGTGCCGGCCTTCATGCTGCCCACCAGCACCTTCAGCTGGCTGACGGTGACGTTGTAGGTGGCCAGGGTGCCCAGCAGCTCCCACAGCAGGTCTGCGGCGCGCGGGATGGCGGACGTTACGCGGCCCCCCTCGCAGACGACACGCGACATGCAACGGCGCGGGACCAACGTTCGCCCACAGCCCATCCAGTTTGAACCACTACGACTTCCGACAAAGCCGACACTGAATCAAGGAGCCCCGCTTCGGCTTAAAACCGGGGGTGGCAAGGTTCGAGTCTAGCCTGATTCCAACTAAAGCAGATGTTGTGCTCACATCCGGAGTCAGCTCCAAAAGGGCCGACTTCAGGGGCAAACATATTGACACATGTTCTAGGCCACGAGTCTGGACTGTGCTAAACATCCTAACGTATATTCAAAGCTATGAGTCTCGACTGTACTAAATTCAATCCATTTTTTAGACGATCCCGAGCCCAACCCACAACCGAACGAGGGTTAAAACACCCCTCATGGTGCCAGGATAACCACGAACACTCCCATTTCCGTGCCACGTCATGGCGTGCTCACGGCCCATCCGGGAGGCAGTACTCCGTGACCTGGCCCGCGGCCTGACGATCCCCGCGCCGTCCGCGGCCGGCCGGAAGGGTCGTCGTCCGGCACACTACCCCCAGCGCGAGAACGCACAAACGCCCCCAAGACGCCACTGCGTGCCCGCCATCAGCGGCGGCAGCGGGCCGCCGACCGTCGGCGCAAACGGGCGCCGAGCACGGCCTGCTCTATCACGCGCGGCTAGTGCCATTACACGGACAACACGAAGGCAGTGGCGAGCTTGCAGCGCTTCCAAGGCGGCCTCCGGACGGCGCGCTCCGGGGTCCGGCGGCGCGCCTCCGGGGTGAGGCTGCAACGCTCAGGGTCATAGCGGCATGCTCCGGGGTCAGGCGGCATGCTCCGGGGTCAAGCGGCGCGCTCCGGGGTCAGGCGGGCGCGCTCCCGGGTCAGGCGGCGCGCTCCGGGATCAGGCGGCGCGCTCCGGGGTCAGGCGGGGAGCTCCGGGACACGCGGCGGCCCCGACTACTGGGCGTTGCGGTGGTGCACCGCCAGTGCATAGCTCGACAGTGGCGCACTGCCCGTCTTCCGCTGGCTGCACACGACTGATAACCATGAGATTGTGAGCAGGCGGTCGGATAGCCAGCTACCACACCGCATGGCGAGCATATGGTTAAATCACATCAGATGGAGAAGCCTAATGATGGGACACGACTCAAACGCAGCGTAGAAAGGGCGGTCTGCTGTTGGACTGTCAAAATCCACCGGATTTTATCCCCAGCTTCCTTGCCAGACGGTAGCTTACACAACTTCTGGTTAACTGCCGCATGGTACTACCGTACGACCGCTCCGTGAGTTCAGACAGTAAAATGTCCCATATTTGGTATGCCTTTTAACCATCCCAAACTTCAGATTTATTTTATAGATAAAAGTTTCTTTAGCTAATCATTTTATTTAGATAATGAAGAAATATAGATAAAATTAAGATTTCTACGCTTTCGTGACTGAGAAATTTTGCTCTCCCATCCAGGAGCCCCACCCCGCCACACAGATTCCATCGTCTAGCACTTTTAGAATGTCACTGGCATACCTACGCGACTTAACGCAACGAGAGTGTTCCATCCCAAATTTCAAAATCACTACCTGAACGCCCAGAAATCCCCCCCCCCCCCCCCCGTCCCTCCCACACACCAAAACCCAAAACGCCAACCTGTGAAACAACACCGCCCTGCCGATGACACAACGCGCCGCGACTCTCCTGTGACAATGTCCTGTCCTTGATCACGTATTCAAACATGCAAACAAGATAAGACGAGTGCTGAGAGTGCAGCGAGCGGGAGCGCGCCCCGGGGGCGGGCGGCAGTCGCGTACCCGCCACGACGGTGTCGGCCTTGGGCAGCCGCCGCAGCACGTGCTCGATGAGGCCGACCTCCACGCAGGCCTGCATGTTCCGCATGGACTTTCGCAGGATGCAGGTGAACACGCTCCAGATCTCCGCCTGCACGCACGAGACGGCCGGCGCCATGTTGGAATCCCAGCTCAAGGCGCCGTGATGGAAGTGACGCAGTTCGGCGAGGCGATCCCGATGGCGCGGGGGACAGCGCACGACCGGAGGGTGACGGAATGGCCACAAGATGGACACAACACACGTATCTGCAACCGTCCTCCGGGAGCAAAGATGCCATCGGAAGAAAATAAACCCCGGTCAGTCGGCGGACAACCACTGAACGACAACGTAAAACAGTCGCCTGCGTTCACGGCATCCAGCTAATTTGCAGCGACAAGAGCGAATGACCCGCTAAAGCAGGCCGCCAGACAAGACTTGTCGGTTATAGCGCCACACTAACTGATTACTCTAACAACTCTGACGCACAATTTACGTACTAGTCACTAAATTGATCACGGCCTCTTGCTAGTCAGTCAAAAAACAATAACTGAGATACAAACCTGCTTGCAAGTGTCCCAAAAACCAAAAAACAGGGGCCCACATCCACGCCGTTTTGGCGCAGAACTGAGAAAAGTACCCAATGCCACCGGCTGCACGTGCTGAACTCTTCGTCACATTTTCAGATATGTACCTGACCGTCAATCGGGCATCGCACGCCGAGAGCCAGGCGCCAGCCAGCCTTCAACGACCAGGCCTACAGGATCCAGAGACCCACGGGAGCCGTGGCCCGGTCCGGCCCGGTCCGCCCGGTTCGCTGCCCGGGGCCCTCGCCCCCCGCCCCGAGCCTTCCCGCCGACACTCACCTGCAGCTTCATCACCGAACAGTGGTCCAGCACCTCCAGCATGTGCAGGATGTTGCCGGCGTCCTGCACCACGAAGTTGAGCTCCATGTCGAACTCACCACCCACCAGCTGCAAGGGCAAGGCGCGCGTCAGTGGCAGGGCGGTGTGCGCGCACCGCGGGGGAGGCTGCAGGTCACGTGGGACAGCGGTGCCTGTGCAGACATCGGACATCACGCAGGCATGCGGAGGCGCACAGCCATGGTCACAGCGGACACAAGAACACAACGCAGCCATCAGGAGGTACACAGGTGGACGACGGCTGAATACGGGCACATCGCAGTCGTCAGCGAGGGTAAACAGGTGGACGACGGCTGGAATATGGACACATCGCAGCCGTCTGGAGGTACACAGGAAGAACGACGGCTGAATACGGACACATCGCAGTCGTCAGTGAGCTACACAGGTAGACGACGGCTGAGCATGGACACATCGCAGTCGTCAGTGAGCTACACAGGTAGAACACAGAAGCGCACAGCCAAGTTACGGTTTCACATCAGTCATGGACATGCACCAGGTCTTGGGAGGCGCACACAGACAGATTCCTGCCTGCAGTCCCATTAACACGCGCTCGGAGGGGGGGGGGGTAATTGACCCCCCCCCCCCCAAAAGGTTCTCTGGCATATTTTCCGAACGGTGCGGTGTAGCCGCGCCAATTTTTGCACACCTGTAGACAACTGAGTTGCGCATAGTTTGGTACAAAAATTTAGATGCGCCTTGTAACGTCGCTGACCTACGAAAGGTCAAACCCACGCCATGGATTCAGCGAAGGCGATGTCCAAGGAATCGCTAAATCCGATGCGACAACGAAGTGTTAGATGAAGCCATACATCTCCGAGATACTTTTTGGGCAACACTACAGTTGAATGATCACTTCCATTGACCTAGGGTCAGGTATGAAGGTCAGACTAAATTCAAACCAGGATCGTTTCAGTACTCTAGTTCTTGCCGCATGGTTTAGGTTTCTGATGCTCATTCTGAATTTACTAATAACAGGAACCGCATTTCACATCTTCCGTGGACTTTTTAAGGATCGGAATAGGCCACTGACCCTAAAATGGCCTGCGTCAACATTTTGTTTTTAGGAACATACTGCCTAGGGTAATCTATGACGCTTATTCAAATGCAAAACTCAAAGCAGTTTTGCATGATTTTAGTTACCATGACCTTCTGGGCATGACCTTGTTTGGCCTTATCTGACCTGAAAATCATGACCTAAGAACCTTAAAGTTTGGCACAAGTGAGTTTACATACAGGCTAACACACGCCGCGAATTTGGCGTTCTAGCTCCCTTAGTTTCTGAGATCTCAGGCACTTCAAATCGGCCCCAACCCGAGCAAAGAGTATTCAAAACCGGCCACCCGGGCGTGAGTTAACAGATAAGCATATAACCAACGAAACGTGGACACATACAAGTGGTCTTGATGACACAGGGGCTCACAACCAATCACCATCATACAAAGACACAACGATCAGAGAAAAAGAACGACAAACAACATGAATTACGGCAGGTATAACCATGTGATTGCAGTTTACTAATTGACAATGTCCTCACTTTATAATTGGCAGAGCTGATAGTTTGCAGTACACTACGACACGTATAGCAAGGCGCTTAAAGCAAGGGCGCATGCGCAATCGTTGGGCTCCTTAGCAACGCACGGGCAGACACAAGTTATAGCGGGGACACACAAACACAAACCCATTATAGTGAAACCGCGAACAAGCCATGATAACGACACTGGACATCCAGCCCGTCGCAATCCCGGTACATGTCAAGACACTTAAAGCGCACTAAAGACAAACCGAAAGGCACTAGTTACAGCGTGGACACGCGGTAGATAAGAGAACCGTTTGAGTTTTGGTTCGGTGTCCTAGTCAAACAGAGGAAATCGCGAAGTCGCAGTGTAAAAGTCGAATATTCAGAAGTAAAAAGATACTAGCCATCATATTTCATTTGTTTCAGGTCTTTTCGAAATTCTGAAACGGGTCCACAATTGGCTATCTCAAAGCATCTGAAATCACAGAGTACATCTGAACTCAGTAATGTGTGGTATATCGAGGCAATAAGCAGTGCGAAATCTTGGTTAAGATGTCGGGATATTTCGCTCGATGAAAAAAAGATATCCAGCGACACGTCATCCTGCAACACGGCACGGAAAACACCAGCTACAGCGTAGACACGACCTGCACCCGATAAACGCTCCAGCACACTGTTTAAGAGTGCAGAAAAACGACCTCAAACCAGCCACTGAGCCGACACACGGAAGGCACCAGTCACGCTCTGGACACACAAACACGTACCGATCACAGCCTGAGGATATGGCCACCACCGGCCGCAGTGCACATACAAAGACAGACATCGATATTGATCACAGCCCGGTCGCACAGACGACAGCAGGCCGTCACAAACCCTTACATAACCGCACGAGCTGTTACGGCACCCAAAGCCAACAGTATCGCCTAAATTACCGGCTGTCAACAGCACCTTTGAGGCATTGTCCCTCTGGATATTAGCCACTTACGGGCTGTGTCATAGTGCCACGGGCTCCAACATCAATATGGTTCAAGCAATTTGAGAAGCAGATTGATTTCGTCAGTTTGCATATGCTAGAGCAATTGCCCTAAATACAAAACTATCGCGGCACTCGCCACGCTGACCACTCAAAAAGAAGCAGCGGCATTTCCTGTTTCGAAATGACGTCAAATAGACATTTGCTAGGGTCTGCCTGGGACCAGAACCCTCCGTAGTCATATCTCGTCACGGGGACAACGAACCTGATACAAAGTGGTGAAATCCTGAAAGTCCCCAGACCTATCATCCAAAGAGCAGCGTGATGGCAGAGTGGTCGGTGCCTTCGCCTCCCGCAGGAGCCCCGGATTCAAAACCCGGCTGCGCCTTGACTCATGAGCACTATTATGATATCTACAGTCGCAGACGCTTTATAACACGGCGCATAACGACATGTGTTGCGTTCGCCTTCGCAAACAGAAATAACAAAAGGTAAGCGGGTACTTCTAATCCGTACTTGCCCGCCATGGCACAGCCTGCATCGATGACGTCTTCCCCTCATCCTCTGCGAAATATCCGCCTTAGCTGGGAATCGAACCCACGTCGTGATGCGACTCTCAATGCCTGCGTCTCCCATTCGCTACGAGGTGCGACTGGACTGCTATCCACCGCGCCACCCGAGCAGCGGCGTAGCAATCAGCGCAGCTTTGCAGGTCTTCAAACTCGGAATGCCGGCCAACGACTTTGAATGTCATGTGACGGATCCATCCTCGCGTTACGCATGTTGCGCAAACGCATGGTCATCAGATATAGTGATGATGATGATGATTGCAGCTTTGCTGCGCGCCGACGGCGAAGGCTATGTTGCGCCCGTCATCAGTATGTCCCACGTTTGGATGAAGCCATAAGAATAAGTGATAATGATCATCTCTTTCAAACATGTTCTCAAAGACCATGTCTTGCCCAATTTAAGCAAGCCTTTTTAATATGCTATGCCAAAAACATAACGCTCCAAGGCATTTGGCATATGATCTTCTAGAAGACGACTGTCGCATGCTTTTAACATTTGGCTCGCCAGTTCCATTTGACAAGGATTCTCTTTTCTATTTCTGTTCTGACCTGGCTCATTGGACCAAGCAACTATTCATGAAGGCTGATCCAGTAACGTTCTTCACGTCATTCCACTTGTCTCCCATCAAGGATGGCCACCCAACTATGGCGTCACAATAAAAACCGGGCAATCCATCCAAGAGACAACCAGCCGCACGTCCCAGCATCCCAAATAGTTGCAAACAACTGTTGGATATCGTCCGTCCGCCAGGTTGACGATGTTGCCTCCGCTGACCTTTTTCATTTCAGCTCGCCAGAGGGAAATTCCAATCCAGAGATCACCAGATACCACGCGGATAGCATTGCGGGTGCCCTCGTATCTGCCTGAATGAGGTGCGTATTGGGCCTAGATTTGCTCTCATAAACCGCCAAACGACGAGAAACTGGCACTACTCATGTCTATTTCAACGTGCGAGCAAGATGTTAAACCCAGTGGGGTAAACATTCTACCTTAAGGTGGCTCACGAGACATGAATCAAGCGTCTCACGACGGGGTGTGTTCTTACTGCAGGGATGTCAAAAGCCCAATTAACCTACGTGCTTAGATAGCAAAAGCTAACGAGGTAGAACGTGCCTGCCCATTTTGCACCTGCATAAATTGGGCTCTGATAGCAGAAAGTGTGAAAAATGACGCAAAAAAATGGTATCATGGGTTGCGCGACTAAACAGGTGCAGCACCCGTAAGCACGCCTTCCATTACTCAATCTCCCATTACTTATTGCACAGACAACCAGCATCGGGACCTATCGGTTTCCCTTCCCACCCTCTCCGGCTGCCCGTAGATTCCCGCTAATCACGTAACGTGTCGCAAAAGTGGAAAGTTTTGGGCTTAAGCTTTTGAAGAGTACCAGGGGAATAATTGATTTCTGTCTCACTGGTGTACCTACCAAATTAACCACTCTTCTAAATTTTGGTAAGGCAACCTGGTAACATTGACAAATAGTACAACTAGACATCACATGTCAATGTGAGGCCGCCAATAACCGACCCAGCCTACGATAACCGATCCGAGCGACGATCAATCGGATCCATCCGACGCTACCCCCCGCTAACCCCAGCTGGTGACCGCCAGCCTGCCCCAGCGCTGCCTCTGGCCATCAGCTAACACCATCTGGTGACGGCCGGCCTGCCCGACGCTACCTCAGCCTGGCCCATCGGCTAACACCATCGGTGACGGCCGGCCTGCCCCGAGCGCTGCCTCAGCCTGGCCCATCGGCTGACACCAGCGGTGACGGCGGCCTGCCCCAGCGCTGCCTCAGCCTGGCCCATCGGCTGACACCGCTGGTGACGGCCGGCCTGCCCCAGCGCGCCTCAGCCTGGTCCATCGGCTGACACCAGCGGTGACGGCCGGCCTGCCCAGCGCTGCCTCAGCCTGGTCCATCGGCTGACACCAGCGGTGACGGCCGGCCTGCCACAGCGCTGCCTCAGCCTGGTCCATCGGCTGACACCAGCCGGTGACGGCCGGCCTGCCCCAGCGCTGCCTCAGCCTGGTCCATCGGCTGACACCAGCCGGTGACGGCCGGCCTGCCACAGCGCTGCCTCAGCCTGGTCCATCGGCTGACACCAGCTGGTGACTCCGGCCTGCCACAGCGCTGCTCAGCCTGGCCCATCGGCTGACACCAGCCGGCCGAGCCACTTCGCCAGCAGACCTCGACCCGTCGGTCACGAGCTCAGGCTCGGCCCCTGACTCACCAGGTGCAGGATGGTGTTGACAATCTCCTTGTCCTCCATCTGGCCGACCTCCACCAGGCCGATGAGCACGGCGAAGCGCAGGTCGTCCGTCATGGTGGAGCGCATGATGTCCTCGGAGGTGCGGATGCCGCCGGCGTCCGCCTCCTCCTGCTCTGCGGCGGCCATGACCGGGCGCGGCCGGCGCGCGCGCTGCTCGCGTCACTCTCACTGGCGGCCGGCGCCGGGCATGGCGTGTGCGCCGGCCGGCGGGCGCGCTGCACTGAAGACGGCGGCTCCGGCCGCGCTGCGGGCACCGGTCGACGCGGGGGGCACCGGCGCCCAGCAGGCTGGGTCACACACACGGCAGGCGGCTGGCGTCGGGCTGAGGCAGCAGACGGGCCTCACCCTGATGATGTCTGAAAGGAACCGAACCTGTCAGAGGCCTCGATGTGGTCCAGACAAAGGGCAAGGCCACACATTTCAGCAGCTGAGTGCATTGGAAAGCTGCAATGTGATGACAACAACTGTCACAAGGGCAGTCAAAAGAGCAGATTGGATGCATTTG
>NW_023596921.1:19884567-19979282 GCF_011947565.3 Pollicipes pollicipes
AGTGTAGGGACATGTGTGAACCCACAAAAAGCAGGCTCAAGGGGGGGGGGGGCGATAAATGAATAGCAGCTATTCCAAATCGAGGCCAGAGTCCTAGGATGTGCGTACTTGTACATGTCACACGGTCATAGACGTGAATCACAGTGTCGCAGTCTTCGTATCCACTGGACAGTGTAGCCACTGGGCGTCTGTGTATCCCCAAGAGATGTATCGCCATCTGTGTATACCCAGGAGATGTATCCCCCGTATGTGCTTCCCCAAGCGGCGTATCTCCCGCCTGTGGATCCCCACAAGGTGTATCTCCCGTCTGTGTATCTCCAGGCGTGTATCTCTCGTCTGCATATCCCCGGGGGGCGTATCTCATGTCTGTGTATACCCAGGGTTGAATTCCCGTCTGTGTATCCTCCGTCTGTGTATTTCCAGGGGGTGTATCTCCGTCTGGTATCTCCAGGGTGTGTATCTCCCGTCCGTGTATACCCAGGGTTGAATTCCCGTCTATGTATCCTCCGTAGTCCGGGGGTGTATCCCCGTCCGTATCTCCAGGGGATGTATCTCCCGTCTGTGTATCTCCAGGGGATGTATCTCCCGTCTGTGTATCTCCAGGAGTGTAACTCCCGCCTGAGTATCCGGGATGTACTTTCGTCGGTGTATCTCCAGGAGTGTACTCCCATCTGTATCCAGGGGATGTACTCTCGTCTGTGTTACCCCCAGGGAGTGTAACTCCCCGTCTGCGTATCCAGGGGTTGTTTTCCCCCATCTGTTGTACCCCCAGGAGTGTAACTCCCGTCTGCGTATCACAGGGGTTATTTCCCCCATCTGGTATCCCAGGGGTTGCATCCCCGTCTTGCGTATGCGTCTGCTTTTGTGTATCTATAAGTCGGTATTCTGGGGACATCTGTCTATTCAACAAGCGTAAATAAGGGGCATGGATGAGAGGATACCGAAGACGCCGTATAGTATAACGGGATTTCTGGAGGCATTCAGAATGCTCCTAAATAATTCAGAACTCCTGAAGCACAGCAACGCTCGTGTAAAGAATATGGCTTTATTGATGCTCAAGTATTCATCACCTAAGCATTGCACGTTTTTGGTCAGTGCCAATACTTTCTCACCTTTAGTTGCGTGACTTCCGAAGCAGTGGTAGTGACATAACATGCGTCGATTTATCAGTAATTTATACAATTGCGTAGTTCTACACTTGATATGAAAGTCGATGTACGTGGGCCTCAATTTCAATCTTACCACATTTCCATAATATTTCATGACACACCTAATTGTAAGTGGGAGCTTGCCACCCCGTCCGTGGCGCCTGACTTGACTAGCGTACTAGTGTTTGGTTCATTCTTCTCATTCGGACCTGGCAGTTGCCGTCTCAAAGCTGCAGGATCAAGAAGCGAACGGCTTTGGAGGTGTATAACGCAGAATTCGTTTGATCCTGGACTACTGCTCAATATCTGGACCGAAGCGGCTTGCTGCGTGTCCCATTGAAATAACCCAGTAAAGCTTCTTCCACGCTTCTCTCCTAAACGGATCAAGCTAGCCCGTCCCATTGATCATGAAACCACTTCGCTCATACTAGACATAGTCTTTGGAGAATAGATGTCCTCGTACCAATGGTTTGTTTTTAGATTAAGTATTATTTTAAAGCGATCATTTGCTAACTAGTTTATCGACTTGTCTGATATTTAGGAAAGTTGTGTGGAACAACTTGAACTTGAAATGTGGAACATTTCTCTCAGCAATGCTGAGGAGAACATGAAGAGAAGTGCCGTCCCTCCCCCCAAATCGCGGCCGAGCAGCCTGAAATTATCATTTATTTCGAGCTTGCATAGGACAGTACTTTTAACTTATTCCTTCTTGAATAATTAGGAGAAAACAGACGCATTTGAATGTATACATTCGATGCTTGAAATCTTATATGTCCCACTGTCTTAACACGCACCCCGGGTGGCCGGTTGGATACCCCTTCGCTCGGGTGGTGGGTCAGTTTGACCCCCCCCCCCCTGAGATCTCAGGAACTAAGAGAGCTAGAGACTCTAAATTTATAGGTGTGTTGGCCTGTTCCTCAACTCACTCAGGTCAAAGTTCAGGGTTCCTAGATCACGACCTTTGGATCAAATAAAGTCAAACAAGGTCAATCTCCAGGTTTGTCCCCCAAAGTGCCCCAGAACCTAAATACCTGTTCTAAGCAAAATATCCCATGATCATTTAAGGTCGGTGCAATTGTTTGACCTTTCGAAGGTCATGGGATGACAAAAAATACAAGGCATCTTTGAGTATTGCATCTGAATAAGTGACAAACATTATGTTGGGCAGTATGTTTCTAAACATAAAATGCTGACTTGGGTCATTTTAGGTCAGTGACCTATTCTGACCTTTGAGAAGTGCATGGAAGATGCATTATGCGATTCCTGTTATCAGTAAATTCAAATAAGCACCAGAAGCACCCCATGCAGCAGGCCCTAGAATAATAAACAGATTGACTTTTACTTGGTTTGACTTTCAAAACTGACCTTGGATCAATGCAATCTGTTCATTCAATTATTGCGTTGCCTAAGGAAGCATCTCAGAAGGTGTATGGTCTCGTCTAACACTCCTTCGCTGCATCAGATTGAATGATTCCCTACAAATTAACTTCGCAGAATCCATGGCCTAATTTTGACCTGCCGTAGGTCAGCGACCTTACAAGCTTTATCTAAATTGTTACTACCAAACGATTTGCTATTCAATTGTCCTGCAGCTATGCAACATTTGGCACGGCTGCGCCACGCCCTTCTAAAACCATTTCGAAAAAACATGCAGGGCGGGGTCAATCTAACCTACATAAAAGCATATATACATATATATATATATATATATATATATATATATATATATATATATATATATATAAGGTTATATTGACTCCCCGAAATATAAAACTTAACACGCCTTGCGCGTGTCATGTTAAATATTTCGGAAGGAGGAGGGAATGCTGGCCCCTTGCCCCACAAAATCGAGTGGCATTCATCCGACAATCCTGGCGTTTGTTATTGGATGCAAGTAGGAGCGCGGCCAAGGGAGGGCCAGGAGCCAGGTGTCCCACCCCCTCACACACAACTTAGGTCCGGATTTTTCCGTTTTTCACATAGCTAATGTTACCGGACAGATAACAAAAATCGGTGCGATGCGTAATCACACATACAAAACTGAGCTGCGCCCCATTCTCCTATGAAGCTCCGAACTTCGCCCCTGGGTGTTTCTGTCGAAGCCTCCGACCACGTGTATGTAACCAGATTGCAAGACAGTGGTAGCGTTGTGCGCGACGTGGCAGATCTGCCTGGTCAGTCGGCGCTTCCACACCTCTGAGGGGCGCTGTGCGGAGTGAACCCCTCCCCCCCCCCCCTCCCACCGCTGAGTTCGGGGAGGGACCTGACTGGGAGCGGCACCTCCGTAATTACTGGGGAGCTCCAAAGGCGACCTAGGGTAAAATGACGTCAGGCACACAGAGACTTCACACCATTCCATCAGGGCACAAACCTCCCGGCAGGCGACGCAAAGACAGCCCAGTCCAGACCCTTCTTGTGCGCTGCTGTACAGAGGCATTTTCAGACATGAGACACATGCAGCCATTCACACAGCCGTTGTAAGCCTACCTCTGGGCTAATGTCTCTGGCTATCGGGGACGTGATGGCATGTAGGGCCGCGAGGCCGGGAACGGCCGGCCGTCGTTTGTGGCCAGTGTGGGGCCGCGAGGCTGGGAACGGTCGGCCGTCGTTGTAGCCAGTGTGGGGCCGCGAGGCCGGGAACGGCCGGCCGTCGTTTGTGGCCAGTGTGGGGCCGCGAGGCTGGGAACGGTCGGCCGTCGTTTGTGGCCAGTGTAGGGCCGCAAGGCTGGGAACGGTCGGCCGTCTGTCGGCCAGTGTAGCGCTGCGAGGCTGGGAACGACCGGCCGTCGTTTGTGGCCAGTGTAGGGCGCGAGGCCGGGAACGGTCGGCCGTCTGTCGTGGCCAGTGTAGGGCTGCGAGGCTGGGAACGGCCGGCCGTCGTTTGTGGCCAGTGTAGGGCCGCGAGGCTGGGAACGGCCGGCCGTCGTTTGTGGCCAGTGTAGGGCCGCGAGGCTGGGAACGGCCGGCCGTCGTTTGTGGCCAGTGTGGGGCCGCGAGGCTGGGAACGGTCGGCCGTCATTTGTGGCCAGTTGTAGAGCCGCGAGGCTGGGAACGGCCGGCCGTCGTTTGTGGCCAGTGTAGGGCCGCGAGGCTGGGAACGGCCGGCCGTCGTTTGTGGCCAGTGTAGGGCCGCGAGGCCGGAACGGTCGGCCGTCTGTCGTGGCCAGTGTAGGGCTGCGAGGCTGGGAACGGTTCGGCCGTCGTTTGTGGCCAGTGTAGGGCCGCGAGGCTGGGAACGGCCGGCCGTCGTTCGTGGCCAGCGTAGGGCCGCGAGGCCGGGAACGGTCGGCCGTCTGTCGTGGCCAGTGTAAGGGCTGCGAGGCTGGGAACGGCCGGCCGTCGTTTGCGGCCAGTGTAAGGCCGCGGTGCCCGGTCAGCTTTTGTCAACACTGACTCGGCAGTACTCGAGCGGCGACAAACATGGCGCGGCACTTCGCCCACGACAATGGGGCCGTGCGTGTCTGGCTGTCAGGGTCAGCATCTGTATTGCAGCTTTGTCCCATAGCGTATCAAAGTCTGTCAGCTGGGTAGTTTGCTACGCATACATCAATCAGCAATAATCTAGTCGCACGACGACTGTCCAACTCGTGGAATCTATTCTGGCCATGCAATTATTGCCAGTTGATATTTATATTATATATATATATATATATATATATATATATATATATACATTCCGGGGAAATACACTTCTGCTGTATTTCTCGAGTGAGCTCGGCATGCTCGCAAAAGCCCTTGCAACATAGCCGGTTGTAAGTTTCTATTCATTTGCAGTTGTCATCTGTTTATCGTGCTTACCAGCAATGTTAGCTTTTCATTCGTCATATTTCACCCGCCCGTGTAATAAGGAGCGATTGTTAGAGAAAAGCGCTGAGGGTTGGTCTTTAGTCGTTGCTGAATGTCACCACAGCTCTGGACCGTTGTTTAGTTCACAGAATCCATACACCAGCAGCAAGTGCCAACAAAATTAACTTTAAGCATACGCTGCGCATAAGTGTCAACTGCTGGCGCATTAGTATTCTCTTTGATGGACATACCGGGACACAAAGGGAAACCAAACGGAAGAAGCTCCACTGAATGCAGCATATGTCAGTAAGAGTCGGTGGTGCGACTGGTATAAGAAAGGGCCAAAATATGCAATGCATTCATTCTTGGCCATCGAACGTAGGCATCGCATGTGCGTGCCATTGATTCTTAAGATCTCTAGTCGGCAATCAATGAAACCATCATTGCTTCATTAACATCTTGCGTCATTAGCATTGCATCACACGGGCATGCATAATTATTCATGCAGTATGCCTCAACGTGAGGCGGCACCACGCGTTTCGGAGCAGTTCACCAGCCCACGGACACCTATCCGACAGGCCAGAGCATCACGGCCAGGACGGCACTCCACTTGGCGAAGCGGAGGGTCGGGATCGGTTGCGGCGTAAACGGGGGGGGGGGGGGGGAGGGGACTATCTCCTGCCCCCCCTTCGTTTCGTAGAGTGGGGTCAGATACTCTGATACGCCTCAAGACTAGATTTCACTTGGGGCCGGCCCTTAAGCTTCCGTCATGAAAGGCTAGAGTCGACTAGGTCAGTCTCCCTACAGAGTACATCAGTATCGTGCTCGGGGAGTCGCAATATCGACTCTATTCTGTCCCTGCTAATCCGAATCCTTGCCTTTAATACGCACTCTCAGGGGACATATAGATATTTCAACGGACGGTGGGGGTCTTAGGACAGCTGCGCACTCGTCAGGCAGTGAAAACGCTGTATATCCACCGGCCAGTGCAGCCCGGGCGCCATCAAAAACGAAGCGTATCCGCAGGACGGTGCTGCCAGGGGACGGCCGTACGCCATCGGGCTGCGCGGTCGCGCGCCCCCGATCCGGTCCACTGACCACACGTCACGGCCCCTGACACAGATGTATATTTACCAGCGGACAGATGTCTGGAGCGCCCAAAACGATCGCACGATCCGATCACGGGATCACATTAACGTGGAACGGCGAGAGATCCTGGATCCATCCATGGGACCCAGGCACCTGCCTGCTCACCAGGCTGGACATCAAGGGACCGCCGTGGCTCCAATCGGGAGGCAAATACAACATGCGTACTCATCACTCACCGGAAGGAACAACCGGAGAGGGCAAGTACACCCACCAGACGGTCCGGCCAAGGGACATAAGTGTTCTCATCTTCAGATGGCATGTGTTCTCACCAGGCGACACGGTCGGGATAAGGAGACGTATGTGCACCCACCGGCGGCGCAACCACGGCACCACACGGTACGGTTAAAGGACGGGCGTGTATCCAGGAAACGCACAACCAGGCGTCATATGTGTACTCACCGGACGACAAGGTCAGGGCAGTCTCTGTACCCCCACATGACGCAGTCAGCTCACGATGCGTACTCACCAGATGGCGTGGTCAAGGAACACACGTGTGTTTACTGGGCGGTGCAATCAGCGAACACACCTGCGCTCACTGACCGGTGCAATCAGGGGAACACATTGCGCTCACTGCGCGTTGCAATCAGGGAACATACGTGTGGCTCACTGGCCGGTGCAATCAGGGAACACACGTGTGCTGACTAGACGGTGCAATCAGGGAACACATGTGTGCTCACCAGATGGCACGATCAAGGAACACACGTGTGATCACTGGGCGGTGCAATCTGGAACACACGTGTGCTCACCAGATGGCACGATCAGGGAACACACGTGTACTCGCTGGGCAGTGCAATCAGGGAACACACATGTGTTCACCAGGTGGTACAATCAGGGATCACACGTATGCTGACTAAGCGGTGCAATCAGGACACGCATGTGTGCTCACGGGACGGCAGAGGCAGGAGACACATGTGTACTCACCAGCGGCCACATTCAGGAGCCATGTGTACCCAGCAGACGGTAGGAGCAGGAGACACATGTGTGCTCACCAGCGCTACATTCAGGAGCCATGTGTACCCAGCAGACGGTACGAGCAGGAGACACATGTGTACTCACCAGCGGCTACATTCAGGAGCCATGTGTACCCAGCAGACGGTACGAGCAGGAGACACATGTGTACTCACCAGCGGCTACATTCAGGAGCCATGTGTACCCAGCAGACGGTACGAGCAGGAGACACATGTGTACTCACCAGCGGCTACATTCAGGAGCCATGTGTACCCAGCAGACGGTAGGAGCAGGAGACACATGTGTGCCCACTAACTGGGGTTGCCAGGCAACATGTGACGTTGCAGTCGGGGATGTAGTTCGAGGGCGACAACAGGCCTCTCGCCCTAGCCATCGGTGGCCAGGCGCTCACCGCGGTCAGCGCGGTCAGGTCACGGACAGGTCGCGGTCGCGGTCGGACACGGCCGGCTGGGGACCTGGCCACGAGTCGCGGGCTGCTAGCATCGAGCTAACGACACGGATAGCCTCTGGGGTGACGCGGTGCTACGTGCGGTCTTCTCCGGCCCGGTCCGGCAGCTGCGGCAGAGCGGGCGGCGAGCGCTCATGTTCAGCAGCTGCGGCGGAGCAGGCGGCGAGCGCTCCGGTCCGGCAGCTGCGGCAGAGCGGGCGGCGAGCGCTCCGGTCCAGCAGCTGCGGCGGAGCGGGCGGCGAGCGCTCCGGTCCAGCAGCTGCGGCGGAGCAGGCGCGAGCACTCTGGTTCGGGTCGCGGCGGCGGAGCGGGCGGCGAGCGCTCCGCTCCGGCAGCTGCGGCGGAGCGGGCGGCGAGCGCTCCGGTTCGGGTCGCGGCGGCGACGGGTCGGGTCCGCCCGTCAGCGGGCCGGGCCGCCGGCGGTAAACACCGGCCCGGCCGCCGGGCGACGGCCGCCGTGTGGACTCCGTCCCCGGGAGATACCGGCCCCCGCGGCAGCCGATGCCGCCGGGCATCGTGACACGTGCAACGCAACAACGCAGCCTCAGGGGCTGCGCAGCTGAAATCAGCCTGAAGCGCGCTGATCAATCCGCTATCTTTGGTGCGGATGTGATAAATTGGATGATGAGTGGAAGAGACCACCGTTTTTGTTGTTTATTGGTGTTTTCGGGCGCGTCGACTGCCATGGCCATTTTGCGCACAGAGAGACCACCGCTGTGCTGCCTTTGTAGAGCATGCTACTTATGTAATGGCAGCGGTTAAGATGTTCATTGGGGTTGCAGTGGGAATTGCATTTAATTCCGCTGATGTAAAACCTGTCCCAGCTCCGACTCCGCACGTGGAGTTAACTCCCACCCGGGCTCCGAATGACGCAACTATTTTGAGTTGACTCAGATTCCGACTCAAGGATATGTCTCCATCCGGAATTTGTTCCGATGGAGTACGTTGCGGCGGAGCACATTCCTTCGATACACCGAGATAGGAGGAACATAGAAGGCAGCATTTGACATAGGGGTATTTCGTATTACGAGCAGAATGCTTTCTTTGTCCTATTTACCATACGTCTGAGAGCTATTCTGATAACAATATCGGTTTCCTTGCATGCAGGTTAGCGGAGCCATCACTGATTCAAGCCGCCAAGGCTCGTATATCTTCGGCCTAGACCCACTACAGTGTTCAAGGATTCGATTCGACCATGCCATCGGAACTTCTGCCATCTACAAGGTCGACTGCAGGGGACAAGCACGGCCCGGATACAGACAAATACCTAGTGATTTAGTCTACATAGTTTGATCACAGCTCACCTTCAGTAAGCAGTAGAATCCAGCGGTATGGTGTCCTGTTTACGAAAGAAGTTGGCGCATCACGCAGTCGCCTTCCTAGTAGCTGACCCGAATGAGGGTGACCTATGAAGCCAACAGGACATTTTTAGTGCTTCTAAGCAAAACAATTCGCCGGCGGACGGGTGGATGTGATGTTGGAGCATGCGTCATGGACCTCATCTGAGCCTCATCGGTCGAGATCAGCTGAGATTGTACGGACCTCTCGCCGTGTCTCGGGGTCAGCAGCTGGTCTCAGCGTGGTGCGCCAGGCAAATGATACAGACTAGCCAATGATACCAGTGTCCAATCAATACCGTAAGTGCTCACAGTGCTCACGCAACCCCCCCGTAACACCGGATGCTGAGCGCCGTGGCATAGATACGAAGAAACGCTGTTGCTTGACAGCAAAACAGATTTTTTGGGCATGAAGTTAAGAAGTGTTTGAGTGGGTACATGACGTCCGCCACAGTTAGTGCGTTTTGGAACACGGGATGGAATGCATCCCTCCCAGTTCCGTATGCATAGGAAATTACGCCTGTGGATGTGCGCGGCAAGCAACGCCTTGAATCATTGATGAGCCACCAGGACAAATGTGGTTCATAGCGAAACTAATGTTTAAGTGGGTTGGAAATCTAGTAAAAGAGTAACATTTTAAGAAGTCAACAGCAAAGCGTGTTGATTCAGGCCGGCTACAAAGGTCACGCCTCAATGAACTAACGAGGTCGGGTAGTGCCTTGGGCACGATCAAGCGTGAGGGTGAGTCAAGTATGATGCCAGGTTGGATCTAGGGATTGTGGTTTAACAGCGACCGTCGGGTGCGCTGAAACTCATAAAAGTGAGAAGGTAACCCGGCTTGAGCGTGTTTTAACCAGAAAAAGCAGCAGGCTTGCGCTGCTTTTTTCCTCAGAGTCGGGTGGTCGAATGTTGCTTTACCCAAGTTGGAAGGTCACTGGCCTCATATCTACTCTGCCCGATCTCTGTACCACTGAGTGGCGGCCTCTGGCGTGTGAACAGGAAGTGCATAACGGGGAACACACGCTCCCTTCACTGCGTCGCTGTTAAGAGTCGCGCACATTTCGACGCGACACCTGAATGTCAAAGAATAAGTTGAGTTTTCAGTGCTGCGGTCCCCACCGCTATCTTATTGACCAGAAGCGTCCATTCTTTCCCAAACACCAGGACAAGCTTGATCACGGTTATCCGTGTTCAAGTTCACGCTCTTTCTGCTGCTTTTCCAAGAGGTTACCCCGTCTTGAGTCCCATACACGCTCGGCACGTGCAAATCCCAACCACCCAGCGACTTCATCTCGTGTCAGGTCACACCGCGTCATTATTCGCGCCGATTATGGGACTGGGGACGTCTGGGTCAGATCCCGTCTGCAGCTTCGGATAAACACCGGACCGGGACACGCCTGACCGTCTGGCCTCGTCGCGCGCGCTCTGCCCGTGCCAAGCAGGGTACGTGCGCGGTCGCCGGCCTTGGTTACAAATGAGGTCAGTCGGCTCCCCTTTATTGACAAGATCTTTAGCTCAGTCGAGCCAAGCTGAGGTTCCCTCAGATGGCACGTTCGGGCCCGTGTTGAAAGGGAGCCTTGGAGATCCGCACACCCAAAGCATTCCACCAGCCACACCTCACTACATCTACATGGAGATCCGCGCACCCAAAGCGCTCCACCAGCCACACATCATTACATCTTCATGCGGGCGGGTATCAGCCATCCCACGAGCGTTCACAAATCACCACAAACAAATGGATCGACCAAGGATACATTTGTTTAAATGCTTTATTCCAGTTCATGTGGACACCTGATATAACAAAGATGGACATACAAATATGTGTACAGGAAAAATACGTCAAAGCACATAAGATCAATGCTTGGGTACCAGCGGGATGTTGCTGTATATGCGTCACACCCGCGGTCCTACGGCCAGGCTAACATTATTAAAAGCTACCTGAAAGCATCTCCATCACAGCATCAAAACACTGGAAACCGGGTTCCCCTCATACGGACAGCGGTTCAAAACTCCCATCCACCACACCTTTCTTACCGCAGCCTGGGACTGCGCAGAGTGGACACCGTCCTCCGGCGTCCTCGCCAATAAGCCGGACCACGACAGCGACGGCGACACATCGACCAGCACCGCAAGACGGCGGGAAGTCGACGCTGCCTCAGCCTCACCCGTCATACACATCACATGGTAACGTGAGTAGGCGCCTGTCGCTAGTGCACGAATACGCGCCCGAGCACGCGCCCGCGCAGGACACGCCGGTGGGCGTCATCACACTTCTGCCGCCGACAGCCGCGTGCCCAGCTCGCAGAGGAACGAGTGCAGGTTCACGGCCGCCTGGCGCGTGCCGCGGTCGGTCATGCGCTTGGGCACCATGCCGACGCGGCAGTCGAAGTTCATGAGCCACTCGACGACGCAGTGGCGCGGCCGGTGCACGCACGGCCGCACCGTCACGATGGTGGGCCGGTTGACGGCGCGCACGAGCCGCGAGTCGCGCGGGTCGTCGCGGTGGTCGATCGACACGACGGCGCTGAAGAACATGAGGCCCTTGCGGCCGGCCAGGCGCAGGTTGACGAAGTCGCGGGGGGAGATGACACCGCCGAGGAAAGGGCCCGTCTGCTGGTAGCGCACCTCGCACTGCGCGTCCACGCGCTGCAGCTGTCGGCACACCGTGATGGACTTGTTCCACTCAGGGCAGTGGTTGCAGTTGTGGATCACCTCATTGGCAAATATGTCGGTCGGGCAGGCGACTGTGCATGTGAACATGAACTGTGTGTGACCAGCATGCCTTCTGGAAAAGATGTAGTCATCATTGACAATATTCTCTTCCTGCTTCCAGTCAGAGGAGTTCAGCAGGTCTAAAGCCTGGCGACAGTTCTCCTCTGCTTGTTGCCTAAGTGCCCGTAGCTCCTCAGTGAGGGCAGCACGGGGTTTGCCAGCAGTACCTCCCTCTTCATCTTCATCATCAGAACCCTCAGGTGTACCCATTGGAGAGTAGAAATTTGCCACACTTCCAGTGCATGTTGAAAGGTAGTCTCTAACTCGCTGCTGAGCTGGATCTACCAATGGAGTTTGCTGTGTTGCACTACCATATCTTCTTTGGATAAGAAGCCTGGCCCTTGCTTCTTGAGGTATCACTCTGTGGTCATACAACCACACTTCCAGCCAGCCAACTATGAAGAAGGAGGTTATCAGGGTAACCTGGAATGTGTTTGATGATGATGCATCCCACTTGAAATACAAGATCTTCAGAAGACAGCCTACACTTGTTGCAGCTGTGGTCAGAGCAATCATCCACCAGTGATCAATCCTAATTACAGCATACATCAGTATAAGAAGCATAAATCGAGTTAAACTTGCAGAAACAACATCAAAAAGAGATGTTTCAACTGAGTAGTGGACAATTTGTTCCTTAAGTTCCGTGAACACATTCTCCCCACTCATAACTACACAAACTAGCCAGAAGAGTGTGCACAATAGCACATCAAACGTCACTAGGAGGCAGAAGAACCTTCTTGCTGGTGAAATGCGCCCGTTCATCTCCAAACCTGTTAACCAGTCTCCAAAATCATAGTCTGTTGGTGTGGAGTTGACGCTCTGCACAAGTTGACTAGTGCTTCCGCTGATATCCCGAGCGTTGATGGACGACGTGCCGACGCTCCCACTGTCCCCTCTCCGACTGGACGTCAGGCGCTCCGTCGACATGATAGAGCTCCGCCGACGGGAGCGTTGCCACTGTAGCGAACAAAGGGTGACCTTTCTCGGCTAATTTTAGCGACACAGAAGCACTGCGGTTGCTGGAACCAGCGTTGAGTCACCGGCCATATCAATTCAGTGACGACCTGTTGTTCGACAAATCAATCTGGTTCTCTGCAACGGCAAAATATCTTACACAGCACCACAACTCCACACAGCACTCACCGCGCTCAGCAAGCCGAGACGGAGAGAGTTAGTTGGGCTATTAGCTAGTATATTCCTGCTAACGGAAGAGAATATACAATTATTTTGAGAAACGTTCACTTTCGAAAAAATGTTTTTCAACGTTATATTGGCTCATTAAAGCCCGTTTCCCAATTTTTTTTTCAAAAAATTTTCGCCATAAGAGACCAACGAATATTTCTACGCTCGGAGGACACCAAAACAAGTATAGTAGGAAAGTGTACCAGTTTATTGTATCAGCTGCTTGCCAGGTTTTTGTGTAGACATGATCGGCTTTCTTGTGACGAACATGGTCTGCAGCAAAACGAGTATGCAAATCACGTTGAGTGAGTTGTGTTAGATAAGGAACTTGGCATTTGACATAGCCGTTGAGGAAGGGATCGTGACTGTGGGCAAAGATCTTTAACTGTGAACTGAGCTTCTTGTTCAGAAAGGTAAGCTGCCCAATGTACACAGTGCGTTATGTCTCGGTTATTTAACACCACTAAATACACCGATGCCCGAATGGGTGTGCGTGGTTTGCCATGCTTTTTGCGGCATGCAGCCTAGTATAAATGTGTTTGGGTCAGTCGTAAGCGAAGATTCAAGGGCATAGTTTCCTTTTCAGTTGCGGGCCTAAACCCCTCCTGCCAAACTTGGGCTTGAGGCTCACCCCACCTTTAAAATGAAATGAGCCAAGGTTGAGGGAAGCATGCTTCTTGGCACATTTGGGGGTAAGGCTGGGGCTTTTTCGCTGTTCCATGACACATTTCATGAAACTTAATCCCTTGCCCCACTGATTTTTCCTTAGAGATGTCTGTTTGAGTTTGCATCCTGTGGATATTTTCCTGTGATGCGAATCTACCCCCAATGAAACATGAGATGCTGGCTGTCATGCTAATCTCATGGATAAGGGGTCCAGAATGTGGAAGTATGTGAACTACACTTAACATGTTTGGTGTGGTGGTAAGATCCTGCAACAGTTATGCCACATGTGTACTGTAAAGGTAGCACCTTGAGTTTTGTGCCTGGGATAACTGTTTTCAGCATATGAAAAGCCTGTGTCTCAAAAGGTTTAATACTGCTTTCATAATTTCAACAAAAGGTGTTTCATTTTACTTGCAAACATGTCTTTCCTGATGACATAATCCAAAATTTCAGCTTAACATGGCTGGAGCTATTATCAATGCATGCATGCAGGAGGGTGAGCCCATATATGTCACTTAGGTATCAGGTATGGTGGATGATTTTTTTTTTGCAAACTAGCAGGAGGTGATGAGACCTTCACAGATTTAAGGCAGGTTTTTATAGGTCTATTGTCACCAAAGTTACCAAGTTTGCCCAAGAAGAAAAGTGTTGATGGGTGGGTGTAGAGCAAGTATATGTGGCTGTTTAATGCCTGCATGGGTCATAAAAAATGCATTGTTCTGTTGCCCATTTAGCCTGAAGAATCATTTTATTCCAGTGGTAGCTGGACACACTCAGATAATGTGGTTATTTAAACACTGTCCTTTCACTTTTCCAAATATTTTGTCTTTGCAATAAACTTACCAAATTTGTCCAGAAATATCACAGGTGAAGAAAGGTTCCCTGCTCAGTGCTAGTGATAACTCTGTGGAACAAAAGGGCATGTTCAGGACTCACTGTGCAGTACAAAGCCTGACTGTGCACTGCATGCATGCATAGACCATGAGTAGATCATGAGTGGACCATTTTTGATTCCAAATTGTCTGAATATGATATGCTCTTCTGGTAGCTAAAAATCCCTACACCCTCCTCACTAAATTCTGCTTTGTCTTTACACCAACAGTTTTATATTGTTTTGTGGTCATTTCATCTATGTGCACATAAGTAAACCCCTGCAGTTAGCCTATCCCAGGAGCTGGCAAGGACATTAGCAGGCAGGAATGTTCTCTTGGAACTGGAATTGGTATATATCATTATATACAATGACAATCCACTTTGGTTGGACATCATGATGCACTGCCAACTAGTCACCTATGCCATTCTCCTTCTTCTGCTGTCACATCATAGCAGGTGTGTTTGCCCTTGCAGGCCCAGTGCGCGCACCAGATGCTGCTGAGCTGCGCGCGCCGCCTGCTGCGGCCGCGGCCGGCGCCGCTGGCTGGCTGCCAACTGTGTGGTCTGCGTCGCGCGGCGCGCCGCCTCAGCGCGCCGGCCGACTCGCGGGACGAACTGCAGCCGGCGGCGCCGCAGCACGCCTCGGCCGCCCAGCGGCTGGTGGCCGCCGCGCCGGCCCCGCTCCGGCCCTACATGCAGCTGATGCGCGTCGACCGACCCATCGGTAAGAGGAGGCCGCCTGCTCTGGCGGCGGCGACGGCGGCGGAGCCGCTCCGGTGGTGGCTGGCTGCTCCGGCAGCGGCGGCGGCGGTGGAGCCGCTCCGGTGGTGGCTGGCTGCTCCGGCGGCGGCGACGGCGGTGGAGCCGCTCCGGTGGTGGCTGGCTGCTCCGGCGGCGACGGCGGCGGTGGAGCCGCTCCGGTGGTGGCTGGCTGCTCCGGCGGCGGCGGCGGCGGCGGAGCCGCTCCGCTGGTGGCCGAGTGGGGCCGATGGATGCTCGCCCCGCGTTAGGCAGTCGCCGTGCTCAAAGCGCAGATGATTGTTAATATGAAGTATGGTTCGGTGAACTTCCCCGTGAATTTGTTAGGTGGGTGGCCATCCCGAGCAAAGGCTTATATTGTTTGCTTCATAGGTGAAGTTGCTGAACGCCATGGGGAATAGCTGTTCGGTACATGGCCCCTTCCGTATCTGTTTGCACGCGATGCTATTCTCATACGATGTTGGCTAGTTCTGTTGTTATTATCGTTTCCGCTGTCTGGATTAAGTTACTTGTGCGCGGCTAACATACCGGTGCAATGCGTTCGGCAGGCTCGTGGCTGCTGTTCTGGCCGTGCGGCTGGGGCCTGGCGCAGGCGGCACCTCCCGGCTGCCTGCCCGACCCCACCCTGCTGGCCATCTACGCGGCCGGGGCCTTCGTGATGCGCGGTGCTGGCTGCACCATCAACGATATGTGGGACAGGGACATCGACCACAAGGTGTGGGGTATGGATGGACCCATCCCAGCATGTACTCACAGGCTGACTGCGTGGGGTCATGCGAGGTGCCCGCTGACGAGTTCTGTGGGTTGTCGTTAGTAATGCCGTACCATGCGTACGACTCATGGATACCCACAGATTGCGGGCTGCAAGGTTCCTGTGAGCCTTACAACAGCAGCGACCAGAATGGGGAAATGGTTGCTGGATGTCATGCCTCCCTGTGCCTTTTAAGTGAACTGTGACAAGTGATGAAAGCCATTATGTCATATATAGCCTGGGTGATTGATGACTTATGGTAGGCAGCAGTACTTCAGTGCAATCCCTGTAAAAATGTGACATTTATGTCTCAGATTGAACACTACTTCTTGATGTATATAATATATATATATATATATATATATATATATATATATACACATATATATATATATATGTATATATATATATATATATATATATATATATATATATATATATATATATGAAATTTGTCTATCAATGTCTATGTCTTCAAGTGACCTGTGCCTGGTTGTCATGTCGTCTGCTGGTCACTCATTTCTCCTTAATACAATGCCGATGTGCTCGCGTAGGCCAGTTCACGTCCTTTTGAAGCCTCCAGTGCCCTTGGACGCCCGGCCACGGGGCGCGCGTGCCGTGGCTAACCTGGTCGTGCCGGCCGGTGCAGGTGGAGCGGACGCGCAGCCGCCCGATCACCAGCGGGCGCGTGTCGGTGCTGGACGCGCTGGTGTTCCTCTCGGCTCAGCTGTCGGTTGGCGCGCTGCTGCTGCTGCAGCTCAACTGGCCATCGGTGCTGCTGGGCGTGTCCTCGCTGTCGCTGGTGCTGCTGTACCCGCTGATGAAGCGCGTCACGCACTGGCCGCAGCTGGTGCTCGGCCTCACCTTCAACTGGGGCGTGCTCATGGCCTGGGCGTCGGCACATGGCGTCGTGAACTGGCCGGCCGCGCTGCCGCTCTACGCCGCCGGCGTCTGCTGGACCATCGTCTACGACACCATCTATGCGCATCAGGTGGGCGCGTCGGATGGTGCGGGACCAGGAGCGGAACGATCGGGAAGTGCTGGCGCTACGCGCTGCCCTCGCTGCCGAGGCGGCCGTCAGGTAGCGAGGTCAATTCGGACATCGTTCGTGCCGGGTCACCGATTGCTCTGTCGCCTTGTGAGCCGCCGTACAAACAGGCGAACCTGCCGTGGTCTGCGGAGATCGCGTCACCGGCCGAGGGCGATGCCGTGCTGAAGAACTGGCGTGTGGCTTTGGTGGTAGAGAAAAGGGCTAAGGTGTGAAAACCTGCCCATGCTGATCCCAGTTCAAGATCAGTCCAGCTAAGCTCATGTGCCACAAAAGGAAAATAGGGATTAAATCGCGGCATTCCTGAACGGACGGCCTACAGACACGTGCAAAACGATCACGCATCTGTGTCCTGCTCACTGTCCGCCGATGGAGCCAACGCGTCTGTCGTGTCCAGCCGCTCGCGCTGAGCCTCCCTGTGCCCCCGCAGGACAAGTCGGACGACCTGGTGCTGGGCATGAAGTCGACGGCGCTGCGGTTCGGTGACAGCACGCCCACCTGGCTGGCGGGCTTCGGCGGCGCCATGATGACCTGCCTGGCGGCGGCGGGCGTGGCGGCCGGCCAGACCTGGCCCTACTACCTCGGCTTGACGGCCGTCGGGCTGCACGTGACAAACCAGGTCGGTACTGGAACCGGCCGGGCTTCTTTGGACTGATGTCAACCCACATGACATACGCCAAGCCATGGTGCGGTTGGGAATGTTGGGGCAGCGTCGCATGCGCATAGATGAAGGAATGTCTGAGAAAGGCAGCCTGTCAAATCCAATTATAAAGCCGATTTCTTCCATGTGTCTCCAAAGGGTGAATGTTTAATATTCGTGAAAAGTAAGGGTGCCGTGCGTCCACTCCCCCCCCCCCCCCCCCCCCCTCCTGTGCCTACGCCTATGTATCAGTTTCTACTCTTTACGAAAATCACGCCAACTCTCGCATCGGATTTTGTTGTTCTCTTTTCTGTCTTTGCTCTTCCTACAAGATGAATGTCACCGCTGCCCATACATACGCATACGTGTAAAGGATGTGTGGTCAGTAGTCCATTGACCCTGCCAGTGTAATGCCCTGATATCTGCCCGTCCATATCTTGCAAATACGTGAACTCTGTCCGTTGGGCCAGTCTGAGTCATATTCGTGGTGGGTCTGAGGTGTTTCATAATCAATTTTAATAAATTTCATATTTTTACTCAATCGGTAGATTGCCTGGATGTCGCATTTCGACGTTTGTAGGGCCGGACCGATGACCCGTTCGTCCAGTGTAAAATGCGGTTTAACCGATTGTAAATTGGGGGAAGGAAGCGAAGGCCCGAATTGTGAGTTGGGGGAAGGAAGCGAAGCCCCGAGTTGTAGGTTGTTGGAAGGAAGGAAAGCCCCAAATTCAATGTCTCGTGCCATTTGGGGCCCGCTCTATTGCATGGATCGCGTCGGAAACACAGGCGAACGTGTTGACAGCCGCAGCGTGTTCTGTGCAGGTCTCGCGTTATCCAGCTGAGTCCCGTTTGCCCCGGAGGAACCTCGTCGTCCCGTCGGCCGTTTCATTAGTCCCAGCGTGTGTGCTTGCCTATTGATCCCGGTCCTGACCTGTTGAGTACAGTGCGGAGCAGGCTCAGTGCGATCTCGCCCCATCCGCCTCCCGCTCTTCACACACGCCCCTGCGCGGCCAGGTGCGGACGCTGAACATCTACGACGCCTCCGACTGCGGCGACAAGTTCCGCTCCAACCGCTACGTCGGCCTGCTGATCTTCCTCAGCATCGCGGCCGGGAGGTGGGCGGGGGCGCCGCGAGACGGGGACGCGCCGGCGCCGGCCGAGCCGCCCCCGCCGGGCCCGGACGCACCGGCACCGGCCGAGCCGCCCCCGCCAGACCCGGACGCCTCGTAGCGGGCCGGATTGCTCGCGCTCCCCCTCGCCTGTGATGGTCCATTTGTGCATTCAGCTAGTCCGAGGGAGCGCATCGCCGTCTTTCGTGCTGGATGTCGTGTACCTGTGTGCGTGAGAAGTGCGTGCCATTAGAGATGTCCCCCACTGCAGGGGAACGTGGGCGGAGCCGCGTGGGCAATCCTTTATCACAGGTGCCGCACCAGCAAGCGCTGGAGCTATAGATTTTGGTTTTGTGTGTGAGTGTGGACGTAGGTGTGGGTGGGTGCGTGCGTGCGTGCGTGCGTGCGTGCGTGCGTGCGTGCGTGCGAGCGTGCGTGCGTGCGTGCGTGCGTGGATTGAGCGCGCTGTATATTGCGAATGTCGGTCTGACTTGTTCCTTTGAGATTGGGCTTACCGGAACGGGTAATTGCTTAGCTTAGCAAAACTGATTTGTACGATGAACGGTTCCTGTGAACCGCAAAGTCAAGAGTTTTTTTCAAAAGTATGTTCAACGCAGTAACTTTGATACTGCTACATCACATCCCCGCCGTCCTGCCATCTCTGCCGTCCCTGCCATCCCTGCCGTCCTTACTGTCCTTACCGTCCCTGCCATCCCTGTTGTCCCGGCGGTCCCCGCCGTCCCTGGTGGTGAGGGGTGTGGCCTGTACTCGCTTGGTTATCGGGTGTTGGTTTTGGCCGTATCCCAGTCGAGGTGTTGGCAAGGAGCTTTTATCTTGTAGGGAAGGTGAGGTGTTACGGTTGGAACTGCTGGACTTGCAGTTATTTGGAGCTGTACTTTTCCACAGCAGATGCGTAATAACGTTGGCAATAGGGGGTTTGTTGGACGCTAGGAATAGAGGCATCATACTTCGATTTGTTCCAAATCCTGGATCCGCTCCTGGACTCTGCTATCAGCGCCGCGCCCGCGACTGATGCGCTCGCTCCTGGCGCGAGGTTCGTCTGTGACGTCACTGACGTGGCCGTGACCTGCCCGACATGATGGGTGGCTCACTGGAGTCTAGTCACGCTGGGGAGCGCTGACCCGGCCCCGGCCTTCCCACCGGACCGGCCGGGCCGTTGCGGCCGGCGGCTCGTCCGCACCAAAGCCGCGCCAAAGTGCCTGCCGCCGTCGCAAGTCAAAGGAGACTGGCGCTCCACCTGGCACAACTGAGTTGTCATCTGCAATATGCGCTGTTTCGCTGTCGTGGCGGTCAGTGGCCCTGGCGAGCAGGAGCGTAGAAGGTTATGTCCGGTTGGCATTGGCTGCCAATCGTCAGGTGTAATAGACTGGCCATATTACGCAAATGCTGCGTGTCAGTGATGTCCGGAGTGACCAACGCGCCATTTCAGTGTTTGACCACGTGACTGCTTACCAAATATAGTGCATAATGCGGACGCATATTGCTGGTGTGTGACGAGGGATTCGCGTTTATTATACGAGCTAGACTCGTCTTAATGTCCGCGACGTATGCATGTGCCTGCATTGTGACAGAGCTTCTGTGGCATGACCAGGAGGTCTCCTGACCGCAATATAAGCTGGCATATAACTCGGACATACAGGGTGGTCATGTATTCAACGCCTGCCGACAGTCACGCAGTGTTAAACGAACGCTATACTATGTCCGGATGCCTGACAACGACAAGCCGCTTTTCTGATGTTCTGACAAAGCGCACCTGCTGTCGGGATCGGTCAGCCGTCGGTCGTAGAAGACGGATCGGATCGCGGCGAACGGGCGTGTTCGGACAGACCTGCTCGTCTGAAACAGCTCCGCCCACAGCGCCGCACCACCTTCACTTTGTTTCGTCACTTCGCACGTTTCCAGCAAGGGGTTTGATCACCGCGCTGCTAAACAAACAACAGGTACCGAATGAACCTGCTGCACGGATTGTACGATACAACCATCCGTGTTTTTCAGGGTGAGTCTAAGCCGCACGTACCTGGTTGACTGCTGTGTTATCGCTGGGGATGCACCCAGCTGGGTGGTGCAGTAAGTCATTTGTTCCGGACTAGTAAGACACATTTAATCAAGGCGTTCATTCAAGAAATTCAGGCGTGCGCGGTGCGTTTAGACCGAGCGGGTAGTGACAGGCATGCTGTGCACGGATGACGCAACGCTTCATTCGCTCCACAGCACCTGAGGAAGATGCTGTGCGTGTTGAACGTGAGGAAGAACGTGCGACTGGGTGCACGCAGTATATTTGAAGTACAAGCTACTGCAGCATGACATTAAGTGTCAGCAAGGATGATATTAAGTGTCAGCAAGCATGGCAGCAGGTATCTTTGGGTGGGTTAGGGGATGAGGAATACGCACCTCACGCTGTGTTCTAAGCAACCAACTAGGTGCATGGTATGACGTAACTTACATGATCAAGCATTGGATTTCTGCTTACGCCACTTATCTAAGTGTGCCAGGACGAGACCTGCCATTTACATGTGCTTTGAAAATGCCTTTCATCAGACAATGTACACAATCCTTGAGGACTCGCACCTCAGATCAAGGGTGTAGTTTCGTAGAAAAAGTTTCGGTGGTGAGGGTGGGGGGGGGGAGGGGGGGGGGCGGCAGAGCAGTAAAAATGACACAACCCACCCTCGAAATACACCAACAAACGGGTTTCTCTCGGATTTGGCCCACTTTCTTCTAAAAGTTGGAGGGCTGGGCCAAAGTTGGGGAGGGAGCTGGACCACCCGCCCCGAAATGAATAGGAAACTACACCCCTGCCTCAGTTTATATACTGTATTAACATTGGTTGGACGGAATGTGCACTATATACAGGATTTGATCGGCATTTACAATGGCTGTACTAGACACGGAGGTAAAAAAAAACCGTTGCGGTACCTCAAAACACCCTTTCAAACAACATCTAACATTAAGCGAATGTAGGATTACTACATTATACTGCGCAGGACGGAGCGCTGTTCATGCGACTCGGCGCTACACTTCACTATTTTTGGCGGCCATATTAAATAGTGCCGTAAAGGTCCCACGGGATCCAGTGTTAAGGTCCATTTGATCTCTGGTGTGATGAGTGCACAGAGTCGGTTACAATCAGGCTTAAATCCAGATCATGCATTGCAAAATTGAATTCGTAGATTTCAAGGACCCGTTGTTGCCTGTGAACTGTTGTGTGGAAAATGGCACCGCAACGTATGCACTGCATAAGCAACGAGGCACTTACACGCCATTTTTAAGATGGCATTATTACAGCTGCTCCATGTCATAGCTCTTATTCGACGCGTTGGGGGTGGCTTGATCCTGGTTGCATCTCAAAAGCGTATCCTTCTGTTACCTTTTGATCGATGCGTACGGCGGCGTAGCTGATGGTTGAAGAAACCGACTACATACCCGTACGGCGCCTGCTGCGTAAAACACAATAACTTCTGATGGTTGGGATGCAGTAAATTATAAATGTTGGGGAAAGTCATCTAGTGTGATTAGTTTTATATAATAGCATCACCATGATTCTGGTCGTTGGAAGTCAAACGGTGTGAAAGGTGCCGGGCGCCAGTACATGCTACACGCTGCAATGGCTTCGTCTGTTGTTCCGCTTTGTCTGCTACTAGTGTTGTAGGCTCCTTACGTTGGTCAAACGTAATGCTAAAAGATACGCATCGCACCGCTCACTGTCGGCATCGCAAACAGAGGCAGCTATGCCAGTGATGTAGCCTTCCCAAACAACGCCTCCGCAGCGCCAATGCGCGGCGAATGACTTATGAATGACTTCGCCCATTCACTACCACCTCGGATCACGTGACAAGAACTGACCACAATATGAATAGCACACCCTTCGCTATCTTCCGTAACTACCACCCTCGCGAAGGTCATCTGACTCTACCAAAATGCCAGCCACCCTCCGTTTCGACATCGGCGGCTCGTGTCCGCCGCCTGGCGCCGGCAGCAGATCCCCTGACCCCCCTGACCCAGACACGCGGCGGTTTGAGCGGGATGCCGACCCTAGAGCTTCGGTGCGCTGCTCCTGCTCGGCCTCGGGCCCGTCGCCGGTGCCGGCGCCGTCGAGCGCGGTGCTGCTGGCCACGAAGGCGGCGTTGAGGTTGGCCTGCGTGCCCTCGAGCTGCGCCTCGCGGCCGGTGGCCAGCAGCCACTGCTGCCGGTCGCCCGAGCGCATTGGGCCCCACTGCCGGTTCGGGCTGAACGAGTGCCGGATTTTCTGCCGGCAGGGGCGGCCTCAAGTGGGCGCTCGCGAGCCGCCGCTCGCCATGGTGTGTGGAGTGCGTGCAATAACACTGCTAACGACCATATTGCGTCATTTAAGCTGGGACGCTGAGCTTTAGGACACGCCGGTCAACATGGACGATGGTCATGCTAGATGTGGGTTTGGGAGTTGAGGTACGAATTTAAGATGGCAATCGTCACCAGTTGTAATTGGACACAATCGTGCATTTTTCGAGCCATTTGGCATGAATGCGTGTGATGGTTACTGAAACTTCTTAAATTTCTTACGTACGTAAAGTGGTGCTTGATAAAAACAAGCGGCCACCCATGCGCGTTTCCGAGCATTCAGTTACGAGTAAGAGCGCCGATTAAGACGTGGTCGTATTGCCCCGGGTCACATCATTGGGGTGAGGTCACATCACTGAGGTGAGGTCACATCACCGGTAAGTACTCACGTTGATCAGTCCCTTCTCAGGGCTCTGGTATAGCGCATGCAGGAAACACAGCGGTATGGGCAGCATGGCGGCTCCCGTCAGGATCCAGCCGCAAGCTGTGGAGAGTGGTAGTGTCAGGCGCTCGGACTAACGCCAGAAAACACAGCAGTATGGGCAGCATGGCGGCTCCCGTCAGGATCCAGCCGCAAGCTGCGGAGAGCTGGTGGTGTCAGGCGCTCGGACCAACGCCAGAAAACACAGCGGTATGGGCAGCATGGCGGCTCCCGTCAGGATCCAGCCGCAAGCTGCGGAGAGCGGTGGTGTCAGGCGCTCGGACCAACGCCATAAAACATGCACCACAAAGTACCTTACTAACGAGACATAACGCAAGATAGCATGACACGTCTACCTGATCGCCCCCCCCCCCCCCCCCATGCACAATGCCTGTTATTTATTTGGCACGCCATGAAAGCGACATGAATCACGTGGGAGAAACAGCGTTTAATCTCTGGCGATATCTATCCACTCACTGATGGCGATGGGCGGATATTCGACCTTCCCATAACGCAACGGCTCCATCTTGATAATGGAGTAGGCGAAGATACCCAGCAGAGCGATCGGGATGAAGATGCTCCAGCAGAACTTCCAGTAGATGTTCGGCCGGGTCTTGATCATGAACTCGAGGTCGTCGCAGAACTTGCGGACGCCGTACACCCAGTTGATGGCGACTACCTCTACCGTGGCCAGCACGAAGATGATGAAGCCTCCGCCGAAGTTGTCCACCAGGTTCAGGATGAACTGCCCGCCCTGAAAGTAACGGTGCGGTTCGTTTTCTGAAGCTTAAGGTTCCATTGTGTTCCATTGTAACCCACGCGAGCTCGTGCGTTCACCGCGTCCGACCGCAGCTCACAGCGAGCTCGGGACGCTCACCGCGTCCGACTGCAGCTCACAGCGAGCTCGGGACGCTCACCGGCGTGACGTAGACGAGTCCGATGAGAAAGCCGGCCGCGCAGATGGCGGCCGAGACCTTCCAGCGCGCCCAGCTGGGAACTGGTCGCAGACGATGGTGATGACGCAGCCCGTTAGCGCCGTGGCCGAGCCCACGCCCAGTGTGAACAGCATGAGGAAGAACAGCACCGCGAACAGCTGTGCGGGAAGGGGAGGCAATGTGAGCAACGTGAGAACAGCAGAGCGAGTGACCACCGGGAGGGATGAAGGAAGCGTGGCTAGTCTATGATGTGCTGTCTAAGCTGCGGCTGTACATCACAGCGCACAGCTGGACGACAAATGTGAGAAGTACATGGACCTCTGTCCCACTGCAACAGCTTGAACGGCATTTATAGATGATGGTCTCACGGAATGCAACAAGTGCATGGCCAAACAAGTACGGACTTTATTTTCAACGAGCTGGATTAAGTCTCAACTGTACTCAGCCAGGTGCACCGATTCCCGGCCGCAAAACGACGCCTAAATCTGTGAGAGCACTTAGTTGCCAACGGCAGCTCTGGAGACACGCTCGCAAGGCACAGCGCTCCACTGTCACCACCTCAACGTTTCGTCAACGTGGCCCGAGCGTGGTCCGGCGCCCGGGGTACGACCTGGGCGCCCGCGTCTGGCAGCAATGAAGCCGAGCGTCACCAGCGCTGACCTGCGGCACGCCGGGGAAGTTGGCCAGCGCCTGCGGGTACGAGATGAAGGCCAGCGACGTGCCGCCACCCTTGATGACGTCATCGACGGTGGTGTCCAGCTCGTGCGCCAGGTTTCCCAGGATGGAGAAGATGGTGAAGCCAGCCAGGAAGGAGGTCATCATGTCAGTGATGCTGATGATCGTCGCATCCCTGAGGATGAAGGGAGCTTTAGCATGGTGCTGCCGTCGAAGTAAGAGACCATTAGCTGTGTTCGGAATCAAACATGCAACTGGTCCCACTTTGCCGGCCAGTGCCTTCGTCAGAATGGGACCACTGTTATCCCCTCCAGTGGACGCAACCGCTGTAATCCCTGTCCAGTGACGGACTCCCATAGCAAATACAAACACAAATGAACGTAGATTTGCCTTAAAAGACAGATCAGTTGGCGTCATCGCTGAGTCTTCAACAGCCGCATTTATCGTGCAGTAACCCATGAATTTCGTGAAACCCCACCGCCACAAATGGAAGCCCACCGTCACGAAGTCGGCCTTTAGAGCACCCACACCTGCCACCGTTCGTCTGCGCGTTTTGAAAGCTCACCTAGCCACCGGGTGACGGAAGCCGTTATAACTGGAGAACATCACCAGGCACCCGAAGCCGGTGGAGAGCGAGAAGAAGCACTGCGTCACCGCAGCGTACCACACCTGAAAAGGGGGACAGGCACGTGTCCCGTAGCCAAACAATGGTTGTGGATCTGAACTGCTTCCAGCTAAGTGATCTGATGTACGTAGCGCGTCAGTAGCGCTGGAAATAGAGACCCTAGGGAGAGAACCATTTGTCCTTAGTTTTTTTGGAATTATGGGTCACCCGCAGCCTGATTTTCTGTACTGCATGTAGCCAGCCGAAGATCAGGTACCGAAACAGCATGAGCTGTCTTTTCACTGTTGTCGCGTGTTCAGAACGGGCTTGTATAGGGATTCCTGTGCATTAATCTTTCCAGCGGTATGGAGCACAAATGCGATGATCTCAGCAATCATGCTGCCGGCTTGACAATCGTGCCAAGTCTACATGGATGTGATGAAGAAGGGGCCGACTCTGTGTCACCGACCTTGAGATTCAGCAGCTCGTGCCACTGCGGCTTCAGGTAGAAGAGCACGCCGTCCATGGCGCCGGGCAGCGTCAGGCCCCGCACCAACAGAGTGATCAGCACCACGTACGGGAACAGCGCTGCCATCCACACACATGACACGGGTTACCACCGAGCCAGGCTGACCTTGTGCGGCGGACGAGAAGGCCCACCTTCCGCCCAGTCACGTGAGTCGAGCTCCACTGATCACAGGATGGAGGGGTCTGTGGTAGTGGAGCTCCCTTGGTCACAGCATGGAGGGGAGTCTGTGGTGAGTGGAGCTCCCCTGGTCACAGGATGGAGGGGTCTGCAGTGGGTAGAATTCCCCTGGTCACAGGATGGAGGTGTCTGTGGTGAGTGGAGCTCTCCTGGTCACAGGATGGAGGGGTCTATGGTAAGTGGAGCTCACCTGGTCACAGGATGGAGGGGTCTGTGGCGAGTGAAGTTTCCTTGGTCACAGGATGGCGGGGTCTGCGTGGTCTGCGTGATCTGCGTATCCTGTGTGACCGAGCATTGCATGCGTCATTGCTTTTACTGCAACATCGCTAACCGTGCTTGGCAGTGCTTGAGAAGCGCTGTGTAGACAGCTACACAAAATATCACGACCTCCCTATCGTCCGATGTCGCGAAGTGGAAGACAAACGCGCCTTTCCACGCAACAACGTCATCCCGAAGAAGCCCGCTCCCACCTGTGAAGTAGGCGACCTTGCCGGAGCTCTGGACGCCCTTGACAAGCGTGAGGAAGAGGATGACCCAGGAGGCGAACAGGCAGAGTGTCAGCCGCCACTCGGGCAGGCCAATCCCGCCGTCGATGTCGGGCAGCTCGTTCAGCACGTTCCTCCTGGCGAAGGGATATCTTGAGTTATCGCCGTCCGCCGTGTCCTGGGACTTGTGGCCATTGGCCTCTGACATCGCGTCGTATGTTATCTTCTAGCCAACTCCAGCAGTTTGTACGCTCTGGTCGCCGCTATTAGGACGTTATCACAAGCTCAGGACATCGCTGCGTCGATGGTTTTCAGTAATGCCAAGCACTGCCTACGCCATCCGACTTTGGCGGGCCCGGTGTCACTCACTGGAAGTACATCTCGGTGGAGCCGATCAGGTTGTCGTCGCCGTGCGTGTGGTTGAGCAGCGAGATGTTGGTGGTGGGGTCGACGCAGCGAGTCATGTCCGCCCAGCTCGGGTCGCACACGGTCCACGGAAGCACGGAGGAGAACGACGCCACGAAGTAGAACACGGTCAGCGCCATCAGGGCGACGTAGTAGGAGACGACCGACGCCGTGCCGATCATCTGACCGTACCCGACACCTGGCGGGCAGACGGGGTGCTGTACACCACACCTGGCGGGCAGACACGGTACACCACACCTGGCGGGCAGACACAGTACACCGCACCTGGCGGGCAGACACAGTACACCGCACCTGGCGGGCAGACGGGGTGCTGTACACCACACCTGGCGGGCAGACACGGTAAACCACACCTGGCGGGCAGACACGGTAAACCACGCCTGGCGGGCAGAGGGGGTACTGTGCCCCGTACCTGTCAGAGGAGTCCACGGTACACCACACGTAGGGGAGAGGCGCGAAACAGTGCACCACACCTGGCGAGCAGACGTGGTACTGTACCCCACACTCGGCAGACAGAGGTGTCCACGGTGCATCGCATAGTGGAGGACAGACGCGGCGCAGCGCACCACACCTAGCGCTAGATCTGCGTCACCATACCCCACACCTGGTGGAGCGGGGTGGACATCAGATGCCTGTTGCACAAGCTGTGCATGACACCTGATCGGCCAGGACTGAGAATAGATAGCTGGTGACCGAACTGGGCCCGCCGGGCACACCAGTGGTATCTGGCGAGCGGACTAGAAACTACCGACAACTGACGGACGTACTTGGGATAAAGGCTTCTAGCGTACGGACGGGAATTCATGACCCATTAGCGCACAGTTTATAAGCGAACAAGTGCTAGGAAGTGAGTAACGGTTTTTGTTTTGTTTGTTTTGGTAGGCAGATGTGACGGCGAGACACCCAAAACAACTAAGGGTGTAGACCTATTTCGTGGCCGAGCGAGCGGTGCACGCTGTTGAGCCTTACCTCTGGCGGCGGGCACGACATTCCAAACTCGCACACAGCCGAACGACGAGAATTGCCCCATGGCCAGCTCCATGTAGTACAGCGGCTTGCCTGCAGCACGGAAAGACCTTAAGCCACGTGCTAAAATAGCCTTGCACTATTTGCAATCAATGGCAACGCAGACTCATGTTGCAACGGCACGTAAGCTTTCGTTGCCATTTTGCATCGGCTTCGTACTCTTGTGTGCGGCGCTTCAATGAGCGTTCCAGATGGGATAGTTTGATTTTGTGAGGTCAGAGTCCCGGAACCCTGTTCAGACTATTGCGAGCCATGCCCATGTGGCGAAGGAGGCTTCAGAGAGATCAGAAGCACGACATCCGTCCACGGGGCCTTTGCCCGGCTAAGGACAAAGGTGGCCGGCGGCGGTGGCCTCCGGCTCAGCAGTGTGAACTGGGTCTCGCGGACGACGTGACGTACTTCACCTTTCACTCACCGATGAGGAGCAGCACAACGACGTACGGAATGAGGAAGGCGCCGCCACCGTTCTCGTAAGCGGTGAAGGGGAAGCGCCAGACGTTGCCGAGGCCGACCGACATCGCGACGCAGGACAGCAGGAACTCGATCGGGCTGCTCCATTGGTCCCGCTCCTGGTCCTCCTGGCTCGCCTGCCGCGCGGTCGGTCGCTGGTCAGCGCCCTCTGTCGCGCGGCCACTGAGGGAAGCGGCGCTGAGTGCAGCAGCTGCGCGGCCTCGGTCAGGGCGGGTATTCCGGGTTGGTGTGGGGTGCCTGCCACCTCAGGCAGCGCGGTTCTCTGGGGTGGTGTGTAGTGCCCGCCGTGTTCTTACATAAAGGGGATGGAGATTTTGCATCCTCATGCATCGGCACCACGCGCTCCATTGAGATAAGCCTAGGTGTCACAGGCTAGCTTCCAATCCAATAGGTGGATGGGTGGAGTCGTCAGTACATGAGACAGTCCCAGTGTGAGGAGATCTTCAGGAGCGCTTGAAACTGCTTGCTTGATGCCATTTACACAAACAGACGCGCTAAGGGGAGATCAAATGACCTTTGCATCTCCAACACTCGGAATTATCGCATGGTCCACGAGCATGAGAAAAACTAAGCGAAGTAACTGCGCTCGAAGGTCACCCTTTTTAATGGCTCGCTGCGGCGCAGCCAAAACATAGCATGAGTGTTTAGCACAAGTGCATGGCATGATAAAAGTGCATGAGTCATGAGTGCATAGCACAAGAAAAAATATGGTTGGAAAAGATGGATACGTTTCGAGAACATGAAGTTGATGTTCTCCACAGAACATCAGCTACACCCCTATGGCTTGTATCGGCCCTTGGAGGTCATACGCTTCGTTACAGAAATAATACGTGTAACTCTGCATTAATTCGGCACTGACCGCAGGGAGAAATCAAATATGCCCCCGTCTAATATCCGCGATTATTCAAAACGCCTTGAGATATCGCAGCGAAATTTTCAGTGGCTGTCAACTAACGAGCTCTTCGCCTTGTGCCAAAATAACAACTATGAGAACATAAGCAATCAAGCGTAAGCGACGTCAGGATGACGTCATGTTTACCAAGTTGTTTTCCACAAAAGCGCATGATTGGAGACAAACTGACACAGAAGCCAAGTGAAAAAGCATATTTTACATCTGTGAACGGTAAATGTGAGCGAACCGATCCACCATGCATATACCTTGTTGTGTTGTTTGAGTATTGCACCTTGAGATATTGGCACGTCAAATAACCAAAATATTGACAAAAAGTACAGTCAGCATTCTTTTGTCTCAGACTCAAAATTTTGATCACTGAAACGCGTATCATAGTTGCGACTAAGAGGGAAGTCTGCACCAAGTTTCAAGCAATCATCTGAAGAAATAGCTGAGTTAAGGCTTGAAATGTATCACTGCGCACGCCGCCCTGCCCAGGTGCCCGGCCCACGGCGGAGGGCGGCGGGGCTCAGGTCTGCCGCAGGGGCGCGGCGACGGGGCGGCGGAAGCCGTTGATCAGTTTCACACGTAAAGTAACGACCGCGTGACTGTGAGAGGTTCAAGGCCATCAGGCTGCGCTGTCGACCGGCCTGAACAATCGGGACACAACACGAAATCGATGCAACAGCTTTTTCAACACCGAGGTCATCCATTTGACCTCGGCCTTGGACAGTTTATGAACAAGTAGCCGCTATTGCTCACGCGTCTGACACCCATAAGTGTGGCTAAGGTCTTCGTCATCGCGTCTAGACGTTTTATATGCGACGGAAATAAGTAGGCCAAAACAGATATATACACCAAGGTTTCAGTTCTCAATTGCAAAGCGCGTGCCTTTGGCTTTAGGCCTGGTGCTGCACGCGCAACATTACGTACCTTTCTTTATAACATGTCTGACCGGGCCGCAATGACTTCACGCCATCAGAAGCGCTTCCACATGAAACGCGTTGTGAGAACGGTCAGATATTCCAGAATTACATTTTAAGAAGTTGACCTTGACCTGTGACCTTAAAACACGCTTAAAATCAAGTTTGTTGTGTGGTTCGAGGTCGCACGCCACGGCGCTATCGGTTGCGATTTAAAATTTTGAATTCGGCCCGGGCGTGAAGGGCAGGGCAGGGGGGGGGGGACAAATCTGCCTCCTCCGGCCAATGGTGTGCCGCTGAGGAGTCCGGTCAACGCCGGGTTAGGATCGTATCGGTACCAGTATCAGTGACAGGATATTGGAACCCATCCACGTGGTAGCTATTACAATCTCAGGTCGAAGCAATTTTCAAGTCGCATACAGGTGCAGCGTAAATAGGCACACCCACAACAGGTGCACCAATAAAATGACACGGGCAGTGATAAATGGTACAATGAAGTTATACGAGCAATGGTCAAAGAGCTGAGACAAATCGGTCGGTGCGCATTGGGCAGCGTTCAGTGGTCAGTGGTCAAAAACTACACCATGTATGGCGGTCTTAAACGTATTCGGTGTTGAGGCATTATGGGCGTAAGATGGCAGGCGGGTTCCAGGCAGCCGCGCCTCGGTGCAAAATGCCCTCGGTATGGCGGCCGGCCCGTGTCTGTGCAAGTGCCAACTACTTCTGTCCGACGCGCGCGTTTCAGGGGTTGAAGTAGCGGCGCGTGGCACAAAAAGTGCGCAGACCTCGTGAGGCGCGCCTACCTCCTTCAGCGCCCCTTAACACTTTAATCACGCCGCGGTGCGTCACCATGACCTCCACCCTCGGCCATTCAAGGGAATTTAGGGCCGGGGCGATATGGTGGTGCCTTTTGGAGCCGGTAATCATTTTTGCAGCAATTAAGATGAAAACATTTTGAATTTTGTGTAGTTAATTCTTAGCCGCCCTACCACATACGCAAGGCAGTACGTGACGTGAGGGAACACGTACGCCTGAATGATGATTCTAAGAAGATCTGATGTAAAGTAATGACGGAATTTGTTCAGAGAAACGAGGATGCCATTCCATGTTTTTCACGACACTTTAGACATGGGAACCCCATGACAGAGTGGGGTCAACTATGACGCCGAGAGTTTTGCTGCCACTTGAGGTATGCTCAGCGGAACCGTTTACTTCAAAGTGGAAGCCAGCTGACTTTTTTAAACCTTGCTTTGACCCAACGAGCATAAAAGCAGTATTTTTTTTCGTTCATTTGGAGAGAATCGACACTGGACCAGTTCAAGCTTACGCATGGTAAGTTCTTCCAGTCTTGTGTTTTGATGTGTGCCACTGCCTTCAGAAATCATGAGTTATTTATTGTGACCATACGTCAACAGTTGCATGCAGACATTGGCCCCTTAGTTTCCAACGTTAATGTTAAAATATCGGAAGTGCTCCGCACGAGCTACCAACCTTTTCCTGGTCTTCCAGGGCCTTTTTCTGTCCTCCATCAACTTGCTCCGACACAGACCCTATCGGGACTGGCTTCCCGTTCGCTTCTCCCACGTCCTGCGACAGCTGGGAAGGAAACGCGGCGTTCGTGTTAATCAGTGCGCGCTAAGAGCGCCGCAGTTTGAGATCGAGTTTCATCGAGGGTCACCTCGGTGCATCTCCTTACAACAGGTCACGTCCTCATGTCATCACGTCCTCATGCAACTCGTCCAGCTGGCTCATTCGGTCGCCGCGTTCCCTTGTGCTGGGATGCCAGTGGCGACAGGTTCATCCCACCCATTAGCCTCGTTTCCCCTCCGAGGTGGAAGCGCTTCCCTTGTGCTGGGATGCCGGGGGCGTCAGATTCATCCCACCCACTGGCGTCGTTACCCCTCCGAGGTGGAAGCGCTTCCCTTGTGCCGTGATAGCGGGGGTGTCAGGTTCATCCCACCCACTGGCGTCGTTTCCCCTCCGAGGGGAAGCGCTCCGTGGGATATGAGGGTATGTTAGCTGTTGGCCTCCAGCCTCTGCTGTGAAGTCTGTGACGCGGAAATTTGATAAGAAGCTGTTCCATAGTCGAACGGACCTTGAGTACAAAAAAAAAAACACAGCAGCGCTCTCTGCTCTGTACATTTTGTCAGAGCGATTTATACTGCGCTTTGTAGCTTGTTGTATATCGCTGAGCCCAGATCTTTACTTAGAGCGTGAGTATTGGATGTCAGCATCGAGAAAAGAACTCATTAAAATTGACGCGTGGTGCAAATCTGCTACGATTAGCAGGGCGACTTCTGCCCCTCTGACATCACAGATTTTTGCGCGCCTTCGATGGGACCAAATGCTACGCAGATATTATGGTGTGTGTTACGCACCACAATCGTTGCAAAAAATACAGATTGCATTGCAATTGTCCCCAGGCGAGTTTTATCCCACATTCCTTTGCCGGTTAAACATAATTTATGGTGGTTGTTAACTTCAGTGATTTCATAGAGTGTGTTATGCCATTCATTCGTCAACAGATAGAGGCATTAGCACTCAAACTGTGCTGACGCTGATATGCGTCCTTGTGTGCGGCTGGATTTACACCCTCGAATGAGGCAGTTCGATTGTTTAATGTTTAAGCCTCATATCGCGTATGTTCCATACAACTGCGACGTAGACCAGTTTGTACTTTCCTTTCCAGTTGGCAGCTCCAGCTTTGCCCCCCCCCCCCCCCTTAACTCTGGTTTCGGGTGCCGCCGCAAGAAGGAAGTGGGCCCAATCTGGAGCAAAACCCGTTTGTTGCCGTATTTTGAAGGTAGTTTTGGCCACTTTCACTGTTTAAATGAGACCAAACGCGATACATACATCTCGACGCGGAAATAATGGGCAATCTTAAAGGTAAAAGTGCGAATCGATGGCTGTACTCACCCACGTCCATTCGCGTGCAAACACAACATTCCACAGTTTCGGAGCGGTTTGGGGATCGATATCAGTTCTCGGTGACCCGGAGGGAAAACGACGGAGACCGACTACACCGTATAAGTGCACGCATGAACGTGCCGTCTACGAAAAAAAAACAGCCGAGCTTCCTCAGTATCATAACGGTGCCAGCGATCCACCGGAATGCGACCATTCCTGCGTGTTTTCAAATATCATCTCGAATGCAACACGCTGGCGTCTAAATCGTGCAATCCGGCTCCATGAAATTGACACAACGTAAATCCCAGCCCGCGGTGAACAATATGCTTCAAACATGTCTGTGCCGCTTACTTTGCTCTTGTTGTAGTCGCCCCAAGCGCCATCAGTGTAGAATTTACTCTAGTCTCTGGTGCACACTATCGCGCCCTTCTGCCGGCCTGCTACCGACTACGCACTGATATTGAAGTCGCGAGTTTGTACCGGCGGACATTTGTGCACACCAGTCCGCATACGGCAGGGATGTGCTGAAACAGCAAGAGGCCATTCAAATCACAGCCATTCGCATTATGGTATGCAGCTGGCCATGTCCTGTCGAGTCCAGAGTACGGTTAAGTCGGATAACTTCCGTCATATGTTGTGTACAGCACACATCCGCACAGCGGATATTTAGATGTACGTAAATATATTCGGCAACCGATTCGACTGAAAGAACCACGCGCCATTGTATCGGCCTAACGTGACGTGTCCTTATGTGCTGCTGGTCACGCGTTGTTGGGTGCAATTCATGAGTCGACCAGTGTAGCACGTGTCATTTTAGGCCCAGAGCAAGACATGAAACGTAACATAAAATGACAAAAACGTAACTTGGTCATCTCCCAGGAACACGAGTGCAGGTAACCAGCACCAAATGCTCCTCAGTTCAGGCCATATAAGCGTAAGCCCAATATCTTTAAACTGCGTATCGTGCAGTGCTGGCCATCTAGTGTTGATATTTGATAATTTGGTTGATTACTTGAACATTCAGGTGGCTTTGGTACCCTCTGTAAGCCAACTGTATTAATTGAAATACCTGTTATGACAAGGGGCTGTCAGTTTAAAAGCTCGCACGCCCACTGGCTCTGACATCGCTGTAAACTAACTGTATCAACCGCGACGCCTGGTTTACCTGTCATTTCGAAAGCCCGTGCGCCTCCTTTATTGCGACACTTATTCCTTGTTGACTCCCTGTATCCGTGGCAGCGCCACGGGTTAAAAAGTCCGTCTGCAGGCGTCTGTCAGGGTACAGTCTATCACACGCGTTTTCACGCCCATAGACCCTCACACAGTCTTCCTCGCACCTGACCTTGTACCCTCGGGGCCGCTGTGTTGAGAGGAGTTGGGCGGTTTGCGCAAATGAACTGGCACTCCCATAAAGAACGATGCTGGCGTGCTTAGCTAAACATGCGCGCAGGTGTGCGCGCATCGGTATGCACTAAGCAGCCATGCATAACACTGTCTCCAAAACCCCTGAATGCGAAGATGGTAAGTACATCAAGTTGTAAAAGCTGCTCCAAGGGCTAAATGCTACGAACAAAATATTTCAAGGGCCAAATACTGTTTTAATACCGATTTACCGGCTGGGTGCCCTGCGATAAGTCACCATCTCAGCATGGCCACAGCGCCTGCATGCGCTCTCATTATCGGCAACAGGCGGCAGCGTATCAACAGGTGATGGTACTCCCGCTGAATCGGCTTTATGGCGGTCATACTGTTTATGGTGCGGCTTACGGGTGCAGCCTGCTGATGTCTGCGGAGCATACTGTGCGAGCTGCGTTACTGAGTGGGGCGTTCACGTCCCAACAGAAACGATTTGGAGGTCGTTTGGAGGTCGTTTGGAGTCACTCTCAAAAAAGGCGGCGCTGGTCATTTCCCGATCATCACTAGTGCACTGATGGGCCGGAAAATGCTGAGATCAGTTCATTTGCACACACCGTGTGCCTGTTTTTACGTCTCTCGCCGGTCTGATTGCCGATGTTTTACACCGATCACTGAAAACACCCCAAACGGGCGGATCCATCACATACGCACGAAAGGTGATGAACGTCTGGTCATATTACCCCCCTCCCTTCCTATCCCCGTAAAAGCGGGTGTTTATCTCGTGATGTCATGCCTCTGACCATTAATATCCAGGTCTGTGTGTCCGGCCTTTCAATGCCTGTCTAATCTGTCTGTCTATTCGATTGACAGATAGACGGACAAAAAGACAGACAGACAAACAGAGCTGCCTGAACATTCTCACGGCCCAGCTTGGTATGCCAGCTTCCTGACAGTTTTAACCTCTCTGTGTTGAAATCCTTAAGTTTCACGGCAGGAAAAAAGACCCAGTAGCCTCCAGCTGAGGCCCACGCAGCCTCTAGAGCGGCATGGCCAGCACGGTCTCCTGTCGACACGCCACTGACGTCACCCATATGCCGTCAGAAAGCCGCCATTTGGTAACGAACACGCCTCTGGAACATGAGAACAGGGCTCCCCAGCATGAAAATGGTCACGGATAACATCATAAGCCTCTTTAAACTGCAGCAGTGATTCCATGGTCACATTTGGTCTTGTCCCACGTGAACCAATTTTAGTGGTAGGAATAACTTAAACGCCTAAATTTTCGGTCTTGTGCATCTCAATCCGAAAGAAACGCGGTTTAATCGCACCTATACACATTGTTTCATCGTCGCATCAATTAAAAGTTATCTATAACACTGTAATAATGTATTCGCTACGTCCCCGAGCCTTTTTCATACCGAATGATTTGGATTTACTGCTAACACGCTCCCGGATGGCCGGTTAGATACCCTTTGCTCGGGGGGGGGGGGGGGCGATTTGCCCCCGAGGTCTCAGAAACTAAGAGAGCTAGAGACACCAAGCGCACGGGGCGCGTTGGTGTACGTGAAGTCACTTGTGCCAAAATTTGAGGTTCCTAAGTCACGATCTTTGGGTTAAATTAGATCAAACAAGGTCGAACTCGAGGTTGGTGTCCAAAGGGCCCCCAGAACCTAGATACCTGCTTTAGAAAAAAGGTCACTGATGTGAGATAAAGATAAATGACCTTATCTGATCTCTATAAGGTCACGGTGACTGAAATCATATAGATCTGTCTGAGTCTTGCGCTTGAATAGGCGTCAAAGATTACGCTTGCAATATGTTCCTAAAAACGAAATGCTGATCTGGATCATTTTAGATCAGTGACCTATTCTGATCTTTGAAAAGTTCATGATAGATGTATAATGCGGTTTCTGTTATCAATAATTCGAAATGAGCACCAGAACTACCCATTACAGCAAGCTCTAAGGTAACTAAAGTGAGCTGTTTTGACCTTGGTCTGACCTTCATACCTGACGCTAGGTCAATGGAATTTGATCAATCAATTGTTGTGTTACTAAAGAAACCATCTCAGAGATGTGTGGCTTCGTCTAGCACTCCTGTTGTTGCATCAGATTAAACAATTCCCAGAAATTGACTTCGCTGAACCCATGGACCTGACTTCGACCTGCTGTTGATCAGCGACCATACAAGGTACAGTCCAAATATCTGCTGCCAAGCGATCCGCTATTCAATTGTCTACAGGTATGGAAAATTTGGCGCGGCTGCTCCGCGCCGTTCTGAACCACGCTGGGGAAAACTTTGGGGGTCAAAGTGACCGCCACCCGAGCGCGTGTTAATGTGATGTGAAGGTCTCAGTGGACCTCTGAAACATTTCGGGCGTGATGTATTCTGACGTAAGTCGTACTCCCGCTATTTCATCCTTTGTGACGATCTGCGAGGTAAGTTCACGTTCGTCGGACAGCGATGTTATTGTGATGGTTGATATCGGCCCGACAGCAATATGCAGGCCAAAGTCGTCGTGTTTTGACATGTAGCAAGGACACACTTTTCGTATCTGTGGATCAAACAGGCTGCACCGCAGTGGGACCACTGCAAAACTTATCGCTAAAGCTCCCGTCATTGATATAAGCAGCGATTCTCAAGATTAAAACTCATAAATTTCGGGCATTGACAGTTTTAAGACGCCCAGTAATTTCCGCGGGGCTGCTGGTTCATGCTGCACCATGCTTACTAGAGCTGGCCACCGCTTTCATGGCGGTGAAATTTCTTCCAGCAATATTCCCCCTCTCGAATCTGCGCGAAACTTAGCCTGACCCGTGGAACCGGAGCCGGAGCGGCAGCTGGTTTTGGTCTTGTTGTTTGAATGACCTTGAACAGAAGTCGCCACCGCTGGCGTCGTTTCTTTGAGCGGCAAGACACGCTAAAACCCCATGTGACCCTCCAATGCGTTGCTGAGAGCCGAGTAAATAGGCGCAGATGCGGCCAACAAAGACACTTGACGCATCGCTGCGTACCGAATCAGGAGTGCACCCACCCCCTGCTGCGTGATTGCAATGCCAGAGGCTATTGGTGGAAGCGCTTGCTGTGTTGACATGCGCCGAGTGGGGAGACATACATACCCAGTGCGTCGTCCTGAACCGAGTCAGGACCGCGGGCTCTTCGGATGTCATGCACTTCCGGTCGTAGACCTTGCACGCGTCGGAGCTGCCACAGCGCGGCATCCCAGCACCCCCTCCTCGTCTTCGGGGCCCGCCTCTCTTCTCCCCCCGCAGTGCTGTGTGCGGCGGTCGGTCGTGCCCCAAGGCACGCTCCGCTAAGTTCGTCGAGGCTGTCACTGATCAATGAACGGCTGCTCACTGCACACCCCGCCTTGAACAGACAGACAGCTCTCGCCGTGGCCGCGCTCGCCACCGACCGCAGTTGACGAGGCGAGGACCGCCGCTGCGCGGACGCCGTCGCCCGTTCGCCGGACCCGAGCCAGAACGCCCGGCCGACAGGGATCACCGCTCCCCCGCGCGACGCGACTGCCGGGGAGGGACCCCTCTGGCGTCCACCTGCACCAATCCATACACCGGCAGCCAGGTGCGGGCGGACAGTGTACACCCGGCCACGTGCGAGCCCATCGATCGGGCGGGGGTGGACACTGGACACGCTGGCTGGGCCAGCGCACACGGGCCACCCGTCCCCATGCGCTCAGCCAGCCTGATTTGACCTGTGCAGGGCTATACCTGAGTTTTTTTGCTGCGTATCATTTTAGAGGGACTCGGATTGTTCATAAACCAACCCGGTCCGGCCGTTCTTGGGTCTAGCTGCGAGTGCTGGAGGAATTCAGTAATTAATATTTTGCATGAGTGTTCCCGGGAATAAGTGATGCTGGTGTGGGTCGATGTCGGCGTAATTGCCATGCGGTCCATCATACCGGCTCGCACTGGCTACCGCTGTCGTGCTGCGTCAATTGACACGTTGACACAGCAGGACGCCTGGGTGCAAGGTGTCCTCTGCTGAAAGCAGCAGGAAGCAGGATAGTTGCCTGAAGAGCTCACGCCCAACCGGACCGCAGTTCGACCGGTCAGCGCGAAACGCACCAACGCAAATGCGGCGAGTTTCGGCTGTCCAGTTCACGACGCTGTGGCAGCCGTAGTACCACACACAATCCGCCTTCGTTAGTAGGAGGGTCGCCACGGTTGTGTGGTGCCTGCCAGCCGCAGCACTACACACAATCCGCCTTCGTTAGAAGGAGGGTCGCCACGGTTGTGTGGTGCCTGCCAGCCGTAGTACTACACATAATCCGCCTTCGTTAGAAGGAGGGTCGCCACGGTTGTGTAGTGCCTGCCAGCCGTAGTACTACACATAATCCGCCTTCGTTAGTAGGAGGGTCGCCACGGTTGTGGTGCCTGCCAGCCGTAGCACTACACACAATCCGCCTTCGTTGGTAGGATGGTCGCCACGGTTGTGTAGTGCCTGCCAGTCGTAGTACTACACACAGTCCGCCTTCGTTGGTAGGAGGGTCGCCACGGTTGTGTGGCGCCTGCCAGCCGTAGCACTACACACAATCCGCCTTCGTTGGTAGGAGGGTCGCCACGGTTGTGTAGTGCCTGCCTGTACAAATGAATCAGGGTAGAGCCCCCCCCCCCCCCCCCCAATTCAAAACCGTGATTCGACTGGAAATGCCCTCGTCTGCTTAGGAATGCATGTACTGATTTATCATGGTCCCGATTAGGCCAGATAAAATTCAAGATCATTGGCAGGCTTGTCTGTGCGTTCATCACTGCTATTATAATGCACCAGGACATCTACGTTTATTAAAATTATATTGTGATCCACTGTTTTACATTACTGGCAAATATGGATTGTCCTCACTCCTGACCCGAGCTTTGTCAGACATATAGCATGCCATCAGGGCTGTGCTTGTTGTTTTTATAACCTCTTTTTCGTTTAAGGCATCTCGCTGTGATTTCGTGCCGTCGTTGAGGGCTCATTGTAGAAAAAAAAACATTGGGGAAAATGAGCAAATACAAGAGTGCACGGACGCGCGAGAGCATAATTGTATTGTGGCACGATGGGAACTACCGTTCATGTGCACTCCAGCGAAAACTATTGACAGAACTAGTGTGAAAATTCGGCAACTAGAAGAAACACGGACAAGAAACCGACCGACTAGTGAACGTTCAGTTACCTCGCAATAGGGCTCACACTGTCTGACTCATCAAGGCGCCAGTAATCGCCTGGGAATCAGCCAATATCGTTTTTTTTGGACCCGGTCCGGGTGTACGATCTAGACTGAGCGCTTGTGCCCTTAAAACGACACCGACATATCATTAATTTTGTTAATACCCACCAAAAGAACTGCTATTTTGTCAATACTTCTGTCAGTCACCAAAAACTCGCACATCAAAACGCAAAAATAAATTGACAGCCTAGTGCCGGTCAATTTGTACCAGTGCTAGTGAATTTGACGTGGAAAAGTTGTGATGCGAATGTCTGCCTGCTTTGCTCATGGAGGAAAGACATTTCAAAACATTGCTAAGAACTTACTGTACGGGTTCCCAAATGGCCACCAGCATTCGCCCATGTTTTGGTGACACCTGCATGAGAATAGCGCTCGTCTGTTTTCACCTCGCCGTCCTAAACAGCAGCAGGGATCTCCCGCTGCGAAGAAGCCGCCGCCGCACGCAACCAGACGGACATCGTACTCACCTGGGCAGTCATGGCGGCAGCTCGCGCCGCTGCCGGTCGTCAGATGACTTCCGCTGTGACCGGAACGGCTCGGTTGACCTCCGTGCGGTCAGGCGAAGTGACGGCGGCACCTTGACCTGCGTGGAGCTGCTCAGCCGGGGAGGCGTGGCAGCCGCCGACGGAGGCGGCCGTCCGCGGGGCGCGTCTCGCTGGGCGCGGTGACCCAGCGCGAGTCGCACTGCGATGTCGCGCGGTGAGCTGGAGTGAAGCGGCGGACCTGCTGGCGGCCTGGTCCCGTCTGGTCTGGTCTGGCGAGGTCCGCAGCCGCCGCGGCGCTGAGTGGTGCGTGCCCCGCCGTTCCGTCGGCAGCCCCGCCTCTGAAGGTCCGGCCCGGCGGACTGGCGCACCTGAACTGCGGCGCCATTCCGCTCGCTCCCCGCCCCCCGCCCGCCCCGGATCCCCGCAGTCTCTTCGCGCTGCCGGCATGCGCGGACAGCGGCCGGCATACCGTCGTCGCCAGTATGCGCGGGCAGCAGCCGGCTCGCGGTCCGCGACACCGTCGCATGCACAGACATAGCCTGCCCAGCCTGTGCGGTCGCACCCCTCAGGGTCGTGCTCCGACGAGCGGGATGTCACCTTCGTGGTTGTGACCGGCTTATTGCGATACAGTGATGACAGCGTGCGACCCCCCATCCGAATGCGTGACCACCCAGCTGGGCAGCGCGGGTTCGGCTGGTCCACATGCCAGCCAGTGTTCGGCGTGAAGTGTGCGAGGAAGTGCATACCCACCGACGAGCAAGGCACACATATTTAGCAGACTCCCGACGCGTCTTCTCGCCGCTGATCTGCGGCGAGTCATTTGACGCAAGACTGACATGGCCACTGGCGTCTCTCGTAATAGCGAAACGCGTACAATGGTAAATACGGCGTCGATCTCCGACTCGTGACCGGATGCCCGCCTACCGCACTGCCAGCATGACAGCAGGTGACACGGCCAAACGCCAGGGAGCACACAGCCGGCGACCGGAGTACATGTGATGAAGTGCAACAGGCCTGACCTACACGGATACTCATGAATGTGGCTGAGGCCTAAAGGTCGCACATGGCGAGGCGGCCAGTGAAGCGGTTATGGCATATAAAGCCGGTAAGTCCAAAGGCCGAATGGCCACTTGTGAAGCGGCTAGACGTCAGCTGCCCAACCGGGCGCGCTAAGACAACGAAGTGCTTCCTATTCTCCTCAGACACTTCTGTTTCTCATGCCGGTGCAAGCCGAGTCAGACGGCAGGGAAGCACAAGCCATCATCATCAGGACGAACCGGCCGCCACCTGCTGCGCGCGCCGCGCTCAGACAGCCGGCCGCGCTGCCCTCCGGCCGCCACCGCTGGCCCGACGCGTGGCGCCTCGGGACACCGCCGCGCTCTGCCATTGTATGCTAACGCCCCGCCGGTGCGGCGTGCCGCCCCATGAGACCCACCGCCCCGCTCCAGATCCCTGACGAGCTCAGCCTAGTCCGCTCCAGCCACCGACTCGAGAGAATGCGAATAGCTACTCTACAAGTCGGCGGCTGTGGCCGATGTGGCACAGATGATTGAGGTCGTCGGGTTCGGGGCGTCTCGACGGCCGGGGTCGCTGTGCGCGGTGCAGATGGTTACCAGTGTATGTGCTGGGGGACCCGCCACCGATCACGTCCCGGAAGACGCCGACGGTCTTCGGTGATGCTCTCCGTGACACCCCGAGGGCGCCAACTCTCGGAGAAGCTGTCAGACACACACCCGTCTCCCGTGTCGGAGTTTATGCCGATGCTGGTGGCTTCACGAAACTCCACAGGAAATGGAGTTTGCATCACATTATTCTTGCAATCACTTTGATTTTTCCTGAGACACCAGGCGGATATTTACATTACCTCACGGCTTGGCCAGTCGCAGACGGAGAAGCTCGGCGCTTTACTGGACCGGAGTCGTGTGAGTCGATAGCCTACAGCAGCGACTCCCTCAATGACGTCACGGTGCACGCCAATCTAGATTATACCACGTGACCCTCACTGAGCTTCGCAACGTAGATGTTCCTTGGCGCTCATATCGATCAGCTTACCGGCAGAGGTTCACTAATCGACCATTCACGCGCAAAGCCAGGAACACTGTTGGGAGGTCTTGCACACTGCAATCTGGTTCCATTTCACACAGCATTTGACTAATTTGAATCAACTGCGACGAAGCTTAACGCGGTTACAATTTTTTATCCAGAAAACTACTTTCAGTGCAACAAAAGGCATTGGTTAAACGATGTTATAAAGCAATCATTCGCATATATTACGAAAATGTTAAGTTTCATCAAGGATGTGTCATGCAAATATGTAATTAGCGACCCATGGCATGTCCTAACAGTGGCTTGGCATCACCGTTTACCTTAACTTGGCTCCCTTGATATAAATTCCATGATATGCGACCGAAAAACCACAGCCGCCATTGTATCCTCGTGCGCTTCGCGGACAATGCCACAAACACACACAACTGAAAGGCATTATTACACCATAAACATTAGTCAGCTTTGGTTTCTCTCTTAATCTCTTGACTATAACGCTTAAAAAAATAAAATGACGCAGTTCGGCATCTCCCCAGAACCACAACAGGACAAAAGTAACAGCGGACGTGGGAGAATACTTTGAATCACCACCGACAATGCCCCGACGTTCGGGACTGCAACGGAATCGCACAACACATTGTGCCGCCAACCGACGCCGAAGACGCTGGGTTACCGGGACGATGGATTCGTCTAACTGTAACCAGAACTCGTGCATGTGGTCGCGAACGAAGCTGTCGAACACCTCTTCCAGCTCCTTCAGGTACTTCCTCCCGACGCTCCCCTTCTGCAACACAGCACCGTTGGCTTAGCGCCTCCGCCAACCCGCCGCCGAACAGCAGGAGCGGCGTGGCCAGAGAAGCACGCTTTACCAGCACTCGCCGCCGGCGATGGATGAAGCAGAAATGCATCATATGAAGCACGGACGAGCAATCGTCATTGTCATCTGTCTGTTGCACATGACATATCCACTAATGCTTAGTTAGATGCAAGGGACGAAAAACGGTACGTGTGCCCGTCTTTCCACGGAGCTGGAGGTTATGAGGATTTCCAGCTCCATGCCAGCTTGTCATTTTGCTTGCATGTACACGCACAATTACTTACTCGTTACCACGGCTACTGTACACTTTTTGGCAATCCCTATTCAACGTATTGGCAAGCTCTTGAAGCGACTACGAAACACTAAGCTCCCGGCTTTCAAAATCAGTGGCCATCCTACCAGCAGTGGTACTTACACATAAGTGACTTTTCTTCCCCCTTAGCATGCTTTCACGTTAGCAAAAACCAACAGTTTTTGTCCTAAGTCCAGGTGTGGAACTATGAATATCAAAAACAAGGGTATTCCGCGCCTTGCGTATGTGTCAAAAACGGCACATTGATGTTCCAGCTTCAGCGCACTCGCAGCCCAGTTCTGGCACAAAGAAACGGGTTATCTGTAATTTGCTCTTGAAGGCATTTGACGACATTAGGCAGCCAAATGCCACTGGGTTAAACATCACTAAAATTGTCTTGGCTAGGTTTGCAGCAGAGTCGCCTGTTTCCGGCGTGGCTTTCCGCGGGAGAAGTCATGAGCTGGGGACGGGCGGACGAGCCCTGGAGGTGGGCGGTGGTGACCGGAACACGCCGCTGTCAGGGGAGTAGTGGAGCTGGAGTCGGGCGCGGGCCCTGGAGGTGGGCGGTGGCGGCCGGAACACGCCGCCGTCCGGGGAGTAGTCATGAGCTGGGGCGGGCGGCGGCCCTGGAGGTGGGCCCTGGCGGCCGGACACGCCGCTGTCCGGGAGTAGTGGAGCTGGGACGGGCGGCGGGCCCTGGAGGGGGCGGTGTGACCGGAACACGCCGCCGTCCGGGGAGTAGTTGAGCTGGGGACGGGCGGCGGGCCCTGGAGTGGGCGTGGCGGCCGGAACACGCCGCCGTCCGGGGAGTAGTCATGAGCTGGGACGGGCGGCGGGCCTGGAGGTGGGCGGTGGTGACCGGAACACGCCGCTGCCCGGGCGTAGTGGTGAGCTGGGGACGGGCGGCGTGCCCTGGAGGTGGGCGGTGGTGACCGGAACACCGCTGTCCGGGGAGTAGTGGTGAGCTGGGGACGGGCGGCGGGCCCTGAGTGCGGTGGTGACCGGAACACGCCGCTGTCCGGGGAGTAGTACATGATGCGGAGTCGGGCGGCGGGCCCTGGAGGTGGGCGGTGGTGACCGAACACGCCGCTGGTCCCGGGGAGTAGTCATGAGCTGGGGACGGGCGGCATGGCCCGGGAGGTGGGCGGTGGCGCCGGCACACGTCGCGTCCCGGGACGCACCGCACGGGTTTTCCCTCCGTATGGTAGCTTCCGTCCAGCCGAGCCGTCACGTGGACCTGGCGCGTCGGCAGTGAGCCAGCGGAGGCCGCGGCCCGCCGCAGCCGTCCGGCAAACTATCCGGTGACACGTCTACAGAAACCAATCCCATGCTGGAGTACGCACCTTCAGGGACCGTATCATGTCCACTCCGACGCTTCAAGCGCCTTGAGGAGGTCCATGAGTGAGGGTATTTCCATGGCTTCAGGCGCTCCTTGATGTCGTCCAGGCAGATAGGGTCCTTGAGTTTCCTCCACTCTGGCAGTAGCTGCGTAACACCGTACGGAATATACCCACGACACCAGAGCGTGCACTAAAACCAAACGTAACGTACATGGGCGGAGCGGGTCAGACCGTTCAAAAAAGCTCTAACATCGCAGTCCCACTTGTGTACACAATATAGGAATTGTACAGTATTTCCATAAAATCCAAGCTTCGTGTAGGTAGGTACATAAAGGAGGGGACAAGCCCAATAATCCTAACATTCCCATGTCCGTGCAAATGGCTTCGTTCAGCCAAGAATAACTTTCCAAAATGGACGGACGCCCGCGGGCCGCACTCACCTCCAAGTTACTGCGGCTTCTGAAGTAGAGGCAAGGATAATAGGCGGCATACAGCTCGAGCAGCAGGCGGCGTGCCATGAGGAGGTCGGCGGAGGCCAGGAGCCGCTCAGGGCGGGGGCGGTCCGGCCCGGCCAGCCGTGGTGGCTCCGAACACAGCAGGCACCGCCACTGGCCTCTGGGGACGCGGCAGAGCAAGGTGTTGCGCACGCTACCGGCCCGACCCGTCACGTCCTGTACGCTGCGCAACATGACAAGGCCGTGCTTTAACCCACTGTGCACAGCACCGAGGGTTTGCTGCGCAGTGTGGGTCAGGGCGCCGCGACCAGGCTGCCTGTTGCCTGGCCAGTGAGCTCATGCTCGTGCTCATACCCATGTCCTCATTAGCTCATGCTTTGGCGAGAATACACGGTGTCCAAAAGATGACCATCGAAGGCAAAGAACACAACCGCCCTGTGCTGCGGCTCCCACATAATGGCCTCACCAGGCGGAGGGCCCTGCGCTCCTGCGGGCCCTGCCGCTGCAGCTGCAGCCACCTCAATAACTCCTCATGCTCCGCAGAGCGCCACGTGGGAGTCCTCCGTTCGCCACACTACGGGACCCACCATCCCACAGACCACGTGACAAACCCCGTTCGCCACACCACGGGACCCACCATCCCACCGATCACGTGACATTCCTCCGCTCGCCACACCCACGGGACCCACCATCCCCACAGACCACGTGACAATCCTCCGTTCGTCCAACCACGGGACCCACCATCCCACCGATCACGTGACAATCCTCCGCTCGCCACACCACGGGACCCACCATCCACAGACCACGTGACAACATCCTCCGTTCGCCACACCACGGACCCACCATCCCACAGACCACGTGACAATCCTCCGTTCGCCACACCACGACCCACCATCCCACCGACACGTGACAATCCCTCCGTTCGCCACACCACGAGACCCACCATCCCACCGACCACGTGACAACCCTCCGTTCGCCACACCACGGACCCACCATCCCACCGCCCACGTGACAATCCTCTGTTCGTCCAAACCACGGGACCCACCATCCCACCGATCACGTGACAACCCTCTGTTCGCCACACACCACGGGACCCACCATCCCACCGACCACGTGACATCCTCTGTTCGCACCACGGACCCACCTACCCATCGGCCACGCGGCGATCCTCCGTTCGCCACACCACGAGACCCCCCACCATCGGCCACGCGGCGATCCTCCGTTCGCCACACCACGGGACCCACCATCCCACCGACCATACGCTCCATCGCTGACCAGCTGTCGCGATCCCACCCGCGCCAACTCACTCCGCGTCGTCCTCGACCTCGCCGACGTAGCAGTCGCGGTGGAAGGCCCGCTCGCAGTAGTCACAGAGCACCAGGTCGCCGCCGTCCCAGCAGAGGACGCAGTAGCTGACGTTGGGGGAGCCCGGCCCGCGCTCCGGCGGCCGGTACAGCAGCTCGGCCGCAAACCCGATACCCAGCGGGTCGTTGGTGCGGTTCCAGGGCAGCGGCTCGCCAGACGCGTCCATCGGGCGCACCACGTGAGGCGAGGCAGGCGGCGCGGTGCCAGACGCACTGCCCACCGCTGGCGAGACGCTCGACGACGACGGAGGTGATGGGGCACCGGAAGCGGAGGAAGAGGACGAGGCACCGGAGGAGGACGACGAGGACGACGAGGACGAGTTCTGCGAGCTGGGAGCCGAGTCCGAGTCCGAGGAATCGTCCGAGACGGCCAGATCATCCATCAGCGAGGGCCGGGCGGGCGTGGCGTCGCGCCCTTCCGCCGGCCGGCCGCCGGCCGCAGCATCGCCCTGGTCTGGTGGACAGCGCCGGTGGCGCCAGGGGACTGGCCTCAGCAGGCAGCGCGACCAGTGGCGGGGCGGCGGGAAGCAGGTCGGCCGCTGCCGACGCGTCCGGCTCAGGCGCCTCCTCCGCGACCAGCTCCACCTCTGTGCCAGTGCGCAGCGGGTGACGGTGGCCACGCGGCGCGCAGTCGTCCGGGATGAGCTGATCCGTGGCGCCAGTAGCCGTGGCTACGGGCACGGCGCGTAACGCTGGACAATTGCACAAGGAAATACCGGCACCATAACGTAAAATTGCCATTCATCCATAATTCCATCGAAACTAAAATGAACCAAGCCGGCATTGCAAGAGGCGGTGCAGTCACAGGCTAGACGCGCAATTATTCCCAGACGTGCGCGTCCACCACGCACCATCTGTGCCTCCGTTCCACACCGCCTGAACAAGATGTGCGGCGCACACAGCCAGCTTCCCTACCCATCGAACAAACCCATCACGCAAAACAACGTAACCACTTCATCACAGCCCAGCTCCCACAACGCACCACGGAGCCGGAGCCGAGCCTCGAGCCCCGCAGTCGCTCACCGTCGCGCTCCGAGCCGGCCAGCAGCATACTGTTCAGCAGGTCACGCAGCGGCGTGTCGACGCTGACGCCTGCGCGGCTGACCTTGTTGCCGCGGTCCGTCCCGCAGCAGCGAGGGCGGCCGGCAGACCGGCGGCTGCGGCTGCGGCTGCGTGCGGCTGCGGCTGCGGCTGCGGCTGCGGCTGCGGCTGCGGCTGCGGCTGCGGCTGCGGCTGCGGCTGCGGCGGCGGCGGCGGCGGCGCCGGGCTCAGCGGCCGCTTCTGGGTGCGACCGCCGCTCCTCCGGCGGCCGGCCGGACTGCGGCTCCGAGGGCAGGTCCGCGACCGCGCCAACTTCCCGCCGTACCCGGTCCGCTTCAGCGCGGCGGTCGGGGGCGGCGACCAAGCTCCGAGCGTTCCGCGGTTCGGTTCGGACCGTGCCCCGGGGCGGCGGCCTCCTCCCGCCGTCCTCGGCCCGCCTCCGGGCAGCGCCCCCAGACGGCTGTCGCGTCCCTCGGCTGCTGAGATTGATCAGGACCGTGCCGTATGGCGGCGGCGCCACCTCGCCCGCGTCCCCGACCTCTTCCCCGACCCCGCCCGAGTCCGCGTCCCCGACCTCGTCCGCGCCCCCAGCCCCGCTCCCCGCCCGTCCGTTGGCGCGAGAGGGTGTCCATCAGGCGCGCCCGCGCTCTTCCCACACCCGACTCCTCGCTCCTCCGACGCTTGCGAGTCGGCTCGCCCGCGGCCCCGCCTCCCTCTCGCGCGTGCAGCAGGGCCATCGATTTCTGGATCTTCTGCCGGAGCGCAGCCTTCCAGGCGGGCTCGGCGGTGACCGCGGCTGGCTCTGTCGTCACCACGTTCTCCAGCACGTCCACCTTGCTGTCGACGAACACAGCATTGTCGTCGTCTGTGCCCCAGTCCAGCGCCACGCCTGCGCCACACCTCGTCGTTCGAGCCCGGCTGGCTGTGACCGGACGCGCTCGCCGGCGCCTGCTCCGCCGCCACGTCGCCCGACACCAGCACCGGCATGTGCACGATCACCATCTGGCGCGCGCCCGCATCCAGGGCCGGCAGCGCGGGCGGCGGCGACACCAGGGCCCTGTGCTCTTGGGGCAGAGTGGGAGTGTGGTGCGCGGCGGAGGCGCCGCCTCGTCCACGCCCCCGACCTCTTCCCCGGCCTCGCTCCCGGCCCGTCCGCTGGGTCGTGAGGACGACCTAGCGGGCGCGGGCGCGCGCGCACGCTGGCCACGTTCGTCCCTTCGCTCCTCCTGCGCTTGCAAGCCGGCGCGTTCGCGACGGCCTGTGCGTCCACCGCGTTCTCCAGCACATGCACCTTGCTGTCGACGAACACGTCGCTGTCGTCGGCCTCGCCACCCGCGCCCAGTTGGAGGCGATCGGGCTCCACCAGCAGCGCCTGTACCGCCGCCTCGGTGCCGGGCGTAAGCACCGGCACGTGCGAACTCGCCACGTCCTGCTGCCCGTCGTCGACAGCGGCCGGCGCCAGAGCCGACGGCACACTGGAGGCTCGGGCGGCGCGCGGCAGACCCGACAGCGCAGCTGATGGCGGGATGGAAGCTGACAACGACGAAGACGCGTTCGGAACCAGCACGCCGGCGGCGACAGGCGGCTGGACTGACCGAGCTGGCTCTGGGCCGGCGGCGGCAGCCGGCTGGACCTGCTGCCGCCCGGACGGGGCCGGCGCGGTGGTAGCGAGCGAGGCGGTGCACACTGGTGGTACGCTCCCCGCGCTGGGTGCCGGAAGACTTATCTGCAATAAAGTCATGTTTTAAGCACGTTGCAGACAAGCGGGGTTTGTGGCTGAGCGCTGTGCGCTTTTTGCCACTACGTAAGGCACATGCAAAACTCACCGCACAAGACCGCAAGTCAGTACGACGCGTCTCTTTCGCGGCTCCGAAGCGTAAAACTTCCAACTCCTTTTTAAAGTTGACAAAACAGCTCGACTAACGCGCACGCACCTCCGGCGCCCCATCTCCCGCGTCCCTCACCTGCGCCGTCTCTTCCGCTGCGCGATCATCGCGCCTGGACCCCGACAGGCTAACGGACGGCAGGGGCCGCTCGCCCGCTCGGTGCGCCCCGCTCCCCAGATGTCCGCTGTGATCTGGGATCTGAGCTCCACACAACTAATAAGTCGTCACTGTCCTCCGCTGCTAGGTCTGTCGGGCTCAGCTCCGGCGGCGGCCACTGGGTGGGCTGCTGTTTACGACGACGCTTCTGCTGCTCTAGCTGCTGTTGCTGCTGTGGCGGCTGCTCCGACTGATGTTGCTGCTGCCGTTGCTGTCGCCCTGGCGGCTGCCCCGGCGGCTGCACTGACCACTGTTGTCGCTGCTGCTGTTGCTGCTGTTGTCGCTGCCGCTGTTGCTCCGGCAGCTGCACCGATGGCTGTTGTTGCTGTCGCGGTTGGTGCTGCCGCTGCTGCTGCCTCCAAGCCTGAGCCGGCTCGGACATCTGGCCGCCCGACTGTGGCCAGCTGGCGGCCGGCACGCCGGCCTCAGGCGCCGTCCGACCGCCAGCCAGCGGCCGCACTCGTACGCTGAAGCCGAGCCGCGGCCGCCACTCCGGCCGCTGGCTCGGCTTCAGTGCTGACGAACGTGCTGACCACTCGGCGGTGCAGCTCGTCCACCAGGCTGCGCAGCTCGGCCGAGACGTGCGGCAGTCGCGCCACGCTGCGGAACATCAGCTTCATGTAGGTCATAGCGAACTCAGTGTTGGCGCGCTGGTGACAGCCAATCACCTGGCGCGAGGCCGCCAGGAAGGCGCGGCATATGGCACGCTTCGTCTCCGGCTGCAGACACGTGCCGCGGTCGTACAGCAGCACCGTCATGAGGTCGCCGACGCCTGCCGGTCAGCCGGGAGACACCAGCGACTGTGAGCGGCTGTGCGCGCGGAGGAGCGGACGGCAGCTGCGGGCACCGGTCGCCAGCACCGCACCATCGCTCGGCAGCGAGAGCCGGCCGCGGGGCCCCGCCCAGGCGACATTACTGAAATGCAATAACGAATCCGTGCACGGCATGCCACAATCCAGCAACGAGACGTCTGACGACGTGGGCCCGCCGCGAGGAGGGCCTGGAGAAGCTGGCCTGACACTGCGACAGCCTGAGCCTGTCCCGTGCGCCCAGCGCTGAAGTGTGACGTGAAACAAGTCTCGCCCACAACCGCGCTGATCCTGGGCGCACCTGCACCACTCACGCCGCATCCCTCTGCCCGACGGAATGAGCCTTAACCCCATCCTTACGACTACCACATGGCATTCACGTCGGCTGTCGGCAATGTGATCAGCACCACACGTCTAACCGGCCCCGACGGACTATCACGCCCGCTGACGCAAACGGCACTGATCACAACTGCATTTCAAAGCACGGGGAACCTGCTGCGGCTGGCCATGGCCGGCCCGCCTGGGCACCAGCCCAAGAGCCCCCGCTTCGCTCGCTCACGGTCTATGCCGAAGACGCGACGCATGGTGAGCTCGGGTGGCAAGAGGTCCGGCTGCTTCAAGTCTACCGACGCCAGCCGCTTGGCCAGCGCCGTCACGTGCCTGGAACACCGCCGCAGGTCAGCCGACACGGCGCTGGGAGCACAGGTCAGCACAGACAGCGGGAAACAAAACACGTCTAACCTGGCTATATCTAACCAGCCTTGATATTCAGATTCGACAAGACTCAGAACGCAGCAGATCGCGAAAAGTTGGAAAGCCTCTGCCAAGCAGCAGTGGTGGTGGTGGGGGGCACAAATATGAACCTCCACATGCAGATCAAGTAAGGTTCTACAGTAAGCGCAGCCTCAAGCAACGCGATGCACGCCAAAAACAAAATACTACAGGACGTCACAACTCCCCTTCCCTCGCACCCACCCAGCGCGCTCCTAACGCCAAGCCACGAGCCCCAAGCCCATCATGCCCGGGCCGCCCGCCGCGCGGTGGCTCAGCCCAGGTCGGCTTCCGACCGACGCCGGTAGCCGCACCTGCTGTAGTGGACACTGGTGGTCGGTCGGCGGCTGTCCAGCAGGCGGCCCACCAGGTTGGCACAATGGGCGGCGCGCGCCTGCACCAGCGAAGCGGCCGCCAGCTGCCCCTCCAGCTCACGGCCGTAATCGTCGTGTCTCTGGCGGCCCGTCTCCACCTGACGCAAGAAGAAGGCGCGCACCAGCGTCTGGTACCTGCCGGCCGGCCGGCGTCAGTGGCGGCCACTGTGCGGCGCGACGCACCAGCCCGCGGGACGGTGCGGCGGATCTGGCTATCCAGATGCTGCGGCGGCGCACGGGGTCACCTGAGTGCACTCGGGGTCGGCGCGGGCGGAGCGCGGCCGACAGCTCCTCCGCGGCCGGCGTCCAGAGCGGCACCACCAGCCGCCCGGCGCGACGGCAAGCTCACAGCACAGGGATGGGGAAGACGATGTAAGGATTGCTACGCACCGTTCATACTCCGCACGAAACGCTGGCTGTGCTCTTCTGCTTCTCATCGGCGCATTCCAGCATCCGAGACTTCAGTTTGGCGATTTCCACAGAGACATTCATCTTGACCCCGCTGGAAGAGGCAGATTCTTTCAGCGACTTCGACAATGTTTGGCGCAAACTAAGCGATCTCCGACCTGTTGCCAGTGGGGCAAAATAATACTTATCCATCTGTCATGGATGCGGAACGGACGCTGGGTCCGACATTGGCACAGGAGGTCCGTACGACGCCGCGGAGGACCGAATGGCACGTGACGGAGCAGCAATATACCTGGACGTGCCCCTTATCTTAAAAGAAAATGACGATCCATAATTACCACCAGAAGCGCTAGACGCGTTGGCAACGACGCAGTAAGACCGACAACACACACAGGGCGACTCAAACCTTGCTTCGGCGCACGATATCGGCCCTCTCCCATCACAAGCGGACGTGGCCCACGCACACCAACACCGGCCGCGCCGCCGCCTCCAGCCGTGGTCGTGCTGACCTCATGCCGTCCAGGCAGGAGCGCAGGGCGGCGCGCACCTGGGCCGCCTTGTCCGCCAGCGTGGAGGAGGCGTGCGACCGGTGGGCCGACAGGATGCACTCGCCGCACGCCAGCACCTCGCACCCGTCGCAGTAGTAGTCGAACGCCTGCGAACGGCACGCGGCTGAGAGTCGGCGGCGGTCGGCGCGGCGCCCCGAGGACGAGCACGACAGCTGGACAGTCGTCCGGCACTGCCGACCGCACTTCAGTCGACAGATGAAGTGCAGGCGGTTGGAGTCAGGCACGCCCGAAGAGCGGGGCGAGAATGGAACCCACGCAGATGCATGGACGATGCTATGTTTGAAATACATAAGTGTTGACCCAGGGCCGCCAGTGCAGTGAGCCGGACGCACCTTGTCATGCTCAGGGCATCGGTCCTCCTGCTTGGCGTCCGGCAGCAGCTTCACCTTGTGGTCCCACGTGGCCTTCGTGATCTTGTGCGCCTGCCAACGTAGCAGTGGGCCGTCAAAAGAGCGTCCCGAGTTGGCAATGTCGGTTACTTCCATCGGATAGCCACAAAACCTCCACTCACGGACGTCCCGGTTTTCGGCCGACTTGAAGACACATTTGGCACTGTTGGTCGGCCACGGAATGAAAACAGCCACGACAGCCAGCTGGGAAGTACGGCAAAATCCTAGATGCCAGTGGGCCGACAGACTGCCAACGCACAGCTACAGACACGCCGGTCTGAGTGGCATGCCGGCCTGAGTGGCGCGGTGGTCTGAGTGGCACGGTGGTCTGAGTGGCACGGCGCGCCGTGGACGGCTGGCTCTGCCGTCCCCGGCCCCAGAACGCCAGACAAGGACAGTGGCGCTGTGTCAGCTGAAACAAGCTTACAAGGGGTGGCCCCAGAGCGTGAAACGTGAGACAGTGACACTCTATCAGCTGGGATAGGCCTGCAAGGAGTGACTCCAGAACGTGAGACAAGAACAGTGGCTGTGTCAGCTGGGACAGGCCTGCAAGGCATGACTCCAGAACATGAAACAAGAACAGGGACCCTGTCAGGTGGGACAGGCATGAAAAACGTGGAACCTTTTAGAGGGGAAAATACAGGACAGCTGTCACTGAACAGCACTACCATGCCACATCTGCCAACGACGTACACCTGTCTGCCACGAGCCCCAACACCGGGCTGCAGCAACTGCATCACCGTCGCTACGGCATCTCCAGACCAGCGCTGCCAGCTGCCGCCACCTGCGGTGCCGCCCGGCGCGTGGACTCACATCAATACAGTTCTGGCAGAGGTCGGTCTGGCAGTCAAGGCACGAGCCGGCGACGACGCTGGCGCTGACGCCCCGCTCTGAACACTGCCCGCAGCCGGCCGCCTGCTGCCGCGCGTGCGTGTCGCGCAGCAGCTCCTCCAGCAGCGGGTGGTCCGCCACCGAGGGCGACGTGGTCTGGCAGAGGGCGCACTGCACCTCTCCCCCTGAAGCACATCAGACACCATCAGATGGGAGGTACATTGAAGGATGATGATGGTGATGGTGATTTGGGCTTTAGAGCATGCTGACTGGTCTGATCATGTGACGCTCATACATTGGGTACATTGGACCTCGACCACAGGGCACATCAGAGTTACTGTTTGGCATGGGGTGTACTGGATCTCACCTGCTAGGGCACATCAGTCACTGTCTGGCAGAAGGTATACTGGGCCTCATTCCCCAGAGCACATCAGCCACTGTCTGGCAGAAGGTATACTGGGCCTCATCCCCCAGGGCACATCAGCCACTGTCTGGCAGAAGGTATACTGGGCCTCATCCCCCAGGGCACATCAGCCACTGTCTGGCAGAAGGTATACTGGGCCTCATCCCCCAGGGCACATCAGCCACTGTCTGGCAGAAGGTATACTGGGCCTCATCCCCAGGGCACATCAGCCACTGTCTGGCAGAAGGTATACTGGGCCTCATCCCCCAGGGCACATCAGCCACTGTCTGGCAGAAGGTATACTGGGCCTCATTCCCCAGGGCACATCAGCCACTGTCTGGCAGAAGGTATACTGGGCCTCATCCCCCAGGGCACATCAGCCACTGTCTGGCAGAAGGTATACTGGGCCTCATCCCCAGGGCACATCAGCCACTGTCTGGCAGAAGGTATACTGGGCCTCATTCGCCCAGGGCACATCAGCCACTGTCTGGCAGAAGGTATACTGGGCCTCATCCCCAGGGCACATCAGCCACTGTCTGGCAGAAGGTATACTGGGCCTCATCCCCCAGGGCACATCAGCCACTGTCTGGCAGAAGGTATACTGGCCCTCATTCCCCAGGAGCACATCAGCCACTGTCTGGCAGAAGGTATACTGGGCCTCATCCCCCAGGGCACATCAAGCCACTGTCCTGGCAGAAGGTATACTGGGCCTCATTCCCCAGAGGCACATCAGCCACTGTCTGGCAGAAGGTTATACTGGGCCCTCATCGCCCAGGGCACATCAGCCACTGTCTGGCAGAAGGTATACTGGGCCTCATTCCCCAGGGCACATCAGCCACTGTCTGGCAGAAGGTATACTGGGCCTCAGTCCCCAGAGCACATCAGCCCTGTCTGGCAGAAGGTATACTGGGCCTCATTCCCCAGGGCACATCAGCCACTGTCTGGCAGAAGGTTATACTGGGCCTCATTCCCCAGGGCACATCAGCCACTGTCTGGCAGAAGGTAATACTGGGCCTCATTCCCAGGGCACATCAGCCACGTCTGGCAGAAGGTATACTGGGCCTCATTCCCCAGGGCACATCAGCCACTGTCCTGGCAGAAGGTATACTGGGCCTCATTCCCCCAGGGCACATCAGCCACTGTCTGGCAGAAGGTATACTGGGCCTCATCCCCAGGGCACATCAGCCACTGTCTGGCAGAAGGTATACTGGGGCCTCATCCCCAGGGCACATCAGCCACTGTCTGGCAGAAGGTATACTGGGCCTCATCCCCCAGGGCACATCAGCCACTGTCTGGCAGAAGGTATACTGGGCCTCATCCCCCAGGGCACATCAGCCACGGTCTGGCAGAAGGTATACTGGGCCTCATTCCCTTCTGGCAGAAGGTATACTGGGCCTCATCCCCCAGGGCACATCAGCCACTGTCTGGCAGAAGGTATACTGGGCCTCATCCCCCAGGGCACATCAGCCACTGTCTGGCAGAAGGTATACTGGGCCTCATCCCCAGAGGCACATCAGCCACTGTCTGGCAGAAGGTATACTGGGCCTCATTCCCCAGGGCACATCAGCCACTGTCTGGCAGAAGGTATACTGGGCCTCATCCCCCAGAGCACATCAGCCACTGTCTGGCAGAAGGTTATACTGGGCCTCATTCCCCAGGGCACATCAGCCACTGTCTGGCAGAAGGTATACTGGGCCTCATCCCCCAGGGCACATCAGCCACTGTCTGGCAGAAGGTATACTGGGCCTCATCCCCCAGGGCACATCAGCCACTGTCTGGCAGAAGGTATACTGGGCCTCATCCCCCAGGGCACATCAGCCACTGTCTGGCAGAAGGTATACTGGGCCTCATCCCCCAGGGCACATCAGCCACTGTCTGGCAGAAGGTATACTGGGCCTCATCCCCCAGGGCACATCAGCCACTGTCTGGCAGAAGGTATACTGGGCCTCATCCCCCAGGGCACATCAGCCACTGTCTGGCAGAAGGTATACTGGGCCTCATTCTCCAGAGCACATCAGCCACTGTCTGGCAGAAGGTATACTGGGCCTCATTCCCCAGGGCACATCAGCCACTGTCTGGCAGAAGGTATACTGGGCCTCATCCCCCAGGGCACATCAGCCACTGTCTGGCAGAAGGTATACTGGGCCTCATCCCCCAGGGCACATCAGCCACTGTCTGGCAGAAGGTATACTGGGCCTCATTCCCCAGGGCACATCAGCCACTGTCTGGCAGAAGGTATACTGGGCCTCATTCCCCAGGGCACATCAGCCACTGTCTGGCAGAAGGTATACTGGGCCTCATTCCCCAGGGCACATCAGCCACTGTCTGGCAGAGGGACAAATGGACCTTATCCCCTAGGGCACATCAGAGTTGCTGTCTGCCAGAGGGTGTACTGAGCCTCACCCCCTAGGGCACATCAGCCACTGCCTTACAGAGGGTGTACAAAGCCACATCCTACAGAATGCAGTCACAAGTTGCAACAATGTACACAGATGCACGCCGGTCACGCTGTGATGTCCTGCCTACTGGAAAATGGCAGAAAGGCCCATCACGACAGCACAGGGAGCCCACATGCTGAGGTGGAAAGATCAGCCGTTTGCGTCACAGCCTGAGTCTGTAGCGCGCGCCAGCGACCGGCAGTACTGACCTCAGCCACTCTCACCAGCACACAGCTGACAGACAGTGTGCAGGCAGGCGGGCAGCAGGCGCGGCGCCAGGCCGCTGTACTCCAGGTGCTGGCCACAGCGGGCGCAGCTGAGGAAGCCACGGGCACGGCTGGCAGCCAGCGTCGCCTCCTCCTCCACCACCACCTCCGGGTCCGGGTCGACGGTCGTGCCGGAGGTGGGGCCAGGGTGTGCGGCTGCTGTTGCCACTGCCCCACCTGCCTGGCCACTCCCCTCAGACATTGCCACTGGAGGCTGGGTGGCTGTACTGTACCTGCAGAATCACCACATGATTAGTGCACTGTAGCTGAAGCCTCAGCCAAAAACCTTCAACTTGTTGATGAAATTTCAGCAGAGGCCCCAAATTTGTCACTCTTCAGTGTGGAGTGTGCAAAGTTCAGGGCCTAAAATGAGCCAGTTGCATGTTCTTTGACCACAAATGACCCTGCAGAGAAGCCAGATGATTCTAAGCTCCAACTTTTTCACTCCATCACAACAGAAAAACATTGATGTTTGATAAAAGGCAAAACCCATGCCAGCAATGGAGGCCCAATGACATGCTCCACTTGGTGGCCAACCTTGCAGGATTTCAAGATCAACCAGCACACAATTGGGCCAGGCCTGGGGACATAGGCAAGACAATGACTATGAACCCTCCCTTCTGATTCAAGGCATTTGCCCTTAAGTAACAGGCAATTTTATAAAATTTGGGCTGCTCCCATCTCCTGCAGAAAATTTTGGTTACATGCCTGACTCAGTTGCAACAAGTTGCAAAACAAATAGAAAGTGTTGCCACAAACTGTTAGATGATAATCAGCACCCATTCACAAAAAACATACTTGGAGTTTGAACATTCAGCATTTTCCAGCTTGTAGCTCATAAATTGCTATGATTTGTTCCCTTCTATACACTCCCTTATTCTGCCAGTTTCTCAGTACCTCCCCACTATCCAGCAGTTTACACAAATATCACCAGATGCTTAAGTTGACACACAAACTGCCAAAAACCTGCATTTTAACCAAGGATTGCAGCCATGACTGCATAGCAGCAACAGCCCATAGCACACACTCAGTGCATGTGCAACACAAATCCATGTGCTTATAATGCTATGTGGTCCCCAGTCTCCACCAAGTTCAGCATTTAGAGAGTCCATGTTTCAGGGTAATATTATTTTTGAGAGGCAATTTCACCAAAAAGTGTTCCAAACAAATCATCAGTTTCCAAAAGAGACCAAATCAGCCCTAGTTTGCATGAATGAGCAGTGAACACCTGCCTGGCAGATCTCTCATTGAGACAGCTATATAGACTTGCTGCCTGCTCCCTCAGATGCAAGACAACATACAGATGCTGCGCAACTAAGTTTGGAGTCTCAGGTTTTGCCCATTCTCAAACATACATAACCATACGCATTGCTTGAAAACCAATGACCATCAGGTATTTCCGGCATACGAATGTCGGTAGTGTGGTGGTTAATGCATCTGAGTTAACCGCCACGCGTCTGGAAACTAGAGGTACGGGGTTCGATTCCCCGCAGTGCCCGCCCTTCCTGCCTGGGTGAGACGCAGGCTGCGCCATATGGCCTCAGCAGCTGAATGCGTCGTAAAGGCCCAATGACATTGACATACCAGCGTAGGCCTCGCACTATGCAAAAAGGTCTGCTGCAACTAAATATAGCACGCACGCTACATAACACCGATGTGAACGGACGCACAAGACATTTGAACATAATTCTACCGCCTCAAACATCCACTACGTCTCTCATATAACAATAAATAACATTTGTATTCGTACCGGCCAACCACCAACCCTTATCCGCCGCCACAACCGGCTTCAACCTTTCCTGGCGCGTCTGCCAGCTAATTCCACGACGACGGCCCTGTTCGATCCAAGGCCATAGAACAAGTTCGATCTGTCGTCAGCATGTTTGTCATCAGCAACCGTGGTACAAGGTAAAATGCTATGTGACGTCATGCATCGACTGACGATGCCGACACAATTGTTTGTCAGCCCGTCAGAAAGGAGAAAGAATCGGTTGTTCCTTAACTGAAAAATTTTAATTTGTTTTTTGGTCGATGCAAATGGAAAACGTCCGCCATTTGGGGATCCCAGTTCCAACAGTTTGCAGGTTTCTCCGGCTGAGCGGAGGGGTGTACGGTTGCTCTATGTGCAGGCAAGCCGCCGTTAACTCTGCGCTTTCAAGCCTGCGCTGTCAAGGGGCGATTTCAACGCAAAATGTGGTGTCCGTTTATGTGACATTTGCGTTGTAAGCAGATAGCAGAAGTGCCATCACCTATGTACTATAATCGTCCTTATGGCAAGGTTGCGCTTCTAAAAGTATTTCAAATTGGACGCCGTATTTGTTCAACTCACCATTTCCATCGATCCACGAGAATTGAATGAGACACATTGGGGGTCGACCGAAAAATGGGAACTCGAAATCAAACGAGCGTGCTATGAGCAGCAGATAGCCCGATACAAATCCTATCTATCGCATGTACAGTGACATTTTTTCATTTGAATTACATGTATGCTGTACAAACAGTGGTGTAGGCAGGGGTGACGGGGCACATGTCTCCCACTTTAGGCTCCGGGGGGGGGGGGGTCTTCGGGGCTCTTGAAACCTACAACTAAGAGTCCGATTGTGAAGGCCCGAAGGGCCCGAAAAGCCAGCTGGAAGTCCCATCCAGGAGCCTCAGCCCGCAGGACCGGGCACTCCAATGCCAGCCAGGTGGCCCTGCGCACTGATCAAGGCCCCTGCTGAGCCGATAAGGGCCTATAGTTCGGTCAGACACCACGAGTAACGCACAGTCAGATCTGCGGCGGCATAGACCTAAGGGCTCATTTCCCAAGCGGGAACAAGGCCTGGAGCCAACGATTGACGTTGATCAGGGCCCAACAGCGCCTAGCAGGGGGTCTATGTTGTCAAGGGGCCCCGAGTTGGCCAGTCATTGTTCGAGGAGGCCCGAAGAGCCGAGAGGGTCCACTGGGTCCGACGATCAGGGGTGCGATCCGAGAGGTTTAAGGGCATAAGGGGCTGGTCAGCATTATTCAGGGGCCCCATCTGCGAACAGCGGACACGCAGATAACGGTCACAATGCCCTTTGCGTCGATTGGAAGCCCCTGAGTCGGTATAGGCCTATATATCGATCATGTACCACTGTAACGCACAGTCGGCTCCGTGTCGGTATGGGCCTGAATACCCACTTCCCAATCAGCTCTAAAGCCGGGACCGGTGATTTATACTGGCCGCTGACCTTATGTCTGTCAGGGGCCCACAGCGCCTAACAGAGGGCCCTGTGCTCGCAAGGGCCCCGAGCCGACCAAGGAAAGTACTGGGGTCTTGCTCTATAAGGATCGAAGAGATGCACGAGCGGCCCACGAGAACCGACGATCAAAAGCCCGGTTGGAAGGCATAGGGACCCGAAAGACTGCCTGTAGGTCGCATGAGGAATCGTTGCCAACAGGGTCTTGGCCTGAAATATCAGTCAGAGGTCCTCTTGCACTATTTGAGGAACCCCTGAGACAATGCGGTTGTCTAAATCGGTCAGAGCCTACAAACACTGAACAGCCGGCTCCATGTTTTTCTAGGCCCTTGAGACCTATTTCCCTAAGCAGAAACGAGGCCGGGGTTCGCGATTTGCAATGTTTAGGGATCCTGACACAACTGAGGGGCTCCTTTGTCGGTCGGGGGCAACAGTGCCGAACAGGGGACCTGTGGTGACAAGTGGCCCCGAGCCGGCAGGATGTTTAGGTGAAAGGGTCTCTTGTGACCAAAGACGAAGGGCCCGACGGCATGGCTGAAGGGTACGAAGGGCTGACAGTAGGTTACATTAAGGACCCCCGCTCATAGGGCCGTGCTCTCAAAGGTCAGTGAGGTGATCTCTTGCGCCGATGAGGACACCTGAAACAACGTTCTCCATTTCAGTCAGAGGCCACGCCCAACGAACAGTTGGCTCCGTGTTGGTGTGAGCTCTGGGGGCCCATTTCCTAAGCAGAGACAAGGCCCGGCCCGCGATTTACATTGATCGGACTCCTGTATCGTTCAGGGACCTACAATGCCCAACAGGGCACTCCGTGTCAAGACGGGACCTCGAATCGGCCAGGGAAGATTTGCTCAGCAGAGGCGAGAAAGGGAGCCCCAATGGCAGATGTTAAGCCCAACTGAAGTCCGTGCGCCAATTATCTGACCACCTGCGGCGAGCATGGATAATGTCACGTTAATGACGGTTTATGCGTCGATCCATTGTTAACAGTCAGAAGGCCTCTCGCGTCAGGAAGCGGACTAATGTGATATGGCATATTCCTCTAAGCGCCTCCGGATCAGCAAGGGGATGCCGCCCTGTGTCGCCAGATCGACGTCTGGAAAAAAAAAAACACCGCGGTGGGACAGTTCTGCCCCTAACCGGGAAGAACCATGCGCCCCGTATTGTTGTACTCAAGACTCATCCCTATGGGCAGAAGAGTGTTGTTCTTAAGGAGGCCCCTTAAACAGATGGCTTGGCTTGAGTTGCAGTTATCAGATGATGGCTTGGCTTGAGTTGCAACGATGGTTTGAGTTGCAGTTATCGTAAAACTGAACGGCGTTGGCTGCTGCAAATAACGCCAGGGGGCGGGCGTTGAGCGCGCAACAATGATCATCGTCAAATAATGCTTCGGAATGTCTTTTAAAATGAAGTTGTGCAGTATCAAAAATACACCGGGTAAATCTTTTGCTATGTTTTGAGGATGTTCTCTGGGCAGATTAACAGTTACGGGAACACGGAAAATAGAGACTTACCTTTACTCTTCCAGTTCCACCACTGGATTCCAGCACCACTTAGCGGTGCTGTAAAGACCAGTACGTTATTGCCGTCAATCTAAAAACTGCACGGGTGAAATAGACACCCGGACTATCTCTGAATGTAAGATTTGGTGTCCTAAAGCGTTCTAAGATACTTCTCTCAGGTGCGTCACCATTTTTGTCCACCTATTGGTTACATCCTAAAGTCAGCCGCAGGACTGACGCTTCGCGGCCCAATGGAGACTGCAACGCCTGACGTCGAATTTTCGTTGTGAAGGAGATGCGAGCGCGCACGCTCAAAACTACGTTACATAACATGTATCACTAATCGATTCTGGCTGGATGTTGAACACAGTCAGATAAAGATGGCGAATCCATGTTAATACAAGTTATTGACCCATTTTGATCTTCAATCTCCATTCGTACAATCCTTGCTATCTCTGTGCAACCCAGATAAAAATTCTGACCACGTTTCTGAGTTTGTCGGTTTAAAAAGACTCCAATGAAATTATAACATGAAGAAAGCCGATTATTTATTTCATGCAGTCATTTAACACATATTGTTCCCATCTTATTTGCTATAAACTGAAAGCAGAATTGTTCTCGCGGTAGCGTCTGGTCTATGTTCCAGTTATGGAATGTACAAAGTGTAACACACCACACACACACACACACACACACACACACACACACACACACACACACACACACCACACACACACACACACACATATATATATATATATATATATATATATATATATATATATATATATATTATATTTAGATATCCCAGTGGCTAGCTTTTCACCGTGGCCCACTGGTGGACGGAAATGAGGACGCTTCTGAAAGAAGTACTTTGAGCGCTTCAGGACATCATTCGTTATATTTAGGAGTCAGTCTGGCCGCATAATCCACGTGCACAGATTTTTAAACTGATGATAAGAACGGATTGGCCCTTAAAGCACGGAGAAGTGTCGCAAGGAATCTGGTGGTGGAAATGTAAGAGCATAGGTAGAATCTATATTTTTCGTGTTTCTGTAACTGTTTATCTGCCCATAATACAGAAACAGTTACTGATAAGAAGCTATGTAATACGGTTTTGAACATGCGCGCCCGCAAGCATAGGCATAGGAATGTTTCAAAAAGTGGGGGGAGGGGGGGCTAAGCTCAGGGAGCACTTCAGAAACTTTTCTGGAAAACAAGCCTGATGACCGGGGAGAGGGAGGGGTAAAGATGGAGGTTATCGCTCTTTATTCAAATGTAATGACTGCTATTCTAGGATATGCATCTAGAGCCGATTCTCTCTGGTGCACACTCTTGCCTATCCAACTCATTTATGCTATTCGGGAGATAAGACTATCCAGCTTTCTAAGATCATTCGTCCATTTCAACGTTGTCTTTCCTGGGGAGTCGAAATTCCACGAGCGGGTAGGTAGGCATTTTGGGCTATTGAGGAGGCATCTGTCCTCCACAGGTTAGATGCCAAAATATGGCCTACGCATAGGCTGGTGATAATTTTGAAAAGTGAATCGATGGTTCACAACATAGCAGATTTTGCATGCGCCTTCATTTCGCTGACTGCCTTTTAAGAGATAAGACCTTGTTGCGGCATTTTAGGCGGAAACAGATTCGGAAGCTTGAAACTGACAAAATCCTTATGACAAAAGCCATAGAACTTGAAGATTCTCCTTTGAAAACCAGGCCACAGAATGAAGTTCTTCTGTCATATATTCCGTGCCTGAGCCCTGCTCCCGTCCGCGCGTCAGTGGCCACTGTCCTGGCCCGGCTGTCTCCGAATGACTGACCGCGAACTGATGGTATGACTGCTTTGTTGCACAGCACTGAATCAACATTGCTACTAATTGGGATGTAAAACACGTGTTGGACACCTGCAACAGTATCTTTTTCCGAATCATCTTCCCTTACACCACACCACACCACCCCCGAAAAATGCTGCCGGGAGGCTGCCTTCTTTAGGTATGAATTGACCCAACGGACATTTAATCGTCCGTCATTCAACGCAGATGACTCGATCTGATTGCATGTGTAGGCAGGGGGAAGCCAGAGCCTTGCTAAGAGGAACACGAGGTTGACAAAACCCCCGTTATGGTGACCCCCACAAAAAGATCCCCGGATCCCGCTTACTCGTTACAAGGTATACGGTTTTCTTCGTTTCATAGTAATTTTTACATTGTAACTAGATCAGAAACCAGAAGCTACCGTGAAATCAATTCTGTTTACATTGACTGGGGGTGATTACATTGGTGAGGGGTCAATTTAACCCCCCTGAGATCTCGGGAAGTAAGAGAGTATCTCGGGAAGTGTACACCAAATCCATAGGGTGTATTGACCTGTACGTTAACTCACTTATGCTAAATTTTGAAGTTCTCAGGTCATGACTTTTGGGTGAATTAAGGTCAAACAAGGTCAGATTCCAGGCTGGTCTCTAACGGCCCCAGAACCTAGATAACTGTTTCTAAGCAAAGGGTTACATGTTCGGTTAAGGTCAGTGACCTTGTTCGACCTATTGAAGTTCACGGTGACCAAATCATCCAAGACTGCTCTGAGCTTTGCACTTGAATAAGCGAGAAAGATTACGCTAGGCAGTATGTTTCTAAAATAAAATGTTGACCTAGGTCTTTTTAGGTCAACGCCCTGTTCTGACCTCTATGACGTCCATGGGAGACTATAACGTAGTTCCTGGTATCAATAATCTCGAAATGAGCAACAGAAACTGTCCCATACAGCAAGCCCTAAAGTAATAAAACAGGTTGATTTTGACTTTGGTCTGACCCTTGTACCTGACCTTGGGTCGACGTTATTTGCTCATTCAATATTTGTGTTGCCTGAAAAAGCATCTTAGAGATGTATGGCTTCGTCTAACACTCTAATGTTGCATCGGATTAAACGACTCCCTAGAAGTTGACTTTGCTGAAACCATGGCCTGAGTTTGGCCCGCCATAGGTCAGCGAGATTACAAAGTATATCTAAACGGTTTTATGCCAAACGATCCGCTATACAATTGTCTACAACTATGCAAAACCTGGGGCGGCTGCGCCGCGCCTTTCGGAAACCATTCTGGAAAACCCTCGGGGGGCGAGTCAATTTGACCCCCACCCGAGCGCGTGTTAGAATCAATGAACCGCAGAAATCAGGGGTTGACGACCGCATGGAATAAACCACCGATGTTCTTAATTTGCAATGGCTTAGTGGACTTTTTCTAAGCCGATAGAATTCAGAAGCTTTTCCATAACGTTCTATCCGCGTTTTACAGACATTGAGGACATCGCGAGGGTAGATTATAGATCTATATGGTTGATCGAAATTAAGGGGTGAAATTTTGATTGTAGATCGTGTGGTCAACATTGTGTATTAACATCGCCAAGCCATACTTGTCTGGATATGTTTAACGTTTAGTCAAAATTGATTGGTGATACAATTTATATAACGCGTTTTTTAACATGCGTGCTCGCAAATCAGCAAAAAACCTCCACGCCAGGCGTTGCAGTCTCCATAGTCCGCGCAGCGTTGGGTCAACAGCCAATACTGAGCCGTGGCCAACGGGGGGACGAAAATGAGGACGCTTCTGAAGCAGTACCTTTCAACGCTTCAGGACATGAAATCCTACATTTAGAAGGCAGTCTGGGCACATATTTCACGAGTGCGATTTTTAGACGGATGATGGGAACGGATTGACCTTTAAAGCACCGCAAGGCGGTGCTGGAATATGGTGGCGGAACTGGAATAGTAAAGGTTGATTCTCTCTTTTTCGTGTTTCTATAACTATTAATCTGGTCCAGAAGACAGACTAATACGGCGCCCGCCGTCTGGTGGCACTAGCAGTGGCCGACGCCGTTCGGTTTTACGGAAGCTGTATCCCGATCATCGCTGTCCTTGCTTTCGAGGTTGCGGGCGGGCATGTTCAAACATTTTGATGATTTTTCGCTAATCCATTCTGAAAAAAATGAACGTTGTTAGGCAAACATGGGATGGCCTTGTCCGTTTTCTCTTTAATTCATTTTCTCTATTCAAGAATAATGAGACCTCTCTATTCAGCAATAATGAGGCCCCTTATTTCATTTCGGGCAAGGTACCCATTGAGTAAAGCACCAAGGGCGCATTATCGCTTCCGGTTAAGAGCTGAAGGGCCACGCCGTCCCATCGCGAAGCGTCTCATGGCTGTCATTCTAGCGACACGGGGCGGGATCTTTTAGTCGATCCGGAGGCCATTGGAAGGATATATCATATCACACTGTTCCCCTCCCTGACACGGGAGGCCTTCTGACCCGCGCAGTTGGTCCTGGTTCAGCACAGGAACCCTCATTGACTCAACAACATCCCTGATCGCCAAAAGTGGTCCAATAATTGTCACGCAGGCTCCAGTTCCGCGTTTTTCTGCTTTCTTCAGATATATTGAGGAATCCCTAAATGTTGGTTGTAGATGAAATGGGGCCCAAGCTTGTACCAAGATGGCTAATCCATGCTCGTCTTAAAACGTCCAAGATTCTTTCAGAATATATATTGATAAAAGCGATGTAATATGGTTTTGAACGTACGCACTCGCAAGTCATAGCAACAACGCCAGGCGTTCAGCCTGGCGCTGCAGCTCCATAGGCCGCGTGGCGTCGGCCCGCAGCTGTGACACTAAGCGATGCTCAATAAGCAAACGAAAAAGATGACGCATCTTGGGAAGATGGCTGGTGAAGTAGGTAAATTGGCGTGTATATTTAAATGTGATGCAAAAGTAAGCTAAACACAACATTAACCTGGAAAGTGGTGGGGAGGGGGGGGGGGGTTCAGTTAACATTGCTGGCCTCCGGTCACCTTGAAAAGGGGGGGCATGGCCCTCCTGCCCCCCCCCCCCCTATTCCTACGACCACGCCCAACCATACTGCCCCCAACAACATCGGTACGGCAAGGCTGCACCTTCCCGCACGAGCATTTTCTTTGCAAATCAGGCGCAACATTTCCTCAAACCACCACTCCAGTCGGCCCACCAGCACTGACTGATAGGCTGTCGGGAACCAACCGAAAACATCGAAATAAACTAAGACGTGTGTGTTGTACTGGCAGCTGATAGTCCGGTAACAGTTCTATGAAATGCAGTAAACCACGATCTCCCAGTTCTATCGTAAGCATTTTTCCAGGAGCGCCGTATTATGTGCATCCTCCTACGTGCTCCAGACCGCCGTTAGCTCTGCGCTGTCGAGGGGTGAATTGAACACGTATTGTCATGTCTCCCGAAGTAATATTTACATTGCTATCCGGTAGCGCTCCCACAATAACACCGCTGCGCCAAGGTTGCACGTTTCGCAGACAAGTAAAAGTACGTAATACTGGAAGAAGAATGTTTGGAAATCCCCCTTCGGCCGACCCACCAGCATTGAGTGGACACATTGTCGGGGGGGGGGGGGGGTGGGGGGGGGGGATCAGGAACAAAATTAGGAACCAACAGAGGACGAGTACGTTGTATTGGCAGCAGATGGTCGGATAATAGTCCTATGGAATGCAAAAAAATCATAATATTACAGTTACAACATTCAAAACGCAAATTAATGTACGCCACCAGCGGACCGAGACAGCAATCGAACACAAAATAAGAACGGTGTGGTGTACCGTCAGCTAATAGCCCGTTGATAGTAATCCTACCGAATGCACCGAAGCGCAATCTTTCAGTTTGATTATAAGCATTTATCCAATCCCCGTATGATGGCCATCACTCTACGTGCGGGCAAGCCGCTGTTAGCTCTTTGCTCTTTGCTGTCAAGGGGTGATTTTAACAAAAAAGGTCATGTCTGTCTATGTGAGCGTCGCACTGCCGTCCTATAGTACCCGCACAACAGCATCGTCACGGTAAGGTTGTGTCTTTCGTTGGCCAGCCATGACCAACCCACTGCACAACACTGCCCTTTACTGATGACTATCTGGCAAGACAAGCGCTTGGTGCTACACACCCAACTTCTTTCTTTGTCACCTACTGGTAAGTCTTGCGAGCTTTGATGTACAACAATTTGATTTTAACTTCTGTGGTGCACCAAAAAAACTACCCAGTTTTTGATGTTACTTGGTCTGAGGAAGTTCCGTCGTTCCATCAACGTACAGGTAAGAGTAGTAGCACGAGGGATATGTTCCGTCACCACGTTTGCATCGGGGGGAGGGGGGGGGGGGGGCAAAGGGCCCTCCATACCGATTTTTTAATGAAAAAAGCGACGCCCTTTGCCGCGCCCTGGACCCCCACGTGGTGGTCCAAGGCGCAAACCACTCTATCACTAAGCCACCTCCCCAGATCGACGATCGAGGGCTCGATTGGAAGACCCGAGGGACCCAAAGGGCTGGTCATTTAACATCGCGCCCTCCTGAAGTTGGTTAAGCCGGACCTGCGAGCCTGGATCTGAGCCAAGAGCTCCGATCCAAATAGCAGTCACCAACCGCCGATCCAGGTCCAGCTTTCCCAACAAAATTGAGTATGCTCGACTTGACTTAAGTGCATGTTGTCTAGCAACGCTTTAGTTACAATGCATAGTAATGTTATTTCTCCCTTAGTTTCCATCGAGGCCGGTTATTCAGTGATCCATGAGAACGTATGTCCGTCACGCGCAGCCGTGCACCTACCAACACTGTAAACACCCCATCGAGATACAAATCGTGCTTCTTCGCACCACCAACTAAAATCACAACTTGAGCGAGAACAGAGCAACAAACTTCATGCAGTTATAACCATGGTGCACTAAAAATCTTATGAAGTAAAGCGAGAAGCTCCAGTGCGTGGGGTAACCTAGCCCACCGATGCCCTAACCTCGTCCTCGTACCCCATCACCTAAGCGTTTCTTGCTGCCGCTCATGGTTATTCCGTCGGCAAAGAGGGGTACGCTTGTTATCTATCACGCTGCCGTGATGTAGAGTATTCTGCATGATGAACTACATTTTGCCGAGTAAAACACACGATTGATCGTTATGATATAAGTTAGCATGAAGCTTCTGTTTGTTTAACCCTGACCCTGATGTTAAGGATGACTGAGAGACCAGGTTATCTTAGTGGAGGGTACCGTGGGTGACGAAATGCGTCTTGGCGCTTAAAACCCCCGATGTAGTGTCTATTTTTTGTCGGTATGTCAGATCAAATTATTTCCCGTCAGTATCACGTCATGCCATTTCGTGAATTTCATCCTTAAAAACAAAAAAAAAACCTTACTGTCACCAATAGCTCGGTGAGACTGAGCGGATCAAGGCGATAAATATCAGGCGAAACCGTACAGACAACGCACTTTTAGCGGATCCCTATTTAACGTCACGGGGGGTACACGTGTAACGCTAAGACGGCCGCACGCGTGATAACGGACATGAGAGATCGCACGTATTACAAGTTTGGTGGGTTGTAATGATTCGTAAGGGTCAGAGTAATTATAAATGAATGAAAAACTTGACATTTATGCCTGATTTTGAACGCATTTCAAGAACCGAGGCGGTAATATGGGACCCAGGAATGAAGCTATTCGAGGACGATCCGCCGCGTTTTACGCCAGAGAAGTGCTTGGCGTAAAGGCTACCTATGACTTCGAAAGCACCAAATGGACTCAAAACTGTTCCCTTGGGTTGCCAGTTTATTTCGTGTATCACAGCTGCCGCCCTGCGGGGTACCTGCTCCAAGCGAATTCAGGGAACTTCTGAGCCCCAGTTGGCATTTGGATTGGGCCTCGGTCTGGCAGATCACCCGACGGAACAAAATGGTCGCATCGATGCATCCTATGATGGTGTACCGAAACGAATGCGGGCGTATCTCCCACCTTTCTGACTGAAATATTTTTAGAGGGGCAGTCGGGTATAGCTGTGCAAGAAGCTTATAAGGTGCTCCAAGCTCCTCGGCCGGGGCTCGCGACCCGGACCTGGCCAGGCGCATTCGTGCGACTCCATCTAACGGGAATAGTCCAATCAATGCACACTGGGGCCTTGCTATTCACTTGAGCTAGGCCCTGACGGCTGCTAGTTTCATGGCGCAAGGGACGTCGCTGGTTTGCTCCGCCTATGCCTAGCAAATAATGGATAAGACTTGTTCGATCATTAACCAAATTCAGCCTAAGAGCGCATCACAGTCCACTTCTATAAACCTTTGGCTTTTCATAATGAATGTAGTGGATCAGTTAACAACGATATACCTTGTTTGACACCAGGCTTAAGTGAGATGACTGTCGAGCGTGCAATGTCATTTCGCTAACGCAGAAGCAGGATCAGATACGCTCCAACGGGTCGATGATATCCACCGCCGGCTTGAGCATCCGGAGTTCCGCACGGATGTTGCCAGAGCATTGAGCTGGAACTTGGAAGCCAAGTATCCACCTTGGGAGCGTGCTGTTTGAGGGCAGAGGACGTTTATGACATGCTGGGCGAATGCATAGGTCTTCCGGCAGATGGAGCATAGTGCGACAGTACTGGCGACATCAAATCCCTCCATCGACCCTTGACCAGTCGATACTGGCTAAGTTGCAAGTTAAATGAATGAGTTGCTGCCGGCTGAAGACGCCCTCGATCTGGGCGTGCTGCAGGTCCAGAGTATTCCACAGGAGCTGGCGCAATGAGCGAGCGGTCACCGAGGCCAGTTCAGAAGGTTAGTTCGGTGCTGGGCATGCGACTTCATCCGCCGAAAGTCAGATGGGCGTCCCGGTGGTAAGTCCAGGCCTGAGAATGACAAACGCTCCAACAGTGAAAAGCGTACAGCGCGGGATGCCTGGTTTTCAGATAACCGAACAGCGCGCAGCTTTTTCCACCGCCGTATTTGCTATTTGTTAAATACCCAGCGCATGCCCCAGAGGCGTACCCAAGCCCGTTCAATTTGGACTCATCCGGCCACACTATGCGCTTCAGAACTGAACTGGCACTGATTGAGGCTGAGTGCCCAAACGATAGTATGGGAGGCCCGCACTGCCCCACGGCTTCCCAACCGATGCAGAGGCCCTATGACTGGCCTTGAAGATCACGGCCCAACGGGAGGGGGGGGGGGGGGAAATTCTTATTGCAACCTACGAGGAGTCCCTCTGGCCCTATGGCCTCTTCAGCCTTCCAATCGGGCGGTTGATCTTCGGTCCCAAGGGGGCGCTGGGCCCTTTTTCGGTCTCACCAAACAAAGCCCGTGACCGACTCGGGAACACTTGGCCGACCCATGGCCCACTGTTAGGCACCGTGGACCCGTGACCGACAATGGGGCCCAATAATCGTTTCAAGCGCCCAGATCAACGCAAACCATGGGCCCCAGCCTTGTCCTTGCTTGGATAATGGGGTCCCAGGTTCAGACCGACGTGTAGCCAACTGTTTTGTGTTGCGATGTCTCAAGGGTCCTCAAACGGTATAAGAGGCCCTCTGTCCAATATTTCAGGTCAGTCCTACGGGCCGTAATCCTGTGTGGCCTACAGTCGGCCTTTCGGGCCCCCATGTCACCTCCACCTCACCCTCTCCATAAATACTCCACCGCTACTGCTTCTTTCCGAGGCAAAGATCTCACTATACCTGCAACACACTGCATAATACATACCCGCCTTCGCCCACGATGAAATGATTGAAGATTCGAAATAGCAGTTTTTCTACGATGTTTTTAATAGTGAAAACAGTTTTGCCCACTTTTCAGTTCTCAACCGCCCCTGGGTCCGTCGACAGCCCCTTGCGTTATATACAAATATATGTAACGCAAGGGGCTGGGGTTTAATATATGCATACATATATATATATATATATATATATATATATATATATATATATATATATGTATATATGTATGTATATATATATGTATATATGTATATATATATATATACATATATATATATATATATATATATATGTATATATGTATGTATATATATGTATATATGTATATATATACATATATATATATATACATATATATATATATATATATATATGTATATATATATATATATATATATATATATATATATGTATAGCCCTGCCTGCGCCTGCCGTCTACCCTGCGTCTTTTCCAGGGCCTCGTGTCTGCCTTAAAGCGTCTCGTCATCTCCCATGGCAACCGATGGAATTGTCGGCAAAAGCTGCCTAAAAGTGCTGCAACTCACCGTAGCGATCCACTAATTCACTGCAAAATCCAAAATGGAAAATTATAAGTCTACTGCGCTGTCAATGCCTCTCGTCGCTGTGGACAGGATGCTTAATCATGGCACAGCCAACGAAGTAAACAAGGCCAGGAATTAAACCCTAGGCAGGTATTCATGACACTGCAATGCAAGTGCCACTTGCAAAGTTGGACTGCATTGAAAGCCATTGCCCATCTCATGTCAGTCGCATCACAACAGTTGAAACACGTCCGCACGTCCAGATGAATCCCCATCTTTTTTGGTATTTTGTACTGTCTAGTTTGAGACACTGAGAGTCGGCTGTTAAAAACGGCGAATCGGCCGTCAGCACAAGCTATGGATTGGGTTAACTAGAAGTTCATAATTTTAGGCAGTGATCGGCACCTCAGGGCTCAGTTGCGGACATTCTCGAGGAACCAGTCCACCCTGTCACTGCTCTTCAGCACTCTGGGCATCTTGAACTGGTCGGCCGTGACGTCCGTGGTCGCCAGCAGGTGCGCACGGAAGCGCGAGAAGGCACCCGGCTGCACTTGGTACACCCGGATCTTGGCGATACTCCCCAGTTTCCGGAATGTGGCGTATTCTTCATCCTGCTGCAGAAGGATATCATCCACCTGCAAACATGGACTATGCTAACACTCAACGTGGGTGGTGTGGTCTGAGGCGCAGCTGACTTCGGCTCTTGAGACCAGAGCTCAAAAACTGCGCATCGAGTAACATTGTATCGGCGCTATCACAAAATGTCGTCCGAGGAAGTGAGTCGTGATGTAACACGTGCTCGGGTGGGGGTGGGGGTCAAAATGATCCCCCGAAGGACTTCAGAAATGGTTTTCAAACGGCGTGGTGTAGCCACGCCGCGTTATCTAGGTTCTGGGGACCCTTTGGAGACCAACCTGGAATTTGACATTGTTTGACCTTATTTGACCCGAAAGTCATGTTCTAGGAACTTCAAGCTTTGATCTAAGTGAGTGCACGTACAGGTCAACACATCCTGTGAAGTTAGTGCTTCTAGCTCTCTTAGTTCCTAAGATCTCAGGGGGGAGGGGTTAAATTGACCCCCACCCGAGCGAAGAATATCCAGCCGGGCACCCGGGCGCGTGTTTATAGCCATGCTTTACATGTGCCGGTGACTAATCTAAGGGCAAAGGTTGCTTCAGAAGGGAATTGGGAAGCTGGTCCAGGGTGGCCGGTTACTGACGTCACATGCTGCCGAAACGCGCACCGCCACTGCAGGAGAGTCGGCGCCCGGTCCACTTACCAACCCCGTCTGCTCCTCAGTCAGGACCGGGCCGTCCAGCTCCAGGAAGAGGAGGAAGTGCGGGTCCAGCAGGCCCTGATGACTGGGCGCGAACTGGCTGCCGGCCGCCGTGTAGTCCTTGAGAGTGGACGACCAGCGGTCTGCCGCCTCGCGCAGGGCGCGGAAAAGCACCTCCTCGGAGATTTTCACTGCGTTCACGTTCAGGTTCTGGCCTGACCTGGTCACATGACGAAAGGTCACGTTAGACAGGCGTCCGACGGCAATCCAGCTCGCAACTTTACGCATTTCATTTCACATGTTCCAACAGCATTTCACGGCAGGACAGTTCCATTGGCATCAAAACAAGACTGGTGAGCGCCACGGCAGTGCGGACGCTGACTGCTTGGTCAGTTTGAGTTACCCACCTGAAGAGGAATTCGATCTGCGGAGCTTGCTGGTAGAAGCCCACCACTCGGACCACATCCCCGAGCCGGAGTCGATAGAAGCCGGAGGAGTTGGTGATGATGACCTCGTACGTTTTGTTCAATTCCAATTGCTCACTGAGGAGGAGCTCCCTGGGGTTGATCTCGTCCAGATCGGGAATGCGGTCGTTGACAATCGGCAGGAACTCAAAAAACATAACGTCCGGAATGAGAGTGTACCTGGGCGGTCCGGGGCGGGTACACTCGAGGTTGGAGCCCATAAAGCCCTCTGACGCGCTGTATATGAAGCTGACTATAGGGACATCTGGACCGGTAAGAGCTTTGGCTTCCTTGTAGTACATCTCGTTTGTGCTTCCTGACCAAAGACCACTGATGCTTTTCACATCTGGCCACAGCCGTGGAATGATGCCCTTGAAACCTTTCGCGAATTCATTTTTGATTTCCTCGGCTCTTTCTGGCGTGGCCGTGAGCTGTGCATTCAGTTCGGCACGAACGTGTTCAGAGATGTTCAGGTCGTCTTTGATACGACCACGACGAATGTCGTTTACGAGATCATTCTGAAAGACCTCCATTCGGCGCATCATGCCAAGGAAATTATGAACAAAGACGGTAGCAATCACAGTTATGTGTTTGTCTCGAAGCCCAAAGAGAGTGTGGATGTATTGCGATTCAAATTCATTCTTCACCTGCATACTGATGACAGGGCTTGTGTAGAGAGGTGCAAACAAAGTCATCGCCTTTGAGAAAAATACATTGGATGCAACGCCAAATACGTGACCTGACTTGGTGTACTGGACAGTGTGGCCATTGTTGACACTCATCGTTTTCTTCAGACTCCATGGAACGAGGGTCTCGTTGTAACACCACCGGTAAGGACCATAGTATAGCTGAGACTGCATGTCCTTTGCTCCCTGATCCGACAGAGGAATTTTTTTACTTTTGCCCGTTGTTCCTGATGATATAATGAACATGAATATGCGATCTTCGTCCCCGAGAAGTGCTGACTTTTCTCCGTCTGTCATTCGGTTGACATAGCTTTCCATTGTTGAATATTCTGTGATCGGGTGGTTGCGAAGGAAGTCGGCAGGGGTATGCATGGATTTAAAGCCATTGTCTCGACCGTAGGCCGTGTTCTCACACCGACGAATCCGATTCATCAGGAACTGGGATTGCACCTGCAAATGGACGAAATAGATCAGGATTGACACCAACCTCCTTGATGTGACCGTACACGGTCATCCTTTCCGGCTAGTGCTGTCGAGACAAACACTGAAGAAAACGGTCGTCGGAGCGAGCCGCAGGTCGAACCTGGCCTGCTAGCTACATGGAAAGGAAAACGATGTTCTAATTTCGCTCAGTAAATATGTTTCATAGCGCAGTCAAAGTACGCACATCAAACTGATCTTTGCCGGTTGCCACGGCAAGTTACAACTGTCCAAATGACTATCTCATGAGATAGAACCTTCTTTTGCATTATAATATTAACCTTAACGAGGGTCACTACTGCTCTGTCAGAAATAGCGGAGAACGCAACGTCCATTTCGTGCTGTCGCTCCGCGTCAGGTCACGACGCCTTCCGCTACATCTTCGCCTACATCGCTGCGGTGCTGTTTATCCATGTCTCACACAACCCGCATGTCCATCTTTCTCTTCTGAAGGCTAGGTCGTCCAGGGTGTTGTTTTGGTGGACGTTCTGGGCGTCTTGGGTTATCATGAGAACAGTTCGGTGCATTGAGCTGAGAATCAGCGGTCGGTCACGAATCCACAGCCTCAGAGCTCTTCGGGAGGGGGGGGGGGGGGGCAAGGTGCAAGATACAGCGCGAAAGCCAGTGACGAATTTTGACATGTAGCAAGAGGAAAACTTTATTATAGAACAGATTTTCCGCTCGCAACGCTCCTTTTTTATACGTAACTGGGTGGTCGGTTGAATGCGACGGTACACGGTGGGGGGTAATTAACCCCTCAAGACCGACACCAACTTTACAAGACAGATAGGTCAGTATTATCATCCACTTGTGTCAAAGCTTGAGATGCCTTGATCATGATCTCCGAGTCAAATAAGGTCAAACAAGGACACATTCCGGATCAGTGTCATTCCCTCGGACCTCCTTATGCAACCATATTTAAGCAAGATACCTCTGCCAAGCCATGGCCCAGTGGCGTTCATTTCAGTTCAGTCACCTTTGTTGACCTCAGAAGGTCACGGTGACCAAAAACCTGCAAATTGCAAATCTCTGCTGCATGAGATTGAACGATTGTCTAGGAGTTGTCTTTGAAGACAGCCACGATCTGTCTTTGACCCGCCATAGTTCCGTAACCTTACAAGGTTTAAAAGAGGTAATCCTAATTTTTAATGTAACTGTCTTGTCAAAGCGTCTTTTCGGAGATGTTCAGCTTCACCTAACACTCCTTTGGTGCATCAGGTTGAGCGATGCCCTAGGAATTGCCTTCACTGACAGGCATGGCCTGACATTGGCCTACCATACACCAGCGATCTCACAAGGACTAAAATTTTAACACCAACACACCGGCTATTCCACTTGCTGCAGTCTTTTCAAACTGACGGCACATAAGGCCGCCCGGAAGTTGTTTTGGAAAACCATCTGGGGCTCAAATGGATCCCAGCCGAGCGCATGTGAGCTCTCCCTTACCCCTGAATATCCAAAAGATATCGGTTGCAGATCACTTTGAATTAGAGTTTCGAGACTTGGAAATAATGCTGTAGGTTTGTAGGTTTGGGGAAAGGTTAAACGTTGAGGTAGAAAAGTTTGCACCAGTAAAGTCGTGTTGCAAATTATATAACCTGATCAATATAGAAGCCTGCCCACCAGAAAGCAGCTCGGAAAAGATTTAAGAGCTCTTCGGGGTCATTTTATAGCATTAAAAACTGTGCAAATATTCCCTTAAACTCGTGCTTTTCCTGGAGGATGTCTTCCCGATCGTTGCACCTCGTCAGTGCTCTTCTTTCTTTTTTAAGAGGGCAAAACGCAAGTCGTCATGCCTCTTATGGAGCGCCAGCGACTACCTTCACCATATTAGCGCTCAGTGGTCATCATAGCACAACCGGGACTCGAACCCGGACATTCCTACGTGGGAGACGCACTAAACACTTGGCCATTACGACCCCCGCCTTATCAATGCAAAGGCCTGTCTGATATAGATCGCCTCGTACTGCGCTTCCATCTCTTTATACACGAGGTGGCGCCACCGAGCGGTTCGACTGCACTCCGCGCGAGCCGCTGCTTGCCGCCGCTGGGAATCACTCCGTCGGCGGCCTACCACGTGCATTGAATAGGCGGTCCGACCTTCGGCGCCGGAGGCCCCTGTTAAAACTCCGATCTAAACGGACGTTGAATCGTCCCATTTTCCTCCCATTCCCGTTGAATCGTCCCAACACACTTTTGATAATGTGAAGTTTTGCTGACTGGGAGGACACACGTACCATGTGGTATGGAATCGTGAACAAATACGGTATTTGATTTCAACATGTCTGCATGCAACCATGCCGTCTCTCAAAGCAGCGCGGCAGGGGCAGGCCTGGACACCTGCCAGGTCTGCCGCAGTTCGGCACGCCTTTAAAGATCATACCATGGTAAGCAACGCACTCAACAAGTTTGTGTGCACCATCCACGCTTTGCTCCAGCGGCCACTATCTCGAGCTTTGCTATGAGGTTGAACTGGTTCAAGATGATTGGGTGCGCCCCACAAACACGGCTTGTACTCAAATGAGGTGAAAGGTGCAGTACCTGCTCCCCACCCACACCATATTTTATTCATTTTTGCCACGGTCGTTCCACTTTTACCACGGTGGTTTCTCCTTCTTCTCCAATAGGTCAGCAAATTGTTGGACTTGAGGAAGTTCCAATGGTAGGCGAGAACCAACTGGTCTTTAGTGAGCGAACCGTTTCCTAGGACGAAAACCCATAAAGGCAGGGCCTGTTGTGAGGGGCCTTGTTCTATCAGCCGGTTGTGAAATTCGACTGGAGATGAACGATCGGAATGTTGTTCCGCAGGAGGCAAGCGGGAAACATCCACAAACCAACGCCCAACGCTCAATACACCCTCTCCTGCAGCCTTACCTCCTGGAAGTGGCGAACATCTTTCTCGAACTTGCAATGCATCAAGTACGTTTTGATAGACCCCAGCTGGCGTACGACGTAGAGCTTCATAAGCAGTGGCCAGCTGAGCTCGGAGCAGTACCCGCGCCGTCGGATATCCAGCATGGCCAGACCACAAATAACGACCAACACTGAAAAGTGAGCATAATAAAGCTAACGCCAGCCAGAGACATGGTTTGCTAGCTGCAAATTCCTCTTTTCATGCACTTGTTTCCAAAAGTTTCCTCTCTTTATGGCGAGCGTATAAAAGCATCTTTGCAAGTTTACGTTTTCTTGCGCACGAAAGAGTAACGTGTATCCATATAAGTGCGACATCGCAAGACATATCTGTTGACATCAGGGCAGGCTTTTAGGACTAAATGCCCACATTCTATTTATTTTGCAACGTGGATGATGCTGTCCAATAAAAATTCTGCATTTTTCCATTTCAGAGCTTGATAACCTTTGATTGCCTACTTCTTAAGATCATAAGTAATGTTTGCATTACCAGACGCTCATAATGAAACCAGTCGCACGCAGAATTCGGCAGATAAGCAATTTTTACACAAAACCACGCCAAATGTATTAGACATGTGATTCGCGTATGTATTTGAACCTGTGACATGGCTAAGGAGAAGGCCTAGAGTTCATACCTCTCCGCCAGCCGAAAAGCTTACACTACATGCTGGTGATTTCGCAGGAATTTTGCTAAAGAATCGCAAAATTTCTGGAAAATTTGACAGTTGTCCCTCACGTCTAGGAAATTTTACTTACGATCCTCATTTGAGCACATGCGGGTCTCAATAATCTGCGAATGAATTCGCCCACATGCTGTCTCGCTAAATGTAAATAGACATCTCGAGTGATCAAAATAGGAGGGAAAGTTGTATCAGTTTTTGCTCTGAACTCCCGCCTGTTATAACTCGTGAGGATAGAACTAAGACTATTAGATCTGCAGACAGGTATAGTCTTTTGCTTCATATGTAGCAGTAAAGTTTGGATAGCACTCTTGGTTTTGGTAACTGGCTTCTGAATGACATTCCAAATGAGAAAACTTGCCCCACCCTGGGCTACTTGCTGGGGAAGTCGTGCTTATGTTATTTTCGTCACAGAGTAAGTTGCACCACAAGCAAGCGCAGGCGTTATGACATGCGGATCGAATGCGCTCGTCTGTACTATTTTGAAATTCGTCGTGATTGTGACATGACATGTTTTCTATTTTTTTCTATCAGTATTTGTTTGCAACTGCTGTCACCTTGGTATCGGCTACTCAGGTAGAAGTCATGGGTCTATATAAGTCATGTAAGTGTTAACTTGTTTCCTGAATGGCATAAAGTCATGGTAATCATGTCAGTCAATGACATGTTATCGGTACATTGCATCACTGATACACATCCCACGTACAGGCGACGTAACTTGTAGCATCCGACATCTTGGAGGAAAGCCACGCCACCTCAAAATCCTGGGCAGGCAGACGCGAAATATTTTGCAGTGTTAAGACACATGTACTGCTCCAGCACTCAGTATAGCATTCAAATGGTCTGGTCATACCGCAAGCCCTCAAACACGCATTTACACCGATCGCTTAGGTTTTCAACGATATGCAAAGAAAACATCCAGTGTTCGCACTCATCCCAAGACGCTTACACGTATGTGGCTGGAAAGAACACTGAAAGGTACAGGGAGACGCTGCGCGTCAGTTGAGGGACTCAAAACTACCATCCACCGCATAGATTTTAAAGGAACCAATCTAACACTACCTGAATATGACGCAACTCAGCCTACTTCCTCCTGCCTGTTCGGGAAACGCCGCTAGAATGAACTCCGGTTATAAGACAGCCCTGTTTCTTTCTTTCACATAAATCTTTCCCGACTTTCTAATAATCCTCATTCGAGCCTCCAAATATAACTTGGATCACCCGATCCCAGCTAATCCAAGATAATCACCTCGCCTTGAGTGATCACGGTAGAGTTTACCTCGCAGAATGCCATTTTACGAAAATTCTGCCACACATCGATTTTCAATCAAAGCTATGACTCGTGCCTGCTGAAATGTGATTAGCAGATGGTAAAACAAGGTAGATAAATAATTACCTCTAACATACGATTTGGTCATCGTAAATTCTGTATTATGTGTGGTGTGGAGACGTCTCAAGAACTACTCAAATTAAAGAGGGTGAAAGATTGTAAAGCCTTGATTCCACATTTACATAAGGTTTTGAACTGAAATAACCACCTCGCAGACCTTTCGGTGCTATTCACAATTCTGCCGTTCTCAAGACCTCGGCCCTCTCGTTTCCGAACTAGACACCCGCGGAAATGGGGAGAGGCATATCGGGGAGAATATTTCAAAGTCACCTTGGCATTCATAACGTCATCGTTATGCTATTCAAATCCTGCCATTCCGTATGTCATGCGGAAACTAGCGCCAATAAAAATATAAATGCCGAAGCGTTCATATCTGGCATTCATGAGCACGATCTCCAGATATCACGGCGATCAAGTGAATCCCGGTCAATGCTATGCAAGGTGCGATAACGTAATCGAAACCAGGACGCAATGAGGAGCATATTTACTTAACAGAGTATTGTGCTGTCTAGAGCTGTCTTTCCGCTTAAGGATAAACCGATAGTTATAACTAAGCTCGTTTCATCTTACCCGATGCTTGCTTGAACATGACATTACCACAGCGATCAGTCGACGAGACGGGAGATGGGGTATCCCTCTCCAGTCCTCTCTAGCTCTGGAGTTCAGGTCAGAACCAGTTTAGTACCTGACCATCTCGAAATGCACCACGCGTGTTTGTGTGAAGTGTTGCCCTTATGCGGGAGAGGTGGCTGTGAGTGCCGTGACGTCAGTTACTCCGCCCCAGCATGCAGAACAGCACCGATAATGCGGTGGGGATCGCCCTTGGCCGACGCTGACTCCCGGAGCTCAACTGTGAAAAAGCTCAACTGGAGAGCCTTGATCTGATCAGTGATCATGCCATGTCAGATTCACCGGTTGGCCCGCATTGCACGGACTTAAAGGGCAGATATAATCAAATTCAGTCAGAACGCTCGCAACATTGTCTCGGCTTCACGAAGGAAACCTCGCAACACTGAGGCGAGATCGCTTTTGGTATCGCAATCTTGACTGTACAATATTGCCTGACTTCAAGATATGCAAGACGATAATGGGATTTCGTAAGCCTTGCACGATAGCCACGGGCCACTGCAAACCTTGTCTCCGCCTCTAAACAAGCATCGGTGAGCCCCTGATAGCTGTGTACATACATAATCGGTGTCGCGTACAGCGATTGTCACTACCATTAGAGTGAAGTGGCGGACGGTCGCGGGACCGTGGGGCACGGTTCAGCCCACTGCAGGTCCACCTTGCTCCCGCTCTCGCTCCTATCTGGGCACACACACACACCCACACACACACCACACACCACACACACCCACACACACACACCACACACACACTACCACACCCACACAACACACCACACACACGAGCCACACACACACAACACACCACACACCCCCCCCCACACACACCCGCCACACACGCACACACAACACACACAAACACCACACACACACACACCACCAACCACACACACACACACACCACACCACACACACACACACACACACACACACCCACACCACACACACACACACCACACCCACACACGCACACACACGCACACAACACACACACACACACACCACACACACCACACACACACACACACACAGCACACACACACACACACACACACACCACACACACACACACGCACACGCACAGCACACACACCACACACACACACGCACACACACACACACACACACACACGCACACACACACACACACACACACCACACACACACACACCACACACACACACACACACACACACACGCACACACACACACACACACACACACACACACACAACACACACACACACACACACACACACACAGCCCACCTAATCCCTCGCATATATTCGGCTTGGCCTCTGGAGTGGTGTGCAACATAAATACAATAGATTTCAGGTTTGTTTCACTGAGCATACTCGCTGGTAGCTCAACGAAGCCACCATTCGGCAGGGGGCGTGGTGCCAGCGGCCGGCAAACCCAGTCGCGACATCACTTGATCTCTATCCCGGCCTGAAAAGGAAGTCATGCTCAAACTGTGTGGTGTGGTCTGTACTGATGACCTGATTTTTTACGCAGAAGAAAGTCTTTGGTCGCCAGGATATCTGTAGCGAATTTGACAACTGGTGGGAGAAAATTAAAGTCAACGCTTATCTATGGTAACAAACGTTTGCCATGATACTCTCCCAAACCTGCGTTTGCAGTATACTGCGAACACAGTTTCAACTGGGTTCGTAGTCCAGTATTGGTGCGGGGCGACTGTCAATTCGTCATGCCGACTGTCCGTCTCAAACGCTTCAAAGTTAGGCTGGCTTTGTGCGTCACAGTTAAAGGGAATGCACTACATTTGAAGATATTGGAACGGGCATCAAATATGATAAATAAGCTCACTTATGAGTACTGGGATAACTTAAAGTAAACAAAAATGTGTGCAGGATAGAATTTTTCAATTTTGTAAATATGCTTTTTAATACGTCATTAATTATGGTCTCGCACCTTGCGCAACAATTGATAGCCGTTTTATGTAAAAATCATGCTCACGAGCGCTAGATATGAACGACTCGAAAATTGCATTTTTTGGCCTTCATCGTCGCATGGCCAATGGAATAGCACGATTTGAGAGGCGTTCTTATGGCGTCATGAGTGCCTAGGTGACCTTGAAATAGTCTGCACAAAAAATTATGCACATCTTCGCAAGCGTGTTGTTCAGAAACTAGAGGGGTTTCGTTCTCAAGAAGGACAGGGCTGTGACCTGCACTTGATTATCTTCAAGATAGCCTTTCCATTTCATACTCCATGCAAGTGTGGAACACGCCCATTAAGCGTGGAAGTGTGGGCCATTTGGCTCGTGCACCAGGAGAGAAATCGTTGCGATATAACGGCAGATGGAAATCACGTTCCGTGGCTTCGATGGTGTTTCGCAGAACATGCCGTGTTTCTTGTGTCTTGTGTAGTGAGCTTTGATGTGACTAACGTGTGGAGATGTTGTTAGACGTTTCTCGTATATTTTTTACAGTTTTGTCAGTTTGCAAACAATGCTTCGACTTCCAAATAGTTCCCAAACAACATCACGGAGAAGATCGTTGGAAGGCGATCTAGTGTGTACCCCTGTTACCAGGCAAGATTTTATGGGCCGTCTGGGTCCTGATCTTACGTGTCAAATATTGTTGAATGCCAATCGTAAACAACATCACAGTAGTCAGCCATGGGTCGGCGGTGTAGGTAAGAGATCAGATTCACAGCCTATTGCGTTGCATATGCCTTGCCACAGAATATAGAGAAACTAGTGACTTTCTAGTTTTGTTCATGATTTCGTGAATGCGACCACGAAACCACGAGTCCGGTGACCACCTTAAACTGACGTGCTTATGATTTGTGATGGCAGGTATTGCCAGATCATCAAACTAAAGTTCAAGGGGCTGACTTATTGCTTTGTCAGAAGATGTTCATCTAACAGTTTTCTCCGCGCTGAAGTTATTGCCCGAAGCCTTTCCAAAATTTTATAATTTTGTCTAAACCTGACCAAAGCTGAAAGGTACTCGATTTCTCGTGAATTTTGCTGCTCGAAAGGAAAAGGGTAGTGCCGCCGACAAACGGGTGTGTGGGACTGGTGAAATCCGTGTTAAGTTCGTCGAGTCGTCAAGGCAAGCACCTCCATACGTTAATGGCAGAGCCTCCAGCACTGACCCCTGGACGATGTTCGGGTCGCTTCGGGCGCCCACTGTTTGCCGGTGACAGGTGTGGCCTGCGGCCGGTGGCAGCGGCCGCGTTGAAGTTCAATTGACGTCAAAGACCAGAACGAACCGTGTCGAGCATGGCGACATGTAAAATATTCGTCACCAAATTTTATCGTTGACAAGGAATTGCACGATCGGATGTTAGGTTTCTCCCTGAGATATGCGAGCCAGGCCAATCGGGTACCTTTCTGGCGAGCTCCAGATAGTTCGTGCACTTGAAGGGGAACTGCGTCATCCCATCGAAGTATTTCGAAATATCAATACGCACTCGGGTGGGGGTTAATTTGGCCTCCGAACGGTTTTCGGAATGGTCTTAACAGCATATCCATACATAATTGTCTACAGACATTTGAAGAGCAAACCGTTTAGCAAAAAATGGATTTACCTATAAGGTCACTGTCCTACGACAAGTCAGTCAGGCCACAGATTCAGCGCGTGGGCCTCCTTTATTGCGACACTTATACCCTGTTTGCTTTCATCCAGTATCCGTGGTGCCGCCTCAGGTTAGAGTCTGTCTGCAGGCGTCTCTCAGGGCACAATCTGCCACACGTGTTTTCACGCACGTAGACCCTCACACAGTCGTCCTCGCACCTAACCTTTTACACTCGGGACCTGCTACTCCCAAGAAAGGTGGCGATGGTCATTTCCCGATCGTCAATAGTGCACTAATGGACCGGAGATGGTGAGATCGGCTCATTTGCACACACCGTGAATCTGGTTTCACGTCTCTCGCAGGTCCGATTGCCGAGAGCTTACACCGATCATTAAAAACACCGCAAATGGACGGATCCATCCATCCAACGGGCGGCCAATCCGATAGACAGGTAGAGTGGGCTTGTCTTAGGAGTTAATGGGCTTGTCTGCATGAATCAACATTCTCCTCTTGACCATGTAGCACTTTTGCGTGTTTGTCACGCACAACTTGTCTGCGTCACTAACGATGACTCGTCGCTTTGAAATGACTAAGTGCTGCAGCTGGTATCGAGCGTGTGATGTTGCTTGCTGCTCTCGTTTAGTGTATGATCCTAAGAATGTAGGAATGAGGGGGTGGTTTAGTTACGTTTGGCCATTTACATAATTCCACAGTAAGTGGGTTTATTTTGGCTCGTTTGTGTGGTTCCCATGTTCAAAACTCAATAGCTGGAGTGTGATGCGAATGCTTGAATTCACTGATCGACGTGTAACCCTCACCTGCCAAAAATTGGGCACATCAGATCCCCTCAGAACAGTTATGGCTTTAGACACGAAAGATCGAGCCACTTCAGATTTTACTGCCCATTTTGTTGGACTACGCCCTTCATTCCTTCAGGAAATGAGCAGGATCCTACCCAACTTCGCCGTCCTTTCTGATGCTGCAAATTATACGGTTTTCTGTGTGGTCAGTTGGTGAGGAGCCACATCTTGCCGTCCTCTCCCTGGGGTTCGTCATCCGTACCGGACAATTCGGTTTTGTCCGGACGGTTGTTGCCGGGCAGCGTATCGCAGCCGCCTGGCGGCCACCGCCGAAGCTGTTCTGTTGGGGGGTGGGTGGGGGGGGGGGGGGGGCTCGCTCGGGGCGAGTGGGACGGCGCCGCTGTCGGAGGTGCCTGGAGACAGCCGGGAGGTGTGCTAGGATGTATTCGCTACAGGCTTTGGGCCAATGCTTGTCCGGCCGCAGTTTACTGTTATGTGGGCCATGAAAATCAACATGATGTCCTCCGTCCGTCCGACCGTCCTCATGAAGGAGTACCACATTATGTGCTTTTGGAGGTGCCTGCTCTCCATCCCCGATTTTTCTCGGGGCCCCTCGTGCATGTGGACTAAAAAAAACTGTGCTAAGGAAGTGCAACAAAATTTCGCACTCTTGGCGGCTGTACCCATTACTAATGGTATGCTAATTTTTAATCGCGAAGTATTATGCAGCATCGTAGGGCATCTTTGTCACACTGCCTTCATCTTTTCTCAGGCTAGTGTGCCATTGTCACCTAGTTTTCTTAGATAACGCTTTGGATCGAAATAAAAAATGGATGTAAATGCAACAGGTTTTTAAAGTAGGTTGTCGAATATCAGAATTTATGAACATGGCACGAACATCACAATGCATGTCAATCGCGGGGATCTTAAATTGAAACGCATGGAGCGACACACGCGGACATGAGTATCTATCGCCACGCCCAGATCATATGTCTAAACGTTTATAACCAAACATCTTTGATCAAACAAGTCTTAAGACGAAGTGTGTTTCTTCAGCCTCAGACAATACGTAGACATGTATAAGGATTCCAATATTCTGAAAGCTCCGGTTTGTTTGCCATTGTTAAAACTGACATATTCAAGTTAGTCTAGTCTTGTTTGTGTTCAATTCTTGTCGCAGTGTCGTTAGATCGAGCTATCCCCTCGTGGTGTTCGTGCTCTCGTTGTTTTGTGAATAGATTTTGACGGAAGGTTGAACATTACCTTTGGCAAACTATTCCATGCAGTCTAACGCTTGCTTCCTCAGTTTATTGCCTTCAAAATATAGACAGAATTGCATCATCTGGTAGCTTCTAGTTTCTGTTTCAGTTAAAACAGGTAAAGCTAAAACGAATAAAATCGTTCCCCCTCGAATTGAAGTGGATCACGTCCGGCACTTTTCTGGTGGACCTTCACGTTCACAGGCATCTTTGTCACCCCTGTGCCCCCCTCCCCCTACAGCGACTCTAGCTGCGCCCCTGCCCTGATGTCAATGTTTTTGAAAGTGTCTGCGGCCGAGGTCACGTACCGGTGAAGAGCAGCCGCAGCAGCTCGAACAGCTCCATGGCTGCTGATGGACCTCCCTTGACCTCTGCTCTCGTGGCCGGAGACAGGCTCTGTGTCGGACACAGACTGAACAGTCAATCCTTCTTGCGACCGGCTTACAATTTATCAGCTGTGGCCGGAGTTATCGCTGATATCTATGCAAGAGATGCCAAATCGCCAGATTATCAACATTGCGCGCTGTGGGGCTGCAATAATGGCACCTACTGCAGTCGGTGTTTTTCATGCGGCACTACTTGTCACAACTGCAGACTTACAGCATTGCAACTTCATGGATGACAATTAGCTCTTCGATGGAGAGTTTGAGGTACTTGTGGATAGGCCGACGTCCGGAACACAAGGCAACGCACTTGATCATCTACTCTCATGTCGTCGCCAGTTGCTGTGCTTAACGTCAGCTATATTTGAGCATGATATCATAACAACGACGTTATAAGAAACAACGCATCGCAAGGCACGTTTAACACTGCGCAGCTGCATTTGAAGCACAAAAAATGACAGCCATGAGGGGGGACGAAAATCCTAGGAGGTCGGTTAAAGGCGCGCTAATACGTCCATCCATTAGCCTGTTCCGGCACACCCCATCGTTCGGGGGTCCTCTAAATTTTGCTTGGAGTGTTTCTTATTTAAATGGAGGGCCCTGCACTCTGGTCGGGGACCCCATCTGTTTATCTGCTTGAACTCACTCGACCATTCCTGGGCCCCATTTTGTGTCTTGTATGCTTGCTATTTGAGTGAATGATCCTATGTTCTTGTCAGGGCCCCTCTATTAAGCTACTCGAGCCGGCGTCAGATCCAGAGAAAGGGGGGGGGGGGGGCACGGAACCATGCCTCTCTCCTGTGTCCCGAGGCGACCCATGGGTCCCGAAGGGACTCATGACCGGACGAACGGGCACGAGTTTCCAACACGAAGCACAATAAAATTTAACGTCTTTGGGCCTCAAGATCACGATGAGCAGTCACAAGCAAAAATAAAGACCCCATCAGCAGACGAAGCTACTTTGCTGATTGAGGGGTATGAGATTAGGAGATATTTGGAGGCCTATTACGCTGTTCAGAGGCGTTACGCTGCTGTCGAGGACCTATATCTTCACTTGCCGGGTCAATCAGATCGTTGAGGACCCCTCCGCGTCGCCCTTGGTGTCCTCCGAATTTTCTCGTAGGGCCCTACGCTGCTGATGGGACACTTTCTGCTAAACATGCTTGGGCACTCTTGATCGATCAGTGGTCCTCATCGAATTCCTCCCATTCGTCCGAAAATCTCTATATGCTTTGGCAAGGGCCCCATATACCAGGGTACACTCAGTCGCTCAGTGGGCCTTCATATTAGTTTCAGGTTCTATCCACTTGCTCGGAGGGTCTTGTGCTGTTCCTGAGACCCATATGAGATAAGGCATTCGGCACTCAGAGGCCCTCTTCCTCGACCTAAGGCTTTTTTCCTTTGATCTCGTTTGTGGAGGACCCTTCACTCCTGTCTGGGCCTCATCGTTTGACATAAATATTGAAATATGCTCTGTAGGTCGCTGACCTATGGCAGTTCAAAATCAGGCCATAGTTTCAGCGAAGGCAATTTCTCGAGAATCGTCCAATCTGATACAATAACAGGTTGTTTGACGAAGCCATGCATCTCTGACATGCATTCTAAGGCACCACAAATATTGGATGAGTAAATTACGTTGACCTAAGGTCAGGAATGAAGGTCAGACCGAGGACAAAACCAACCTGATCTATTACTTAGGGTGTGCTTTGGGATAGATTTGATGCCCATTTCGAATTTATTGAAAGCAGGAAATGCATTATACATCTTCCACTGACTTCTTAGAGGTCAGGTAGGTCACTGATCTAAGATGACCCTGGTTGACATTTTGTTTTAGAAGCATACTGCCTGGCGTTATCTTTGTCGCTTCTTCAAATACAAAACTCATAGCAGTCTTGTACGGTTTTGGTCACGATGACCTTCAAAGGGTCAAACAAGGTCACTGACCTCAAATATATTCGTGACCTTTGCTAAGAAAAAGTTGCCTAGGTTCTGGGGGCACTTAAAAGACCGAATTGGAATTTAACCTTGTTTGACCTTATTTGACCTGAAGTCCATGACCTAGGAAGCTAAAACCTAGGGCTAAGTGAGTTCACGTACAGGTCAAGACACTCTGTACCTTTGGTACCTCTAGCTTTCTTAAAACCCGAGATCTCAGGGGAAGAGGGGGTTAAATTGATCTTCCACTCGAGCGAAGGGTATCTAGCCGCCCACCCGGACGCGTGTTAACAAAGAAAAACACTGAACCATTGTATGAGAAAGGTCAGAAAGTAATGAAAAAGTTGCGTTTGCTGCAGTTATTTAGGGCCTGACGCATTGAGCTTTTTGGAGTTTAAAATGCGAACATAATTGCCTCGTCCGGTGGCTCGTGTTTTTTGTTCAAGTTGAAGCGGGTAAACAGAAGGATAAAATGAGTAGGAACACGTTCCACGATTTTTCGTAGGGGACGGGCCTTGTCAACTCCGCGCTCCCCATCCACCGCCTACGAAGACTATCTGGAAGAAACCCGGTAACCTGGGCGTTATCTTTTGTTGAGCCCTGTTGTGCACACCACAATTTTATAGACTTGTGCAGAAGTGCACAACGATTTCAGTTGTGCTGCTGCAAACGCTGCAATTCATATCTATATATATATATATATATATATATATATATATATATATATATATATATACATATATATATATTGTGCAAGCACTGCCATCACCACTAATGACGAATATGTTGTACTGCATCTCTATTGCATTCACAGGTGGGAAGATAATTTCTCAGTCAAAATGATAGCGGATCTTCGAATGTACGATCGTCGTCAGTGTCGTCCGAATAGGGTAAGGCTGGATGAGCGTGGGCGAGCTCATTGAGCACCGAGTACGCATGCATCGTCATATGCACACAATCACTTAACAGCCAGCTCAAGTAGCAACAATGATACAGTCTAACTGGATTGAGCATGACATTGTCAAGACTGGCGTTTCGTTTGCCGCACGTTCGAATTGCAGCAGGGTCCGGGAGGGTAGTTTTCTGTTCAGAGTCACACATCTTGGAGCAGTGCACCTCAGGTGCACAGCAGGCTACCAATGCGTGTTTACTGGAACAAACGGGGAAAAGTCGTTCCAAACATCAAAGAATTGGCCTAAGCGTTGCTAAGGAATGGTTAAGAACCATTGTTTTAAATGATGCGTGGAGGAGTAGTTATCTTTTTTAAAGTAAACTGCACGCAGTTTGCCGATTGGGTTTTGATTTGTCGAGAGCGTGAGTGTAAAATGGTTGCGATAGACATGGGACAGTCCATTCTTGTAAGCATATAGACAAAGGGTTGACAACTTACCCTCACTACACAATGACATATTATGGGCATATTTCGCATTTCAGTATAAAAAGACAGGTGTGATAGCACTCCTTCTGTTACATACCAGTGGTGTGCTTCATAAAAAACTAATGCAAAATGCGGCTTCCGTATGTGATTGCTGTGGATAAGCACATTTTAGCCTTTATAATATGCTATCACTGTTGACACAACACACACACACACACACACACACACACACACACACACACACACACACACACACACACACACACACACACACACACACACACACACCACACACACACACCCACACACACACACACACACACCACACACCACAACGCGCGCACACACACACACACACACACACACACACACACACACACACACACACACACACACACATACACACACACAACACACACATACATACACACACACACACAAACATACATACATATATATATATATATATATATATATATATATATATATATATGTATGTATATTCTTCATTCTGGCTAGTCCCCAAGGACCTGCACAAGAGAGGACACGGTGCGGAGTGCATCGAGAAACCGTTTATCTAGTCGCACATCACACTAGCCTGGGATCGAACGTCCGCTTCCTTGCGCACGCGCAGCCTTCAGCTGCGACACCTAGGGTGCCTGGTACGGCTGTCCCGCCATCTAGCGGTCAGCCGCGTCTCCAGTGCCGACGTAGCCGGCAGCCCAGGCGACGGCCGCCTGGCGGCAGATCTCCGAACCAACCACCCCGGCGGGATCCGGCACAACCGGGCTCGCACCACACATGGGACGACGCTCGCGCCCCCCCCCCCCCCCCCCATTTGTGCGCACAACGCCGACCGCAAGCGGCACGCGAGTTCCGCACCGCGGCGGGTGAAATACCTAACGCTCCATCCGAGCGGAACTGTTCGCGGTTACTCCATGCGCCGCCGTTAGCTCTCCGCTGCCAAGGGGTGATCTCAACACAAAATGTAGTGTCTGCCCGTGGGAGATTTACACTGTAAGCACATATGCCACCATCTATATGCGATAGTGACGTCCTTATGGCAAGGTTGCACCTGACAAGCGTTACCAAAACTATTTCAAATTGGATGCCGTATCTGTTCAAATCATCGTTCCTGTCGGGATACGAGGATAGAAAAATGGACTTTGGGGGTCGACCGAAAAATGGAAACCAAAATAAGACGAATGAGTTGTAATGGCAGCTGGTAGCCAGATACAGGTACTATGACATGTACCGTTTCAAATTTTTTAATTAAATTGCAAGTATGTTTTACGAGCTACTGTATGATGACCAGCACATTTATGGGTACGCAGGCCGTCGCTAGCTCTGCGCTTCCACAGGGTGATTGAAAGAAAAGGCGTCATGTTTGCCGATACGAGAGTTGCATTACCCAACGATACTGCCCTCCAACAACATAGGCACGGCAAGGTTGCACCCTCCCGCCAAATCAGTTGTTTGAAATAAGTATCCATTCTTCCCTGTTTAAATCACCGCTCAAATCGACCTTCCAGCAATGACTGATAGGCTGTCAGGGCCGACCGAAAAAATCGAAACCAAAATGGGACAGGTGCATTGTACTGGCAGGTGATAGTCAGATGACAGTTCCATGGAACGCAGTAAACCACGATCTTCCAGTTTCATTGTCCACATTTTTTGCCGGGGCGCCGTAGTATCCTCCACCCATCCTCCTACGTGCCAACAAATTGCCCCTTCACAGCCAACTCACCAGCACTGAGTGACTCATTGTTGGGGGAGGGGGGGAGGGGGGCAATGAAAAACAAAACTCAAAACCTACAAAGGATGGACGTGTTGTACTGGTAGCATATGGTCCGTTAATAATCCTACATAATGCAAAAAAACAATGTAATGTTCCAGTTACAACATTCAAACATTTAATTCGACGTACGCTGCCGGAGGATTAAGCGACAAACAAACGAAAAAAATCAGAAGAGTGTGGTGTACCGTCTGCTGATAGCTCAATAATTGCAGTCCTACCAAATGTACCGAAACGCGATCTCTCTAAAACAACCAGGAATTTATTGCTGCCGCTCATGGTTTTTTCGTCGGAAGAGAGAAGTACACATCGTATCTATCACGCTACTGTGATGTAAAGTATTCTGCGTGACGAACTATCTTTTGCCGCGTAAAACGCATGACTGATCGTTATGATGTAAGTTGACATGAAGTTTCTGCTTGTTTAACCCTGACTTCGACATTAAAGGATGACTGAGAAGTCAGGTTATCTAGGCGGCGGGCACCGTAGGTGTCAAAGTACGTCTTGGCGCTTGAAGCTCTCGATGTGGTGTCTGTTTTTGTCGGTATGTCAAGTGAAATCATTTCACGTCCGTATCCCGTCATGACATTTCGTGGATCTCATCCTCGAAAGAAGGACGGACCTAACTGTTGTCAATAACTCACTGACATTGAATGGAGGACGTTCGGGCGAAATCGAAACCGGATATTAAATGCTAATATGAATAATGCGCTAACTTGTTTAATATTCTTCACGGCTGCAGGTAAAATGAGCCTTATTGTTGCCGGTAACTCGGTGAGATTGAGTGAATGACGTGTGGGCAAATCCCAAACCGGATACTGAATGATAATATAAATAAGACGCTAGCTTCGTGGACCATGACTTCACCAAGACATCTTCACCAAAAGGAATGTAGCGCATTGGAAAGTCTTCACCTGGCTGTCCTTTCCTTTCGCCACATTTGCAAATCGTTGGACGAGCTACAAATCACACGGCTTGATTTGCAGGTGCTGGTAGCATGTAAAAGTCGCCGTTGTTCGTTTCCCCATCACTGTAACCATGTAACCGTGGAGGTATGTATCCATGAAGATGAATGCACCATGTTTAGCCTTCATACTCATTTCAGCAATATCGTGTAAAAAGTGATAAAGCTGTCTTACTCGCCACTGACGGCAACGGAAGAGACAAACCTCGTATTATGAAATACAACGTTAAACAGAACTCTCGATCTTCAATTGTATTGCGTTCATGCTATCAGTTAAGCCAAACACATCCGGCGTATCAGTTCTACTGAGCTGCATGCTCTGGTTGATTCAGCGCACAAATGAAACCATGCGGCTTCCCAGTGTTCTAAATATAGCTTAACAGCTGGACCAAGTTAGCAATCATAAGGTCGGCTTATTGCTATGATGATCCAAGCACGATAACAAACGACCTCGTCACCAGAAGATGATATGTGATATGGACATGGCTATGGTGATCCAAACACAATAACGAACGACCCCGTCACCAGAAGCCGATCTGTGATATGGACATGGTGAGGGCTCTAACAAGCTCAGGGCATGACAGAAAACTGATACACTGGCTATGGATAGGCGAATGTTATTTCAACTCCAGTTTTCAGGACAACTTCGGGAAAAACACATAGTGTTCACAGAGGCGCGGTGAACACAACGACACAAGCGTTTAGAGATCACAACGGCTTGACATTTCACAAAGCTGTAAAGATACAGGCGGAAGCAAGGCATGTAGTTAAGCGGCATTATACCAAAGCTGCCTCATCAGAAAGCTACCACTGGGTTAACTAGAAGTTCATAATTTAGGCAGTGATCGGCACCACAGGGCTCAGTTGCAGACATTCTCGAGGAACCAGTCCACCCTGTCACGGCTCTTCAGCACTCTGGGCATCTTGAACTGGCCGGCCGTGACGGCCGTGGTCGCCAGCAGTGCACGGAAGCGCGAGAAGGCTCCCGGCTTCCTTGGTACACCCGGATTTGGCGATCTTCTCCAGTTTCCGGAAGCTGGCGTATTCTTCGTCCTGCTGCCGAAGGATGTCATCCACCTGCAAACATGACTGTGCTTACACAGCACGTGGGTGTGGTCTGCGGCAGCTGATTTCGAGTCCTGAGACATGAGTTGAAAGACGACGCATCGTGGAACATTGTATCGGCTGCCGCAAAAACGTCGTCCGAGAAAGCGAGTTTGATGTTAATGGTCATGCTTTGCATGTTTCGGCGACTAATCTAAGAGCAAACATTATTCGAGGGGGGGGGGGGATTGGAAAGCTGGCCCTGGACGGCCGGTTACTGACGTCACATGCTGCTGAAACGCGCACCGCCACTGCAGGAGAGTCGGCGCCCGGTCCACTCACCAGCCCGTCTGCTCCTCAGTCAGGACCGGGCCGTCCAGCTCCAAAGAGGAGATAGTGCGGGTCCAGCAGGCCCTGATGACTGGGCGCGAACTGGCTGCCGGCACCGTGTAGTCCTTGAGGTGACGGCCAGCGGCCTGCTGCCTCGCGCAGGGCGCGGAAGAACACCTCCTCGGAGAGCTTCTCTCCGTTCACGTTCAGAGACTGGCCTGACCTGGTCACATGACGAAAGGTCACGTTAGACAGGTGTCCGACGGCAATCCAGCTCGCAACTTTATGCATTTCATTTTGGATGTTCCAACAACATTTCACGTCAGGACGGTTCCATTGGCATCAAAACAAGACTGGTGAGCCCCACGGCAGTGCGGACGCTGACTGCTTGGTCAGTTTGAGTTACCCACCTGAAGAGGAATTCGATCTGCGGAGCTTGCTGGTAGAAGCCCACCACTCGGACCACATCCCCGAGCCGGAGTCGATAGAAGCCGGAGGAGTTGGTGATGATGACCTCGTACGTTTTGTTCAATTCCAATTGCTCACTGAGGAGGAGCTCCTTGGGGTTGATCTCGTCCAGATCGGGAATGCGGTCGTTGACAATCGGCAGGAACTCGAAAAACATAATGTCGGAATGAGAGTGTACCTGGGCGATCCGGGGCGGGTACACTCGATGTTGGAGCCCATAAAGCCCTCCGACGCGCTGTATGTGAAGCTGACGATAGTGATATCTGGACCAGTCAGAGCTTTGGCTTCCTTGTAGTACACCTCGTTTGTGCTTC